>NC_058050.1:18498153-19698153 GCF_020085105.1 Siniperca chuatsi
TTTGCACCTTCACACCCTCTAGTGACTAGTTTTCCAAACATTCACCTTGATTTCTCCACCTTTTGCCATGTCATTTCTCTTTTGTCTTTAGTTTTGCATTTCACATCCCTAGGCCAATGAGATTTTGTTGTATGCTGGTGTATACGGCAGTGTCAACCTTTCTCTTCTTGAAAGCCATGCCCTGAGAATCTACAAGCCAGTCTACAAGCCCCCCCCCCGTCTCATGCCCGGGTTGCTCCTAGAAATTATTTATCAGGATCACATTGGCACCCAAAATTAAAATGCTTGTCCAGCATTTCATTGAAGTATTACAAACAAGCAAGCAAACAAAAACATTTAACAGCTACAGTCTGATGGATAGTTTTATCTTTCAAGGCATTACATCCTGTAAAACAAAATCAGCACTGTCACTGTGCTGTCAGTTTGTAAAAGCACAAGGATGTCATGTTGCTACACAGGCTGCTTGTAATTTTAAAGCAGTGATTTATAGGCTTTATATATAATTCACTGTAATCTGATTCAGAAAAGGACTGTGAATCTCATTAGCACCTCATTAGGACTTGGATTGCAACAGAGGGAGAGAGAATGATGGGGAGGGGAAGAAAAAGATAGATGGAAATAAAGGGGGTAAAGCTCAGTTCAGGACTGAACTGACTGAGATCTAAAGTCTTGTTACTTAAATGAGTGAATGTTGGAAGAACTAGGGTGATGTCTGTTTCTTGATATGATTTTTTGTGTTTTTTTTCAGCTTGCAAAAAGAAACTTTTTGATGCACATTTTGATTGATCAGGGGGCAGCTCTATGATAGTCTATTAAAAATTTTGTTAGGCATCTTATTAATAAACACAACTATAGTAGAAAAAAGGCACAAAAAAATTACTACCAAATACATTGCTTGTAGTTACATCTCTTGGTGAAAGATCGTTGGCAGCTCCAAGCTGTGAATGTGTGAATCTGGATTTATGTCTGTGGATTAGGGCATTTCTGAAAAAGTGTAAGCATTCTGAAGCTCAAGCAGTTAGTTGATTCATTAATTAGCTGGTCGACAAGCAAAAATTTTGATGATCGATTTAATCAAGCAAAAATGCCATGTATTTTCTGGTTCTGTCATCTCAAATGTGAAAATTTGTTGCTCCTCTGTTTTAAATCATTTTAAATATCTTTTAGTTTTGCACTGTTGATCGGACATTTAAAGATGTCACCTTTTACCTTCCAAACATTTTACTATTTTTTGACATTTCATATTTTTAAGTTAATGAATTACTTGAACTCCCTAAAATAATTATATATTTCAGTTTAAAAGCATGTGGGCACTAATTAGTCTTGTCTCGTATCATAAATAAAACTTTGTGAGCCGAATGTTTGACGAGTAAACTTGGCATTTAGTTAACATATCTGTATGGGTGAATGCATTGGATTGGGGTCTTGGTGGTTTGACATTGTTACTGAATGTGGGGAAATGTCAGTGTGAGATGGTAGCTGATCTGATAGATGGCATATGGAGAGTACTTCATTGACCCTCTGTTCACCTGTACTGACACAAAGACACATACACACACAGCACCTGCTGCTCCATTCCTCTCTCCCTGTCTCTCACTCTCTCTCTCTCGATTTCAGTAAAACTGCCACAGTGATATGAAAGACAAGAACAGTAATGCTAGAGTATCTATATTTCTCTGACTATAGCTCTGTTTTCCCAGATTGGGCTTGGTAATATTTATCTTTCATGTTTGGACTAGTTTGATTCATTTTTCTTTGATATAATGGAGTCCATAATGTAGCCTACTGATTCTCTCAGAAAACCTGAGAGATTGACTGACTGACTGACTGACTCAGGTGGCAGGTGTGTGTGTGCAGGGTCCGAAATCAACAAGTGCCAAATGTGGGTAGATTTTCCGTTTGGCGAGTAACTCTCGGAAGACTATCAACCACACTGGCGGGTAAATGTACCAAAATTGTCATGTAATAACAAACCATGCAGAGTCTCTGCCATGTTTTGTTGTAATTGACAGGTGTGCTGCATCTGTCCTCCGCTGTCTGTGTTGGAGTTTGACACACACACTACCAAATGTTTTTATGTGCGTCTAAACAGTGCCGCAAAACTGACCGTCTCCAGTGCTCCTAGTTTCACGGCACTGTTTACCATACAGAACATCAGGTACTCCGCAAAACTCGCCGCCGGTCTGCTGCTGCAACCTGGTATCACACCAAACTGTGCAATACACATGGCAGTCCGCCGTGGCAGCGTCACATTTCCAACACATTCTCATTCCGCGGTCAAGTTAGCAATGATAAATATGCAATGTTTCAAAATAAAGCTTGCTGAGAAAGAAACATTTTAATTGACGGTCACAGTTTGGTTAGGTTTAGGCACCAAAACTACTTGGTTATGTTTTGGAAAAGATCATGGTTTGGGTTAGAATAACTACTTCCTTAAAACAGTCAACACTGACTATTAGTTTCACATGGGAAATGAACCCCGGTCTCCTGTGTTAAAGTCCTGTGTTTGACCCATTACTTTTATGTTTGATCTTTAAGTACATTTAATAGCAAATACTTGAGTAGAATTTTGAGATCAAGACTTTCAGGCTTGAATTGATTAACCTTTGATTAATTTTGTTTCATATTTTGCTCTGGCCTCTTCTTTAAGTTTGTATTCAACATAATACTTTATTATCTCAATGAAATGTCCTGAAACAAATGTATATGTGATAAAAAATATGCTTGGCTGGTGGATTTTTTCATCTACCAGTCCCTTTGGCCAGTGAGTTAAAAAGTTAATTTCGTGTTGTGTGCGTGCGTGTGCACGCGCAACAGCCAGCATACCAGCTGCCTTGTTCCTATCAAGTATCTTTAGTTACACACAGAGGGATTTGACACCGAACCAAACCCTGTGCCACTGAAACATGATCAGCCTGGATCTTTTCATCAGTAGACAAATACACTGTGGACACAACAAACTTGGACATACATACAAATGACATAAATGCATATTCACCATATACTCACACACACACACACAGGTTGACCCACAAAGAGCAGAAATCCTTCAAGGTCTGTTTCAACAAGCTGTTTTTACATGCCTAATCATTTATTAATAGTACTCAACTGTAATAGAGAAAAAAGGGAAACGGCAGGATAGAGGTGTGTGTTCTCCTGAGGAGCACCTGTAAGCTTTTGGCATTTTCCCAATTGAGCTGTGGTCTTGTTTTGTGAGCTGACAATCCCACGTGCTTTTTCAGCTGGTGTTAGCTAAACAAGCACTGACCTGGAAATGACTGAGCTACAGAGATACTTTAAACTGGCTGCAAGTTATAAAAGATGACATTCTCTCCCTCTGAATGAGTATGTTCATTCTCCATGCACCTTCAGGGTGACAAGTGACAGCAGAATAATTTGAGAAACATTGCAGTAATGCATACACACTAATGAAGATACAAACACTCCTTCAAAGTCTCTCTCAGTGGATGTCCACTGGATATCCAGATTCTATATGTTTAAAGTATAGAGACATGCTTTATATACATGAAGTCATGCAAGATGACAGTAAGTTTTGACCTTTGCATGCCTTATGCTTAAACCCAGAGGGGAAATTTTAGAAGCAATGCACACAGTGGAAGAGAAAGGACAAGAGTAGAAAACAGATGACAGCATGAACAGTTGGTCAACTTTGAGAGAGAGAGAGAGAGAGTTTCTGAAAGCAATTTCACCAAACAGTATTTGGAGTGAAACAAGCCCAAGGCTTACAACTTGGCCATAGGTACATATATATGCAAAGAATGATGGATGCACGGAAACCTACACAGCAAGATGCCAACCTCTGTAAGGTGTGGGTCGGTGCCTTAATATACCCGGGGCAGTCGTTAACCTCTGAGGTGCTGTAAACAAACAGACAGATAGCTGGATATGGAAGGAAGGAATATTGCTCTGGGGAATCAGGCCACATGTGGCATATAGGCTACTGTGCATTTCCTGGCTGCCTGAATATCACTGTGGTTAAGCAGTGACTTGTGATTAAAATGGTTGTGCACATATGTATGTCTTGCTGTGTGTTTGTTAGATAAGGTAACACAATGCATTCTCTCTGTGCCATCTAGGCACATGTTGTAAACTTTACATAGTAAAATTTTTATCTAGTGTTTTGCGTAATGTTTATTTAAAGTCAGTGCACAAAACGAGCATCCAGTTTACTTTTGTCAGCGTGCTTGTAGTGTAGGCAGTTCATGTGGTTTCAAATTTCAAGGCTGTATGCAGATGCCCACACAGGGTCCACTCTGAGTCTTGTGGACTTGGGCAGATGACGAAATTTATGTCACACAGACCCGCGTGGGCCATACAGATGCAGAAACCATGAATTGGCCTTACGTCTTTTAATTCTCCTAACCACTACAACATTTACAGTCTCTCTCAACAAATATATTTTGTTTCCAACAGTTAGCAGTTAGCTTTTAATTTAAAAAAACAAACAAAAAAAAAAACAGATAACAGCCATTAAATGAAAACTACCTGTGATTAAAAAACAGTGACCAAGCATTACGTCAGTGTACTCTATATCATAGCAGTGTAATAGGTTTTCAAGGTATGAAAAGGTATGGGCAGAGGAATGGTGCCAATTAGTGGAGACATCAGTTTCACTCAAAAGAATTAGACAAAAGATTATTTTTACAAAATGAGATATTCAAAATCTTAAATAGCTATCCACTTTGTTTATTACTATAAAATGCTAATTTGAGATACATACAAAATTGTATCACTTACTTTGTTGGTTCTGCAGGTGTAAATAGCGTTAATCAAACATTGGATGTAGTGCACATGGTGTTTTTAAAAAAAAGCATATGTTACATGTTCTGTATTTTAATATGTATCTCATTGTGGCTTGGACAGAAACTGAAGGGTTAGTCTTCAAATAAAAACTCAGGTCCATTTTGATGTAACATATAAATGTGACATTAATGTGACTTTAGTACTCAGTGGTAATAAAACATTTTATGTGTGTTGTAGACCACAGAACCTGGATTTTTATTCAACATTATCTTTACGGAACGAAAATGTGAAAAGGAGAGAGATGTAACACGTGTTCAACAAAAGAGGCTGAGGCAGCTCTATTCATCACCAACTTGAAAAATATTCACCATCCCTTTAACAAGCCAAATGTATTTTAAAAATCACTCCTCATTCTGTACAGCCTTTTTTCTTCGAACAATTTGCCCCCGCTTTCCCTCTCTTCTCTTTTCTAATGGTAATGAACCTTGCCTTGAACCTTCCTTTTAATTGCTGTCGACTCTGATGAGAAGAGTGTGTGGAGGGAAAAAAAATCTAAACATTACATAAATTAATTTTAAGAGTAAGAAGAAGAGTAAGAGGGTCCTGCATAGCAATTTATTCAGACAGTTGGCTTTGTGCATGCTGCATCCTTGGCTTTTTAAGGAATGTTATTTAAAATAAATAATATGGTGTGGTTAAATGAAGAGTCCTTTTAGAGGGACTGATGAGCCACTGTGGAGCCACTTCAGGCTGCGCAGGGGAGAAGATATCAGCCAGGGAAATTAACAGGCTGAATAGATGCTTAGACTTTTTAACTTTATAATGAGACTCTCATAGTCTGCATAGTCCTGTGAAACGCATACTGTACATGCACTCACATATCTGCTTTCATATCATGCTCACATAGCATAAATAACTCACAGTGCACTAATTTACATAAACATAGATGTGTAAAATAGATATATGCAATACACATGCATGTAAGTACAAATGAACAGACACACTTTTAGGAAATACACTCACCATTTAGTATTGAAATATCTCAACACTTTATTTTGTCTTTTTAACAAAAACAACACCTTCGGGAATTTATTAAAGCTGTGATAGTAAAGGAGAGTGGATCAGAAAAGAGTGCAGCTAAACTCCAAACTGTCTTACTTCCTACATTATGCAGGAGCTACAACACTACTTGTGTTTTTCTTTTTTTGTATTTATCAATACATATATACATACAGTACAGACTTCGTTCTCATGTGTGTCCCCAAAGTCTACTCTATAGAACTGTCTCTCACTTAGGCGATATCACATTGTATTCAAGTACAGTGTGATTTTGCTCAGAGTCTTGTCTCAAGCTACAGTACTTTTCTCCAGATGCAATGAGAAGTGGCTACTTGTAAATGAACTGTACATACATATCCCAGCAATGCTGTCATTCATTTACATAGCACTATTTAAATATCCCAAAGTCCCCTGAATGTATTCAAATATGGCAGTTCACACCAGAGGAAATCTTACAATAAGATTTCACTAACTTTAGACACTTGCAAAGTACTCTGAGGTAATCTTGACCTATGTATGCAATGTCTATTTTAATCTTACCAATTGCTATATTATTTTTTTTTGCCTTCACAACATAACAGAGTGGACAATCACCAAAGGTTACTAAAAATAGTTTTGGGGACTTTTGGGACAAATGAACAATTTCACGGGTTAAGATTGGATACTGCTTTGCAATCCCTACTTGTTAGAACAGTACAATTATTTTATCTTTGTGTTGGCTGGAAATAAAGAATGTTGATTTGCAAAGATTGTTGATGCGTTCCAGGTCACTGAGCATGTGCCGTTCCACTTTTCCAAACCCTTGCTTGTAATAATTTATGACCTTGAAACCAATCATGATTGTTTATGCTTGGACTAATTTTGTGTGCATTCATTCAACCGAGAATGTCCTTTCACCTCTGTCATCCTAGCAAGGATTTCCCCCTTGTTTCCACTTCTAGATCATATACACACATGCAATCATGTATACACGCAGGCAGAAAAATACATGTATGTATGAAAGGCTTCATGTGAAGTGGCTGTGGCTCTGAATGATAAAAACCTGTGTGTTCCCTGTGACCTGACCTGTTAAGTCTGAGACTAAACCTGCCACTGTCACACAACTACTACTCTTCCAGACGCTAGCTATGTGTGTGTTTTACCCATTTACATTAGATATGAAAATTCAAATATCCTCATTTAGGTGGTTTGTTCAAGTCAACTCATAAAACTGATCGCCACTAAAACACTGAAAACTTTTGTTCTTTCATCTTGATTTTTATTTTTATTTTTTTAAATCTGTACATAGCGACTTCCTACTGATATTTGTTATAATAAGCACATGATTCCATTTTGGAAAAATAATTCCTGGTTCCTTAAAAACACTAATTGTCTGGTAGCAGCTTCATAATGCACATTTAGCTCCATATGTATGTGCGTCTGTGTGTTTATTTCCCATCCTTAAGTCTTAACCTAGCAGTTGTCTCCACATAGCCTTAGTTTGAGGGATTGCTCCCATATCATTGTCCCATAACAGCCTCTCCTATAGAAAGTAGGACTCTGCATTAGAAATAGTTCTCCTGGACATTTTCCAGAATTCAGCTTTGGGGTTCTCCTCTTTGTGGTTCAGTAATGTGCTCATCTCTAATGCAATTCCCTGCACATATGTGTGTCTGAATGTCTGTGTGGGCCTTTCCCATTGCTCCTGCTTTCTTTATTAGCATTTTCTCTATTATGAACCATTCAAGCAGCGAATACAACTCATTTACAGTAATGCAATATTTATCACACATTCAGCTCATTTTTACAAGACAGATGTCATGCATTTGACAACACTGGGCAGGTGTGTGAGGCATTTTTTTAAAAGGCTATAATCTGAAAGCCTTGAATTTCCTTTTACTTGCCTTTACTAGGCCCATGTTGACAATTGGGCTGCATCTCATCGCTGATAAACCCGAAGGCCATGTGAGCTAGCCATAAACTAGCCATGTTATAGGTGTATTGATTGGTCAACAGATTGCTTATATCCTGTAAAACGCAGCTCTAACGTGAATGCCTTTATTAACCACATTGGTAATAAATGTGGAAAACTGAAAATGAGTCCAGTTCACCCCCTCCATTTGGTTGTGTTTCCAAGTGGTTTGGGGCATGGTTATGGTTGTGATAACCCAGATCAATCTCGACCTTTCTGCTATTATCAAAGTCTTTAAAAATGTAGATTGAAAACAAGGTTTCAGGAGATGCAATAAGACCGTTGCAACTTGTCTTAGGTGCTTAGGCTGTCCAAATCTATATTGTCTTTAACATCACTTACCACAACTCACTTTTATACACCTGCTTTCATGTAATTATCTTGTATTGATCAAATTAGACATCCCTTGCCTTTTCTATTTTTTTACCAGGCTGTCATTTTTTTTGTGTTGCTTTCAGATGTTTTTTCCTCTCTTAATTTCAGTTTTTTTTCCGTTCAGTGTCTCTTTATGGGCATAAACTCCTGCTATCCAATGAAACACAGCTGCAGTCGATGCGTGTGTGTGTGTTTATGTGAGTGAGAGAAAGAGAGAGATCCCAGGGGATTCTGCAGCTTTACCTCTCAAACCCCTCTCTCATCCCTCAATCACAATCCTGCTTCACAGCCTCCGAGCTCTCGTCCTCCCCCTTCATTTCCTTTTGAGTCCTGTTGTCATCCTTCCTCTCCCACTCCCACTTGGTGATGAAGATGTGCTCTTTGGCAGTCGTTTTTTTTCACTCCCTTGTTTCCTTTCCTTCTGATATATTCCAATCCCCTTCTGTATTTAGATTTTTAAAAAGGTGCATGCTTCACATTTAGACATTTTTTCTTTTGTATGTTATTATTGTTATTATATAGACCTTTTTTTCTTTTCTTTTTTTTACACAGGTGCAAATGAGCTTTTAAGCTATCCCTGGGACACATTTATATTGATGTTTTCAAAATGTCAATGTTGCTTAATGTGCACTGCCCCAAATAGATAAAAAAATATAAACAATATATTCTGAGGACATAAAAGGTGGCTGATTTTAACCATTTGGGATTTTTTTGTCCATTGGCATCTCACAGGGTTGGATTTGTTATAAAAAAGTAATATATTAATCATTGATAGTTATCCATTTGAAGGCGTGTAATACACTAAGAGCATGTGTTACTCTAATCATATTATTTTCCCATTACACCCCCATAAGCTTGTGATTGCATCCTCTGTTTTCTTCAAAATATCCAATAACTTGGGAAATTGCCTTGTGACTGAATCAGGAAAGCTAGCAGTGATATTCAAATTTGTCATCATCCTATAAAACAATAAGATTAAAATAGTGGGAATATTTAATAATTTCTTTTCCAAAAAAGGTTAGTTTGAGACAGGATGTCACAATGAAAGCCAGTTACTGATATATGTAAAGTATTCAGTTAGATAGACATTACAGTTATCAGTTAGCTACAGAAAGGTGGATGAATAACATCCACAGAACAAAGTGTTGGTATTTACTCGGTAGCTGTATGGTTAGATAACTCATTGGACACTAGTGGCACATTAGAAGGTTACTGTTTAAACTGACGGACGGTTTACATACAGTAGGCTTGATGGGACTTGGATGCCTTTACTGACTCTTCCTCTGCTTCATCTGTCATGTTTTCCTTTCCTTTATCTCCTCTAACCGTCAGCTATTTCTTGTTTAACACTCATGTCATTTCCTCTTCTCTCTCCTTTTTACATGTTTATAAAGATGTTCCTCTGACAGTTTCATGTCAGTCACTCTTATGTCTTTCTCCCTCTTCCTCTCCTCTCTCTCAGCTACATCTCCCAGAGGCCCCTGGTCTAGAACATTAACAGCTTTCATTTAGTTTGTCTACAGTCAGTTCCCATAGGCCCAGAGTTAGCCGTTTTATTTATACTGTTTGTATATTGACAGTAGTTTTAGTAAACTTTGCCAGTACACTTATTCACAGAGGAGAGGCTGCATCCTTTATCAGAGTAATAAAGTGTGCTTTCTCTACATTCATTCAGTCTGGACTGTCTAAATTAATAAAACATTAAACAAATAAACATACATTATAGTCCCTTCACTAGATCAAAAGTAAATAAGTTAAAGTATTGTAATGGATTGTAATAGCCATTGTGGAATTGAAATTGGGACAGTGACCAACCCCAGAGATTGCATTGTTGTGTACGTGGAGAAGTTTGTGGGGGTGTAAAATATGTGAAGTGGAAGATTAAATACATTGGTCTCTCTCACTTTATCTCACTCACACACACTCATGCACACACCAGCTCACATCTTAATTACTGAGGCTTGATGGATACTTAACCTTGCCCCTTGCTGCTTATGCTAATGTAGAGAGGTCAGAAGTGTGCTGATTGGCTGGCTCGCTGTCAACTCAGCCAGAAAACTGTTGGAGTGCAGAGGACAGGATGAGAGAGGAGAGGAGACTGAGGGGCAAGGACAGGGGAAATATGGGAATGGGGACAAGGGGAAGTAGGGATGTGAAAATATATCAGTTATACTAGATTCAACTTTAATGCACTGTTTTCGCCGTAGAATAAAAGAAATGTTCCATTGAATTAAGATGAGCAAAATTAGAATAGTTTGTATTTTAACACGTTTTCCAAACAGGTTGGGTAATAGAAATCGGTCATTGTGTTAAGAAGCACACAGAGCTAATCACAATGTAGATATGTACATTTCAGTTACACAACCTTTCCTCAGTACTCTTACCAGTATGACCTCATCCTTTAAGCAACATGTTTGTTAAGGAGCATATGGCCAACTCTGTGTGTGAGCGTGTGTGCGTTTAATGAGCTCATCCCCCCCCCCAAGCTCTGTGTTTAGGGCTGAGGGTGTTTAGCAGCAGGGAGAGTCATTGAGAGGGGACACACACACACACACACACACAGTTCACAGCTGCTAGCCTGTTTTGCATGTTTCCACCTGACAAAAAAATGTGTGCTCCATTAGATGAGCTTCCAGGTAGGGCTGACGATTAATTTTCATGCAAATAATTGCGATTAACGATTTATTTGTCTTTTTCACTTCATTTTTATGCCGCATGTTGTGTTTGGCCATGTTGTCAGTTTCAGTGGCTACTCATCGAAACAATGCGGTTCTTGGCAAAGGAGTGTCAATTAATCTTCAAATAGGTTGCGCATGTGCACATTCTGAAACACTTTCACTTTTTGCTCTGCTGCACATAGATTTATTATGAAATAACTTATTCTAAAACTGTTGTGTAGGACTACACAAAAGCGGCTAAAGACAGTTAAAGTAGAAGGACGCATGCTTTTATTTTCAAAACGAGCAATCAGGCGATCATGTAATAATTGTGACAGGCCTAGTTCCAGGTCTTTATGCCTCAAATGTTTGTCACCTTAAAAGGCCAAAATAGGTGTTCCTGTTGGAGTTGTGATGACTACAGAAAAAGAAAATAGAAAAATAACAGTCCTGTGTTCAAGACAACTTTACTGGAAACACCAGGCACCACTAACACAGTGACAAAATTCATCAGGACTAGTGCAAAACAAAAATAAATCAAGATGTTTTTTATAAGACACCACTTAATGACAAAAGTTTAAGAAAAAGTTTAAAGCTGGTCATATTTTATAACGTTGACATAGACAGCTTGTTTTTGGGGATGTGAGACATTTGTAGCATATGTGAGAACATCAGCATTTTGGTTCATTTATATGATGAAGTCACTACATATGTCATGTAGTCAAGAGGCTCTTATATAGGTCATGCAGTGTGGTACATCTTAATGCCTAGAGTTATTTTAATGTCATATTCACAGCAAGGGGCTTCTCCAAGTCAACCTGATCAGTTCAGTTGGGCATTTAGTCTGGTCTAATTTGACTGATTCACTGTGTCCACTCGGCTATATATACCATATATATATTCCTCAGAGGTCATACATGTATGCATAGACTACTGTAGGCTTTTTCCATTGCCATCCGTGACCATTGGTGTGTGTATGTACAGTATGTTCAGAACATCTGGGTGTTCGGACCCTGTGTGTGGGTGCGTGCGTGTGGTCTTGAGGCTATGGAGAGTCAGTAACACAGAGTTGACAGGGGGCTGTGGAGATTTAGGACGAGGTGCCAAGGAAACACGTGTGCACACTCACACGCGCCCACATATGCACACCTCATCCTCTGATCTCAGGGGGCATCTGCTCTGGTTCGGGTCACTGGCAGTGAGTGCTCGGTCGGGCTCAAAAGTATCACCACGGCAACTGCATCGCATAATCCCATTCCGTCTCATCCCATCCACGAACTGTGTGCAACATGATTGGCCTGTTCCCCCTGGGGCGCTGAGGCGACGGCTCAGGGGCTGTCTCTCTGTGTCAGCTATGGCTCTGAGTCTGTGGGCGGGGAGCGCGTAGCGCATTAAAGGAACGTTTGGCGCATTTTGGCAGGAGATGTTGTGAATTATGCAGACGCACCCCTACTGTGTGTGTGTGTGTGTGTGTGTGTGAGAGAGAGAGAGAGTCTGTGTGTGCAGTGATGCCAGAGTGAGTCCTTCATGAGGAACAGACAATATCCTTTTTTTTTTTTTTGGTCTTCCTCTGTCACTTCACCCAGTCTTGAAAGTTTACCTCTGTCCACCTTTTATTAATTACTGGCATCATGATATACTACATCCTTCCCTGCGTCTGTCTGTTTTCAAGGTCTGTGTTGGGACTCCACAGATGAATTCATTCATTTGTGTGATTTTAACTGAACTTTTGTTAGGAGAGCATTTGAACTCAGCATTCCAAAATCCCAAGAGCCATTGAACGCAGCCTTCCAGTTGCCTGTGACCCGTGATGTCACAAGGTCAATAAAAGGGATCAGCGGCCACTGTTCTGTCTCTTTTCTCCACTTTTCTCTCTACGCCCGGATGTCGGTGCAATCTGCTTGGCGCAGATCCAACCTTCTAGCTATTGATGGTAATTCTGGTTATAGTTATTAATTTAATTATTAATCTGAGTTCCAAATTGATAGTTTAGTATATTATATGAGACTCAATCAATTGATTGGCTATCATTTCTCTTCAAGAAGAGTGGTGTCCCTGAGGATAATTAAACTATTTATGATTATCTTTAATAATGTTCATAGCCAAATTTAATTGATTGCACCTACACAGTTTGGTGCCCCTTTAACCATTATAAAGCCCATCACAGTGGCTTGGGTAGTATTCGTTATCCTTCTATAATAAAGGTAAAAGGTCAGTGGATAAAACCAGTGAATTTACATGCACACAGTTTCTCTGAATGTTTTGTTGAAACACTTTCTGTGTTGAGGCATCATATCATAACAGGCTTTCTTCTTCATGTTTCATATTTTTTGGCATTTTAAGTAATTTGTTGTTACCTGCTCAACACTTGTATGTCAATAAAGAGTTAGATTGAGAAGTAAATATGAGAGGAGTCACTAAAATCACCCTGAATAATACAAACAGCTCAAAATAATCATAAAAAACTTCATGTCTCTTCCCTTCATTCCTCCACTCATCTCTCACCAACTAGCTTTCATCTATCCCTCCCTTCCTCATTCACATGACAATGTAAGCTGGCTTTGAATTGAGTTGTCTACCTTCACCTTTCTGTCTCTCTCCTCACTCTGCTCTCTCACACCCCCTCCTCCTCCATCACTAGCTCTCTTTGTTTTGCTCAAGAAGACAAACATAGTATGAATTAAAACCCAACTGACAGTTTGCATCCAGTTTCAGTGCCCCCACCATCTCTCCCTCCCTCTCTTGCTCCAGCTGTCAGGAGGCTTCATTATTAAAGATTCATGGTAGAGTCTGGGTTGCTCCTACAAAAGCTTTTGTCAGACAGACAGAGTGTCTCAAATCTCACAGCTTCTAACTGGAGGTGACATAGAGACTCACATAGATCCACATGCGCACAGACACACTCTCCTTGTGGTTTGCTACACTATTTTACTATCTGTCCAGCGCTTTTTAATTCAAATAATCTTGAAAATAATGCTACTTTTCATTTCTAATAATAAGTCATTGTTATATACCTTATCAGTGCTTACTCTCTTGCTATTGATCACTTCACGCCATGTCTAACTGTTGGTGAATGTTGCAAAAACACGCACAGCACAGTGTTATAAATCTCCAGTTTTGGCTTGGTTATGTTTTTTTTTTTTTGTCATCTGATGTCATGGTCACCTTTTTTGACAGAAAAACAATGTTTGGGCTGCACTGTTTTCACCATCATACTTGTCACAGTAGTCTGTGCAACTTTTTCTCTCCCACCCTTCCACATGCACTCATGAGTGCATATAATTTATTGTACTATGATTGAACAAGTTGTATTAATTACATCATGTACAATATAGCAGATCTTTTTCAAAACCCATCTTACTAATTAGACTAAATGTACCTATCATTTTTACCAGCTCCAAGGGGATTACACAGCCAGAAGAACATCACAAAGAGCGATGCTGTGCTAACATGGATCATGACCTAAAGTCATGACATAAAGTGGCTGAGTTTATCTTGCTATTGACTTGTACTTCTGTTCTCATGCTCATACATCAAACCAGCTCTTTCCTAAATTTCATTTTTGCAATCTCTGTGGCACAGTGGAGAGCACAAGCTGTCACATGCTGAACTCAAGCGTCCGTATTTATTATAGTTAAAATATGATACGACACAATGCTAATTAAGTACAGAATATTAGTTAACGCAAAAAAAGGGGCATAGTTGGTCCAGTTTTTTAGATGATTGGAGTTGGAATTGCAAAGATGTGGCAGACACCGGCTTTTATTTTCTCCCTAACTCCCACAACAAAGATTATTTCCTACTCGCTATACTATGCTCAATTAAAAAACCTATGTTGCCCACCTGTTCAAGTTCACCTTGGCTTTCAGTCCTTCAAGCTTACAACACAGGAAAACACTACAGAGTAGAATGGATTAGATTCTAGATAAATATGGGCTGATGGATGATGGCATTGTTTGTTGATCAAAGCTGCCACAGATGATTTATTAAACATTGCGATGTGAAATACAACCACTTAAATAAATTAGACAGTGGATCACCACACATGTAATCTCTGATGTACACCATAACAGAATTAATGGTTTTCATCTTTATCCAAAATTTTGCTATATTGGACATGAGTAAATTCTTCTCCATTCTCTCATGGACATTTCAGGAGAGAATAGCTTACATGCCACCAGGGAAAACAAAAAAAAGTTCTCCTTCTGGTAGGAAACTTTCACAGTTTGGTAACATGGTGTCCCTCTGTCATACAAACCATTACTGACATAGAAGTATCTGCAACTGTGAACAGTACTCTTCAGAGTGATGTTTCTGACTCATTTCCACTTAATACAGAAAATAGCAAGTCCAGTCAGCCTCTCCTGATTTATATTGCTTCTTGGGTATTTTTATATTTGATACAGGATGCAGACAGGCTCTATCATTGAAGGCCATTGAGTAATCTGTGTGTGTGTGTGTGTGTGTGTGTGTGTGTGAGCATGTGCTTTTCAGACCAGTTAAGCCATTATATCTGGTTTAGGAAAACAGATTTTACCTTTTGAGTCTTTATCTCAGAAAAGTTCATTTTAAAAGCGTATTAATTTACATTCATTCATTCAGTCATTGAGTATTGCAGTTGCTTTAGAAATTCTATAGTGCAGTTTCCATTTTACATGCACACACAAGTGGACACATGGAGAAGCCTGTAATGCATTTGTCAAAGTGCCCAGTCCAGAACCATTAGAATTTAGGGTTGACCTAAAGTTTTGAGAAAACAGTGGGACAGGTGTGGTGCAAGCTGTCTTTTTGTACCATAATTTTTTTCACTTGGTTAAATCAAAAACATTTGGCTAGAATTGTGCAAACAGTTGGTGCAAAAATCCCATATTGTCTAGTAATGTTAATCTCCTCTTTTATCTTTTTCTTTTTTTTGTTGTACAGAAAAGCCCAGGAACAGGAGAAAAAGGTGGTAGTAGCAGGTTGTGTTCCCCAGGCCCAGCCACGGATGGACTATCTCAAAGGACTCAGCATCATTGGGGTATGTATATATGTGTATACTTTGACTTACTTATATGAAAGGGATAATCTGAGTTATGTAAGGATGTGTTCATACAGCATATACCGTATGTCTGGGTGTGTCCCTTTGTCTTTATTTGTGTCTAATGTACAACCTTTGAGGAGTACAGAGACACACACACACATAGCTAGATATGGTTCACCTGGCTGCCTACCTGCTGTGTTTGTTCTATTCTGGCCTCCCTGCCGCTTGGTTGATCAATAGACCTCCCCAGGAGACAAGACCAAGACTACTAAGATGAACAAGGTCGGAAGTAGAAAAGAAGGAAGAATATATGATCGAAGGATGGAGAAAAGTATAAGAGATGGAGGGAGGGGAGGAGGAGAAGGGGAAAGATCCTGACATAGTTGAAAAGGAAGAAAGGAATGTATTTGAAAGATAAGGGCCAGAGGACAGGGGTAAGAAAAAGAGTGGAAAAACAACATGACAGGGACACAAATAGCATGGACACTAATTTAATACTCCTTGTTTAGACACAAAAATTGACTTTAGCAAATCATTAACCTCAGTGAGCAATGAGAAGACTGAAATTAATTAGAATGTCTTGTGTTGCATGGTTTTATACTATATGCTGCCACAGCTGTTGCTGATAAATGCTACCAACCAATGTTTCCTACACAAAACTGCAAGTCTGAACTTCGTAGTCAGCTTTAATATTGTTATAAGTTCTCAGTTTGAGATAATGCTAACCCCTTAGACCTTAACCCATACACTGTATATGGGTTAGTGTGTAGGTTCTACACTAAAGAAGGGAAATAATCTCAAAAGTCCTACATGTTCTTTTTGCATCAATTGCCCAATCTTCTTAGTACATGGCTGTCTTGTCCTCCACATGCAGAATATTTCCCACCAGTGTAGAGATTGGATTTACTAACCCCTAGGCTATGGCTATGTCTGATGTGTGGAGAAAGACAGAGGTAGGAAGGGACAAGTGAATGATGAGTCTAGTCTGCCCCTGTCGTTGTTTTGTAGTATTGAGACAGTGAAATGATAGAGCAGAGGGCTACAGATAACCTAGAGCCGACAGACAAAAGGCGTTGCCGCTAAAAGGGAAAACTCAGTTAAACAGAAATTTCCACAGTTCCAGGACAATAATCCATAATTTAGGTAGAGTAAATGTAATAGCTACATAGCCTACTCCAAATATTTTACAAATACCAACCTGTCCAAGAACAGTAACACGACATCTTTAGTTTTTTCTGCCATAGGCTTCGCCATACTCCTGCTGTAGCCTACTCCGTCGCTACTGCTGCCTCCCCCCTTTAGCTCTGGAAAACCAATCATTGCTAGTTGACCTAAAACGCATCACTACGGATGCGCCAGCGCAGGAATGTCGCCACAGACACCAGATTTAAAAACTCTGGTATACTGCAAAATACAGACAGTTACCTGGTGGTGATAGGCTTAATCAGCATTCTGTGAACTTGTTTGGCAAGGGCTTGAATGTAACAGATGTTCATTTATATGTAAAAGTCCCGCACTCCAGCTTTAACATCAGGGAAGTCATAGAAATATGCAGATATAACAAGGAGGGAAAAAAACATCCTTTTAAGTAGAATTATTAGGGCCATTTGTCCTGCAGTGTTTATACAGTCTACTGTAACACAAATAAGTGATTTTGGCGATTTTGGTGATTGTGGTGCAGGTATGAATGATTATATGTGATATGGCACAATTATTTAATTTTCACAGCAGTCACAGGAGGAAACTAAAAAGATGTGTCAAGGTTATCAATGTTTAACAGCTAAATGAGTATTCCTCATGAAATCATTAATGATGTTTGTAATTAGAAAGTGTGATTTTCTATCTGCTTCCACTTTCCAGGACCCCTGCAACATCGTATTGAGTCTTAAGTCTTAAACGGAAGGGTGTTGTTAAGGGTGAATGTTAAAGTTATTTTGCATTATTGTCTGCAAGCAATCATGTAAACACAATTACATCAGCCACTCCAACATAAATAAACGTCAATATATAAATAAACAACAAAAATATTCCTTGTTGTTGAGCAATGTGTAATGCACATATGTCTGTACCACACGTAAAAATGAAGACATTTATTCCATGTTTACGAGAGCTAAATAATAATTCCTGCATGTCTAACAAAACATAGTTGGTCAATTTAGAAATATCATATATGCATGCATGCACTCCATGCTCACAGAGAGCCAGGCTTTGCCTTCTAAATCACCACAGAAAACCTTGCTCTTAATTTCACATAATGCTGAATTTATTTTCTTATGTAAAAAACAAACTGCCTTGTTGAAAATAGGGATAAATCAAACTGTCCGTTATCCAGTGTTGATAACTGCAACTGTTTTAAATAAATAATGGGTGGAGGGTGTCTCAAATTGTTACGTTAAATATTCTTTACCATAAATAATATTATTCCATTTAAGTAAACATGCCACCATGTAACATAATTACATTCAAATCAAGTGTCATGTATGTATAATATAATTACATTCAGATAAACAGGCTTGTATATGTAATAGCTTTCAGGGTGAGGCAGAAACATCTGGGAAGTTTACTACTGTCGTTCCTTTCATTGTCATGACTAGATTGGATTATGCATTGACTGACATGCACGCGCACACACACACACACACACACTACCACACACACACACACACACACACACACTGATGGATGGATGCATGCATGCATGAACAGCCAACAAACACAGACAGAGGTATATGAGTATGCACACACTCCCTTTGTGCGTCTTTGGTAGTTACAATCAACCACACAACCTCACGACAGTGACAGTTGGTGGGTTATGCAAATTAGATGCAAATAACCAGTCATGAAATTTGTATATAGTGATTGCATTAACGGCTAGATAAGGGGTGTAGTTAAAAAATATAAGTGCTTCCTGTTGAATTCATTCAGTTTAATCGACCTGTGTGTCAGCTTTTATGTGTATTTCTGTTGTGTTTTCCTCTGTGAAGTTGCAGAGAAATGAACAGCAGTTTATTGTGTGTGTCAGCTATACAAACAGTCATGCAAGCCTACAGTCTTTCCTGTCTCTGAACTAGACATGTCACATTCTGTATCTGAGACACATCACACTTCCACACGTACACAGTGCTGGCTAGGTAATCAGAGGATTACAGTGGGTAAGCAATGTTGTAAACATGAGAAGCACGCACATCAGTCTTCTCAGTGTACAGTATGTATGTATGCCTTGGGTGGGCTATATTAGTGAATATTGTGAGCACATTTCTATGTACACAGTTCTACTTACTTATATGTACTTCACATTACTGCTTATTATAAGTGTATAATGTTACACAAATTGACAACTCACTTAAGAAATATCCTGGGTTTCAGTGATTCCTTTGGTTTCTTAGAACTTGAATACTGAAAAGGTTTTGCCATATTTTTGATATTCTTTCTAATCCTTTATTCATAAGCCAAAAATTTTTCTCACCCATAGAGTTTACTCAGAAAAGCCCAGCTGTTGAAACATTTCCTACTACAGGTGCTCTCCCTCTCAGGCTAGAGATAGCCTTTGTAAATGTGTGTGTATATGTATGCTTGGTGTAGAGTTGGAGAGTGTAGACTTCTGTCTCTATACATACAGGACCTTGCACCTTTTCGCAAACATTCCACTTGTGAATGGCAAGATAAAGGTTATTTATATTTTCATTTTATTTTAACTTCTAACCAAAAATAATTAAAAAATAATAGTTGTTTTTGACAAATTCCTTTCTATGGAAGCCTAGATGTACTGAAAATATTGTTTTTTTTTTTCTCTCTCTCTCTCTATATATATATATATATTATATATATATATATATTATATATATATATTTTTTTGTATTCAATTATCCAGGTGTATAAAGCAGGATTCAATAAGAACTAGAATTGAAAAGTGAGATCTGAATTAATCGCTAAAATGTAAACAATATCCAACCCTCGCTGTGAGTTGGGACACCCGATGCTGCTCTAAATGAACCCAGATTGCCTGGCCATTAGAAGAAAATAGATTTTATCTCAGTGTGTCACATGCATAAGACTGCTGTCTGCAATGCACAATGTGAATCTCTGTGAGTGCATTTGAAAGAAGGGTAACTCTGGGTAATGGGCCTGGAGGCATTAAGAACGGGTGCCAAGGACAAGAGCATAGACCTCTAAGAATAGAGAAAGTGAGTGAATTAGAGGTGGAAGGGATGCTGGTAGGAATGCAAGGAGAAATAAGGAGAAATCATTTATCCCTCTCTGGACAAAACTTGTGTGATTGTATCTGTTTGTACTTGTTTGTCTGTGTGCATACTGCATATTGTCTTTGTGCATATTTACATGCCCACCTTGTTTAAATGTGGATCAGTATATGTGTGTTTGTGGGTTGTCAATATCAGGGTGTTGTTTGACTGTGGACTTAACTGACTTGGTTTGTCAGCATCAATAAACTTTTCCCATGTGTGTCTGTCTGTACTTCAGGTCCAACAGATTGATCGAGTGGTGGAAGTAGTGGACGAAGCTGTTAAAGGTATTTTAACACATACACACAAAAGCACTCATTGTATGAGTGAATAAGCAGCAATGCATTGATCAGCTAATGAATGAATGAGAATCCTTTTGTTGTAGGAAATGAAGTTTGAGCTTCAGCTCCATGTATAAATGATTTTCGGTAAAATAGGTACTTATTGACAGGACATGAGGACTAAGAACGGTTTGACTGCTAAGAGTAAGAATATAACACTTTCCTGTAGAAGATTCAGTTAAATTTTATTTATATAGCGCCAAATAATAACGGAAGTTATGTTAGGGTACTTTTCATATAGAGCAGGACCCAACAATTCCCACCATGAGCAATCACTTGGCAATAGTGGCAAGGAAAAACTCCCTTTTAATTAACAGGCAGAAACCTCGATTAGAACCAGGCTCTGGGTGGGCAGCCTTCTGCCTCGACTGGTTGGGTTGAGAAAGAGAGGGGGGGGACCTGATTCCGGGAGAGGAGCTTGACAACTAAAGGCTCTGGCTCCCATTCTACTTTTGGAGACTCTAGGAACCACAAGTAACCCTGCATTCTAGGAGCGCAGTGTTCTAGTGGGGTAATAAGGTACTATGAGCTCTTTAAGATATGATGGTGCCTGACCATTAAGAGCTTTGTAGGTGAGAAGGATTTTTAATTCTATTCTGGATTTTACAGGGAGCCAGTGCAGAGAAGCTAATATTGGAGAAATATGATCTCTTTTCCTAGTTCTTGTCAGCACATGTGCCGCAGCATTCTGGATCAACTGGAGAGTCTTAAGGGACTTATTGGAGCAGCCTGACAATAAGGAATTGCAATAATCTAGCCTAGAAATAACAAATGCATGGACTAGTTTTTCGGCATCATTTTGAGACAGGATGTGCCTGATTTTTGCAATGTTACGTAGGTGAAAAAAGGCTGTCTTTGAAGTTTGTTTTATGTATATCTTTAGATAATGTGTCTTGGAGGTGTTTGGGGCCAAGTACATTAACTTCAGTTTTGTCTGAGTTTAACAAAAGAAAATTGCAGGTCATCCAGGTTTTTATGTCCTTAAGGCATGCTTGAAGTTTATCTAACTGATTGGTTTCATCTGGCTTGATCGATAGATATAATTGGGTATCATCCGCATTACAGTGAAAGTTTATGGAGTGTTTCCTAATAATATTGCCTAAGGAAGCACATATAAGGTGAATATAATCAGTCCAAGCACAGAACCTTGGGGACCTCCGTGACTAACTTTGGCGTGCATGGAGGATTCATCATTAACATGTGCAAACTGAGATTGATCTGATAAATAGGACTTAAACATAGGCTGTGATGGTCAATGGTTTTGAATGCAGCACTAAGTACAGAGACAAGTCCTTTTGTCTTATGAAATTAGAAGGTCATTTGTAACTTTCCCCAATGCTGTGTGTGATGCACTCTAAATCCTGACTGAAAATCCTCAAATAAACTGTTTAGAAAATCACACAACTAATTGGTGACTCCTTTCTCAAGGATCTTAGAGAGAAATGGAATGTTAGATATAGATCTATAGTTGGCTAAAACCCCTGGATCAAGAGTGGGCTTTTTAAGAAGAGGACATAGTCTGTTAATAAGATGTGAGAAAAGCAATCTAAATATAAGTTTTTACAGCTTTTTCTAAGGTTCTTGTATGAAGATAAATCAGTACTAGTTGAGGGCAGGAGGTGAAGAATTTTGTCTCTAATAATTAGAATTGTAACATTAAAGAGAGAGCACATAATCAAATCATAATGACTTTGAAATATTCAGCTTTCTCTCTTTAAAACATTTGATTCTGAGCAATCATTGTGAATGATAAGGTACCAGCTAGGGCTTTTATTAGAAAAGTCAGTATTGTTCAAAGTGCTAAGGTCTACAGCAGTAGGTTCTTTGTGTTTTAAAATTTGACATTCAAGAGCAGAGTGACTTGATTTACTGCTTTTTTCATGGTTTAATAGATGGTAAATTCCTGAAACAAAATGCATACAAAACTTATTTTTGACTTCATTGCTCAGTAAGATTAATAGTTTAGATTGACGCGTA
This sequence comes from Siniperca chuatsi, assembly GCF_020085105.1. Taxonomy (NCBI): domain Eukaryota; kingdom Metazoa; phylum Chordata; class Actinopteri; order Centrarchiformes; family Sinipercidae; genus Siniperca; species Siniperca chuatsi. Next base: position 18,520,542 of record NC_058050.1, read on the forward strand.
TTTAAAAGCAAAGTCGCTTTCAGATGTTGCTTTCAGATCTTGTCTGTCTTGCGTTCTGAGTAGCTAGTTAAGTGGTCTTCTCTGTCTGAGAAGCTCACTGACAGCAAGACAGACTCACATGGCAGTGATTAGGTCATCCTTTTATACTATTAGTGAACCACTGCACTTAACTGTTTAATGAAGGTCAGGCAGAGTTTACCGTGAGAGTGTCCAGTCAAGATGTCATACACCCCCAGCTGTTCTCTAATAAAGAACAGATTGAGTTTACAGTGTGCGTGTGTGTATGAGTGACCAGTTTACACTGCAGGCCTCAATCTAATGAAGGACAGCTGAACTGAGGCTTAATTTTACAATGTGTCATCAACCCTAAACCCTACACACACACTCACATTCACACTTTTATTCCCCCTTTCTTTATTTGCTCATTCTCCCTTTCCTTTTTCTTCCCTTTCCTTCTTCCTCCCATTCATCAGCCTCTTTTGATCTCTTTCCCTCCTTTCTTCCTCCTCCCTCTGCCTTCTCACTACCCTGTTGTAGCCCTTCTGCCCTCCTTCCCTCCCCTTTTTCTTCCTCCTTCACCCCCTCCATAGAAACAAATTTCCCCAGTATCATTGCAGTTCTTTATGACCTCGTATAAACTGAGAGCTGTTATTTCAGCTCTGAGGCCTGGGCATAAACCTTTAAGCTAGGGGATTCGCCTTTCGTAATGGCTACTAAAATACTTACTTCAATGAACTGCTAATAGACGCAGTTCTTTTGCTGCACCAAAATTGCTTACAGGTCTGTTTTCCACATGACAAGAGTACTGGTATTCTTTTATGAGCTTGGTTCTTGAGGTGTGAAATTATCTATTCAGTTTGGATCCTGGCTCAACAAGAACTTAACAACTGTCACCCTATATGGATACTTCACTACTGTAAAACTGCTTTTAATCATAGTGCATCTACCTAACATGAAGCTCAAGTTACTACCTGTTGTAAATGGAGGGCATTTTTATCTTTTAGTTATCTCAGGTTGGGTTGCTGAGCATGCACACAGTACTTAACATTTATATAGTCATACACATTACAACTACTGTCCAGTCTTGTGGTGTCAGTGATTTGGTGGGTAGTGTTGTAACTGTGGTCACAAGCTTGCTTATCCAAATCATCTTTTTTTTTTTTTTTGCTATGCCAGATGTTAATTTTCTTGCTAACAACAAACACAGCTTTGGATTTTTCTTGCCACTGGCAGATCCATAAATAATTAATTAATGACACCCATAGATACACATTTTTCCAAGGGCATGTATCCAGATTTTATGTCTCTTAGTGATGCTCAATAAACAAAAACACAAGGACAGTTGGTTATTTGATGAGTAAAATACAGAGAATGAATGTTTTCTTTTTTTTATCATGAAAAAAATGCATACAGAAGCTCATACAAAGGCTAGAAAATAAGTTTTATTCATGTTTTCACTCTTAAAGAAATGCACACTTCCACTGAAGTCTGATCTGTGCGCCATTAATAAATAACTGCTGTACCTCTTTCTTTATAGGGCCGATTTGATGTAATTTCTTTATTGGTCTCCTGATATTGATCTTCTCTCACTGAGATGATAGCCTCGGTTGATACCATTTCACTTGATATTCTTTTATCTTTTAGAAACAGTTAGATTTTGTGTGTGACAGAGAAACAACCGGTGCAGGAAAGGTTAGACAGACTAATGTATCTACTTAGCTACAGATCAGAGGCTATATGGCATCCATATAACCTCATGATCCTTATTTCACCAAGATAAACAAAATGGTTTGCGCACATGTCAGTGCTGAAAAAATAAAGCAGGATTATAAAGACATGACTGAATAGAAAAACAGTTAGACAGGAGGAAGGAAAATTAAGTAAAGGTACAAAGAGACAAGTTGATGCATTCTCATATAAAGTCATCTGACGGTATTCTGAACGTCTTTTAATGCTCAAGCTCTGTGGAGGAGCTTGTCATTGTCAAGCATCAAAGCCTCATGTATGGCTTTTTAAAGGAAGCACTCTTTTGAAATGTTTGCATTAAGGCACAGCATAGAAGTAATACATTTCCCATCAAAATTGATTCAACTGATATTTGGCAAGGAAATAAACAGCTTTTTCAAAGGCAGTTGTACATATCTAATAACCTGTTATATCGAGAGGATGAATGGCAAGCATTACACCCCTCCTGTCCTTCTCATCTGCCACCTTTGTCCCTCCTTTCCCATGTGCCCTCATCCCCCCGATCCTGCCTGCTGTTTTGCAATCAAACCAGGGAGTACAACAAGACCCACCACTTATGAGACATCAGATGCAGGTCAACAGGTCAATCTTTTAGCTCCCTACCTCTCTGGTCCAACCATCCATCTGGCTATCCTGTACATCTTTTATCTGTGATGTATCTTTTCACCCAACCATCCATCCATCTACCTTTCCATCCACCTTGCCTACCCTCCCTCCTTTTCCCTAGCATGTTATAATGGGCCATTATGAGTGGATAGAGGGATTTATGTTGGGTTGTATTTATAAAGGGGAGAAAAGAACAAAGGAGAGAGAGAGATTGGAAAAAACACAGGAGGGAAAGGAGGAGGGCAGTCAGTAACTAGAAAATGTGCTATAGGGTGATGTGTGTGGCTGTGTCTATGCAGGGTTGCCCATCACAGCAGTTGACCTCTCTAAACTCTGTAATTGAGATGACAAATTGGGAAACATTCTTTGGTTTTCTTCAGCAACTCAAGTTAGCTATTTTATCTCTTGCTCCCCATTCATGGTCCCCTAGGCATTGAAATTTAATTTGGCTTTGGGTACACTCCTGGAGTGATTCCATGCTGGTAGCGAGATTATTTCTTGAGTCACTGGTGGCCGTCACATTGACAGGGGTCCTGTGCAGTTTTAGAGGCAAAGAATATGTGGTGAATGACAATTTCCAAGTTTTATAAGAAGGGAAAATCTCATAATTTGGAAAAACATCTGGAAATCCCAGCACCATACTGGTAATGCTTTCTCTCTACAAGTCTGTGTATGCAATTAGGTATTGGTAACTTTATTTTCCCACAGCTTAAACCATCAGAAACAAATGTATAATGTCAACAATCTGGAGAAAATAAAATGGAATTTCAAAACTAAATTTACTGCAGTCCTTCAACAACAGGCCTGAGCTAAAACTAAATTACATGCCCTTTTTTCAGCCAGTAAAGCAGCACATCTCCCACATGTGTGTTCCAAAGTCCATTGTTGAACCTCAACATGCAAGCCATTATGGTTAGGCTCATTCTGTGTTAGCCTTTCACTTTGTGCTTTGGAAAAACAAGTATAATTTTATTTTTCATTTTTAACATCCAGTATGATTGGTGCAGTACTCATATAGGTTAGGTTCACATGCCCTGTGAAATTATTTGGGATTGCATTTAGTTGTGAAATCGACTACTCTACTAATGTTTCACTTTTATTTGGATAAAATGATCAGTATAATAGAGGTTCAAACTAAAAGGCAACACATTTCTAATGCTTTTAAAAAAGGAATGCAGTTGAATGAATTTTAACTTTAGGCCTTGAAGCATTTTAACCAAGAAGAAAAATTACTTGCAGGCTTTTTCATCTGGTGTACATCTTTTAGCCATCTTTTAACTCTCTTCTCTCTCACATAGTACATTTGTTGAATGAACTTCTGTTAAAATGTTTAAAGCAGCAGTTGAGGAGCAGGTGGAACTGTGAAGCTTAGCCGTTAAAGGAAGTATTGATGTATGGGTGATACAACTGATGGAGCGACGGTCATGGACAGAAGAATATTAGAGCATGCATGAATTTTAAATCCATGTTTCCTGACCAAAGGTGGACACACAGACAGCTAGCTAGCTAGAAGAAAGCATGGCCGAACGTGTTCCAAGTCCCAGCTGTTTTCCACGAGGGAAGTTTTCTAATTTTCTTGCTTGTACTCGGATATTACGACCAGTCACGCCTCACCGATTGGCTCTTTGTCGTCCTTTGGGGCAGATTGTCATTTTTATCTACCAATTGATAGCCATGCTTCCTTCCCTGAGCCCACTCTCCCAGGAGACCCATGTAAAGCGGATGAAAACAGGAAGACAATTCCATCCCTCAGCGCCTCCATCTCGCGCTCCCTCTAGCTGGTAGCCTATTAGATGGTTGGAAAGGAGAAACTACTGCATCTCATTTCCGCACACCAAAGGCTTGACATCACTTGCTATTAGTTATTAGACACAGCTATGGATTTTCATTTGCTTCTGTAACACAGTGTGATATCTAAGTAATACTAGTTTTAGAGTTGTTACAGTGTGCAGTTGGTAAAGGATCTGAGTGAAATAGCCCTCTTTATTTTGAAGATTCCCTTTTACTTGCCTATCCTTCATGGTTTCCACATGTATTAACTATCTTGGTAATATCAGTGGAGTTCACTTTAGCAAGAATATCATGTTCTTGCCCTATTTCCCTCTTTGTGTATTCATGTTCATCCTTAATTGATTTAAAGTGCACATGATGCCAGAGGTTGGTCTATTATGCCATTTCCTGCACAGCTAGGCCTGTTAATTTCTGTCTCCTTTTACCATACCTTTACCACATTGTGTCAGCTCTGATATGCTGCTCTGCACGTTCCTGTGTCCTGTTAACACTAACATCATACTGAATAAATGAGAGAAGTTTAATGAAGGCTTTTATTTGGCTATCTAGAGGTGGATATTCCACAATTGAAAGCTGGCTTTCTATTTGGTGTTGCTGGTGGGTGAAAGGTTGTATGTTAATGTATTTGTGCATGTGAGCGTCTGTGTGTACTGCAAATTTGAGTCTGTATTATGGAGACAGACTAAAGATAGAGGAAGCGATCCTATCCAAACAGTGTTCTGTTATCTCTATCTTTTTTTTGCAATTTAAACAGGGCAACTAATATATTTAACTTGAATGTATTAATTTTTAACATGGAAATGCCTACATCTGCGCACCCATCCACACATACGTCTGCATGTTAGTGTGTCACATGTACAACAAGTAAACAGAGAAAAGGTGACACAGACAGTTAATGTTTCAGTTTGAAAAGGAATGTGTAGTGAAGTTTTGTTTGTTATTTTCAGGCCACTCAGTTCGTCTATTGGGTCAGAAGAAAGATGGAGGCCGGAGGCTCGGAGGAGCTAGACTGGACCTGCCCAAGATCAGGAAGAACCCTCTCATTGAAATCATCTCCATTAACACTGGGTAGGATACAGACATACAAACAGAGAACATGACTCATAAAATATTCAGCTTTAACTGTGAATTCAATTTTACTGCTTCCCTGCCATTCCGGTTTAGTGTGTGTGTGCGCTCCCTCTATTTGCACATCCACTTAAACAGAGCCCCTCTGTGCTTCTAATTTTATCAATTTCACATGGTTTGCTTGGGATGTGTGTGTAGTAGTGTGTTTGTAGTGCTATTTCTTCTTCAAATGTAAATGTAATAGAAACGCAACAGGTGTCTAGCTTTTTGTCTCTGCTTCCATTTCACTTCTATCATGAAAGCAGGGAAAAAACAGACACAGTTACATAGATATACCTCCTTCCTTTGTTATCTTTTTCCATTATAGCTGTGATGATGTTGTGTATTATCCGGTTACAATTATTTGTTATTTTGCTTATGTCACTGGCAGTGAATTTGTTTAAGAATACTTGCTGTGTGTGGTTTGGTTATATTTTATCATCAACAGTAATGACAGTAAAGAAGATTTCATAGTGTAGATAGATAAATAAATGTACATATTGTAGATAAATGCTACATATGGATGGATGGATAGTTAGACTTTACGACTTTCATGTGTGTATTCATGTGTGTAGATGCACAAACACTCACACCTACACACACGTACACCCACATTTCTATGGGCTAATTTCATGTTTACAGATCTGTGTGTCTCTACTAACCCATGTGCTGTATTCTCAGTGGGCTAGTTAAAAAGGTTACAACAGACTAATTCCACTGCGCTCGCCCTCCACTGATGATAATCCATCAATCATCCTACTGCACGTCCTCAATGCTAAACATTAATGGCTTGACTCACAAAGCGAGGAAGTAAATAACTTGTAGACACAGCACTATTGTTCTATGAGACTAGAGCTTTCTTGGTTTAAATAAATACTTTTTTGTTCTTGCACTAATTTGTTAAAATCCTTTGAAGTTTTAACTAGCTGTCAAGAAAACAAGCTTAATCCGTTGCTAATTGCCATCTCACAGTTTGCACCTGTTGTGTGTGTACATTTGCTGCTGTCAGTAAGAGGGCTTCAAATTTTGTCCTTGAACCTTCTGGGCCAGTTGCAGCAACATTCTTGTCCTTGTAACATAGTGACCCACCAACAAAAAGGCTGTGACCTGTTTTCAGATCCTGACATATTAGTTGTTACTGTTTTATTACCAGAGTAGGCATTTTTATGACTATTTTGGGTGTAATAGTGATGCAGTAGATGATGCTGTGTGGTGACAACATAACCATACTTCACATTGTCACAATAAGTGTCCATTTTGTACCATTATAGGGGGACCTTTTTGTCTGCAAAAACATTATTTTCAAACCATCATGGAAATCTGTCATCAGCAAAAATGTAGCTCCCATATTATATTTTTGTCTACCTTACATGTTTAACAACATCGTGTCATGATTACGTCATGAACTCAAGATACTGTAATTCCTTAAGAATTCAATTCAAATTCAAAAATCCAGTGAGTGCCTAAAGAGTTGACTGTGTTTGTAGTCTGCACAGCTCGGTGGTCTTTATTCCTGACTAAAACTTCTTAGACTACACTTTATCTAATATGACCAGAAAAACTGCAGATTGAACTGGTTCAGCCATAGTTTTTGAGATAAACTGGCACTTCTGGTTAGCACCAAATTTGACATGTTTAAAAGGCAAAATATGAGGTTTGTGACCAAAAGAAAATGCTGCCGTGTACTCGGGTTGGCCAGCCAATTTTTTTGAAAGTCTCATTCACTGCTCCCCAGTAAACCATTGCCTAAAATTGGCCACCAGTGTCATATGATTGGTTTATTCCTGGCTTATTTGTTATGAATAGCTACAACAGATGCAGATACACTTTTGGCCCTTTCACAGGCTGTGTCTTTTTGTAGATAAATGGATCTCAATGACTCTCTTGGTCACTATCAAATCACACCTACAATGTGAATATCTATATTTCTTGCTTTATGTGCTTGTGTACCTACCCTCCTGACCATTTCTATGTCTCTGTGATTTTGTGGGCCTTCCATTTTGTGAGTTTTTGTGTGTTTGGGGTATGTGTGTGCAGATGTCACTTCCTTGCCAGCCTCTCACCCGCATGGGGTCTGTATCTGATCCAGATGAACTCGCTGTTGTTTTTCAAAAGGGTCTGGCTGTCTACAAATAAATCCCCCTGTTTTTACTCTTTTAACTGGAACTCTTTTAGGAGACCGGGGATTAAGTTGAATATGTTGGCTGGGTGAATCGGCTGTTGACAAATCTCTCACAAATAAGACTGGTGTTACTGAAATTCCAAGCTTAATGTGTGCTTTTGTGTGAGCTGGTCAGTCATTGGTGGCACTATTTGACATGGTTCTCTTAATATATGTGTGTGTGTGCGTGCATGCGTGTGTGCTAAGGAAAAGAAAGATAATGTGCTCTTTATGTGTTCTGTTTTTAGATGATCTGTTTTAAATATTCCTCTGAGGTAGTAGTGACATCACTGGTGACATTTGTCAGCTGATGAAACAGAGAGATCTTTGTCTGACACACAGACACACACATGCACAACATCAGTTGCAGTTGTTCTCCAAACTGCCTCTGCGTCAGAAGAGAACATTTGAGACTATTAATTTGTAGTGTGTGTGGCCTTTAATGTCTCCAGTTTGTTGCCAGTTTGTCTTTGTGTGTGTACATGTGGGATGCGTTCATTTAAGCTCTCTCTCTCCTTCCCTTGTGTCAAGTTGATGTCATGCTACAGGGTGGAGTGCTTCCACAGGTTTTTTTGCAGGTCCTTGAAAAGTCTTGAATCTCAAATAATTTAAGGGCATAAAAATATTAACATATATTCAATGCAGTTAGATACTTGTTTTTTTTTATACTATATAATGTGAGAACATGGTAAACACTATACCTGCCAAACATCAACAGGCTAGCATTATCAACGTAAACATGTTAGCATGCTGATGTGAGCATTTAGCTCAAGCGCAGCCTCACTGAGTTGCTAGCATGGCTGTAGACTCTTGGTATTGGAGTATTACTAATGCGAAAGTATAATGTATAATGTCACCAAGCATGTTGCTGATTTCTGTGATCTTCAGTCTAGTAGATCCACACTAAAAAGCACGACAGAACTTGTGACTTAAGTTTAAGTCACAAACACTTTTAAATTGGGCTCTCTGAAACCTGCAGATACACTGTGGCTGAAGTCATCCCCGCCCATCAACTCAACAGCCACAAACAGCATTTAAACCACATATGGACTGAGATACTCTTCACTTCCACTTACTTACCACTGTATTAACCTAGGTTCAATGTTTTTGACTATGCTGAGTATACTGAGTGCTCCATTGAACACAATAGGCAGTGCAAATGGATGGGAGGCCAGTCGGATCATGCTCTCAGTGGTACACGTCGGGGCACTTGTGTGGACGTATTTTGGAAATACGGGGCGAAACAGTAGTCACATTGCTCCCTCTTGGTAAAATGACCTGTAGAAATCTTTTAGGTCTGCCAGATACCCCAAAGTGCCTTTTTATACAAAACAAAACCCCAAAACCTTCACCTCCCTTGACTACAAACATTCATATTCTAACTTCACTTCAAATTACTTTGCACAGAGTAATTTTAGTCTGGGTCTGACAGTACTGTACCATCCCCTTCACTTTATTAGTGCAAATCCTCACAACAGCCTGGCATAGAGTTTCACCTGGGACTACCTATGAAAAATTTATTTCATGTTCAAATTGATTCACAATATTAGTTTCATTAAGTTGCATATTAATTCATTTGCACATATTAAATCCAAATTAGATTGGCTTTCTACCAAGTTAATTTTATCCCCATCAGAAAATACATTCAACATAGTCCAGCTAGTCCTCAAATGCCCTCTGGCTTTGTATTAAAGGAACATTGTCAGGTTTCTCCTAGGCCATAAGCACAGTTATAATGAGTCATCTTTACTTGACATATTTAATGAGCAAAAGCCCGGATTATTTCTTTGAAGGTTCAGTCCAAAAGCAGCATGTTGCACCAGTGTTATTGTTAATATCAATTGTCAACTATTTCATTTCAATACACTAATATTTTGTTTGCTTTTTAGGGTTTCAATTTGATTCATTCATTCACTGGCAGACACATTGAGTATTATCGACATATTATGGATGTGAAGGACGAATATTGAATGATGTTTTATTGCAAATGTATACAACATTGAATACACTTTAAAATGTACTCTGTATGTACTGAATTTTAGGATACTCCAGTTTTATAATGAAACTTGGCGGCAGATGTGTGCTGCCTTCCATGCGGTTGTTTTTGAAAAGGTCACAATTTGAATCCTATTCAATGAAATTATATCAACGTAAACACGATAATTATATAAAATATAGTTAAATTAATTAATCTCAAATATTTTTTAGATAATAATTTCACCAGGCTTTTATTTTTTACACCACCATGAATAGACATCCAGACAGCATCACTCCATCCTCCCGGGGACATTGAATATCAGGAAAGTTTAAAGGCTTTTGAAGATGAGGTGAAACAAAACGTGCTAACTGCCAAGGCTTTTAGGAAGTTGAAGTTATCTACTTAAATTTTAAACAGCTTTAGATAAAGGTAAACCTCTAAACCTTTGCAACAATACAACAGAAATCTTTTTCACAAGTTGTGTATGTACATATTTAATGGTCAGTGAGAGCGGTGAAGCAGTGGCAGAAATAGTTATGAGAAGAGAAAAAGAGGGAAATACTGGAAATACACACACGTGTTTTTCAACATTGGGTTTGAATCAGATGTGGTTCCTTTGAACTCGACCCTACTCGTGCTGCTTATGTTGACTCCAGCAACAGATGTTGACCTTGTGCGCCAGCATGTAGTTTTGGGTTGTTTCTTACGTTATTTCTTCCATAGCTTCTTTATGCAAACACATAAGCCTTAGGGCAGAGTTAATTTTTTATACAGCCTCAGACTGGAAACAGACTTCACTATGTCTTTCTAATGCTCTGTTTTGTGTCCCAGTTTTAGCACACTTGATACTACTGGTGAAGCTGGTGCGTGCATGTGTGTGTTTTGCCCTAGGCTACACTAACGGCCCTTTCTTGCTCTTTGTATATCTGTATCTGTGTGTTTGTTTTGTCAGCAACAGTGAACCCTTTTGTGAACAAGTTGAATCGTGATGCTCCATCGTCATAAACAAGGAATTTACAACCACTCAGTCGGAATGGGTCATTAAACTTGTGTGTGTATTTGTTGCTGTGTCTGTTTGTGTGAACCATTGTCATTACACTCCAGGCATTTAAAAAAGCCCTTTTGTTCCACAGTTACAGCTCATTTTATTTCATTATCTGTCCTTTCCCTGTTCTCTATTTAGTCACATTTTTGGCATAATCTCTGTCATTGTTATTGCAATGTGCTAAAAGTCAGGTGTTAATGATCCTCTGCTCCAACCCCAAACCAATAACCAACCTCATCATTCGTATCCTCCAGGCAGGCAGGTAGACAGGATGACACAGAGGCAGTGGTTTGAGAGCTCTCTCAGACACGAATGAAGAATTGCTGGCAGACTGATTCCTGCCTTGATGTTTGATTGCTGTGCTGGCAGCTCATACTCCCCAATAAATAGTTAGAAGTTGAATTAATGCTGATATGGAGGCCTGCGTCACTGTTAAAAACCTGTGTAAACATTACGCCATAATGAAAGTCATGTTTAGCATCTGTGGCCATGCATAGCACATTTTTGATTTCTCATTCCCAAACAGATTCGTTTACATTTCATTTTCTTAGCCATTATATGATACTGTGAAAATATTGTGCTTTTGGGTTAATGTTTTCCTCAGCCACCTAGTGCACATCATTGTCCTTCAAATTCTTGCAGGGTTAAGCTTACGACAGGTCGACAAATAGAGATGCTGACGTCTCTTGAATAGAAGCAAACAATGAAGGATTTTTATACAAACAAATTTTCAACAGTCCTGGTTTTTGTTGCAGGAGAGTGGAAATTTCTTACACTCGGAGTTACTGGCCTCACCTATCCAGTGAGTATAAAAGATAACCTTGGAGCCCATACAGTATTGTATCTTCTCTTCTTTGTTCAGCTCCTTCTATTCATTTCTCTCGTTTTTTTTCTTGTTTTTCACCTTCTGTGACTAATAGTAGAATATTTATCTTCTTAACGGAAAGCTAATTTAATCTGGCCATTGAAAATTACATGATGCCATTGTTAGGGTTTTGAAAAGATATTTAATACCTTTTTAAACATAAATGTTTTGGACGCTTTACCCAAGCTACATAGTACTAATCTCTAATAATATTTTCCCCGTGCCTTTTTTTATTCTGTTAATTTCTGTGGTTGGCTACAATCATAAAGGATTTGAACAAGCTAGTGGCTAATTTCTTACAGACCTTTATCCCTGTCTAATCCTTGATTTCTACAATCACTAATAGTCACTGTAGCAAAATACACACACACACACACACACCATGTAAACAAAGCCGACAGAGACGGAGGGCAAAGTGTCTTTGTGCTTGTATGTTAGCGTGCATTGTGAATATGTTTGTGTTAGCTGACAGGGCCCCAGTGTGTTAGCTGCTTGTTTCCTGTGATTTGCTTCTGGCTGCCACAACTTCTCCATCCACGCCGACACAGTTGAATAATAGGTCTTACCAACCTCTCTGCTGATCTTTACATAGATTTGTGTTAACTATTGTTACAAAGGTGTAATGTTCAAGGCTTTAGCCAGCTGAGAGAGAAGTGAATTTGGGGTCAGAGTTAGACTTCCTACCTTAAAGAATTTGTTGAAACAACAGCATTTTATCATTTCTGTTCCTGACCTGATGTGTCCCTAAGTAACATGGCAGGGCCAGAATGAATGTCCACATTCTTAAGAAGGACAGAAATTAGGTATTCATTTGATTCAAATTTCCATAGAAAATAAAAGAATAGTGAGCTTCCTTTATGGCTTGCAGCATTATTGCTTCCAGGTCACCCAGGGTAATAGGAGAGGAGTTGAGCACACAGTATTAGAAAAAGCTGTGTGTTTTTACCATGTTTTTCCACTTTTGTCTATGAAACAGTGTGAAAGCAGATTCATAGTGACAACACAGCTTGTATACATAATGTTGGACTGGTCAAATTCATTATTTCTTTTTCCTTCTACCCTCTTTTATTCTCTTTGTTTTTCCTGTTCTCCCAAACTGTACTTCGAAAAAGTTGCATGTTGTTCTAACAGAGTTGAGGGGAACTGACCTACAGATCCATGGTTAAACATACTGTACAGCCAACACATTACTGATTGATTGTGTTTGCTATATGTTTGTGTGATTGTATGTGCTTGCACAGCATTTCAGGGTATATTAAAAAGTTTCATATAAGCTCCTAAACAGTCCTTAAAATTATTACACTAATCAGTGGTAGTGTAGAATAGGGGTAGTGCTATGTAAAACATGTTTTCTGTAGTGCACCTGCTGCCCTAAAAACATTTGCGCTTGATTACCATCAGCAAAACTTTCCTTTTGTATGTGATGCAAACATCAGCTCCTCTTGAACAGACGTCGGAAATCTCTTCACAACACCACATCCTTTTTCGGCTTTTCCTAACTGCCGGATCCAGTTAACTTTCCAGTTTATAAACATTGTTCGATACTCACTTTTTGATATATTAACTATTATCATACCGGCACTCTTTCATGCTTTTCAGCACACGAATGACAGTCTTCAGCACCTGATAGTCGCGCTCCACTTTCTCTGTCCCAATCAGCACGCCTCAGAGCTTCATCTGCTGCTGAATTCTTTTCTTAGCCCTCCTTGCATCAGTTTCTGTTTGGAGATCAGTCGAACTCAGCACATTGTGTTTTTGATGCCAGAGGCCTTGACGTGGTGGGGTAAGAAAGACACAGCACAGCTCATTGGTGACACACTTTATAAGAAAGACTATCAATAAAGAATAGTAGAGTCACTATAAGAATAGAGCAGCCGTTTTTGCAGATAAAAAGAGAAGGGGAAAAAAGAGAGAGAGAAGGGGGAGTGCAGTACAGAGCGAGACAGGGAGAAACAGGAGGAGATGGGAAATCATTAGCCCAGTTCAAAGCAAATTGAATCAGGCCTATGTGCTCTTTTGTAATTTGAATTTCTCTGGCAATTACAGTGTGGAAGTGACACACAAGGAGTCTCTCTTTTTTCCTCTTTCTCCTACACACATACACACACACACACACACACACACACACACACTTTTCCCATCAATTGAAGCATGTATGTCTGGTCCAGCTTGAGACTCCCATTTAGACTGTAATATCACCACCATTGGGGGGTTCTTGCGATATACACTGCAGGTAATTTGTCCATTTCTCTCCCTCATCTGAAAAGCAAATACACAAGCCACGTTACACTGCTCCACTTGACAGCGTTTTCATTTTGTTGTTCATTGGTCAATGATCTTTTCTTTTCTCTGTTGTTTTTGTCCCTGAGGAGCAGAAGTGAAAATGCATCATGTGAAGTAGCAACAAAAGAGGGAGAAAATGTGCTGATGTGCTTCAGAAAAGTAGTTACAGAGGAGTGAAAGGTGTTTTATACAAGGGTTTCTGATCACATACATATGTGTGTAAGATTGTGGAAATGCATGGATGCACAATATACACACATACAAACACACACACACCTCTCCACAAAGGAATTCCCATTTTCTTTTTCGTTCTCAACACACACATATGATCATTTTCCACTTACACACACACACACATACACACCTCTTCTAGCTATGTACCATGGTGGCCTTTCCTGCTGTTTATCAAACCAGTGTATGGATAGTTTTCAGCTCCACTGGTCTGAACATATTATTCCCTTTCCCTCTTTCCCACTGCTTAACACACAAATACATGCCTGACACACACATGCTCTCCATCCACTGTTCTTCCTACTCACTCACCAGGAGAGACTCTGCTCCCCACAGTAAATTCAAAAGATTGATGTGTCTCCTTGGACAAAATGAGATTGTGTGTCATTACAAGGCATTACATTACAGAACCCCTGAGTAACTGAATTATCCCCAGTGTGTCACAGGCAAACACAGTTTACACACAAACACACACACAACTGATTGTCCTACAGACTACAAACCAGTTTCCCACATGTTTCCTTCTAAGAGGTAAATGGTCCATAGTCGTCAAGACAGAATCATCAACCCAGCAATTAGGCTTTCTTTTTGTGACTCAAACATGAAGCATGCCATTTTGTCTATAGGGATGTTGTGTACATATGCACTGTACAATGACATTTTTTGGCCAGTGTATTGGATTTTAACAGGAAACACTGGCACTTAGTTCAAAGACCCTCTTGACTTTATTGTGAGGGCCCTTACATCTACAATGAATCAAACGAAGTGTGCAGGAACTGTAACCCTTTTCATGGATACCCCCCAATTTTAGGGGACAAAATAACTGTTAACAAACTTAAATAAAGTCATAATGTTTAATGACCCACAGATATCAGCAGACACTTGGTATGATATGTGGTGATGCTCTGCAAGGCCCATAATGAAGCCATCTTCACTATGCTTTCAGTCAGTCAGTACAGTCAGTCAGTAAGGCTACATCATCAGCTGCTTTGCATTTTACCTATGCAGAGAACGAAAACACAGAATGTTGCGGCAGTGTTACCTTGGGTGGGCCAGCCCCACCTTATGTGGAGCACAGCTCAGACTGCTGATCATGTGTAGAGGCATGTGTTCGATCAACCCTGTGAAGTAGGCACTCAGTCACTGATACAACAGCCAACCGCTGAGTTGGATCACAGAGATTTTACAGATCTGTACAACATTAAAATATACATAACCAAGTATAATGTAGAGGGTCTTATTAAGGATTCTCTGATACCTGCAGATATCTTGGTTTAGTTAGTCACTCACCTACTTGGCCAGTGACTCAGTAAAGTAGACAGCCAGTCACTAGTCAAATCAGTGGGTTATTTGGTCAGTTGTTAAGTCACTGTGAGCAGGTCACTCAGTCTTGCAGTGAGTCAGATTGTCTGCCAGTGAATCTGTAATCTATGAGTGCATCAGTAAAGTCAGCTTGTCATTCAGTTGACAACAAGTGATGTCATCAGTCAGTCAGTTACACAGTAAAGTGGTCAGTAAGGCAGGCAGGCAACAGGTGAGATCAGCTGTCTAAGCAGCCTGCAAGTCTAACTTCAGATCAGATCTTTTACCACTTGACTTTAGCAGTATGTCTAAGGTATGTCTAGGTTCATAATAAACAAACATCATACTATTCTTGTCCAGTAACAATGGGCTGACTGATCTAGCACAAACAGTGTCTCGAGGTCTGTCTATAGACAAAACAAGAAGTTGGGAAATCACTCACAGTTCCTATGTAGACATAGGGTTGTGGTTTCACACACTTGCACATGCTCTCACAGATACATGTGCTGTTTCTCTCCAGCCAAAACAACAAGCTAGGCTGCTGCAGTAGTTACAGAAATCCAAGGTCAGCATGTGACACATTTTCTAAAACACACACACACACACACACACACAGAGCTGTCTGTGTGCAGCAATGGGAACACGAGACTAAGTAACTGAATTTAAGAGGTCAGACACACAGGCTGGATTGAACACTGAGAGGAATGGATCCCAGCTGCATGAGGACACACACTCATACATACACTGGTCTATTCACAGATGAAAAGAAACATGTGCACGCACACACACACACACACACACACACACACACACACACAGACACACACATATCCAACACACACAAAAATGCAAAAACAATATTATGTGAAATAATGTTGAGAGAACTTTGTGTTTATTTATTTCTCAGTCTGACCAGAGCAACTTATTGGCAGGGCAGAAACAGTCTCACTGTTTCTCAACTTAAACTCCTGACTGTAAAATGGCTTCAGACACTCAAGTAAACCCCTTTGTTTTATAGTTTTAATCGATGACTCACCAGTCAGTGGACCATCTCTGAAAAGCCACTGCAACATGTGTTCACAAATACATGAAAACTCTAAAAACCTGAGCACAATTTCTGTTGTTTGGTTTATCTTCAGTGTTCTGCAGACATTTTAAAAACAGCCACTCACTACTTTGTTGTTTTGTGTAATAAAACAATGTGTGTGATAAACTTGGGATAATATAAGGAAGTCTCTCACATGCCTAATTTGGGAATTTTGCGGGATCTATGAGGTAATGACATGACACGCTGACATGCTTGCATAGATATTTGTACATGGTGATGTCCCATATCACCACCATTCACATTATCATCTAATTACATCAACAAAAGGCAAAATATTGATGTTTGGTGCAGCAATGTCTTTACTTAGTAAACACAACATTTCTTTGCTTAAAAGTGAGCCAAGAATGTTAAGCTCCACTATAAGTACTTAACATTTCTGTTTCATCCCAAATCCTGATCATGGTTTAAAATTAGAGCCCCCAGTAAGATATGATTTATAAAGATTATTGTCTTCATCAGAGTCACACAAGATCATTGGTGTGCATGCAAAGTTCCCATGTAACTTGAATGCAGCCATCTCTTACTCATGACATTGTATCAAGGGTAAATACGGTTTAGCTGCCAGCCTTTCTCTGAATAACTAATCATGCTCTATTCATTTCTTCTAATAGGTCTTTACTCCATTGTGCCAGCATTCTTTGTTCCTTGACTCCACATTATTTTGCAACCTCCACTTTGACTTTGAGATGACACTAACCGTAAACTTACAGGCTTGAGGCTTTGTTCACTCATATAATAGCAGTTTTAAGATTTTGTTTGCTCAAATACCCACTCCACCCCTCTCCCAGTATTAAGTGCAATGAATAATCTTGCTTTACAATTTGCAAAGTGCTCCGACCTCCCCTCACAGTTTAAGCTTTGTTTTCATAATTGCATCTTCAAGCCCGCACAATACGAACCCCCATGAACACACACACACACGTAAATGCACACGTGGCCCAATTTGTTTATGCATAGAGCAGTTTTCTAATTAATGTGTAGACCCTAAATGCTTATCATTGAGAAAACCTTTTCCTGCTCAACTCTCTCCCAGTCTGTGCCTTTTAAGATGCTGCACATGGGAGCCTCTCCTAAGCGAACTATACTGTGTGTGTGTGTGTATGTGTGTGTCGAGGGAGGTTTACAAATGTATAGAGGAACATCATGGCTTTCCTTTCTTTGTTACCATTACCAGGCTGCAACCACACAATAGTCTCTCTCTTACACACGCATGTGCACACAGACATACTGGGGAGGTAGCCTCTCTCATTGTAACACATTGATGAACTACACTGCTGTCAGGTACAAGAGCTACCTCTGTGGTTTAATTAACCGGGACGAAACAGAAGGGGGAGAGGACAGAAACAAAGGAGGGAAAGGATGGAGGCTTGATAAGGAGGAGAAATATTTTGTTTTAATTCTAGAAGTATTTCTCCCTTACACCACTGGAGTGTTGTTGATGTTGCTGTTTTTGTTGCTGCTTAGTTAATTTTCATGAACAGTAATCTCTTCTCTTCAGGAAGACAGAAAATAAAGCAATTCAGAATCAAATAATTCATGCCCAGCACAACTTGAATACACAGCCAACGTATGTGTCTGTGTTGGTCAGAGAGTGACACTGCTCCTCTCCTTCAGTCACTGTCGGTCTAAGACTGCCGACTAGTTGTCGCAGTCTGTTTAGGCTGATGGAGAGGTCGAAACTGCTAATGCGTTGTTGTGATACTGGACAAATGTTCAGCAGCAGCACACTCACACAGGCACATGAACACACAAACATAATTGATGCAAACATACACACACACACACACACACACACACACACACACACACACACTCACACACACAGACCCAAGCAGGCCACTGACTGTCTCTTGAGATTAATGTTGGTGTGATCCACTCAGCTGGGCCTGATCACATTAAGATGGATGGACCCCCTGGTGGTGCGTGTGTGTGCGTGTGTGTGTGTGCGAGCGCATGCAGGACCCCATCTGTCTGTGTTTTCTCCACAGCTAGGTCCTTTGACCTAGCTGCCATCTTTAGTGCCCTCAACTAGGATAAGCAATACCCTGAGAGGGAGAATAGATGAATAGATAGCTATATTTTCTTTTTTTCTGTCTTTTCCATGGTGACATAAAAAAATGCTCCTGGCATTTTGGTTGTATTTCAAAATGTTGATATGTCTAATGTCTATTGTAGGTGTTTCAGTGGGCACTTATGAAGGTCTTCACAGTCTAGTAAATGGAGTAAAAGGGAGTGTTCAAAAACCTATAGGTTTCTTAGACCCTAACCCCACTACCAGGATGACTTATTTTAATCATTTATCTTAATAAATATGTATCTTGATAACTTCTTGCATTGGTGCTTTGTCAGGTTTATGGTAGCTGATCTGCTCAGTAGCCAACAGTAGTGGATTGTGGTAGAACTTAGCATCCCCCTGGTTTGAATGTGTAGAAGTGTCTGAATGTGAACCGATAGTAGAGGAGCATGCAGTTTCAAGTAGCATTTACTCTGAGAAATACATTTTAAATTAAACTTTAACACCATTTTCATATGTGGACTTTATAACACTGTCTGTGAACTGAATGTCCTTGCACATAGTGAAGTAATTTTCTCTCAAATGCCTTTCTCAACTCCATCTGCAGTGTCTCACCGTATTCATCAGAACTGCTTCAAGACTAAAGTCAGTGGGTAGTGGAAACTGACGATACACTGAGTCTCTCCACTACTTAGTTACCCTAGCAAGATCCATCAACGTTACAGACATCGTACTATGACTATTAATTGGAACAAAATGGTTACAATTTAGCAATATGCTCTTCTAGAATGATATGGAATCTACATGACAACAGTTTTATCTTCGGTCCAGCAGGAGTTCTGTGTTGTTGGCCTGTTTGTGTCGAGCTTCTGGGAAATCCCTGTTATTTCCCCATGAGTCTGTCACGGACAGATACAGGGTTTACGCTTGTTATATACAACAGTCTGATTTCATAGTCTCATACCAGCTGCCTTATATCACAGCATTTGATGGTTGTTAATCGTTATTAAGATGTTTTTTGTCATTGCGCTGGAGTGTGTAAATCCCACAGCAAACCAGTTTTAAAATAAAACACTTTTATTAAAGAGGAACTGAAGCTTTTGATCTTTATTCTGTGTCAAAAGCTTGCATTAGTAGTGCTGCGTTAATAGATGGTCATGCTGTTTTCTTTGAGTAGCTGGACTATGGTCCAGTATTAGTCACAGTGTGGTTAGTTTGGGGCTTTTAGTGAAAACACCACTTGTCATGCTATATTCTACTTGGGATGTTTTTTGTGCTTTACATCACTGTTAGTATACACTTGGCAAGTGTGGCTCCATTGGGAATTGAACTTT
Source organism: Siniperca chuatsi (assembly GCF_020085105.1). Taxonomy (NCBI): domain Eukaryota; kingdom Metazoa; phylum Chordata; class Actinopteri; order Centrarchiformes; family Sinipercidae; genus Siniperca; species Siniperca chuatsi. The sequence continues at coordinate 18,540,113 of NC_058050.1, forward strand.
AAATGTGGCAGTGTTCCATTCATCTTCAACTGAGTTATACAGGAAACTGAACCCCCAAATCTTGAAGGTATAGGTGCCAAGCTCACTTTTGCACTACACAGGAACAGACATGGCAAATTGTAAAAAATGATCTCAGAAAGAGAAAGTAGCGTCTTATTTTTCCTTTACAATATTTTGATCCCCACAAACACACACACAATTAAGTGATTACAGTGTTAAACTCGTGCTCACCCAACAGCATATTCCTGCAACTAACAGGAGTTGTTGCCAGAAATTTAAGCCAACTGTGAAATAGTGAGTTAAAAGAAATGACTGTGGTAACAGTGTATATTTTTACCCAGTATGACAAATTGGAGGTCAGAAATGAAACCCTAATGGAGTACATACAAAAAGGGCTTTTAAAAGTGGCCTTCCTTCTTTTCAGTAGTGATTTACAGACAACTCTTGAAGGAAAGCCCCCTTCATTGTAAACAACGACTCCCCTAGAGTTGATACCATGCCATGCTTTTGGATCTGGTGTGAGGCAGTATTTCTCCTTTTTTTTCTCTGTGTATCTTGTTTCTTATTTTAATTTTTCTGCTTCATAGTCTCCTTCCCTTTCACGGTCAGTTGGAATTAAGCTTCTCTACTTTTTGTAAAACAAAACACTGTATTGAGTCTAATCTTTCCACTGCTTGCCTTGGTATGAGAGACAGCTGTCCACAGTTATTTTGGAGCTAGCTGGAGTCCTTCTAAACAGTTTAGGAGAGAAAGGACAGTTTTGACTCCCTGATTTCTTCTCCTGCTTCTGCTCTATTGGGAATGTGTGCATGAATAGATTGAATTAAAATATTAAAAAGTCTATTTATCTGTACACTCACCATGTTCTTCTCAATACCTCTATTTCCACAGTTCAGTTGTTTCCAATGAAAATGTTGTTAATGGCTGTATTGGTCAATTTTGAGATGTTGTGTTGTAGTGAATCACAATGTATAACTGTAGTTTTATAAAATACACAAAACAATCATTAAAACCAAATAAATAATTGTGTTGCTCAGTTTAATGTCAGCCAAGTGTAGCACAAGAAGCAAACATAAATTATGAATAAAACAGTTAGTTTTTTTTAATAGCATTTTCAAACTTGTGGGTATTGCACCAAATTTAGCCCATATTGCAAATGTTCACATTTTGGTGAAATATTAGCTTGTTTGAATACCTTAGCATGCAAGATAAAATGAAATACAAAAAATGTTCATATTTCTGTGGTCAATTTTATACCATTTTAAATTTCATCTGTGGCATCTGACCCTAAATGCAATGATGTTTGAAGAATGCTGCTCTTTTCCTAAAGCATCCACCCCTTTCTCTCATCATCTCTCTATTTGTCTGTTTCTGTCTGTCTAGGTGTCTGAATGCATGCACCTACTGTAAGACTAAGCATGCCAGAGGAGACTTGGCCAGCTATCCCATTGAGGAGCTAGTGGAGAGAGCCAGGCAGTCTTTCCAGGGTGAGTACATTATCTCTCTCACTCACTCACACTCACTCACACACACACACACACACACACACACACACACACACACACACACACACACACACACAATCACAACATGACTGAATTGTGGTGTTTATATGCTGTGGAACTGGAAGTGCTGCTATTGGATAATAGAAGGTGCTGATATTGGATAACTAGGTTCTTGGAGAATTTGATGCCAGATGAACAGCTGTTGTGCCCTGGCATCGGTTCCTTTTAAGAGTAGACTCCCAGAATCCCCAACTGCACAGCAGGCCCTGTCTCTATTAGAGCCGCAGGCTGGTCAGTCAAGGGCAAGTCTACACACTGATAACACAAATCTCACTTCTAGAGTATTTCATTTTTGAAAGTCATTTGTCTGGTGTTAAATCTAAATCTTTGTACCACATCTGTATAAGCAGTCGCTGAAACTAATACACAAATAAGCATATGCAATGGAAATCAGATCCATGTTAATTTTCTTTGCAACTCACTTAGATCATCTCCTCTCCTCTTCTCTCCACTGGATTACCTCCTAGCCTATTTCATGTCAATTGGGGTCTTCATGCCCAGAGTACTGTGCAACAAGCTAAGGTCAATTATCACATTCTATTAACATTTCATTGCTCATGCACATAATTTAAATGTTTTTCAGCCTGAAAAAATTTGACCAAGAGCGTTTTTAGAAGAGCTGTGTTTTCTACAAATCTACAGCTTGTTTATTCAGTGTCAGTATACAAACAGACCTCATCCCAGAGACCTGAGAAAATATATAAAACCCCCTTATTTCACCTTGACAGATGAGTTAGATTCATTCTTAATTTGCCCACACACTAATGTGCTTATTCTTAGAATGACCAAAATGTTAACCAGTTCTATCCATAGACTGTACATAAAGATGGACGACACAAACATAATATTAGCTAATATCCAAAAAAGCCAAAATATCCCAGATATGGGAGCTGCCATCTTGCACTGGTGATGTCATTTGGAGCCAGAGTCTGCGCAGTAGTGATCGGGGTTGGGGCTGCGGTATCGAGTTCCCGCCCATACACCCGGCCAACTCAATTGTAAGCCGGCCTCAGCTGTCAATCATGACGTGAAACCCCCTTTTTACAGCATAAAATAACTAGTTAAAACCAAACTTATCTGAAAAATTCTGGGCTGCACCCCTCTGTGTATAGCCATCACTTGTTGAGCTGTGATGCAACCCAGTGCTTTAGAAACCTCCTACTTAAAAAAACTAAGCAAAAAACTCAGCTGATGAACAGCAGCCTTTTTATTAGCAGATACTGCAGTAGCAAATTCACATTATTGTTTTTTAGGTTTGTTTTTCTGAACATTTAAAGGCAGTGCTTTGAGGTAGTTGGCACTCAGGATTCAGTTGTCCAGAGATTAATACTGGCACAAGAACACACCATTGACATGGTTACAAATTCTTAAAAACCTTTTAAAAGTGGCAATTTGTATGACTTGTGGTCACCATTTTGTTACTGTTTTTGTCGTGGCTTTTGTGTCCAAAAAGCACAAGGCGTTGTGTGGTCGTGTTAATACTGGTACCAATAAGAAAGCGAAATATTAATCTTTAAGTCTAGTGTTGGGGCTTGTTGTTCCTTTGTGGCAGGATCACAGCAACGATGTGAAGAATTAGCACAAAGCCACTTGGTACCAGGTATTCTACCCTTTATGGATATTTACACATATTTGATCAGATAACACAGAGCGTTGCTCTATGTTGTTTGACTGTGTTATAGCAATAGCAAAGTTCAACTTTTTAGCTAGGGCTGTCTGCTAGCAGCACCTGCGCTGCCAACGCAGTGGTCTTATTTACACGAATAAGGAGCCTGGAATTGTTGAAGCAGTGCTATTGTCGGCGTCAACACAGCCTCAGTTTATCTGGGTAATGAAAAACAAGAGTATACCCTTGACAAGGACATGGCTTTCTAAATCCAATCCAGAACTCTTTAAAACAGCTGCATGCATGCCACTGCAGTGCCCGGGGGTGGGCAGTCAAGGGCAAACTCACCAGCTGCTTGAACGTGTGTGTGTGTGTGTTTGTTTGTGCACATGTCAGATGTGGGTGACAGTGCAGGGTGAAGATACACCTGCCCGTTACACTTGTTTGAGAGATGTTAGAAGTATGCAGGGCATATTGATATTTGGGGAAGACTGTGTTGTGTGACTCACAGTACCCGCATTACTGTTTTTGTAATGTAAACATTTGCACTGGGTACTGCCTTTTATTAAAATGGTCACAAATACTCATTGTAGTAAAACTCACTTCACTCACAACCTCTGACAACCACAGACAATATTCATTAAATGAATGAATAAATAAATGAATCAGTTAAACCACAAGTTACAAAATAAACATCTACTCAAGCAAATTGCATTGTTCATGCCAAAATGCAGGAAACATGAGACAAGACAGTTAGTTGTTGTTTTCAAAACATAGAAAGAGGAAGCTGGAGGTTACTACCTGTCATGATTTACAGACAGATGGGTAATGAGAGAGGTGAGGTTTCACTGTTCTCGATGGTGGATACAGTCAAAATCAAGTGTTTAAGTTAGCAAACCTCTAAAATATTTTGTTCTTGCTGATCAGTTTTAGCCCTTCATAAGTCCATTCATGTACACAAACACTCTTTTCCTTCCTTATTTTCTTATTTCTTACTCATTGTAACTCTACCATCTCACATAAACACACTCTCACACACATGTACATGCACGCACACACACACACACACACACACACACACACACACAGTGTCCAATGAAAACACAGTAAGAGACATAGTTTGCCAACCTAGTTTCGTGATTCTTGTTGACCATGTTGTAATTGTTTCTCACACACACACACACACACACACACACACACACACACACACACAAAGAGCAATCGACACACTCACTGGTAAGTATGATAAGCAGATTTCATTTCGGGAATAATTGGGTGTCCAGAACCTTTGGCCATCTAATGTATATTTTGTCTCTTGTCACATATAATATATTTCTCTTTTGTTTAACAAATAGAATCATCGACCACATTTATGAACCAAAGGCATGCTGTTTACTCCATCAAATATTTTTGTTAGGTTTGGAATTACATTATGGCACTGCAGCAGTGCCCCTTTCTCTCTCTCACTCTCACTCTATTAGCCGCCTTTTTCTTATCTCACACAAATTGAGCCTCACAAATAGGCCCTGCAATTTGATTTGCTATTTGATGTCTTTTGAATAAAAAAGGCTGCAAGTATGAATGCTAATTTTGATTGGCCAGTCAGCCAGCATTGGGGGTATTTGATTGGTTTATCTCAGGGAACTTTGAAAGGATTTATGGGATTTATTCAAATGCGATTTGAGGTAAATAGCTCTCTTTCCATCTGGAAAAAAAGAGAGAGTGAGTGAGTGCACAGCTTTTAAAATAATCTGAATTATTCAAATTTATGAATGTATAATTTTTAACATCAGAGAAGTTCGTTAATGTATGCAGGTAATGGAGGCTGTGGATGTCATAGGAAATGACAAGCTTGTGGTTGTGTGTGAGTGTATGGGTGGGGAGTGTGTGGGGCTTCATATGCGTAGTTTTGTGTGTGTCCGAGACATGCTGGGAAACTGATTGAGTGTAGGTTGTTCCGTGTGTAGGTACAGAAGTGTGTGTCTTTCGGTGTGTGTAAAACAGCCTGAAGTAGAGAAATATTTAACCATATTTCCTCTGGGTGAGCAATTCTGGAAATGGAAGTATTCTCCATGAGGTGAGTATAGTAGATAGAAGGTGAACAACCTCCATCCACCAGCAGTCAGTCAGCAAACCAAGGACTGTTCTCATTCTCCTTGTGTCCTCCAAACTTCACCCTTCTTTTTTCCTTACCCCTCCTGTCATCTCACTTCTTCCTTTAGCTCCTCTGTCTCTACACCTGTATGTCTGTCTCTCATGGCCCTTTACAGTCCTCACTCCATCGCCGTTCCCCTCTATCCTCCTTTTGTCTGTCTCTCCCATTCTTGGAGATCAGTAATAGTGGCAATCACTGGACTTATATTTATATTAAACTGTATGTCATAATATGGCAATCAGTCTATAAAACACAGAAATTGCATTATTAGCTACTTTCATCTCCAAATTATACAAGACTTCTTAAAAGCTTCACAAGCAAAATATATGGGCAAGATTCCTATTTCTCTTACATGAAAATTATATACAACTTATTATTACAACTGTTCTGACCAATATGGGTTTTGTGTTTGATTTGCAATTTTTGTTGACGGTTTCATTGAAGGTCTTTTTTTTTTACATTGTGTTTTTAAAACCCCCAAATCAGATGATGTGTGACCAGGCCTATAATTAAGCGTGGGTGTGTGTGTGTGTGTCTGGGGACTTGCTATGACAAATATTCAATTCCAATGTAAATATGAATCCAACTGTACATGCCTCATGGGACGTTTCTGCTGTCCATCACGGAGCAGCCATAATATTGCAGTACCAGGCTTAACTATATTAATAATATTCTTTTTTCCCTATCACATCTGTGTTATATAAAACATAATTGGCGCTTTCCGTATTGCCCATTTATACTAAAATAGATCATTTTATTTATTATATTTGTTTATTTGTAAATTGGCTGGTTCCTCTTCTCCCATTCAAAAATGCCTTAGAAGCATCTTTAACCTGCAGATACCCTTTCCTGTAGACATGGGGCCAGCCAGGCAGAGTGAGTTGCCAGGGCTGTGTACAAGAGAGAACTCTATTTTTGTTGTGGTCTTCAAACACCCACTGTGGCTGTCGTCTTGTCATTTTAAACTGTCAGTAGGGTGTTTTTTGAAATAGCTTCGTCTAAAATAGGACGTGACACTTCATAGATACAGAGACACTGCTATCACTCCCACATGACACACTACATTAGTGTGTGACATGTGTCTTAGCAATAATGACACAGCTTGAATTTTGGGCTCTAGCAAGTATTGGCATAATGACAACACACAACTGAAACCTTGTATCACCACTATTGCTTTTTCTTTAGACCTGACAGCTAGTGCCTTTTCTCCCTTATGAAAAAATGTTTGAAGCACTACATTCTAAGCAAAACCACTGAAAATGCAATGTAATGCCTGGATGTCAAAATGGAACTTGAACTACTTTTTTGCACATGAAACTGACAATATAATCAAATTTTTAGTTATCTTGTTTACTTTTACATCATCAGTCCTTTTTATGATAACATCATACATTGAAGGCAAACTAATATTCACTAATATTCACATATATCATCTGCTTTTTCTCTCATTTCCACATGACTGATGGCATCAGTGTTGAGCACAGATATTAGCAGAAATGACACTGCTTGGATTCCTGGCGCCAGCTGGATGACAGATAGACAGACAGATATGTGGGCTAGCTTGTTGGCTAGCTCCAACATCTGTGACAGGTGTCAGCTCCTGTTTACCTCTGTTGCTGCAGCTATGTGACACATGGACAGACGAGGCTGCCAAAGTTTGCCAGGATTTATCCTCTATGGGTCAGTGGTTCCTCAAGGTTGGCTGTTCACATTAAAGTTTAGTAGCTACATTTGAATTACACCTTAGATTAGATTACAAGAAAGGTAAAAAAAAAAAACAAAAAAAAAAACAAACAAACAAAAAAAAAAACCCTCATCACAGCAGCAGAGAAAAGACTGTGGATTATCTAGAGTAGGGCAATACAGGAAACATAAAGATTAGTGTCATTTCACAGGGTCAAGGGGTGTGCATGTTCAGTAGCTGTTAACATTGTCAGGTATTTTTTCTGTAGACGGGAGAACACATACAGTATAGGTACGGGTCTGTATGCATGTGACAATGTGAATTGTACACTTGGCATTCATTCAAGTAAAAGCATTGAAGGTAAGAAAATTAAAAGAAAGCTCACCTCTAATTTGTCTCGTATTTACTGAAAGATGAGCAAGAGTGGAAATAGACACAGAGGCAGACGAGCAGAGAGACTGAAATATTGATAGGAGCACATTGATGGTGGTGACTCAACTATGATCAAAGTGCTGTCTATTGGAAAGACCATGTGGAAAACTGCTGAGCATGCAAGCTTTCCTGTGTATGTGGAAACAGTCAAATTTATTATCCTCTGGGAAAGCTCTCATGGAGATGCTAAAAATTGATCTTCTGAATCTCCTCCAGGCCGATAAGTTGCTGATATTTTTCACACAGACAGAAGTTTCTCCATGTGTGCTCTTCTGCACTGAGAAATGGTTTAGACTCCAGCAACAGTTTTTCATAATCTGACTGTTGTGTAGCCAATAAACTGAAAACAGACTTCAGTCACACATACACACATGCACCAGAGTTCAAACATATGTCACCACTACCGAAGCATCAAGAAGTGATAACAAGTCTTACATTTCTTGACTCTTGTTTAAGAATCGGTGTAGTTTTATGTGTTGGATTCATTCTCTGTGGGTGAAGCAGAACACTAAAATTGTTAAGGACTTTCTTTCCACTTCCAACCCAAACATGAAATGAGGTGGCAGAAAGCCTCCAATGCGAGTCATATATTTTGTTAAACATCCAAATGAATGGTCTGTATAGAAGAAAGGTTTGAGCTGGCAGCATGATTATGTGAAACAAGTATCAAAAAGAATCAGGAAAGCTTTGTTGTACTTTTGTGGTTATGGTGTATACTTCTTTATGAACACAATAAGAAGATATCTCTGACTTTTATGATGAAAAATCAGAATTTACTCACAAGTTAGTGTATAAAATAAATGATATAATCCCAGTGAAAATTGGTAGTCTTTGTGTTGCTTCAGTAGTCAGCCTCAATAATTCAATTCAGTTGAGCTTTTACATAGTAGACATTTTGACTTGTGTAATTAATAACGCTAATTATTGCTGCATTCAATTCCAGTTTCAGGGCCATGCTGGCTCAGTGGCATAGCTTACTGAGGCACCAAAATGGAACTGAATAATTGTTAATGTTATTAGTTCCACCTGTGCTTGCTATGAAACGTGGTAGTAGTAGATATGAAAATATCTGCCTCGAAAAAGGTGTATTTAATTGTAAATAATTTATTTTATCAGGATAGACACCGGAGAGCCAGTAAGCTCACAACTTGGTCTGATGATTTTTCCTCTGTGCGCTGGCTTGTTGCAACCATGTTATATTCATTAACAGATAGCATAACTGCCAGTATTTGTTTTACGGGTGACATACATTACCACAGCAGGTTAGTAGTGTAGGTGCTGCTGCCATGGCAAGTTGCTGGGGAGTGATTTGAAAACCATTCAAGGTAGCCACAATTGAGATAGAGTAGAGCTTGTCTCTCTCTCTCTCTCTCTCTCTCTCTCTCACTCTGCCTGTGCCCCTCCTTGTCTCTGTGTAAATATTTCATTGGTTGTGTCATTATTGTCACTAGTTTAAAACAGAGCAGACTCTTGGCTGTTTGGTAACTGCTACTCTGGCTTTAAACACACACTCATTCACACTATACACACAAATATACAGTACACACACACACACACACACACACACACACACACACACACACACACACACACAGTGTTTCCTCAGGCAGTCTCTTCAGGCAAGGTTTGGACAACCCATCTGCAGTCTCACCTCTACCACTACTCATTATGCATGGCCATGATGCTGATTGTGTTTGTGTGTGTGTATGTGTATGTGTGTGTGTATTCTTAGTTTGAGTTAGCTCACTGTTTGGATGAGAGACACTGAAACACAAAAGAAGAGAGAAGACAGTTATTTTCTATTTTTCTTCTTGTACCATATTAAATATCTTTTTTTTGTCTTTTGCTCTTAAAGTTCAACTAAATTGCAGCCGTCCTTCATTTGCTTCTCTGCCTCTGTCTTCTTGTTTGACCTCTTTTCATTCTCTCCACAGGCTGGACAAAAAGACAACAGAGGGTGGTGTGTGTGCTTACATGTGTGTTTGTGCGCGTGTACCGTCTTGTCCTGTGATTTAGTGCCAAGCTGGCAGCAGAGACTAGTGAATAGGGGGCCCCTTTCACACAAAGACAGCACGGGACACACACACACACACACACACACACACACAACTCAGTCAATGCCAGACTGCAGGCCACCAACTGCACACCTGGCATGCTGCTATTATGTCACCAGTGTGTGTGTGTGTGTGTGTGTGTGAGATTGTGTAAGTCCAGCAGACACCATCTGCTCTGTCCTCTGTGAACTTGTGTCCACACCTCTCCTCTCTCCATACTCCAGTTCACAATATCAAAATGTTTTAAAGCCTTTGACACCATATGTTATAGTACTACTGTATTTCCCATGTATTGCTCTCTATACCTCAGTTCTACTAATTGTTCTATATTCTGTTATAATGCTAAATGTACAATATAGCTGTAGCTGTGTACATAGATTTATTGATGTTTATTACTGTAAGAACTAACATCTGTACTCTTTACCCTAGTGCTGCTGCAGCAATGCACCATATTTCTCTCCTGTACTCTTTACTGGGCTGTCCCTATACTAAATATATAACTCTATACGCATTATTTACTACATTAACAGCTACGTCAACTATGTACTGAGTAATTACTCCAATAAATTGTACACTATATTTCTATGTGAAATATATAGTGGTGCTTCTAACAGCTGTACCTTAAATTATGTTTTTGTATGGTTTTTTTCTCACTGCAGGATAGATAGTTTTTTAAGTATTTTCAGCGCACTGAGCGTCTTAATTTCAGTTTTTCTCTCCGTTAAATATCTTTCTCCTTTTCTCACTTCTCTTTCCTTTCATGACATATTTTCTTCTTGTTGTGCCCCCTCTTCTCCATCTGTTTTTAAAGTTTTTTCTTTAGTCTTTTCTCTCACATAAAGGCTTTGTGTACAACTGTATTTTCCTGCTGTACAACCCTGTGTGGGGGAGGGGAAAGCAGTTCCACATACAGTCAATAGGTGGCAGTAGGACACTTAGATTCACACTCGGACCATGTGCTTGGCTCACTGGCCTTGTTATTGTCTGTATGGCTTAACACACACAGTCTCTCAGACACACACCGAAAGTAGGCTTGTGCCTGTTAAAATGTTTAACTGCTGTAAGTCCTCTGACTCACATTTGGCTTTTAGTTCTTCCACCCAAAACGCCACCGTGTGTGTGTGTGTGTGTGTGTGTGTGTGTGTGTGTGTGTGTTCCCTTTCCCAAGCTGTTAAGCACACTACTGCTCTGTTGTTTACATACCAACTTCCTCCTTGTTAGTCCCTGTGAGTCACAAAAATAAATGACACCCTCTACTTTGTTATTGTAGCCTTGTAAATATTTGTATTAATTGCCCACTCAAAGAAACAATTATTTTAGGGGTCCCCCTTTCAATTCCTTCTGTGACCTTTTTTGTGTGCCAACCCAGAAATGCTATTAGAAAAAAGAACAAACAAAATAAAAAATATACTTTTCAGATTAGTTTTGCATATTGTTACATCATATTCAGTGAAGAATGAGGGGCAGATGATGCATGACTCACGTCAGAATTAGAGTGTATATCTGCTAATTAAGTGGTATAAAGCAACCATTGTTTTCTGTGTATACCAAGTTTTTACCCCTTTTTTCCTGCCCTAATCATTCTTTTCCTCTCTACAATTTACTCCCATCTGTTTCTCTTTCTCCTTTTCCTGTTCCATCCTATCTTTCTGCACTGCTTCTTTGATTGCTTTTCACAGTTCAAAATTTGGTACCCCATATCTTTCTCTCAAAACAAGGATACTGACATAATACTGAGTCTTTGCACAAGGCCCTGTTTCCTCCAAGTTTCTTTCCTGAGCTAAAATAGTGTTTAATTTTTTCTGTTGAGTTTTATTTTCTTCACATTTTTTTTACATGTATAGTTTTTATATCCTCCAGGAACACAAAGAAGCCTTTGCTCTCTGCCCCGACTGGTTCATAATCACTCACTCTACTATTGACGATAACAACATGACTACAAGGTTGTTTTCATAAGCCCCAATGAGTCATGATACACACACACACACACACCAGTGTAAAGGCGGAAAAAAAGCTACAAGTGGCTCAAGTCCTCAAGTTTGTGTCTGCTTTGAAGTCTAGACTTGGAGTTTGGGAGGCTGGAGAAGGAGAGATTAATTGGGCTGTTTAATCTACACAGTCCCTTGTTTGAACCCTTTCAGCTTTTTGGCAGTGTCACAAAACAAAAGCCCTTTAGATACCTGCAGGGATTAAAGTTTCTGCCATGTGGCATGTTTGTGTCATGTGGATTTCCGCAGACTCCTTCAGATCAGTAAAAGGTAGATGATAGAAGTAGGGTATTCAGTGGCTTATAGTAGCACAGTATAATGACTTTCTGAGTGTGTTTATCATGGCAATAAACATATCCACAACTGAATGCACTTGTATCACCTCTGTACAGATCTCTCAAATTGTTGATTGGGTCAGAGATTCCCCTGTCAAATTGTGTGTAGACAAGATGGATAGATCTACTCTTAGTTCACATTATGCGTATTAAACAACGGACAGATATTTCAACATGTTTTTCAGTACCTATTGCCTTTATTGAGAAAACCTTCATTTCTACTTTTTATTTCCACTACCTAAGCATACATATACACAGCCTGTCTTTTGAATCACTGTGAACTGTCAGACAACATATTTAACACATTTATAATCACATGTACATTTGGTTCAAAGACAATACATTTAAATTTGATCCCTATAATAGTCTGGCATGCAAGCAAATGGTGAACTCATTCTCTCTGTTCTTCGTTTTCTTTCAGTTTTTCTTTCTGGCCTCCTATCTTTTACTACACAGCACTCTCATACACATATCACATGCACACCCACTTGACACATACATCGCAAGTAATTGGTTATTCTACCTGTAATTAACTTGAACCTCACATCAATGTTGTGATCAACACTACTCATTACCTGTAAATAAGAGAGGAATCAAAAGGGAGACTAATGAAAGCCTGATGAGTGAGACTGAAAAGTGCCAGAATGAGAAAGAAACAGCAGTTGTACATTGTTAAAATAATGTAATAATTTTTCCTTTGTTTTTCATGAGGATAGCCCCTTGAGAAGAGTTGAAGACAGACAGAGAGAAATGGAAAGTCAAACAGATATTGAGATTATTTGGTCCTGGTCAATCTAAAATATTATGCAACTGTCCCACTTTTGCTCTGGTGTTTGTCTGTTTTCCTGTCTGAATCCATTCCGTCACTTCACTCCCCATGATCGTTCTATCCTTGTGCCTTTTACTTTTTCGTTCCCCACTTTGCTTTCTCTCCCTCTGTCATTATGTCTTCCCCTTCTTTGATCTTCTCTCATTTTCAATCAATTTCATCTCCCTTGCATTCTCATCTTTCTATTTTGGTTCAAATCAATTTTCCTAGCCCCATCTCTTTCTGTGTACATCTTGATAACTTAATCACCTTTTTGTCTTATCAGTGAAAGACTAAAAAGGAGACTAACATTTTCTCACATAATAATAAAACTTTATTTATAGAGCACTTATCAAAACAAAGTACAAAGTGCTTCACAACAAGAGAAATAAAATACCACAATGAATGATGAAATATAAAGAAATAAAATACACAAAAGCAATAAAATAAACAGCCAGTTCAGGTAAAGTCCTGCAGAGAACTCAGCGTACTGGGCTTGACAGGGAGGTACAACTGTGTGTCATCCGCATGACAATGAAAAGAAATACCATGTCTGCGGATGACATCACCCAAGGGAAGCATGTATAAAGAGAACAGTATTGGTCCCAGAATTAAACCTTGAGGCACACCATACTTGATATGGGAAAAGGATGACATGAAGTTATTAATGCTGATGCAGAATTTCTTATTGGACAGATATGCCCACCCAGTGCCTCAGTCTATCTAAAAGAATGCCATGATCAATTGTGTCAAAGGCAGCACTTAAGTCTCACCGTTTCTTGCAATCTCAATCGTTCCTTGTGTAGGGCCTGTCCGTTACCAACAACTGTACCACCCGTTCAGCTGAATGAATAGGGAAACCCAGCAGCACAATGTTAGCCTTGCAATTATTTGCATCTACTTTTATTTATTCTTCATTTGTAAATTATTTTTAATGGTCCATAGTCTGACGAGGTTGTCTCATGATATGTACAAATTATTTATTAACCATGATTTTAGCTGTTTTAGTGCTGTTACAATGATGTGCGTGCCAGTCTCACTACTGAAGGCTCTAGGCACTAAGATACACAAACAAATATTTATATATTCATTCATTTATTACTTTTACCTAATTATTAGACTGGCCTGTGGGACTAGTCAAACAACACAAAGAGAATAGTTTTAAAAGCAAAGTGGGGTAGACTTCATTTGTCATGTTATTGTGGCAGAAGTTTAAATCATGCAGATTTCAGAAGCACTTAGGAACACAGTAATAGCCCTTTTCCATACACATGTGCTGGCTTAGCGCGGATTTGCATCTCTATTACAACAGGGCTGCCCACTTGAAGGTGTGTCTTGAGCGAGCGAGCCAGAGAGAGGGAGCAGCATTGGTCGAAAAAGCATTGGAGCAAATGAAGAGAGGGAGCGGCATTATTTTCTGATTGTTTCATTACGGTTATGTTCTAAAGCACAAATAAACACGACCGCTGCTGGATTTTGTGCGACACATTGCGTCCTGTCCTGCTTTGGCCTGACTCTCGAGAAGGTCCATCTCGGGTGCAGCTCAGCACGTTTCAACTGGTAATCGGCGCGGTGTGGTTTGACTCGGCGCAGCCACAAGAGCCAATGGAAAAACCCTCCAAGTGGAGTCCTCTCTTTGACACAGCTTGATTAAGGCCTGGCACTTAAATGCTGGCGTTACTGTTTACCTATGCCCTCTGATAGAAACATGCATTGCAATAAAGGACTAAAGAAATGATGCTGCAGCATCTAGTTTTCATAGTGTTAGTCACATTTCTCCTTATCATACAATAAAATTAACATTTAGACATGCAAATTCCTAGGGTGGGGAAAAAAATCGATTCATGTAACTATCTGGATTTTTATGTTCTACGATTCTGAATCGATTCACAGATTCCAACAATCTTTTGTTTGTTTTTTTTACATTGCCCTGCAAGGGCACAGTGCAGCACCTGGACAGTAAATAGCACGTACACACTATCTAGAGTTTATCTTCACAGAAGGCAAGTGTTTGGGTTCATATTTAATAACTTAATAATTAGCTTTTCAACACAAAGGTGAAGTATTTTGTGAATACTACCCATTACCCAGTGACTAACATTAGCAAAGCTGAGCACTGAACTTCAGCTAACAAATGAACTGGCGAACCAACACACTGCAACACTTTACAAAACTTCTAGCCAACTCTGATGGGCTGAAGAAAATAACTCCGTCCATAGTCTGTCTTCTCAATGACCTGCGTTCGTACAGCATTGTGGACAATGAGTGGTGATTCCCAGGTGATTGTGTTACAACAGAAATGGTGTTTTCCACTGCTAGAGACATAACACTAGTAACAGTAACAACACAGTAGAGCACTTCTTTTTACTTACTCGAGAACAAAAAGACCAACTTCTGTTTGGAAAAAGACATTCCAGAAAGTGGTGGTCAGTAAATTACTTTTATTTCATTATTGTCATACAGACAGATGACTGTAACATGTTTCTGAATTAGTGCTGTTGCCTTTTTTCAAATAAAAAAGCTGTGTACTCCTGTGTGTTGCCTTTTTCCTATTTGTCAGACTATGGCCTTCATCTAGTCCAGTTAGCTTAATGCCTGTCCTGTTCTGTATTGCCATTCAGTGGACTGAAGACATGAGCAACAGTTTGGCACACACTTAATTGGCGTAAGAACCTGAATATTGTGCTCCTTTTCTATTAATTGAATCAAGAATCAATTCTGCATCTAACCGTGACACCAAGAATCAGAATTGAATTGTGAGATTCCCATAGCTTCCCACCCCTGCAAATTCCTTTTTAATTACGTACCTGTCCTGTTCAATCCACCTTGTTCATTCTTGTCTTGGGAACCAATAGGAATGACAGAAATTATGAAAGAAACTGCCTGCATTTTGCAAAAATATCAGTGTGTATGTCTAGAAAAAGACACCCACGTCCCCTGGGTATAATTCACAGCACTATTCGGTGTTTGTGTGTTTGTGCGTACGTTCTTGTGTGTGTGTTTGTCCCCCTGTGGTATATATTTTGATACCATCACCAGACCAGGGGGTCTCTTCACACCCCCTGCAGGAACCAGTTCTCACATAGTGGACCACCCGTGGACACAGCCACAAGCCCCTGGTATTGGGTGACATGACAGGGCTACAGGGTGGACAGCTGATGCACACACTCACACAAACACACACACATATACATACATACATGCATACATACACAGACACACACTTGCTCTGGGAAATGTTTTGCAAATGCTGCAAACTACTGAATATGTCCTCTAATAAATGTTCCCTCAAACTCTTTTAACTCAAATGCGCTCTTTGCTTCAGGTTTTACTTGGCATTGCCCCTTGACAAAGAATCTTTGTTTTGTCCCACTGCAGTCTAAAAATAATATATAAAAATAATACTATTGGAAGCAACTTCATGCCTTTACTTTTCATTATGTATTGTGTGCCTCTAAGTAAGGTAGAAGATGGTAGAATGAGCAAAAGTCAATTCCAATAGGTGTATCCTGTTTTGTAAATCTTACATTCTACAGCAGTTTAGAAATTAAATTATTTATGCAGCTTCAAATTGTGTACTCGTTTTCAAACTGTGTACTAGTTTTAAAGTTTTGGTATTAGTTTGTTTCTGAAGACCTGTGATATTTGAATCTTACATCACAATCACAACACAATGCAATGTTCTATCCAGTCCATGCACAATATGCAAATCAAGTAAGTGGGTGGGGAGCTGGCATTGTCAACCAAACTAAGCAGGTGTAGGGTTACTACATGTGCTACTCAGCCTGGATTTACTTTTCTTTTGATGGAGAAGAGAAACATATTTTACCAGGCCTAAGGTGATGATGAAGGGCTCTTTATTTTCAGTTAAAAAGTAAAAATCTATAATTTTCACTTAACGTGAAAATTAAACAAAAGCATTTTCAGTGCAAACTTTATTACTGACTGTTTTGTTGTTTGCTGAACCACAGCACATACATATCTCTTTTGTTTTCTCTGTTTTTCTTTTTACTTTCTATATCTGTAAACATTCTGAGTACCTTGTTCACTGTAAACTGCAGTGAGCAGTGTCCGACTGCAGCAGGAAATAGAACATTTCTATGCATGCAAACATTGTTGAAGTTGTTGATTTCCACATCACATGAACACACCACAGCACAGGTTTCAGCTGAGCAGAAAGTGCAGCCCTGAACAGACTGCAACATTTTTCTCCCAAACAAATGGGATAAAACATACAAAAACACTGCTATGTTGCTTATAGAATATGCATGAGAGAAGAAGCGGAAACAATTATTAATTGTTCTCACTTTTGATATGAGGTGAGATGGAAAGTTCACAGCATGAGTGCATGGCTGAACAATCTGTAGGAAACATATGATGACAGCAGTTAAAGTTAAAGCAGTTTTTTGTATGATACTACATTGACATGATGGACAAGATTGACAGATAGGAGACTTCACAGATGGAGCAAAGCAGAGAAATACTCAAACTCAAAAATACAGATCCTAAAAAGAGAAAGTAAATGGCTTCAGTAGATGAGACAAAGATCAAAGTAAGAAGAAAAGAAGATAATTAAGGGAAGTGTAACAGAAAGAAGAGAAAAGAGTCAATTGAAGTTTAGTAAGATGGAAAACGATAAGGGGAGAAGGAGGAAAAAAGAGATTTGGAACTAAAATGAACACAAACATGAAAGAAGACATGAAAAAAGTGGGGGTCTGTTAAATGAATGACGCACACACAAACACACTTACTTTCTTCTGTTTACCTTAAGGTTTTGGTCAAATAGAATCGAGACAGACTTGTTAAAAAGAGAGGAAATGGTTTCCATCTACAAGGAAGAAAAGAGAATCGTATTGCGCGGCATGACATGTAAACATGCACACAAACATGTTTGGTACATGTCTTCAAGATGCAACTCTCTGTCTACGTCTTTCTGTCTGCCTCTTGCTGTAGTGTGGCATTTAGCTTCAGGCAGTCCTGCGCTGTGACAAAAAATTTTATTTCATTGAATATTAGGACAATAACAATTATTGATTTACTATCAATAACTATTATTTTTTTATTCATTTCTTCACCAAAGACAAGGCAGTTTGTGTGTTTCCTTAATTTTGCTTTGTGTTTGTATATTTAGCTAGCTTTTGTGTGTGTTTGTCACTGTGCTGACACTTTTCAGTGTAGCCGCAGTGAATGTCACTCCAGGTCTTCAGCTGAAGAAGCTGTTGAGTGTTTCTGCCTGACTGGACGGCCTGTCGCCACATCTGTCACTTCGCAGAAAACCCTATGCCTGATTCCCTTCGACCCCCATTGCATGTGTGTGTGTGTGTGTGTGTGTGTGTATGTGTGTGTGTTAGGGGCAGAACTCTGCATTCCTGTAAAGCCCCTTGCCTAGTAGCTAGAATTGTGCGTTAAGATGTGCGCGCGTGTGTGCGCGCGTGCGCATTACTTTGCTCTTCAGCTTTTAGTTCCTGCAGTGGTAGCCTTAACTGTCATGAGATATCCATCTGAAACACGCCTTCATGTGCATACCTGCACTCTCGCAGTCCAAAAAGTTTCTTAATTCCTCTGCAAGAGAGAGAGAAGGGGAGAGGATATTCTTGTCCATCACTCGCTAAAGCTGTTTGATAATGCCCTGAAGTGGCCATGAAGGATGTGTGAGAGGATGATGGTGTGTTCATGTTTAGGGATCTGAGAGAGACAAACATTCCATTTAATTGTGACTTGTGTGTGTGTTTGCAGCTGACATAAATCAACTAGTGTCAAGGTCTCAGCACTTTCTCTCTTGCAGTTCACTGCTTTTTTCACTCCTTTTCCACCTCTCCACCTCTTCCACCTTTCTGCCTCTCTCTGTCCTTCTGATAAGAAACAGTTCTGTATATCTGGGTCTCTGCTATCTCTCTGTAGAGTTCCCATGTAGCATAATGTGACTGAACAGGGTCCACACATTAATGTACATGTAATGTGCACGAGTGTGGAGGATATACTGTAACTCATCAATAATTGAGTGAAAATGAGAACGTTCGGACTTGTGAAAAAGAGTGGTACGGGGTTAGTGACATTAGCAAAACTGGCTGTGTGCTAATATCACACTCTTTTTGCAGCACCTATTTTCCAATACTAAAAGACTAGTGTAATAACCTGATTATTTAGTATATAAGGGTATTTTGTTTTATTATTTACGAGAATGTATACCATTTCATTATTATAATTGCATTGAGGCATTGTAATTTCATTTGTGATGAATAATTTCATTGTTTATTATACAGTTAAAATATGCATTTGTATAGTGTTAAAAGTGTATAAATAGAATAAGAATTCATAGTTTATTCAATAGGAAAGAAACCCAGTAATGTTTGTTTTGTTATTATTTGATTTACTGGAGTGTACGTAATGACGCAACAATAGAGCGTTATAAAGAGAAAAGAGAAAAAAACACCACCGGAGAAGCGGGAAGGATGGAGCAGCAGTGACCGTGGCCGCACATTACAGGAGCTCACACAACCTAGGAAAAAGTGTTTAAAAAGCCGCGCTTCAGCACACTTGGAAAACTTCCTCTTGTTTCGGAGGACTCGCCGACGACTCGTGCAGCCTGGAGCGAGTTTAAATAGTTTTCTAAAGAATGAGCTGGAAGAGCTAAGCTAAAGTTGCTAGCACCGTGACTTTGCTAATTCACCTCGGAACCAGTCGGGAGAGAGAGACGGCGTGATCACCGGACGATCCCGCACTCGCCTGCGTTGAGGACGACAGCCAGGAGAGCGGATTCCGTGTGCCCATCTCATCGATGTACTTCCTTCGTTTTTTTGGCCGTAATGGTGAACTGCAGACTGGTAGGATTATTCAACACTATTACAAAGGGATTTGAGCTCCAACGCGCGCGCCAACAAAACGCAAGCTTGCTGACTCAAAATCGAGTGCACTCGTGGTGGGAATGACTGGTAAATAATTTATGTCGGGGGAATTTCTTATAGTGACTATATTTGATTTAAGACTGAACCTTTTCAATATAAAAGCATAAAACGTATCCACTGTGTGAGTCTCGCATTTGTACACTGTAAAATCAACACTGTAAAAGGAAAATAACCACAAGGTAATTACATTTAGAGCTACCTGTTTTTAACTAATTATAAATTATTATACCTGAGAATCCTCTCATTTAATTTGAAGCTAGAATCATACTTTTACCCTAGACAAAAGGTTTTATACATCGGGATGTCTCTTTTGCCAGTGTTAAATTTGGAAGTTAAAGGAGTCTATATACTGTAGTTATTCCTTGTTAATAACGAGCTGGTTGGCAAAAGGGTTACACTAAAGACTAAATGAAGATAAGAAAGTCTTTTTAAAAAACATGACATGAAATGTACAATATTTAAAAAAATCTTTCTAATGTATTGTCACCTTTTAATAAAAATGCAGTAGTTAAATCTTTACAAACGAAACACGCAGGGCCCAAACACATTAGTCCTAGTCCTTAAAGCCTTTTCTGTTTTATAAGTAAAACACAATGTTTAAAATGCTTCATGTGACATTTGTTGATTCTGCTCTTTCTTCATTTACTCACATACTATCCTCTCAAGCTCCTGGAAGCAGAAGGATTTTCTGTTTGGGCCTCAAAACCTTGCGACTGATGACAATCAGATCTTTACTAGTGATCAGTGATCTTGTTTGAAAGATCAAATGTTGAACACATGTAGAGTCCCCAGTGTCATAGTGTGTTGCTATGTGGAGTGTAAGAGTTGAAAAGAGGAAGGTAGTGAGAGGGAGGATGGGCAGATTGGGATCAGTTTCCCTGCATATGGCCTATCTGTTCCACAGCTTGTTATCTCAGTAAACAAACCACAGTCATTAGTCTAAAGCTTTACTACAGAAAATATCCCATATGTTTACATATAAATACTAATATTTACACAATAAGATAATGTTTACAGATCCACTGACTAAATTAACACACACACACTGAGTTATTACATTTGCAAATTTCCAAATACAGTTATGAACACACACACACAATATATTAAAGAGTCACTAACTTAATTAACACACACAGACACACGCAGGGTGCATTTAAAGTTCGTCTGGGCTTGCTACAGTAACTAATTCCATAGACAAACACACACACACACCCTGGCTAAGTGAATTAACACAAACATGATGCCTGCTGGTGGGTCATGAATATATTTGCATAAATACTGACCAGACGTATTATTATTTATCAAATTAGTGCCTGCACACACGCACAAACAGCACGTAAAGAAATTAGGTCAACAGCCTTGAATTAGAAAGAGTTAAACCTTATTATGTCTGATTAATGACACAGCTGTAGTACAGTGTGTGTGTGGGGGGGTCCACTGCCTTGACTTCTTTGACAGCTGATATGAACTATTACCACCTCAATGACTTTTTAATAGGAACTCATTTCCATATGTAATCTCAATGTTGAGACACGTGTGTGTGTGTGTGTGTGTGTCTAAGGCCCTTAATGCCTTGCAGTTCTTGGGGTCTCTGAAGCATACAGAAATGGGATCTGCCCCCTATAGCTTCCTTTGACTCTCTTCCCCCTCTCCCCTCTCACACTCTCTCTGTCTCAGCCTTCCTGTCCTCTAATCCACACACCCCATCAGCCATTCATCCTCCCCTTGGCTTCAACTCATGTGCTTTTAATGACGTACAGTACAAGTTCATTATCCTGATAGACAGACATTCAAATCTTCAAATCTCAAGACAGTATGGATAATCCCTTTTTGATAGTTAACCCCTGCTTCATACAATTATATAATTCCCAGTAACAAAATGAAAGATATTCTTTTTTTTCAAACATTTCAATTAGCGCTGAAAACATTTGATCGATCGGTAGATCAATTCATCTTTTGAGTCATTTATTAAGATGCCAAACATTTGCAGGTGACAGCCTTTTAAATGTGATGATTTGCTAGATATTCTCTTTCAACTCTCTTTGGATCGCATTAACATACAATTTATTACAGATGAATTTGACCTATTTTGACAACTGCATCTTTTACTTCACTCTCCTGTTTAATTGCATTCATTGCTTGTTAAGTGACACTAATGAGGGCATTTTTTAATGAGAGCAGATAAGAATGCCTGTTGATTACTAACAAAATCACTAATAACATTAGTCTCACTCCTAAAAAGGGTTCTTGCACAATCTCTCCTATGTATTATCTCCTGTTTATTATTCATTATCTATCCTATCAGTTTTTTGGGATGTTGTTTTGTAATAGCTATGCACAGGTAAATAAGGACAACTCAACTACCTGAGACTGATTGACTCACACTATTGTAATAGTCCTACACAGTCAACTCCTGCTCATATATTCAAATCTTAATAACCTAGAGGTGGTGAACCAGCATATATATCCAAGCATATTTCTGCTATTTATCCACCCATCCAATTTATACACCTGCTTGTCCTGTTCACGGTGGCAGGGGCTGGAGCCTATCCCAGCATGTACTGGGTGAGAGACAGGCAGCGATGTAGACAGGCTGCCAGTCTATCACAGGGCTAACACGTTTAGGACATATAGAGCTTATGAAGAAACGAATGCTAACTGTGAAGCGACACTGCTAACCACTGGGCCATATTGCCTGTGTCGCTCTTAGCAAACCATGATAATGGTTGTGCAACTTTTGCATTTGCCTCTGTTACAGATATGTGGTAACATGCTAAGAAGTGGTATGCTTAGAATCCTGACAGGGAAACCAAAAGTCTGTGTGGATCTGTCATTGTCATTATCTGTATCTGTGACATTTTTGTTAATTAACCAGTCATTCTGTATTTGCAGCTTTCTCTGTTAACCTCTTACGCTTTTTATGTTTTTGTTTTTATTTATTTATCTGCTTCTACCTTCATTCAATAGAGCTGGAATATACTATATATTTGCATATCTTCCTGTAGTTATGGATGTAACTATTTGCGAAATGTCCCAAGTACAAGTGGAATCTGTGACTATTCTTCAGCCACATAGGCAGTATTTTCTAACATTTGTTTCCCATGAACAGGAATTATTAAATGAAAATGGATGTTTTTCAAACACATTTGAATTATCCTCATTTAATCTAGGCTATATTACATAAAGTTGTTCAGAAAGCACCTTTAGAGCATTAGTAATTTATCATAAGCTTGTGGCTTTCTCTTTCCATTAGTTCACTGTAACTCCTGAGTTCACAGAAAGTACCAGTTGCTTGCAGCACTATGGACAGTTAAAGGGCTCTTTTTGGTCCCTACAGATTCCCTTTTCTCTTCTATGCAGCAGTCCATCTGCTTTGGAAGCTTCACAAGATGCTTCCTCTTTGACAACACACACAAACACAGAGAAACGATGAAAGAGGGGATGTAACTTCTCTCCCAATTATTCCTTATACATTCATATACACCCTCCCACAAGCGCACACATATACATACAGCACACACACGGTGCTTGGAGGCCCTCTGCCAATTACTTTTGATATATCCATACAATATGTCTGACTCATATGTTCTACTGCATGTTATCTACCACATACATTGCATTTGCACGTATAGACATACACACACATACAAGCTTTGATGTATCCAGACATTCTATCTCATGCACAGGCGTGCACAGAAAGTCATGCCTGTAGTTCAGAAACTATGTGAAACTAGGTTAAAGCTGACAGTTGTTGTTTAAAGGATTGTGTAGGCTGTCTATTAAAGCCATGCATATGCATGTATATCCACATGTGTGCATACACACAGACACATGCATGAGCAATGTGTACACATCGATGTGCATGCACACATGCATGTATGTAGTGTAAACATGCCTGAAAGAGAATATTTGCATGTACAAGTATATGTTGGGTTAATCCGTGATGATGATGCTACCTGCCAAAACACCCACGCACCACATCAACAGTTGTTGCTCTAAATTAAGCTGCTTAATTACTACAATTAAACTCCATGTGTGGTGTTTGTGCATGAGTTATAGTGTGTAAATGTGTGAGAATTTGTGTGGTGGGGATTGAAGCAGGACTTGTGTCTGTGTGTATATATGTAGCTGTTTATGTCTGAAAATTATTTCCTGCATGCCCGTGAATCAAATATTAGCAAAGATCAAGAATTTCAGTGAGAGCTGTTGAATACAAACCTAAAGAAAACTGGTAAGAATCTTTGTAGCATTTCTTCGTATTGGACAAGCTGTGATTATTCTTTCATGTCAACTAATGTCATGCAGGTGTGGATTATATTCAGAATGAAAAGTACTGTGTTCTAGTTGAACTCCATCATTTCAGTAAATCTGTAATTGGAAAATGAGAAGTATAATAAAATAAATGAAGTTGTGAAGTGACATCATATGTGTTAACTTGTTATGTAGGGATTTTTCCTTTTAAACAGGGATTAAGGAGGATGCAACGAAAGAGTTTCCCCTGAGGAAACAATCAAGTATTTCTGATTCTGAAAGTAAATTAAAACAATAAGTATATAGTGTATACTATTTGAATTTTTAAATGCATTTTATGTGAAAATTTTGAATAAGTACTAGCAGATTCAGTTAGTGGCAAATGATTCATTGCTATGTTAATAAAATTAGTACAGTTGTTCTAACACTTGGAGACATTTCTAACCATACCATGCAGTATTTCTGTATCCCTCTTCTTCTCCCAAATCTTTTCTCCTCTTAATCCAACCTCACCACACACAGACTCTCACTTTTCTCTCTTTCCCTCCAAATTCATCATTTCATTTCTCAAGTTGATGTTGTTGACATCTGACCCAGAATGTTTTACTGTCTAGTGGTGGGTGGGAGGTTTACTGTGGAAGCAGACAGTTAGAAGCGATTGGCTGATGGGGGGAGAACAGGGGAGGGACTAATGTGATTGAAGGTCAGACAGGCCTCTCAGTCAATGGCACAGAACTAAAGTGTTGCATGGTTATACATGGTTATATGTAGATGAGGTGTCTGTGTCCTGGATGTGTGTGTCTGTGTGTGTTCTCTCCATGTGATTAAGAAATTAATAATTTCTTGTAAAGGCTTTGGATTAAATGAATATGGTATTTATGAAAACCAGTATAGTGCATGTGTGTGTGTGTGTGTTGCAGGGCAAAATACACATCTCTTCAAGAGTGTCTTAATTTGTTGTCTGATACATATTCAAGATGGCCAAATGAATTGATAGCTCCAAGCAGCAGATAATGTATGCATGTGTCTATATCTCAGTTTTGCTTGTTAGCTCATGTGTGAGGTCATGTTCTCTTGTGAGAAAAGTCCTTTTTATGTAGTAGGCCTCATATTTTTAAAGGAGTAACGTAAAGCTGAGCGCTGACTTACGAATGTAAATGTAGTACAAAGTATTGAGATCAAGAAGTATGAGATCTGTTAAGTCGTTGAGTTAAAGAGCGAATATGCTGCTAAGCTGTTATTGTTGTACATAAGGTCATGCATGTTCTGATTGGTTTCAGGGGGGTAATGTTTAATAGATTACAGATTATATGCACATATGATGATCCTGTTATACTGCATTAAATGACACAAAGCAACACATAGCTAAGCATATTGTATACATTAAGCTGCCATGATGTATGAGGGGGCGTGTGTGTGCTTATATTTGCTTATCTTAAGTAGACATACTGTATATCCAGATCAGACTGTCCCATTAAAGTGTATTAAAAATCCAATAAACTATAACTGACATGATGAAGTACTGCATACTTTTCAAAACAGATTAAGAACATTTGTTGAAAGTTGTAGTACCAACAAATTTTTATTTAGATGAGTTTGAACCATGTTCACTATTTCCCTCTCGCTCTCTCTTTCACACTTTCTCTTACTCCATGTGTACTGTAACATGCTTAGCCATGTGTTGACTTGTGTTATGGATAATAGGGTTTTAATGCAGTTTAATAGGATAATCTAATCTATAATCTGTTAAACCTTATAGCCTGTGGCAGCCAATCAAAATGTATATCATGCCAAAGAGATTAAGATAAGTACGAATTCTGAACCCATATGTGTAGGGTATGGATAGAAGGGTTACTTGCAATGTATGTGGGGGGTTTTTTCATCTCAAAAAATCTTATAACTATATTTCTCCCATTGATAACCAAACAGCATTGATGTTCAGTGGGGGATTTTTTCTCCAGTATTTTTTTGTGATAAGAATCAACGTAAGTGAGGATATTTCCACTCAGAGAAAGTAAATTATTTTGCAATTTCTCAAATCTATAATAGCTTATTGGGAGAAAGAACAGTGATTAGAGAATAAAATAATTATGATATAATGATAAAACTGGATATAAAGTCAGTTTTCATTTAAATTTCCAGTCTGATATTAAGTGGAGGTTATGACAAAAACAAGTAATTTTTTATTAGTAATATCACTGAAATTTAAATAGAATTTTGTTATTAATTCCTGCTGGGAATATTAGTAATTTTACAAACATCCTGGGTAATATTCAGTCAGCTTGACTGTATTTATGTATGTGTCTGCATGTGCTACTGAAAGAATCAGAGCCAGAATGTACCAACCAATAGAAACAAGCATGAAAATGTGTGGTCATGTTGTGCCGATTGTATGTCTCATTCATGGTTTAAGACCCTTTCACCGTTTCAACAGTGGCTTTAACTAAAGCTCCCAATCACCTGAATCAATTGGTTCTGTCACGCTTCTTCAAAGCAACCACTTCAAAGCCCTCATCTCTTTTCTCCTCCCACTCTTCCCATCCTTTTATCCAGAGGCGGAGCAGGGACACAGAGCCATTGGAAATTATATATGTAAACAGTATAATGATATATAGAGGTCTGGTACAGTATATGCTAGAGTGATTTTAAGTACTGCAGCTTATACTGTAGGCATTATTGGAAAAAACATTATATTAGTGATGATGAATGAATGAAAAGTTAAATATTTTTTGCCAAACCTGTAGATCAATATAAAATTGCATCACACAAGGTAGACATTCTTTCGAGTTTACATTTGAAAAGGTTTGTTTTTAGCTTCCTGTATGACTGAATTCAGGTCTTTTATAAGTACACATCTAGAAAATAAAAAGTTGAAGATGTCACTTTTTCCTCCTTGTTTAAGAAATTTTGTGAATCTGAAATGGATTAGTTCACATAACCAACATAAACCATAGCTACCAGTTTTACATCCTTGTCACTAGGATAAATTTGTTCTAGGCAGGGGACATTCCCCTGCCCTTGCCCTCTCCTCGAATTCTGGGTTGGGACTGGGTTTTTTTTTTTTGTTGTTGTTGTTTTTTTCATTTATTTATGTTCTTTTGGATTCTTTGTTTGCTTTTTACTTTTTCGCTTATTGACTTTAAGAGCCCAAAGTGGTAACATTGGCATAGCAAAACATACATACAAACGGGCATTGACCTGAATTCATCATGTAGACAGGCATTGAAACGATCAAAACACACACTCTCACACTCTCTCTCCCTCTCTCTCTCTCACACACCCACAGACAGCAAACAAGTATTTGGCAGAGAGTTGGAGTGATGATTATTTGATATGTGTAAGGCATTTGTCAGACATGCTGATGGTGTTATTCTTGGACAAAGACAAATGCAGCTTAGACATACACACAGCTGTTTCCTCTCTCTCTCTCTCTAATAGCTTTTAGGAAAAGTGTCCTGTTCTCCACCCTTGTTTATAACTACTCCGACATCAAACTACACCATAAGGTGATATGGAAAAAAGGGGTTTGGTGAAGGGTTTGTAATATGAACACACACAGGTCGAAGCAGAGTGCAAACTTGAAATTTTATTTCAAGAGATACAGCTTTTCATTTTTCTGTTAATAACAGTAACAATAACACATTACCAATATCCACATTATATTTTCTCCTTTAGTTGTCTCCCTTTGACATCAGGGTCAGAGGTCAGGGTCAGCTACAGAACAGCACCTCTTAAACCGGTACACGTTCAGTGTCTTGCTTGCTCAAGGACACTTCTGCAGGGCACAAACTGTACTCCCTACTTACTAGACCATCTTTAATTAAAACATTTCACACATTGAAATTATTAGCTTGTCATAATATCTCTGCTTCACCATTTGGCTTGCTATTTGGGTTTTAAAGGCTGTCATTCTAACAATTATTGCAGGTTTAAAGCACAATATTAAAAGCAAAAATAGTGAGTCGAACATTATTAGATTTACAAATTTCTCCCTGCAAAATACTCCTGTGGTGATGAGTTTTTTGTAGTAATCTTGACGTGCCTGATACACTGACACATTTCAGTCCTGCACCACTATGACCCCCCTCTCCACTGCACACATACCAAAACCAGAGGAAGCAGCTGTGTAGTGTGTATCAGTGCAGATAGAGAATGGAGAGCAAGCTAACATTTCCTGATGAAACGGCCACTTTCTCTGTCTTTGGCCAACAATAACACCATTGGCACACCTAATACAAAAGGGACTAAGAAGCAGGCCAAAGGGGCAAATTACTGGGCAGGTTATTGAGTTTATCTGGAGATCTATGTAAGACTGTGGCCTTGAGTAAACACCTGAGACTTTTCCAAAGCATCGCCCGGTTCAAAACATAATTAACACAGGAATCACAAGAGGTATTTAATAGCAGACAATACACAAGCTTTTACTATCTTGGCAGCATTATGTGCATGGAATCACAGGAATGTTATTTTGGAAGGAACCAATTTAGCTCCTAGGCCAATTTAATGCAGGTCTCTATAAAGACACCACTTGGCCAATATTATTCTGGGACAGCACTGTGACGTAGAAAGTGATGCTGCTGGTGTAGTGGGTGTAGGAATACATTCACTCCTGGGATGCAGATGATGCAGGCAAGGGTTAGACCTTGGCAGAGGGATTGGTATAATTTAGCCCAAACAAGCTGACATCAGCTGCCCTGGGAATTTTCTGTCACCGTAAATCAGGCTAAAAAGATGAAAAATGCAACCCAGATTATACAAAAAAAAAAAAAAACTGCAGCAAATCAACCATGTTATTAATGTTGCTAAGCAGAGACACTCTTTCATTATGAATCAATGATAGCTGATGATAACATGTCTCTGCATAGAGCTTGACCTCCAGGTCCTCCAGTATAGCTCTTCAGTGGCCAACAGTAGATAGGTAGCTCCATTTCTGTGAAGGGAGACATTGCTAAAACAGAGCCTACATTCTAAGTAAAATAAATTGATTGAGTTAATAAATGATAAAGAACATTTATTGAACTAGGCTATTACTGAGTATTGGACCAATGTGAAATATGTCTTTGATTAATTGCATACTGAGGCAAACAAACATCATATCCTGAATGCATTCTTGTATTGTGTGTGTTAGCCTTTAGATCTGATCACGTGTGATTGATGGATTTTTTTAATAGTGTTTTTAGACGTGGCTGGCTCCAGAAATCATTTGTGCAACTTAATGCCAGCGATGATGAGCTTTGGAAACTCTTTCACTCCGGACAATTATACTGTCATCATCTTTAATCTATCTGGCCTATGCACACATTTAAATACACAGTTTTACACACACACACACACACACACACACACACACACACACACACTCTCTCTCTCTCTCTCTCTCTCTCTCTCTCTCTCTCTCTCTCTCTCTCTCTCTCTCTCATACACACACACCATCTTGACTCTCTGAATGACCACATGCATCTTTCTGTCTGTCTCTGCGCAGCTAATGATAATGATGGTTGTATGGTGTGTTTGTGTGTGCCTGTGTGTACTTGAGCTTGTGCCCCTGCAACCCCTGTATTTTTGTGTGCCTGCATGATATGATATGTCTTAACACATAGCTTAAGCAGATACTCAACCATTTCCAGACCTACAGCCAAATGACAGTTAGATCATTAAGCTCTAGCAGTGAGTGTTGCTCTAATATAGCATGAAGCCGGTAGATCGTCCCCTCTTGCTGTCTGTGACCTTCACATTCCTGGAATGCGTGTTTATAAGATGGGTATTTTTAATACTTGTCAGTGACTGTCATGAGCTGGGTTCTGCCAAAGCCTTGGAGCATTTAGGCAATGACAACAAGAGACTCCAAAAGGTAATGAAATAATAATACTTTAGAGAAGCTGCTGTGATGGTGGGGGAGCGTTGTCGCTTGGGCTGGCCAATGTGGTTAAAACCACATCCATATTGATCAATTTATCCTCATGGATGAGACTAGGAATGTGTTTAAAGAGTATTCTAATAATAGCTGAAACCTGAATAAATGTAGGTTAATCATCATTAAACTGACTTTTAAAAAAACATTCAGGTAATTGTAAAAAATAAAAAATAAAATTGGTATATGTAAATATCATGTGGTCCAAAGCCAGGGCAGCAAAAGTGGAGTCACCTCTGCCTGGACATTGGAGCAGTTTGGAGGCCACTACCAGAGGACTACCTGAAAGTGTTTTGCTGTGAAGTTTAATCAATGACATTTTTAAGTCAGTTCTAAAATTAACTGTAGTTGGGGAAGGGAGGTCTACATACTGTAGGAGTGATGTGATCCTATTTTCTTGAACTGCAAGATCATCTACAAGTCTTGGTATAAAGTAGTTGAATTTTGGATCAGGGGAGAGAGAACTCTGGCTCAAACAGTCCAAATGGGATGAGATAAAAGCATGGATAACTCTAACCAAGTCAGTAAAGTTTAAAGTAAAATACACATCTTTTTGTCAAATTCAGCAAATATCTCCTCACGGTCCGCTAGCTGTCTGTTCACTGAAAAAGAAAAAACAGGTGTTTGTACACAGCCCTGGTTCTGTAAATGGGAAATAAACAAAGTGGCTCGGACAAAGCTACGCAACACTATTCCAGCCGTTCCAGCCATGATTTGTGTGTCAGGTAACTTTAAATGACTTGCCCATGGACATTCAGCTTACTTTCTAGTTTGCCAAGATATGCTGTTGTTGTGATGTTAGCTATAGTAGCAGGAGAGTTGTGAGTATCGCTGTCTGGAGCTAGTTTGCTGCCTCTGGGAAACCGTCTCGTCCTCTCTGGCTGTTAGCTTTGCAGCAGCAACTGTAGCGACACAACCTAGCTAACGTTAGTTATATTACTTGCTGTGTCGTTGTTTGCTTCATATCATCAGAGCGTGTATGTACAGTGTGTTCATTATGATGAGAGCAATGATCCCACCAAATCTCATGAACATCAAGATCAAAGATACTTTATCCCAACCATGCTGTGCGTTTAGGGGCACTATGGAGCCCCCTGGCCATGTCCGAGCCCAATTACTGCAGAACTTTGTGATTTTTGGTGAGTTGCAGAGCGTTCTAAGGCCCTCAAAACTGCGTTGCAAAAGTATAATAACAATAATCTCTAGAAAAACAATAGGTTCCTTGCATGTACGGCCCCTGGCACTTAATTAGTTATCAAGCATGTTTAATCCTTGTTTTTGTGTATATGTCTCTTTCCAGAGGGAGTGTGTGAGATCTGGCTGACCAGTGAGGACACAGGAGCTTATGGTAGAGACATAGGGACAGACCTGCCCACATTGCTGTGGAGATTGGTAGAGGAGATTCCTGAAGGGGCCATGCTGAGGCTGGGTATGACCAACCCACCATATATCCTGGAACACCTAGAGGTATGCAAAGATCACGGTCACACGGTTTTACCCAGAATTACCATCAAAGATGATAATTCATCACTGATAAATAAAGCTAAAATACTTAGGCACTTTTCCTTTTCACCATTTTGTTTTTGTCTCTATTGTCTATTGTGCTATCCCTTTCTGTGAACAAATAATATTGCTTTGCCTAGATTTAATAAACTAAATGCCTTTCTGTTTTGCTTACCAAGCAGTTTAGCTGCAGCGCTCATACACATTCATTAGTGCAGTTCATTCTCTTCTCTCCCTAATGAGTCAATTAAGGACCATTGTGTCCTATTTAGCAACCTCATTTTATCAGTCATTATTGTCTTCCCTAATGGAACAATGGACATTGTTATTCCTTCTCTCTATTTCTCTTTTAACCCCCCCTATTTTGTATGTCTGTCTCTGTCTGACAGACGTGCGTTTTCTATCATTTAAATGAGATGTTTTTAAATAAATAGTTTCTGGAAGTTTTGGGGTATTGCATGTTATCACCATTTTCCACCATCAATGGACAATAGACATATCCGGCCTCTACTTTCAGACAAATCAACTTGGAGAGAGGAGAAAACTGAATGGCAGAAGGGTTCGTTGGAGACAGAGGAGATATTTACTGAAAAATGTCCTTCATTTGTCCAAATTATTTGGATAAATAAAGTAGGAGGACCTAGGAAACATTAACATGTTTCTGTTTTGTGGTCTGTCTCATCTGTCACAATTCCATTGTTGTCAAAATCAATAAAATCCAGACAGCAGGATGCAACTAGGGTTTTCTCCATGCGGTTACACTATGTGTGTCACTATGAATGCTGTGAAATGTGTTTTTGTGTGTCTGAGAAAGAGAATATAGTGTTTTAGGTACACCTATTGGTACACCATGGTGTAACCTGTAAAATGACCTGATTTTCCAGGAAGTCAAAGATTTTAGCATACCTACAAGGTATACCAGGGACATTACAGACTAAAATATTAAACTGATGCAGGCTTAAACAAATCAGCTATTATGTTTGATTCCACAATGCTTAAAACAAAATAGGAATTACAGTAGGATGAGTAGATTGTGGCGATAAAAATACGCCAGCAGGGTACCCATTTCTGACCTTTTTAAAGTTTTTTATTTGGGGGTGTCCAAAGTGAGCTTAAAGGGTAACTACACCCTTACATTCTGCTAAAAACCCTCTCTCCTAGCAGCCATGAGAAGCTACTGTCAGACTCTCCCTTTATGTGGTGTATCACCAGACTCCCCATCCAACCTGATGGAGCTTGAGAGGTCCTACAAAGAAGAATGGGAGAAACTGCCCAAAAATAGATGTACCAAGCTTGTAGCATCATACTCAAAAAGACTTGAGGCTGTAATTGGTGCCAAAGGTGCTTCAACAAAGTATTGAGCAAAGGCTGTAAATACTTACATGTGATTTTTTGTTTTGTTTTTTATTTTTAATTATTTTGCAAAGATTTCAAACAAACTTCTTTCACGTTGTCATTATGGGGTATTGTTTGTATCGCTAAAATCAGATGTATCTTGTCTAATACGGATCTTGAACTATTAATTCACACTTTCATTTTTTCCCGTCTAGGTTATTGTAATTCCCTCTACACATGCCTTAGTCAAGATGCTCTAAATAGTTTAGAGTTGGTCCAAAACTCAGCTGCCAGGCTACTAAGTAGAACTAGCCATCGGTCCCACATTACCCCTGTTCTTGCATCCCTCTATTGGCTTCCTGTAAAATTCAGAATAAACTACAAGATTTTGTTGTTTAACCTTGCCCCCAAGTAACATATCTGATCTCCTCGTTCCTCATTCCACTTCTCGACCACTCAGATCCCCAAATCTCGGCCTTTTATCCATCCCCACTCCAACCTCAAAACAAAAGGTGATCATACCTTTGCTGTTTTAGCCCCAACCCTCTGGAATAATCTTCCACAAACTACTAGATTTGCTCAATCTTTGGACCACTTTAAGTGGTTTCTAAAAACCCATCTTTATAGGCAAGCCTTTTTATAGATCTCCATCCCTGTCATATGTTTTGGGTTGTTTCAGTTATGTTTTGTATTGTAATATATTTTTATGTATTTATTCATTTATATTTCCCATGTGTATATGTGTGAAGCACTTTGTAAATGTGTGTTTTAAAAAGTGCTATACAAATAAAGCTTTACTTACTTACAAACTGGAGCTACAGTTAGGCAGTGTTCTGCTTTTTATAATTGGTAACTGAGGAAATTGGTTACAACTTTAGCTTTGTTTTTCAGTAATAATCCAACTTTGAGGCTGTATAGCCCAATACTTAACTGTTGCCACATTCTTCCACAGTAGGGCTGTGGTTTTGTACATTTGAGGTGGCAACTTAAGATGAATAAATGGAGGAGGATAATTACAAGAAAAGAGTGAAACTGAATAGGGAGATTTTGGGTTAAAGTGATGAAGACATAAGTAAGGTATTTGCTTCCTCTAATTGTATTTAATGTTTCTGGTTCATATGTCAACACTCATTTTAAACCATTTATTACTATAGTTTCGCTTGTCTTTTAGCACCCCTGAGGAAACTCATTTGGAAAGAGTATAAGAGAGAAATAATAATAGAGAAAAGGAGGACACTGAGGGCTGAAATAGTGTGATGGTAACCTAGAAAACTAAAATGAAACAAAACTTTTTAGTAAAAAAAAAAAGCCAGGGAAGTTAACAACAGATATACTTTTGAATCAAACAATCAAGGAAGATTGGAGATCATAGATGAATGAAATGAGGGCAGAAATGAAAAAAATGGGGATGAAGGCCCGGGGATAGAGATGAGGGGTAAAAAGGAGAGGGAAAGTGCTGTGGGAAGCAGCAGTGGAGGTTGTAATTAACCAGGGGTTAATGGAGGTGGCTAATTGTCCCCCACATGTATAGGTAGGCTTTCTGCTTGGCTACATTACAATTAAAAAACCACCCTCCTAATGATAGGGAATAACAATTAACTGATAATTAGAAATATACTAGGACGACACAGTAGCTTGATCTGTGTGTCTGTGTGTGTGTGTGTGTGTTAAGATTCATTTCATATGCTATTGGCCCTTTCATTGTTAACGTCCATGCATTGGATTGAATTATATCTTTTTTGCTTTAATTCCTCAGTCAATTAACCTACATAAGGAAAGATAAGAGTGTTCTTCTTTAACTTATCATTGTCTTTTGTTTCTCCTGTCCCCCATTTACCCTTTATCCTCTCCCCTGCCAGCCCCTCATCACACCACTCCCCCCCATTTCCCTTTTCTCTATCTAGTCCTACTTATAAACTTCCCATTTATTGTCAATGATTGTGAGCCCAGCACATAATAGAGAAACTTGCCAGAAAAAAAATATTATTTTAAAATTCTTTGAAAGTTTCCTTCTCATTCTTCCTTGAGTTTAAGTTCTCTTGTTTCTTCCTCTTTGATTTAGCTTTTTCTCCCTCTGATCACCTTTCTCCTTCTAGGTGTTTCTTCTGTAATTCCCCATATTCTTCTTGTCACTGTTTTTAATTTTTTCATCTTCTCCCACCTTTAAACTCTTGTTTTTCTCGTCCTAATTACTCTTCCTTCGCCTCTTATTCTTCTGTCTGTTTTTTCCAATTCCTCTCATGATGGTGGTAATCACAGCAATAAGAATGGTGTGATGACGATGAAGGCCAAATCTCCGAAGTAGATTCATCCTTCATCTTAAGTAAAGGCCAAGTTATAACCTGCTGTCTTCTTTTGAAGAACACCAGTGCTTATATAACAGCATCATACCTAATGGCTGTGATTGAAGCTGAAAAGGCCAAGTAACCTCTCCACTTCCCCCTAAAAGAACACCCCATCTCACACATACTCACTCAGCTCAGCACACAAAAGAACACACAATTTCTGCCTATGTACGGCCTGTTTTTTCTGACAGATGTAGACAGCCTTATAGCACCATTTGCTGATTGGAGCAGTTAAAGGCCCAATCACCTCTCATGGGCCACTTGTCTCTGACATTTTAGTTGATTGCATCGTGCTGTCAGTGGACATTTTTACTTGAGTAGTTGCAAGTGAAAATATCTCTAACAATGCTACTTCTTTGTTTTTCACTTTGCTGTCATTTCTTCTCTTCAGACATTCTATTTTTAAACTCAGCATTTTTTATCTGTCTATCTGTCCATCTATTTGTCTGTGTGTCCATCCGTCTGTCAATAAATGGCTAAGCGGCTGTCAAAAGTGCAGTAGGACATATAATCATATAAGGTGTGTGTGTGCATGCAGATGCATGTGCGAGCCTGAGTGTGTGATTGAATCTAACATGCTAGCAGACTCAGTAAATGAGGTGTGAAAGTAGCCTCCTCGTACGTATCAGTCAGGTTGAGATGAATGGAATAGCAGTTGTCCATTAAACATCCTCCACAGAGCTCATCTCAGTTTGACTAGAGATACATCAGATATGCCGTTCACACACACTCCACAGTTAGCTCTGTGAAACAGTGGTGTGACACTATAGTGTTGCAAGCAAAGAGAGACTTAACATTTTGCTCAGCTTTTTTCACTCAAATTCAATTCCAAAATCTTCTAAATACAGTCAAACAAAATTGTACAACTATCCTTGGTTCTCGCTAGTTGGTTTTTATTGACTGCAAAAAAAATTTTAAGCAAACTTAAAATGTCATTTTGCAAAAACATAAAATGTGAATTAGTGTCTCCTGTGACTAAATAGATTTCCCCAATGTCTTAAAAATGCATCCATTAAAAATAATATTAATAATAAGAAGAAAATAACAAGTCAAGTTTATTTTGTCAGATGTTGTTTTTAACCATGTGGAATCTTAAACATGCATAAAAGTGTTTTCTTACTGTGTTACAAGGGACTTCACAGAATCTGTAATTATTTTTACATTTTCTATGGTTGTTTGTTTTTAACTTTTTTTATTTCATATTTACATTTACTTTCCAGAGACAGTGAGAGATTTGTGACCTTTCCCAGTTTGATTGAGCCGCACTGGGCCTTGGGAAGGTTGACAAAATACCAAATAGCCGTAACAAAGCGAAAACTCCATCCTCTGCATCGGCTGATATTTCTCGTACCCAGGACACAAGCATTCACACACATGAAAACACACACACATATTCGCACACATCTCTCACCTTCACGCTCAGATGTGCACACAAGCACAGCTGTATGGGCACACACTCAGACACACCCTCTCAGACCATTTTCATTTTAATGAAGCCTTTAGGAGCCTCTTCACATTAGAGACCTAATGTAGCATTGTATGAGGGACCTGACACCAAATGAGTGCTCACAGTAAAGCTATTCTGATGTGCCTCTAAATTATGAGTCCTGACTTACTGCAGGGAATTATGTTTTCTGAATTATTGGGCGAGTTCTGAAAGATGGAGATTTAAATGCCGGCTGCTCATTTAAAACTGATCTTGAGAGTATCTGAAGCCTTTTGTTGAGGCTTTAGATAGTCTTTAGACTTTTTTTCCCCCAAGGAGTGAAAATAATTAAGACAACAAAAGTGGTTGTGAGTAAACTGAATTATTTGCAATTTGTTAATGTATTCCACAACTGCAGCAAACATTTATCCATATAGTGCCGTCATGCATTTTGGTTTTGGTGTATTTTTGGTTGGCTTGTTTCATTATTTAAATTGTTGAAAACAAACTTTGACGCAGTCATTATAATGAGGAAACAATATGGAAAATTCCAAAATGCTTAATATTATATCTGTGTCATTTTTTTCCAGCTCACAACAGTCAGATGATACACACAGCATAATACAGTGTGACATTCAAATGCTACACATGCACTTAATTGCCCTTTTACTGTGCAATACATAGATTTTATCTGCATTTTGTGAGGTGCTGCAGGCTCTGTATACCCTCCAGAGAAAATCAAGTGCAGCCTGAAGTGTTTGAAATGTTTAATACCATTGGGAGCTCAGTTTCTCTATCTGCTGCTGAATATGGTTCCCACCGACTGTGTTCTTGTGTGTGTCAGTGCACAAACATGGGGACCTGACTTATTATCCTGGGAATGGCTTTTAGAATCATTTTCTCTACAGACTCCCCTGGGTGAACCCTGTTAATACTGTTATGTGTGGGTTTGTGTATATGTCTGTGAGTGTGTGTGTGTGTGTGTGAATGCAGTTAGGTGCAACTTATTCTGGGTTTGCTTCAGAATGTTCACTTGAACCAGACTGTAACCCTTTCTGTCTGTGTGTTGGCACACTGGGGAATCCAGATGTTTTTGTGTGTGTTGCTATAAGGCAATCACCAGTGTGTTCTTGTTCCTTACTATATACGAATATGATGAAGTATGCGCTATATACTAATATTGACAGTGTACTGCTTTACCAGTTACTGTAAGATTGTATTTTTCTTTTAGCCAATAGGAATTGAAGCATGCCATGAGGCTACAAATGCAAAATGTTTGAAGACATCGCAAATAGCAAGTAAAACATGTGTTCCCCAACAATTATTATTTTAACTTTTTTTTCTTGCTGTGATTAGCTCTTCCACATCAAGGTTGTCGTTGCATTCTGAGACAGAAAGTGTTTTAAGTAGGCATAATTTTGTTATGTTTCCGGTGTGTGTACCACACACTCAAACTACACAGAATAAGACACAGTTCTTCTGTCTTTTTGCCAGTACTGTGTATTGTCAGCAGGTTTTGTTCTGAACAATCAGTGAGAAATTTAATCAACTCCTTTCATATTTTGAATTTTGATGTTTTGTACAAATCTTAAAATATTTCTATTATTTCTTAAATTCCACATTCTGCATTCTCCTCTCTCTGGTGCCAAATTCACTGCTTTGATTCTCAAGTGCTGTCAAGCCATAGATATATTACTATACTACCAGTTATTTCCTCAGTGTCTGAACAAACAGCGTTATAACCCTTATACTGCCAAATATAGTAATTACAATTGCTGTGAAAAATACAGAAATGAATGTGGAAATTTTCATTAATTAATGCGTTTTAAGATGTTTAAGCTATTTATTTCTAAATATACAGGCAATTGGACACTTCTGACACTTGGAATCTACAGAGATGTTTTAACATCAGAATTTAGAGCGCCAAGCTCACAGTGAGCACACATTTTAGGGCTACCACCTTTTATCTGCTGTCTCTCTGTTTTCCATAAATGTTCTTTTCAGTCGAATGTGATTTGAGGGAGTAGATATTAGATCCTTTGAGCTAAGCCAGTTAAGATAGATCCTTTCTGGTTTATGTGTTTATCTGAGCTGATCAACCAAAGATGAAGATGAATTGTTGAATTCTGCTTTGAGCTGGATAGTTCATCCACCCAGGAGCAAAGGCATTAAAGCTGCACTTTAATTTTTGCCACTGATCACTGCTGAGTGATATCTTCCTCATCACAGCATAATTTTCACTTCAGACTCACTAAACTGTCAGCAGCAGTCAAACACTGAAAAGGCCTCAACTCGACAGGGATTGGGAA
Source organism: Siniperca chuatsi (assembly GCF_020085105.1). NCBI lineage: Eukaryota > Metazoa > Chordata > Actinopteri > Centrarchiformes > Sinipercidae > Siniperca > Siniperca chuatsi. The sequence goes on from NC_058050.1 coordinate 18,578,725, forward strand.
CAAGAGAGATTCATATCAGTGTACTGTATAATCACTGGAGGATGGGAAACCCTCTTTCAGACAGACGCATACACATGATAAATGGCTTGTGTGAATGGAAAGTCCTCCCCTTATAGATTAATCCCCAGTTGCCATCAGCAGTGTCCTGCTACTCAAACTAGCATGTCATTCACCCTTGCAACACACAGTCATGAATGCATGCACCCACATACAATCTGTGGGCTCTGTTGCGGTCTTTGGGGCGTTATCATCATCAGTGAACCTAATGAGACCGAGCAGCATATTACTATACATAATACTATACACTGGACCAGGATATATACTAAAAGGCAAGGCAGGGCAAAGCAATCGTATTTATATAGCACATTTCATTACAAGTAAAGTCAATGTGCTTAGTGCAACAAGTAACAAGTGCAGACACAGACATACTATCAGACACGCATATGCAGTAACAAATCATAATGCTGAGAAAATCGAAAAGTTTCACAATTGTGTCGGTGAGCAGGTCAGACAGAGACTGCTCAGTTCAAAAGGACTTGAGTGTATGGCCTTATCTCAATGTACCTGTTGTGACCTGCACATGACAGTTATCATCAGTCAGACCTTACTGGTAGCTAATACACATGTATAACAGGAATGGTGCACCATATTACCAAACCAGGTCTATTCTATGTACCAGTGCAGACTTCAATACCTGAAGCACTCACTTAAGGGCTTACAGCACAAAGTACTATCTCGCTCATGTAGCACAATAGATATTTAGTGATAGTGTATTTTTTGTTTGTTTTTAGTGTCTGGAAATTATCTGATAAACTGCTGACTTGGGAAGCTTTCATGTATACTTTGGATATGGTTCTTCATTTTTGTTACCTCCCTGTATTGCAGTTCTGTGGTTGTGGACTCTTCACACCAGAATCTTAAAGTATACTCAAAGCATCTACACTGAGGAAAGTAGAGCAGAATTATCAGAGGAGTAACTTGTAAGAACTTAGAAGTAACACATTGGCACATAACCAATCATCTACTATTCTTTTGCCTTTTGAAAGCATTTAAAACACAAATAAATGCATTTTTCTTTTACATGTTTTTCTTTCACTCTCTCCCTCACACATACACACACATGCAGCAAGCTGATTTCTGTCACCAATCAAGCTCCATTTTCCAACCAAATTAATTCTTTCTAATTTGGAGCTTCCAGTGGTCAACCCCCTGTGGTGCACTGCAACTGAGCTGTGCACACACACACATATGCTTTGTGTATGAAGTAGGGAACATTCTACAATAGATCTTAATTGAGAAGACGGACTGCAATCAGCATATTCTTGTAGGAAATCATTAAATCATTTCTTCCACCCCTCTCTTTTTCTCTTTCTCCTTCTTGTGGTGATTAGCATGGTAATGATAGCATCCTGATTGTGTCTATCAGAAAAATCTGACATCTGCTGTCTCTCCAGTTCTTTTACTAAGGAAATTAAAGTAAGAATTAAAGAAAAACAAAAAACCTTTCAACACTCCCAATTAATGTGGTGTATTTAAAAAAAACAGAATGTCACTCTTGCAATTGTTCATAGAAGGGTAGGAGCTGAGACAGAAAAGACATGATTCAAAGTCCTGTGTTGCTACTGGAAAATCCAGTTTGACTCCCTTTTTAGTTCCTTAAACTGAAATTATAGATCTTCATTATCTGTGTATGATGATCTTGATAGAAAAAAAATATATATATAATTGTGTCCTTATTTCTCAATATGATACAATTTGACATTTAACAGGAATTTAGCCTTGTGTGCTCTCAGAAGTATGCTCTTGATTCGAGCTGCAGTGGGTCCTTAAGTAAAATCAAGTCAAGAATCTTGTAGTGTGGACAAACACATCCTTTGGTGTGAGAACCTTCATATGTAAACACATGGAAGTGGAAGAAATATAGCTTTTTAATGTGTCTTTATTTCACAATGTGTGTTTTCACTGTATCACTTCATCTCAAACACTTAAGTAAAGATTATTTTTTTCGATTTTTATTTTATTTTTTTTACAACAGAGCACCTTAAGAGAGTAGAGCAACTTAAAACTTACTATTTGTATCCTGTATTATAGACATTTCAGGCATTATGGCCAGCATGTACTATACCCGAAGTATTTCTATAACTCGTTTAGTGAAAACTGAAAGGTACCGAGTGGCCAGAAATCCTTAGTGAGATAATTATAGACTTAATGTATTTTTCTTTTCCTCCTCACTGTTGATCTGAGATGTGGACCTGGATGCTTCAGTAAAAGCTCTTGACTTTTCAGACATAAAAAAACCCTACTGATGCAGCCTTGACTCTTTTGACTTTGGATCTAGTGGATACACACTGAATTCTCTGAGCTGCTTTTCCTTTATTTTCCAAATATAAAAAAAGAGAAAGAGGTAGTCTATTGTAGAACGTCTGGAGCGAAAAGAGTGCAGAAAGAGGCAGGAATGTTAATGGAACCTTAATTTATTAAATGCTAGCAGCTATCATTCATCAGAGCCGTCCGTGAGATTTTGCTTCTTCTTTTAGTATGTTTGTATTTAATAAACCTTATCGTCATATAAATATACTTACTTGCAAACTCATTTTATAAAAATACGAGTTGTATATATATATATTATGTATGTATGTATGTTACGTATGTATGTATGTTACGTATGTATGTATATACGTATATATATATGCGTGTATATATATGTGTGTGTGTGTGTGTATATATGTATATATATATTTATATGTATATATGTATATGTGTATATATATGTGTGTGTATGTATATATGTGTATGTATATATGTGTATATATATATGTGTATGTATGTATATATGTATATATATGTGTATGTGTGTATATATGTATATATATGTGTGTATATGTGTGTATATATGTATATATATATATGTGTGTATATGTATATGTGTATATGTATATATGTATATGTATATATGTATATGTACAGTTGTATGCAAAAGTTTAGGAACCCCTGACAATTTTCATGATGTTCATTTATAAATATTTGGGTGTTTGGATCAGCAATTACATTTTGATCTATCAAATAACTGAAGGACACAGTAATATTTCAGTAGTGAAATGAGATTTATTGGATTAACAGAAAATGTGCAATATGCATCAAAACGAAATTAGACAGGTGCATAAATTTGGGCACCCCAACAGAAAAATCACATCAATATTTAGTAGTGCCTCCTTTAGCAGAAATAACAGCCTCTAGACGCTTCCTATAGCCTGTAATGAGTGTCTGGATTCTGGATGAATGTATTTTGGACCATTCCTCCTTACAAAACATCTCCAGTTCAGTTAGGTTTGATAGTTGCCGAGCATGGACAGCCCGCTTCAAATCACCCCACAGATGTTCAATGATATTCAGGTCTGGGGACTGGGATGGCCATTCCAGAACATTGTACTTGTTCCTCTGCTTAAAGGCCAGAGTAGATTTCGAGCAGTGTTTTGGGTCGTTGTCTTGTTGAAATATCCAGCCCCGGCGTAACTTCAACTTTGTGACTGATTCCTCAACATTATTCTCAAGAATCTGCTGATATTGAGTGGAATCCATGCGACCCTCAACTTTAACCAGATTCCCAGTACCGGCACTGGCCACACAACCCCACAGCATGATGGAACCTCCACCAAATTTTACTGTGGGTAGCAAGTGTTTTTCTTGGAACGTTGTGTTCTTTTGCCGCCATGCATAACGCCCCTTGTTATGACCAAATAACTCAATCTTTGTTTCATCAGTCCACAGCACCTTATTCCAAAATGAAGCTGGCTTGTCCAAATGTGTGTTTGCATACCTCAAGCGACTCCGTTTGTGGCGTGTGTGCAGAAAAGGCTTCTTTCGCATCACTCTCCCATACAGCTTCTCCTTGTTCAAAGTGCGCTGAATTGTTGAACGATGCACAGTGACACCATCTGCAGCAAGTTGATGTTGTAGGTCTTTGGAGGTGGTCTGTGGGCTGTTTTTGACCGTTCTCACCATCCTTCGCCTTTGCCTCTCCAATATTTTATGTGGCCTGCCACTTCTGGCCTTAACAAGAACTGTGCCTGTGGTCCTCCATTTCCTCACTATGTTCCTCACAGTGGACACTGACAGCTTATATTTCTGCGATAACTTTTGTAGCCTCCCCCTAAACCATAATGTAGAACAATCTTTTTTTCAGGTCATTTGAGAGTTGTTTTGAGGCCCCCATGTTGCCACTCTTCAGAGGAGAGTCAAAGAGAACAACAACTTTCAATTGGCCACCTTAAATACCTTTTCTCATGATTGGATGCACCTGTCTATGAAGTTCAAGGCTTAATGAGCTCACCAAACCAATTGTGTGTTCCAATTAATCAGTGCTAAGTAGTTACAGGTATTCAAATCAACAAAATGACATGGGTGCCCAAATTTATGCACCTGTCTAATTTCGTTTTGATGCATATTGCACATTTTCTGTTAATCCAATAAATCTCATTTCACTACTGGAATATTACTGTGTCCTTCAGTTATTTGATAGATCAAATGAAATTGCTGATCCAAACACCCAAATATTTATAAATGAAAATGAAAATGGAAATTGTCAGGGGTTCCTAAACTTTTGCATACAACTGTATCTGTGTGTGTGTATATGTTAAGAAATCAGGAAGGGGGCAAACACTTTTGCACACCACTGTATGTGTGTATGTGTATATATGCATTAATTATACATGCATTTATTTATCAAACGTGGTGCTAGAAGGTTTGAATATGTTAATTCAGTTTTCTGTGCACTTTATGATGTAGGTTGTTAGTAGAAAGTAGATTCCTTAAAACATATGTGTTTTTAGATTCACAATTGGCCATCACTGTGTTAAAAACTAGTTGACCACCCCCCATTTGATTTGTGTATAAATGTAAACTTAACAACAGGAAAGTGCCCTTTTCTCCATCTGTTATCGCTCATTTTGAGCAAAGCAGTTCAGAAATTTTAGTGATTTCACCCATGTTGTATTTCCTCTCCATACATATAAAATAAAATCTAACCCTTAATTTCTATTTTTTCTTGGCTCCCCATCTCTTTTTTCTCTCCTCTGTGTCTCATTAGGAGATGGCTAAGATATTGAATCATCCACGTGTCTATGCCTTCCTTCATGTTCCTGTGCAGTCGGCCTCAGACAGCGTCCTGATGGACATGAAGAGAGAGTATTGCATCGATGACTTCAAAAGAGTGGTGGACTTCCTCAATGAGAGGTAAGACAGGATATGGAGTCCTAATGGACTTATGATTGAGTCTGCAATGATGAGTCTGTTGCATGTTAGTGTCCTGATGACACCAATTTAACTGTTACTGTTATTCTTCACTCTTTTCTTTCATTTAACATACTTTTGTGAATTACAAATTACTAGGCTGTGAGTATCTACAGTGCATCCGGAAAGTATTCACAGTGCTTCACTTTTTCCACATTTTGTTGTTACAGCCTTATTCCAAAATGGATTAAATTCATTATTTTCCTCAAAATTCTACAAACAACACCCCATAATGACAACGTTAAAGAAATTAGTTTGAAATGTTTGCAAATGTATTAAAAATCACATGTGAACACACATACTTGTACTCTTACCTTTCTCACTTGACGCAGAATAAAATAAAACACTTGCTACTGCACATGTGCTAGGGATGCCACGGTCAGGAAATTTTCTCTATGACCTGCACGAATGCGTGCATGCGCAAGTTGTGGTCGGTTTTGAAGGTCATGTAACCTATATAAACTCAATAATATCTCACTGGAAACAAATCTAAAATGTTTATAAAATATATCATATACACCAAAACACCATATACACTAAAATATATACATCAAAATACTAAGTGAAGTTTAGAAAGAATGAAGAAGTCAGTATCAGTCCTTCCTCCTGTCCTCCTTTCCTTCTCCCTCTGCTACTGATGTGATTCACCTGCAGGTAAGTTACCGCTGGTAGAGGGAGGAAGGGCTGGTTTGTATCAGCCAGCAGTTACATATTTATGCTTGTTGAACAGGTGTATTGGCCTTTTATTCGCTAAGGTTTTATTGCACTTACAGTAACGAGCGTAGTTGTCCTCAACTCCAGTAATCTTTGAGTTATCTTCACTTCACTGTCTCCACCGCAGCTCTGCATGCGCGTGTGTGTGTATGTGGAGGAGCTTGGCTCTGACACAGAGAGCAGGGCAGAGGCTGCGGCATGATAATAAGTACTACGGTCTTAGTGTCAGGGCCCATTTAATACCGGGTTTTGGTATCCATCTCTTAATTAAATTATTTTTCGTTTTCATTGTGTTTCAAGCAGTCTTTTGCGATGTGTTTATCGCGCATGTTCATATCGCGCATGTTCATATCGCGATGACGATGAAAATATAATTTATTGGTCAGCACTAGTCAACTATAACTGACCACATGATCAAATGTTAGACTGACTTTATGAATAGTTTCATCATGTTGAGACTATTAAGCGGCAGTCAGCCAAACATCTAACTAAATAGTATTAGGCAATACCATGGATGTTGTAGGTTGTAATTAGCGTGGCATTAAGCCATAACTTTATAGGCAAATGAATACACGTAATTTGTGTTTTGAATGATTTCACTTACTTACTTGTTCCAAGCAAATTAAGCCATATTCAAAACATCCATTCTGAGGAAAAGTTGCAGTGCATGTAGGTCAGGCTCATCTAATAGGCTAGACTATGAAAACGGGGCTAAGCAAGCTTTCATTTCCTGCAGGCATTGTGGATGCAGCACAAGCTGGCCAAGTTTAACAGGCTGGCTTTGTAATGTTTCTTTGCAAATGCATGACAAATAAAGAAACAGAAGAGTGGGTGTTTCAGGGGGCTGTCAGTACTCATGACAGCTCATAGGTGTTTATTTTTAATCTCTCCCTTTGTCTCTCTGTGGCTCTGAGACTCGTATGGGTGAGACTACATATAGGTGAATGTTTTATTTAAGTTATGCATGGATGTTTTGGGTTATGCAAACTGTATCTGTTATTTCAATGCTTAAGTTTCTTATGCTGCCACTGTCATCTGGGATGTCACTCTGACATCTTGGAAACATCGAATGTGGAACCAAGTAGTAATCATGATGAACGATATTAATGTCATTAGCTAGACTTTTTTTAATTTTAAATGTACTGCTTCAGATAATGTTTATCTCAGCAGAGATATTAGAAAGTATAATTATTCTTGTTGTCAGGTGGATGTCATGTTACCAAGTGCGACTTTTTTTTACAAACTATGACAACAAGCTTTCCTTTTAGCTGCACAAAAATGCAAGTTTTTGAATGAGTACAGTGATATGTTCTTTTCTAAATCTCTCACTTTTGCTGCAGTCCTTCCCTCTTTGCCAGTTCTCATTCATCAGGACATTACTTTACAAGGTTAAACATGTCCAACATCGGTTTAATAGACAAGTTCAAGGAGAGCTAACTGCAGGACTGTTAGAATGTTTGAGCCTTGATTCCTGACACATGTTCATGTTCAAGCTATGCTTTTCCAAAATATACACACTGGCACACCATCAGTGTGTATACCCCCAATACACCCCCCCAAATAATGCATGTATTTGACCTCTGACATAGCGTAAAAGATAAGAAATGATGCAAACTTAATCTTTACTGTATGAAAGATAATCTGTCATGGAATTTCAGTATGATTAATTATGGCAATGCAGGTCAGGGTTGGTGAATAGATATAGAATTGATGCTACGATAGTACGCTATGAAGGGATTTGTATTAAAATGAGTTTGGGTTGCATTTCTGCCTTAAATCTCTAGGTATTATTGTGTGATTTAGAAGAAAGTTTATGTATGCAATGGAATATTAAAACATATTATTGCTGTTGCCTCTTATTTTTAAATATGCCTTTTTCCTGGAAATAAATGACACCATACATGTTTTAAGATTAGTACAGTATGAAGTATTTCTACTTAATTTGATTATATATGTCAGAGTTTTACAGAAACAGTGAGGGAGACAGAGTATGTACTTGTTTTAGAAACAAAGTCAAATCGCAGGATGGACATTGATATCCAGATAATCATGTGAGTGTACCTTATTCAGCCCATTGAATAGTTAGCTGTCCAATGTGCGCTTTTCTCTGTTCCCATGTTAAAATCTATAGATATAAAGATATTAATATCTATATATTCATAACATAGTGTGCTCTAAGCGGATGAGATGTACTGTAGCAATCAATAGATTTCATGTAACTACTTCTTGCAGGTCAACAGCCAAGCCATAGGCTTAAATATAAAATATAAATCTGGGTGAACAAGACTTTTATTCAGGTCACCGTATAGCTATCAACATTTAATGCTTTGTGTATTTAACTATATGGACAGAGTTCATTGAACCACTCACCACATGCAGCCTGAAGTGCTGGAAGAAAACGTTTGTGTGTGTGTGGTATTTCTACATCAGTCACTGTGTGAGTCATTATCTTTTGATCACTCTGACGCCAAGTGGCTGAAAAATGAAGCCAATGTGGAAGTGCCAAAACTCCAGTTCTTTGAATGGCCACTTGAGGCTGGCTCCGAAAGCGAGTCAATCTCCATAAGCCCCCATTTTAAAATGCCTAACTTCACAGCAGAAATAAACATGCGTAATGCTTTTCGTTTGTCATTTGTTAGTCTACAGTGTGTGTCAACCCCTCATTTGGATGATGGCTTAAAAGTGCCACTCATTAACATATAATTGTTAATTAATGTTACATATGGCATTTTAAAGAGTTTTATAATTCTATTTTTCTCTTTGGATTTTATGTAGAGTGGTTTCTTGTTTCTCACTGACCTCTGTTTTTAGTATCCTGACACTTGTTTTTCTCTCTGCCCACCTGTCATCTTTTTACTAGTCTATTTTTCATTTTCAGGTCTTTATCTTTTTTGTGTGCAAGTTTGGGTCCATAACTTGAAATTGGAATCTTGCCTGTCTGTCTTCCTCTCAGCATTAAAAGCTTCAGATTGGGCGCAGTGTGTGGCTATTTCTAACACTAGAGTTGAAGGCTTTGCCATTTCTTTAAATCTTCCCTTTTAAGTTCCCTTGGAAAGGAGCCTTGAGTTGAGGAGTGATACCGCTGTGTTTGCCTTAGCACTGACTCAGATGCTTATCTTTGTGTGTGTACGCTGCATTGCTTTTTAGGCAATTGTTTAGCCTGGAGTAGAGGTCTCTATCCCCGTCTTGAGTTGTTTTTTTAGTGTTCAATAGAAATTCAAACAGCAGCTCTGATCCGGCCAAAATCTTAATACATTGCAAATGGTCATGGGAGACACAAAAAAACCATGCACAGAGACACACACACAAGCTCGCCACACGCAGGGTATCACATCATAAGATCTTGTTTACATAAACTGTCTAGCTACCCTTTTGTGAGAGTCTTTGTATATGTGTGTGTGTGGTTACTCAGTTTTTGGCTTCTGTTACTTAAACACACTCATTCAAACACACACGGGTGATGTTGGTTGTGTGAAATCAATACCAGTACACATCCAGTGGTCTGACCCATTTGGCTGCAGCAGTAATAGCTGGGGTGCAGTTCAGGGTCTGGGAGAAAGGCCAGGGCTTTGGACAAGCCAAAAAACACACCCACTGTGTGTGTCTGAGTGTTTCTGTGTTGTGTGTGTGTGTGTGTGTGTGTGTGTGTGTGTGTGTGTGTGTGTGAGAGAGAGAGAGAGAGAGAGAGAGTAAAAACGTACAAGTGTGTGTATCTGTGAAACATAAACAGTCTTTTCTTTTGCTGAGGGAAGTCTTTTTAAAGCACCTAATCCTGAGCTATGGGTCTTTCAGAAACTTTTCAGAGATGATAAAGAGAGAGAAAAGTACAAGTGTTTTTGTGTGTGTGTTTTACTGAAGTAGCATTTAGATGCAAGGTTATAACAAATAGATGTTTTAAGGGGAATTGATATTGTTGTCAAATTCGTCTGCAAATGCTTTTTGATTACTTTTGAGCAAGGCACTTAAACCCAAACCTTTTCAGTGGACTTGATAACTTGCATGGATGAAAGTGGTATTAACAACATCATAATTGTTAATCAAAAATAATTGTATCTCCAACTTTCCCTTGATTGATAATGATGTACAGTGCATCTGGAAAGTATTCACAGCGCTTCACTTTTTCCACATTTTGTTATGATACAGCCTTATTCCAAAATGGATTAAATTCATTATTTTCTTAAAAATTCTACAAACAATACCCCCATAATGACAACGTGAAAGAAGTTTGTTTGAAAGCTTTGCATATTTATTAAAAATATAATATGAAACGTACATAAGTATTCACAGCCTTTGCCATGACACTCAGTTGAGCTCAGGTGCATCCTGTTTCCACTGATCATCCTTGAGATGTTTCTACAACTTGATTGGAGTTGACCTGTGGTAAATTCAGTTGATTGGACATGATTTGGAAAGGCACACACCTGTCTATATAAGGTCCCACAGTTAACAGTGCATGTCAGAGCACAAACCAAGCCATGAAGTCCAAGGAATTGTCTGTAGACCTCCGAGACAAGATTGTGTTGAGGCACACATCTGAGGAAGGGTACAGACACATTTCTGCAGCAATAAAGGTCCCAATGAGCACAGTGGCCTGCATCACCAGGACTCTTCCTAGAGCTTGCCGCCCGGCCAAACTGAGCGATCGGGGGAGAAGGGCCTTAGTAAGGGAGGTGACCAAGAACCCGATGGTCACTCTGACAGACCTCCAGCGTTTCTCTGTGGAGAGAGGAGAACCTTCCAGAAGAACAACCATCTCTGCAGCACTCCACCAATCAGGCCTGTATGGTAGAGTGGCCAGACGGAAGCCACTCCTCAGTAAAAGGCACGTGACAGCCCGCCTGGAGTTTGCCCAAATGCACCTGAAGGACTCTAAGACCATGAGAAACAAAACTCTCTGGTCTGCTGAAACAAAGATTGAACTCTTTGGCCTAAATGGCAAGCGTCATGTCTGGACCGCCATGGTGGTGGCAGCATTATGCTGTGGGGATGTTTTTCAGCGGCAGGAACTGGGAGACTAGTCAGGATTGAGGGAAAGATGAATGCAGCAATGTACAGAGAACTTCCTTGATGAAAACCGGCTCCAGAGTGCTCTGGACCTCAGACTGGGGCGAAGGTTCCTCTTCCAACAGGACAACGACCCTAAGCACACAGCCAAGATAACAAAGGAGTGGCTACGGGACAACTCTGTGAATATTCTTGAGTGGCCCAGCCAGAGCCCAGACTTGAACCCGACTGAACATCTCTGGAGAGATCTAAAAATGGCTGTGCACTGACGCTCCCCATCCAACCTGATGGAGCTTGAGAGGTCCTGCAAAGAAGAGTGGGAGAAACTGCCTAAAAATAGGTGTGCCAAGCTTGTAGCATCATACTCAAAAAAACTTGAGGCTGTAATTGGTGCTTCAACAAAGTATTGAGCAAAGGCTGTTAAGGTTTTCTTGTTCTCTTTCAAACACTTAAAAGAAGGCCCCACACTATGCTATCTGTGTGTTTGTATGTGAGAGAGTCATAAAGTTCTTAGTGATTCACTTACTGATTCTACTTTTCACGCTTGTGCACTCATGCAAACTGGCACAACTTAAAATGAAGGCGAAGCCCTGCGTGTGTAAGTGGCCAGACTCACAGGTGTCTGTTAATGTAGATTCTCACAATTAGTCCTTTGTTGAGCCATATAAAGTTCCCCTCAAAGCATGTGCCAGACAGGAACCTTGTACAGGTACGTGTGAGGTCAGAGCTTATCTGACTGACAAACATACAGCGGAAGACAAATGTATTTCTCTTTACAAACAATGTGATGCGACCAACACTGCAGAGGTCATGGGGGATCAAATGCTTCTGGCCTTCCTTATCAGAAAAAAACAGCACACACGTACATGCAGACACAGATCAAACGTCCCTCCTTGACATTCAGTAACGCTAAAGATCTTGCACTCCATTATGAACTTTCAGGCAACATTACTTGTTTTTGCTGATATGACTTTACACTGCAGTCTCTGAGGAAAAGTCTGTAATTTTGGTCACAGACTAAGAATCATGAAGCAGTGAATATTACCATCACAAAAATCAAAGCTACAAATGTTCCATCTAAACAACTGGAAAAGATTATTATTATATATATTTATAGATTATTATTCTGTAGAGCAATGCCATGAGTTTCCACCAGTGGAAAGTAAAACAAATCCAAGTTGTACTAATTAAGTACATATTTGCAATTTCCCTAGAAACTAATCAAATGCTGCACTCTTGGGAGAAAACTTTTTTTTTTCACACTGATGACTGTACGACAGCTTGTTTGAGCAGTTTGATTTGTTCCACACTTAAACATGTATTGAGTTTAAAGGTCTCTTGAAGGTTGAATGCCCAAATCACCTGTCACTAGAAGTTCATTCACACCTATCAAATCTAATGGCGAATCATTGAAACATGTGAAGATGAACTGGTGGAAGAAAATCAATTCTATGATGCTTAAGATTGTGGTCATTATGAAAAACAGACTGGTTTGTTCATACTGTGGATGTAGTGGAGAACAATGAAAACACCACTGAAACAAAATGCTGTTGGTATGATGGATTAGTTCAACTCAGGCATATCCCATGTTATTATTATGGACCCTCTGAGTATACCAAGTGTAGTTTTTAGAATACTAATCTGCTACAGTCATTCTTTCATTGCAGGTTTTTCCCTCTTTCATGCCAAGTTTATGACGATTATTTTAACAATATGTATAATTCCATTTTCCTTGCTTTAATGTTTATCCTAATTCCCACTGCAAGTTTTGGTACACAGAGCTTTTCCACTAAATTCATCCATATCCATAGAGGAAAATTGCATTAAATATACTCTCCTCTGAATGACATAACAGACAACATTTTCAAAGTTGTTATAACTGAATTGTTTTTTGCCATGCATAATTTAAACAATAGTAGAATAATTATTTCTTTAAAATGGTTAATTTGTTCTTGTCTGCCAACACAGACCATATTTTTTACACCCTTTTCTCTCTGCTTCTATCAATTAAAATTACATAATGAAGTACAGTCGTATGTAATAATGTATGGAGAAAATCCTGTTATGGTGGAATAAGGCTGTTACAGAGGAGTGAACGTGGTCAGAGGATTTTCCACTGTTGTTTTTGTAGTTTGCCATAATATCTAGGCTGATTTTCCCTCAACCATTCTCAAGGATTAAGTGTCTTTGATTCACAGGGGCCAAAGATGAAACGCCTGGAAAAGAATAGTTATTCATCTGTGGGTTGGGGATTGGTTGTGTATGTGTGCAGAGGAGCATAATCTGGCAGTGTTAATGTTGAACTTTAAGGTTAGTTGGGCTGAGCAGAAAGGAGGGGGTTTAAGCCATCAGAAAGCGATAGATGATAGGGCATCGCTGGGCATTGAGCAGCCTTTAGACCCTCTGTGGTTTCCCTCAGGGTCGTAGGTTGGAGGTTTCCTGGAGGTTATGTGTTCCTGACGTCTGAAAACCCTCTCAGTCTCAGGCCATAGAGGTCCTTCTCCCAAGGAAACATAATAATGCAACAATAATGCTGTCAGGCCAAAACTAGAGAGCAAAGCAGCACCTTATTATTCACTTTATTATTGAAATTCACATAATGTTGAGGGCATGTCCAGCTGCAACAGCTGTGGAGTTTTTACAGATGTGGTTCTAAAGGAAAGAGGATTTGGATAGGTCAACAGGTGAATAACCTGTGTGATCCCAGGTGCTGACTGATACAATGACCTTTGACCTACAACATGACCTATGGGAACCCAACACTCTGCATTCAACCTCCATTTGAGCATTTGGTTACCACTCTGTCCTGTTTTGGTCCATTGCTTCATTGGTTTAAGCCTTTAATATATAAAAAATATTTTGACGTGCTTTCATGGGTTGTGTTCACCTCACATACTGCTATAAATTAAATCCCTCTGATCTTTAACAGAACTCCGCTCCTCAAAGGCACCAAAGCAATACAGCATTCTGTCCTCTCTCTTACAATTTCAACCTGTTCACCCTTGTTTTGCAAAAACAAGTGCAAAACATTCTCATAGCTGCACCTGATTTCATTTAATGATCTACAATTACTTGACAGGTTTTGTTTTATATTGTCTTGATTGTTACAAAGAGACGTCTCTTTTCCCTTACCCAGCAAGAATTTTATTCTAAAATTATCAGTACATACACACAAAGGGCAACGGAGACAGGTATGTCTCTGGGTGGTCTCTGGATTTTTCTGCACATTATTAATCTAGCTGTAAAGGCACTAGCTTTTATCTACAGTGAAGAGAACATTTTATCACTTCACACATTTTTAAACATGCAGCTGGTCAAAACACCCCAGTGATTCATAGAGCCAGTATTCATGCCTTAAATTCACAAAATGGTGGGTTCAAAGCTGGCTTTTGACCCTGTTGTTTTTTTTTATTAGATGTCACCCCCAAAATGCCAAAAGTAATTATCAGTCCTATTGTTGATGAGATGATAAAGCTGTTTCTCTCTTATGTAACATTAGGCTAGATAGAAGCCCAAACCAATGTGCACTTGGTCTAAACAGGATCTGACTAGCACACCAAAGCTGTTTCAAGATAGCATGTTTTCGTCCAAGAGGTGCAACTAAAATAACCTTTGTCTTCTACATTCCCACAAGAGTTGAGTAATAACTTGTCCTATTGAATTTGGCTGTCATGGTTTTATTACTCAGTCCTATGGTTTAAGGTGGTAGACAGCCATATGTCTCATTTAGAGATGGCAGCATTGGAATTCATATATAATCACAAAGCAATAAAAGAAAACAGAACTCACAATATTGTATTCAAACCAAACTAAATCAGCTGCATATTTTTAGACTTGTACAGATAACTTTTAAAGGCTTATTAAATGATTTATAATTCACATTGCATGACTTGAAGGTTATCATTTTGTTGTGACCATGAGAATCAGACACATGCTTCCTTTAACATAGTTCCATGTGAACAGCCTGTCAAAGTATGTTTTTGGTTGAGAGCTACTGAGGAAAAACAGTGTTAAAGTAATTGTAACTACAACTGAGTTTAAAAATGAACTAGTTTAGAGACTTGGTTCAGGACGTTTTATTTCAATCTTTGATTCACAAAACAGTCAACAATTGATTGCTTAGGCTTCCCACTATTAAGGGCAGCGTTAAGTGTTCGTAGTGTGTTGCAATGTCCAAAGTGTTGGCAGAGTGATGCTGTGACAGTTGATATAATGCGTTGAATCGTTAAACTTTCTGTGTGCGTGTCTCAGTCTCTCGAGTGTAGCGACTGTTTCTCTCCAAACAAACGGCTCCAAGACAGTTGTGTTTGTGTGTGTGTAGATGTGTTAGTCATCTCTATTAGTCATGAGGAGTGACAGGGTTATATCAAACCTCCCTGGGTTACGGCAGGACACATGCATCAGTAGCGTGACTACACCATGTGTGTGTGCAGTGTGGGGCCAGTCTCTCGCTCTGTTTGTTGTTGAAGACATACCTTCATTAGTTTACACACACACACTCACACACTTAAAGGTTTAAGGTATCAGCCAGGGCTAATGTTTCACTGGAATAGCAGGTGGTAGGGGCGGCAGTTCCCTGAAGGCATTGGAAAGAAAACGAAAAGCAAAAGAACAGAAAAATAGATAAGACAAGTGAGGGGAAAAAAGAGAGGGAAAAAAGAGAGGTGGGAAGAGAGAGCAGTGAGCAAGACAGGTTTGCCGCGATAACCTGCCACATTCCCTCCAGTTGATGATTCAGCAAGGAAAGTAAATTAAGTAATAAGGGTTTCTGTGTGTGTTTTGACTCTCGGTCTTTGATTTAAAGCCCTGTGTACAGAAAACAGCCTGGTTTAGTCATTGCAGGCACAGGGAACGTCTCACACACATACACACACTTCAGTGGTTTATATTGGAGTGCTTAAGTTTTCATATCCATATTTTCCTTGAGTGCTCGGCAGATTTGAACTCATGAGCGTCTGCATATAAGCTTGTGTCTGTCTAGGCCACTATCGTTGTAAACTTGTTAAACCTGAGCCCAGCCCGGGTTATACTAAGAAATAAGTGGTTCATACGACAAGTTGTCTGACCACATCAGAAATCAAAAGTGTTTATCGTTGTTCTGAATGGCCACATTGGAAGGCAGAGTGAAAAGCCAGCTGATATAGAGAGGGGGAGGCATCATATTGTTTAAAAATGGGGATAATGGCGCACATTTTCAGTCAGTCTCTCTTGGAAGACAATCATAGTGTCGCACACAGTTGGACACGTTAAAAGTGACAGAAATAATTGAAGAATGAAAAAAGAGAGCTAAAGAGAGATGTTCAAACCCTGGCTCCTTTTTCACCTCCGCACAGCTGACCAATCACTGCAAGAAGTGGGTATGAATGTCAGATTGTTGGTTCCGGAAAGTTACAGATATGGTCCGACACAACCCCCCCCAATCCGTCAGAAAGGTGTGGGGGGCTGGCCTCTTTCATTGCTAATCAGGAAAATGCTTATGTGTTGCCTTTCAAAGCATTTGTTAACAAAGTCATAGTGTCCGCGGGTCCTGAAAAATGCAGTGTCTATACTTGATTGTTTATTTGCACTGCCTCAAAAGCCAAATGAATGCTGGTAAATATATATGATAGCTATGAAACAGTTTACCAACCCCATCAGAAGTTGTCTGCCCAGTTTCTTATTGCACGATTAAAATCTATTGGCAAATTAGGCTGGATTTGTTACAGAAATACCACACTTGCTCCAAATTTTTTTTTTCTTCTTTTCAGGACAGTATTTCTACATTAATCTCACATTTCAGTAGCCCAGCCCCTTCCCATACACTCACTCACACAAAACTAAAACAACATAGTTTGCCACCAGTTTCAATCTATCTGATTTGAGAATTTCTCTAGTGTGAATAGTAAACAAGATTTCCCTTCCTTATATTTATATTAACATTGCAGATAGGTATGGGAATACTATTTATCAGCTTGTCTGCTTGTTTATGCTGTTTGTCTATGCTGCCTGTGGATGTGTGTGTTTATGTATAGAAGTGATTTAATCCAGGAAGGAGTGAAAGAGGGAGGGAGCCTTCCTGCCTACATACCTGGCTGTGTGTGACAAAAAGTCTAGCGTTGTGAATTGGCTCAGTTTAAACAACAGGAAACCAGCAGAGAACAAGTCATTAATTTCACAACAAGCTGAAACTGAGGTGTGTCTGTGTGTGTGCGCACTTGAGAGAAACGGCTTGTGGATAATGAATCTTGGCATTTTCTAACACATCCTTGTGTTATTGATGCTTCCTTTGGATTATACCATATTTCCTTCCCACAAACCACAAACACACACACACACACACACACACACACACACACATACACACACACAGGATACATACAACTTCACTATAATTACAGGAGTTAAGTTTTCCTTCATTAAGTAGTGTTAATTTATTATTAGGCCCCTCAGACCACATTACCTATCCTTCCTGTCTTTTTGTAAAGATGATATTGTTAACTCTGTTTTCTTGTTCATTATTAACTTGTCTTTTTCATGACAAATTTGAAGATGGTCAGACATCACAGAAGTGGTCAATATTGACCCTTTACTAACTGTAGTTTATCATTGTCGTTTTTATCAAGAAATGCATTAATGTGGGTTTGTCTCGTGAGCCTCAAGGTTATCTGTGTTCCTGAAGGACTGAGGTTATGTTTGAGTTACCACAGTTTCCTCACTTGTTAAACATTTTCTGTATTTGCTTAAAAGATATACTGGTATTTGTTTTCTTTTTCCCCTCAAACAAATTGTATTTGTACACTAGTATGGGAAAGTACATTGGCTAGTTTCCCACCTACAAAATATGCCAAGTGTGAACTGAAACTACATGAGATCAGATTTACCTGCAGACTCACTGTTTATCACAATGTTCAGTTAGAATGTTCTACCTCCGATTTGAAAACTTCCATAAGATTTGTTCAACAAAGGTTTTGTTATTATTTTTATGGGTCATAAATTTTATTTCACTTCATAAAACATACAGAAAAAACATACCTTGTCACATCTAAAAGCAACCAGAGGTTTGATTAGAGGGCCAGTAGTGTATTTAGGTACTGGCTACACACACACACACACACACACACACACAGTGAGATTAGACATATAATGCATAATACCCGCATCTTCACAGGTACACATGACTGGGAGCAAGGTAGCATGGCGGTACAATGTGAACATGTAAACAGCCTCTCACAAACATAATGGAAAATCAAGTAAAAAGGCAGCAAAGTGTTTACTTTCCATGTGCTTGCACCCTCTGAGTGCACACACATGCAAGCTCAGCTGATACTTGGGTACATCTAAGAACAGTCTCTCTCTCGTATCAAATTTCTCTTGTTGAGTGTTTGAGTCACCCTGCCTTTCAAAGCTCATTTTCAACCACACAGTTTCACTCACAGTTGATGGACTATAATCTCTTTGTGTGTGTGTGTGTGCGTGTGTGTGTGTGTGTGTGTGTGTGAGTGTGTGTTTGAGTGACACTGTGTTTTTGACTTAAATATTTTTGCACCAGTTATTCCAGTCTCAAATGGATTGTCACTAGCAGCACTAGCAGCTCTGCTGTTGTGTGTATTTCTACATTTCTGTACACTATTGTCTACAGGGAGGGAAATTTGCCGCCAAAATCTTACCCCATACCATTTGAGATTTCATCTACTATTACAGTAAGTTTCCTTCAGGTTTATATGAAGTAATGCCAGTTCTGTAACCCTATGCAGTTAGACTGTGAGAGGAATAAACAAACATTTACTACATTATCTTAATACACTATTTACAGTTCACTAACATAAATTTGTGTACAAGAAAGAGCTGGAAAAGAACTATAATGTGTGTGTGTTTTTGTGTGTGGCAAAGCTTTTCTAAAATCTCATCTGTGACAACTGAGCGTCACATAGTGTAAACAAGCTAGCTTCCTGTGTGTGTGCTTGCACATACTCTTTCAAGGAATATTAGTGACAGTTAAATGCATCAGAGAGGTAGAGAACGCATACGAATGGATACACTGATCATTATGAATGTGTATCCATTCCTATATCCTTCTCAATTGTCTTTAAATTCAGTATTTCATTGTTTACATGCAGTTACTTACCTTGTTTACAAAAGTTATCTTATATATAGTCTTCTCTATGTCAGGTTATGTTGGCCGTTTTGTTGTATTGGCACTGACAAAAGTTCAACCGAAAAATAAAACACTCATTTTATTATTATTTTTGATATTTTTTGCTTTCTGATGTTTTTTTTTAATGACAATGTTCAGATTTTTTCTTCATGTCACTCTTTTCTGTGCTGTCAGTTTTTTTTCCCTCCAGTTTTTCAGGCTGGTTAAAGTTAACTTTTAATGGACGTTATGTTGGTCTGGCAGAGGTCCGCTGGAACAAGCGCTAACCTTACCTAATGACAGCTATCTAACATTAGGCTCTATGTGAAAAACAACGGCAGAGAGAAACAAACTTACTTGCGGTTTGGGAATTCCAGGTGAACTTGTGAAAGCCACCCCCGTAGGTGCGCGGTCATGCCAGGGGATTAGTGCGGTCAGTGTGATTGTGGCTGGAGTTTTGCATTTGCACTTCAGATTCCTGGCATTATTTTAATCCACTGAAGATATGAAGAGTCAAAGTTTTTATGAAAGTTCAAGTATGAGGAAATTGTCAATGTGTTACAGTGTCCTTTTGAGGTGATTTTACCTGTCCAGTAATTTAAAGTGAAACTACTTAAAATTTTATATGGTCATAGGAACATTTTGAGCAGAAATACATTGTGCTCCTCAGCAAATCTAATATGGAAACGGTTTTATAGGACTTATTTATTCACCCCACATATTTAGCAAGACTTATTAAATATATGATATTTACTATAATGTTGGTATACCGTAATTAGTTAAATAGTGGCCAGGGCCTTTATTTACCTCAACTGCAGAGGCCTTTATTCGAAGCAGGCTCATATTACAAACAGGCCTTTGTTTGATAAGTATATTTGCTCCTATTTTAGTATGAATCCTCCTTGTTTTCTGATCCTGCTCCTGTTTGCCGTTTTAAATTTTTGTTACTGCATTATGATGTTAATATGAACTCAGCACTTCCAGAATCTGTTTCAAATTAAAAGCCCTCTAGCGTTTTAGTGGACAGAATCCCTGCATTTCCTAACCAGGCTTTTTCTGTGAAACATTTGCAGAAACTGCAGAAAATTCACTCACTTGCACAGTTCCCATATGGTGCTTTAAATGTAACATTACCTATAGCGATAGCCATCTTATGGCACTTGTATGTTATGACAAAAATTTGGCTGGGACATGAAAGGTGCTATTGATAACATTGATAACATCCAGCCAATAGGTGACGCACTCCCCCTCCCATATTTCATGGTCGAGTGGAGTGAGACTCAGACTCAGTCATGTCAAGTGATAAATCTTTCGTGGTAAGAAGTAATGAATTCATTTTGAAACATATATCTATACATTAGCTATAGATTTAGGTTACTTTGTGCGGTGGTGTTTCATGTAACGTTATCCATAGTAATCTTAGGATATGGCTAGCTAGCTTTAGGTAATCCTTTTTTCCCCATCATTTAATAATTATAGAGGCCTATATTGCAAGGTAAATATATAGGTATAGGTAAATATTTACATTTTAAACCAATCAAAGAGTACAGTACATTGTAGGAAACCCACAGCGCTCCACATTAGACAGACAGCCACAGTAAAAGTTATCGTTAGCTAGCGATTTGTTAGCGTAGTGTTGACACACTAACTGGCAACTATATGACATGATACCAACGTTGTTATACTATAGGCTCACAAGCCTTGTTAGAAGCAGGAACAAACGTTAGACATCTCACACATTGCTAAACAAAACATTCATTTTGGACCTGTCAAAAAAAGTTGCAAATAGCATGATTATATTGTTGAATTTATTAAATTAAAGTGATGTAAATGTACATTATGATTAGTTGGCATGCACATCAGTTAATTACCTGTCTAACTAAATAAACAACTTTAGCAGTAATCAAAAGTCTTTTATATATAACAGTGTTCACCTTTGTTATCTGTTGCTACTGCTTTCAAAGTTTCATGTCTTTGATTTAATGTTCTCTTTTTAGGCCTAAATGTGTCTAACATTGAAATAGACTGTGTCTGCATAACTAAGATTGCTCATAATTTACTTACTAGCCAGCTAAACTGCAAGCAAACTTAGCCTCCCTATCAGCTGAAGAAGCAGCTTTAGCATGTGAGCCCAGCACTTCTCTTGTTGTGTTGCTGGTCTGAACAGTGTTGAACAAACACCCCTTAACTAAGAAACATTTTCAATATTGGTCATTTTTGGCCTAACAATTACCTTAGTGGTCCTTTTAACTTCCATTAATCCATTTCGATAGACGTGAGGGAGGGTGGAAAATTACTTAACTTCTTATCACTTTTAATTACGGATCTTTTTAGCATTTTGGCACATCCACTTATATCTCCCTTCGTACAAAAAGAAAAGATGGATGTGTGTAGTTACTTGTTTCAGCAATTTGTCATTAACCATATTTCTTGCTTGCTGTGGGTGAGCAGCTTGATAGAGAGAGCACAAAAAGCCAGCACTTAAGTGAGCCCACCATTCATTTGATTCAGGTAAGGCTTTTATGTCCAACATTTATCCGGTGCTTTGATGTTATCCATATCTGTGCAGGTCAGGTCAAAACAGCAGGATGAAATGATGAATCACATACTGCGGGTATGTCAATGAAGGTTGGATTAAATTGAAATAAAGTGCAAAGGGACAATCCATTTAACGCCTGGCTAGACAGTCACGAGTGTCATGCCATTGTACTGCAGCCTTCTTAGGCATATATATATGTGTGTGTGTGTGTGTGTGTGAGTGAGTGGATTGCGGTGTCTGTGCACTCTTATTACTCCTCCCTCAGACTAATGAAATGTGTCTGTGTGTGTTCTCATTACCCTTCTCCAAGGCTAATGAAGTACGTGTGTGTCTGCATGTGTAAGTGTGTATGTTAAATTGAACTGCAGTTCTGCTCTGCTGTGTTCAGGCCGTTTCATTAAATGATAAACTTTACTGATGACTCTAGTGGGATCATTATTTACTTGGCTCTCCATTCAGTCCACAGCAGCCACCTTGATCTTTACAAATGACCTGCTACATAGGGAGACAGAGGTTATTTTGCACTGCAGGTTTAGAGACAAATTACTTGGTATTCACTTAGTGGATTAACAGCATAGCCAACGTGTTTACACACCCTATTTGGACTTTTATCCAATATCAGTTGTTTACCTATTGGGAAAAAAAATAGACTTTGCCTAAATAAGCACAGTTAAAAAAATAAATAAAAGGATAGTCATTACCCACAGCCCAAACACGCATGCGACACACTTTTTGATGACTTTTCCCCCAAATATTCTAAACTGATTTCTATGCATCCCCATTACCAATAAATAATAGCCGATGAGAAATGATGATTAAGGGAGAAAGATGACAAAGTGTGAGGCTAAGAATGAGACTGTTAACTCAGAACACTGTCACGGCTGAGTGCATTTAATATAGAACTGCCTGCCCGTGTGTTTGTGCATGTGTAGGGTTTTCACTGGACTATAAGTAAAACAAAAATCATTCCACACTCCACTTTCTAAACCCACAAAAAGACTGAGAGCAAGCAAGGATTTAAGGAAAGAATGAGCGAGAGATGCTGGTTGACAAAGTCTTTGCCTCTTTGACAGCTCCTCTCAGGCCAACTGAAGTAAAGTAAGTAAAGTTTATTTAGTATAGCACCTTTCGTAGTGCAAGATCACAAAGTGCTTCACAAGAGTTAAATTTTTTTTAACACCTTTCTCATTCTGTCTCTTAACCAATCATTTGTCTGTCACCTCTCCACTCTCAAGCATACTGCAGTCAGCCTTTGCTTCTTTTGCATCCTTCAGTTGTTGAATAACTTTACAGCAAAATGCCATATGGCAGGTACCAACTTGTCTAAAAAATATGCATTGCATTACATGGTGCTTTTTAGCTGGTTTTTCACTGTTTATTCATTCAAAACATATGTGTTTATGGATGTTAATTAATTAATCAATTTATTTATAAAGTGTATACATCCACCTATACTAGTAGTTCCATATTGTTGATTTTTTTTTACATAAGGAATTCCTGGTTTTATCAAACTTTTCACAAAGTGTTCAAATTCTTGAAAATATTCAGACACAGCATCCTGCACACAGAAAAACAGAATTAGGCAACACCATTACCTCCATTCAACTCTATTCCCAGATGATATCAGGTTTTTAGGTCATGGTAATTGTCATTTGGGTATCCAAAGTCATTTTACAGTTATTGATTAGAGCCACAGTGAGAACCACTGTTTGGCTGTACAGCTTTAAACTGTCTGAAATCCTCCTGTTATCTGGCCAGTCACCTGGCACCTCCTCAGCCATCTCTTACTGTCCCTTCCCTCATCCTTTATGGTGAAGTGGTTGAGGAAAATGAGTGATAATCAAGCAGACCTCTTTCTCTCATTCTCTGTCCCTGTAGATTGAGCTGCTACATGACAGTGCCATTACCTCCAGCTGCCACTGCTAAATCAAACACTTAAGTGTCTGAGTGATTACTCGCACTCCTCACAAGTATTCTTCCCCCTTTTATGTTAGATATATAATATGGTGTGCATGAGATGTTTTTCATTTAGTTAGTTTACATAATAATTAAATGCGTACATAGCAATCTCACAGCAATGCCAAATAAAAAAAAAATGGAATAAAAAACATGTAGATGAGGGGAAACTAAAGAGAAAAACAAGCAACACAAGTCAAGATGACAAACCAAGAAAGAACTGACCTGTATAACACAATGCAAATGACAACTGTTTATTGAACTTCACCGACCATTTTCCATTAAATGTTTTTCAGGCAACAGTAATGATAAGCGTTAAGCATATGACATGATGTTTCTGTGTGCACATTCTTGAGGTTTTGATCACATCTTCAAGAGAAGTTTAATCTCAGTAAATCGCTGCAAACAAAAGATATGGATGACCTTTAAAACTGCTGTTGTGTGTATTGGAGAGGAATTTGATAAGGTAACCTAGTCAGCTTGATGGCAGATGTTTTTTGTTTTAACAGTATTTCACAGACTCTTAGGGGTCAAGTTCATTTTGCAAGACATCTGTTGTATAGATGATTTCTGATTTTTAAAGCCAACTTCATTTTTCAAACAAGTATTTTAAGTGTGACCTAGTAAAAGTTGAAGGCCCCTGACTAACTGGCAGCATTTTGAAGAAATGTACTGTAACTATTTTGCAGAAACTGCTCTGTGCTACTGCACAATTCACAGATGGAATCATTTTGATCATTGAAAAATGTGCAAAGTAACTGTCAAGTGTTTTCGTTTTACAATGTACTGACAGGGATATATGGTAACGTTGAGGCAGATTAATGCACTGTAGATTGGCAGTCTTAAAGTGACAGTAAAAAAAAAAAAAGCATCTGTGGATTTATGATTTAGATTGTAAGGTCGAAGAGATGATGTTACTTGTTTCAACCTTTTGTGGCATCAGGAGATGACCTGGAATTTTTAATGTGTATTGGAGTGGACAGATGGCTCCTATGAGAACATCCATGGCGAAAACCCCACTGCTCATCCTCAATTGAGCATTGATTATGTCTGACTGGAGCATAATTTTCACACAATATGTTGTGGTTCTGTAATCTTCAAACTTCAGTCCTTGTAGAATTTGTTTTCACTCTCACCCCAGCTGCTCCTCTCTCTCTCTCTCCTGCACACACTCACGCGTTATAGTAAAGCCGTCAGATTACACGTTAATGTGATTTTATTTAGGAGTTAAATTTCACTGTCCGTCTCCTATGCTACAGCAGCCCCAGTGTGCCACACATTATCATTTCAGAGAATACACACTGCAGCACAGATGGGTAGCATGGTCTCTTTCCGACAGATGAATAGGTAAATATTTACCTTCCCAGATTGTCTTTCTTCCACTCTCATCCTTCCATCCCTCCACCGATCACCTTCCTCTCTACACCTCTACACCACACTCATCTTTTTTTTCCTTGCTGTCGTTTTTCAGGGTTCTTCTGTCCCAATGGTCTCACCTTCATCTTATCACGGGGGCCGCTCAAAGGCATCTGTTGTGCAAACACGCTCCCATGAACATGCACATATTTTGAATATATGATGAAGAGGATGGCTGTATGTATATAGAAACTCATACATACAGGTATGCACATATGAGGGCCTCGGCAAACAAAGAGTTGATAACAATTGTGCTGAAGACAATGGTGTGTTTTATGAAGCTTAATTCAGCCCATTGAGGCAGATGGGGGACTGGTTGTGTGCTTATCTTGAGTTTTAATTAAAAGACTTCAGTCTTCTATGAACACATTTTCTCTGTGTAAATGCTGACTCTGACTGGTAGCACACTATGGCTAACGGAGGCTACTGTCTTCAGGGATGTGGTCTCTTTGCCTCCATGAAGTGGGAGGAGAAATGACAGAAACAAAGCACACACGCACACATATATATTTTCCTGCTCTATTATCTCTTTTGATATAGGGGCGTCAGGGGCTGCAGTGTCTTTTTATTCTGTAGTAGCTTCAGGAAGTGCAGTGTTAGTCATTAGGTTAGAGACTGACTGCTAGCTGTTGATAAACATTGGTCAATCCTCCTTGTTTCTCTCATCATACAGATGTGAACATAACATATTCACAGGGTATTCGTTTACTTTATTAAAACAGATCATTCATAGTCTCAGTCATTGTCAAACAGAACTAATTCAAATGGTATAAAATGTTGAGCCTCATTTTCCTATGCATACCTGTTTATCACCCAGTGTCTATGCATTAATTCCTACTCTTAATATTTTTTATCTGTATTTTTGTCTGTATTCCAAGTGCTGTATGATGCTCTCTGCATCATACTCTCTGCATCATACAGCACGTAACACACATGTCCTGATTAATGTGACAATGCCTCACATACAGTTAGTGTGCTGTATTTAAACAGGAATTTGCATATATCTTACAGTTGCACTCAAAACTCTATTTGAGCTCTACTTCACATTGGATAGGAACAATGAATATGTTTTAGAGCTTTTTTTGACATTTGAAATAGAAATGTGATGTGATAGAAATAGGATGGATAGACATAAAACTGATGGGCTCGTTGGGACAACCGATTCTGTTAAAAAAAAATGATATAATGTCCATAGTACCACTTGTAAAACATTTTCATAATACTGCTCTATCCTGCATTTATGCACACCCTTTATATCCTGCACTTGCTTATTGCACTTCTGGTTAGACCTAAACTGCATTTCATTGCCTTACATGTACAGTTGTAATGACAATAAAGTTGAATCAAATGTAATCTAAAAAAAATATGTCCAGTACTTTGTGACAAAAGTTCATTCCAGGTTAGACATACAAACCTTTTTTTCCGTTGTAAAGTTTTAATAATAGTCCCCTTCCTGTATCAGTTTAATTGAAAGCAAGTTAAACTGACACCTAATCTCTCGTCTTTCTTGATTTTCTCCTTTTCTGTCTCTGTATCTTTGCCTCTCTGTTTCTCATACACTCTTTTTTTGAAAGGTGAATAATAACAAGAAACATTTCAACATGGAGAGTATCAGTGTGGTTCTTGTTCATTAGTATCAAAGATCACACCTCCATCACCCTTAGATCTGTGAGAGACAGAGGTGTCAAAATGACAGTGTGTACGCACATGTTTTTTTCCCTCTCAGCCTCCACCTTAGGAAAATCCACAAAAGCCAATTCACACCAGTCTCTCTCCCTGCTCTTTCTCTCAGTATTCTATCTCCATGTGTTACTTTGCACCCCTGGCCTGAATTGCACATTTTTGCCAGCAGTGGTGTAAATTTTCTTTGTACTGCTACAAGAATGAAAAGGACACACTGGCTATCTACATTATGTACCTCCTCACCACCACTACCACCAAAGGGCCATAGCAAATTGGATATAGAAGCCTTAGGGAGATTCAAAAGACAGTTATCTATTGAGGCCAGGAAGAAAATGTGCTTTGTTTGTTCGCATTGCTAATTTTATTTACCTTACCTCCCACTGTCATTAATGAAATAGCTTGGGGGAGTGTATTTTAGATATTTTATACTCTTGTGACGAGAGCATTAAATGGCAATATATAATGTGAGTTTAATCAAACTTTCCTTTTATCCCTGTAGGAGAAGAATGTTTTTTGTGATTAGACATAATTTCTCAAATGTGGCTTCTGGACTAGACCCACATGCTTACAAAAACAGTTACTTACTAATGACCATTATGTGGGTACACACTGACACAGTAGGAAACCCTGGCTCCAAAAAATGAACTATATCTTCCCATTTTCTGAACGCTTTACTTTTTGTAATTGTAGAAAGCCTACAGGCTGCAAATAGTCCTTTGTTTACCTAACAAAGTAAAGGATTAAAACCATGTATTTTGTGTTAAATACTCAGGGGGTTTAGAACCACTGCTTGAGGGGATTCAAGAAGTAAATTTTAATCACAAATACAGAATTATTAATTAATTCATCCATTTAACCATTGCATGCTCAGAGTTTTGTTTTTAATTATTATTTAGTTTTACTTTTCCATAGGGGTACTTGTCAGGCAGATCTGAGAAGTCAAGGATGCCTGTACCTGCAGGCCATTGGTTAATATTAATGACCATCAGCCAATTGGAACTCATCAATAGGTCAGAGGTTATCACGGGGTCGCAGATGCAGGAAGTTAATGTAATTAAAGATGCATCATCTTGTCGATGGCAGAGAAAATGTCTTTTCCACTCTTTTCTTAATGTCTTTGTTGAGCTGTCTCTCTCTTCGTCGGTATGCTACGTATGCTTATGTGTGTTTGTTTCTTGTTTTCAAGGATTTTCAAGAAGAGATAAAATATTCTTCATATTGCAGATTTGTTGTGAGCAGTTCACGTAATTTTTCTGTCTACTGATAGTTCCCACATGAAACTGCTCACAACAAGGTCTGTGGATTATCTTGAGTAACCGGGTCATGATTTCTGGAAAGAGACATTGCTGTTGAGTTTTTCAAATGTATTTTTTTGGCACTTTGAGCACCACAAGCCGAGTGCCATATAGTCTCATTATATTCAAAAATGCAGACATCTCTAAGTCTGATATCTCCAAAACTCACACCAAAACAATCTAGATGGATAAATAGCACTACAGGCACTACAGGCAAAAATATGTATTTTTGATTTTGAGGTGAACTGTCCCTTTTAAGAATGATTTCTAATTATTTCCGTATTGGATATCATTCCCAGCCTGACTTTAAGAAGAAAAAAGGCAAGTCTAGAAAATAAATGCATCCTCAAAAAACATGCAGTTGGAAAGCCAGCTTGTCACAAATAATTTGGACTCTGTTGATCAGAATTACATTATGAATGAAATAATGTTTCCTGTAAAATTCTCATATTGCTAATTTAGCCCATATGGTAATTTACAGCTACTTTAGCCGTCAGAGATGATGTTAAATGCCTTTGGGATCAAGCCTAATCATTGAAACTGTATGCCAACATGTCAAAACAGCATACTTTTCAATTGGAACGTCAAGTATGTACTCTAGAGAAGCATTACTTGGAGTTCTTTTACAAGGCGTACAGTCTGACGGCTATCAGTACAAACAAAATATATAGAGCTAATCAATGCATCTATTCCCACACCCTGCTGGCTACGATTAATCCAATGAGCCAGGGGGTCAATAATCAATAGCTAATGATTGGCAGCAGAGTTTGCTAATCAAGGTTTGATTGGCTGAATGAGTCCATGGGGAAAGGCTTTAGCCTTCTTTAATGCTATGATGCTTCACATAGTTTTTCAAAGGCACGTATCAACAGTGGGAAAATGTCTGTCTGTTTTGTGATTTGTTTTCCCCAAGAGATTTCTCTGGAATAAAGGATGTTGACCTCCATGATGCTCCCTGATTGAATAATGAATAAGTGAAAATATGTTATGTGGAGTTAGTTACATAACAATACCATGAGCCGATAGCACTAACAGATTGAACTAGTGCAGAACCAAATGCTGTAGATTGGCTTCACGGTTGTTACCTCTGATGGTATTATTTTGTTTTAATGATAACTTTTATCCAGAGAAAGTCAAAGGATCATGCTACTGCTATTTCCAACACCAGAAATTAAGCAAAAGTTAAGTGCCTTTCTATAGGACACCTCAACACCAGTTGGTTTTAAAAAGTTTACAACCAGGACATGACAAAAACTTTGATGTATGGTTTACAAGGGTCTCTTGGTCTCTCTTTTAGGGTCCCAGGTGTAACCGTTGCTACAGATATAATCTGTGGTTTTCCTGGTGAGACGGAGGAAGACTTCCAAGAGACAGTAGACTTGGTGAAAATCTACCGATTCCCAAGTCTCTTCATCAACCAGTTCTACCCCAGACCCGGTACACCTGCCGCCAAGATGGAGCAAGTACCAGCACATGTGGTGAGTGTGGACAAGGAGATGGAGACTTCTTTACTACTAGTCATCTGACATACCTGATTTGGGCTAAATTTGGCTGCTCATATGTGAAAGTGATAGAGATGTGACTTTTATGACATGGCCACATTTTTAGCACCGTTCGCGTTACCTTTACACACAATTTACCAAATGCAGTATATTTGCCAGCACAAGGCCTTTAACAGAATAACTTTAGGACATTTAGTGCAGAACTGCAGATCTCACAAAATGCTGTTTGCGGCAAAGCAGAAAACATGACCTGACAAACAGCAATGTTATCCAGACACATTATATACACGCACACTTGGCTACTGACTTCTGGCTCTCTTTCTACTTTGGTTGCTTCAGTAAGATGTTTCTTCTTTTACATGTCTGATGCATAAGATTGTGTCAAAGCCTTTTTCTTTTTAAAAAAAAAATAGCAATTACAAAGCGATTAACAGCACTCCACAGTGTAGAGGGCGGGAAAAAAACAAGTAGTTTGGGATTTCAGTTTTAAAACCAGCCAAAATATTAAGAAATTAAATGATTAACCAAATTACAGCTTGAAATATAACAGAAGATGTTTTTATGAGCAGTAATACATAGTTAATGTAAGTAAAGATATTCATACTGACACTGTGTGCATGTGTGTATGTGGTGTTTCTGCATATACTGTACTTTGAGTGCACACACAAATTTGCATGTGTGTATTGAGGAAACACAGGCAGGTCCCCTGCCATCTAAAAATGTAAAAGCCTGTTCCAGTTCTGTCATGACTCGTATGAATTTTAATATTATATAATCCTGAAAGACGTGTGTGGGAGGGTGTGTGAGAGTTACAATGTCTCACTGTCCCTTTCAGACAGAGAGACACATATGGTACACATACTGTATGAAAGCAAACAGTGTTAACGTGTAAATGTTTAAATGTTAAAGCCTCTATTTGAGTTAAACATTTGCTGCTTGCAGTTAACTGGGAAAATTTGTTTAAAATGGAGAACACCTGGGCGGGAGTGAGTTGGCAACTGCCTGTGATAGGATAAGACATCTGTCAGTCACGCCAACATGCCCCAAAACATAGGAGTCTTAGAGCTGCAATATTTCCTTAAATGAACAATTATTATCAGAATTGCCAGAAAGAGAGGTGGAATGTTGCTAAGATTGTACTGTGTTGTTGAAAAAATTTAATATCTATTAAGGTATTTCAAGAGTGAATTTTAAAGTATTCTTCCCTTTACTTCAGCAGAAGTCAGAGGCTTCTTGGAGCCACGATGGAAAGGCTATCAGAGTAGAGTAACTGCAACACATTGTCTCATGGTGGTCGCAGCTTCATTTGGACCTTTTATTGTTCTTTGTATAATCACACAACTCCTGACAGATACCCCCTGTCTCTTCTTCTCTCTCTCAATCTGCTGCCAAATGAAAGAAATAGCACCTAATGAGCCCATAGTTGTTTGGAAAGGTGTATGTAAGAGAGAGCATAAGCAAGAGAGAAATGCAGATTGAACACATCACCAAAAGCAGCCCCAGCGTTTTCTTGATCAGTGTTTGGCAGAGCCATAGTCATCTATATTATAAACGTAAATGAACAGAAATGTTGCTTATGAACATTGATACGCTCTATAGCCCCTGCATTGGAACTTTACATGTGCTTAATGCTCATTATGTTCATTATGCTCATCTTTTACCATTGTTGCACAATTTTAAATACATATTTTGGTCAAATGAGCAGAAAGAATTATTGAGCAATCAGCTTGGTACTTTTCTAATGGCCAGTCCACTCAAAGTATGCCCATACATAGTTGCTTACTTGCATCCACATTTAATCATGTTGTGCCTGAAATGTTTTTCTTTGACCTTTTTTTTTTTGTTTAACCTCCTACATTATGCTGTATGCTATACTATATGTTCTATCTCTTCTTACACTCTCACTCTTTACCATCAAAGTGTTGACACATCTCTTTCAAGTAGAGCATCTTCATAATTCATTCTCTTTTTCCTGCCTCCCTCCTATCCCTCTTCATTCTCTGAAGAGAAGCTGAGCGTGTCTTAGAGGGATCAATCCCCAGACAACCACATCACTGCTTCTCTTCTTCTTATCTTTTCCCCCTCTACTTTCTTTATCCTCCATCTGTCTCATCCGACTTTTATTGTTAGCTGTTGGATGTCAGCATGCATCTATCCAAGACTTCACTCCATAAGCAGCTCTTTGTCAGATGTTGGCATATTGCTGGCTCCTGTGAAAACCTTTTATTGCCAAATCAGCCTTTTTCTTTTTTTCTTTTTTTTTACATATGAAATTATTTTGATAGTTGGTTTTATTGTTTGTTTAATGACTATGAGCTTTGTACTAAATCGCAGATTAAAGGTGGGGTATGCGATCTCGGAGAAATCAGATACCATGATATAGAGCGAACAACGACACAGCAAGTAATGTAACTAACATTAGCTAGGTTGTGAGTTAGCAAACTATTGCTACAGTTGCTGCTGCTAAGCTAACAGCCAGAGAGATCTAGACAGTTTCCCAGAGCCAGCAAACCAGCATCAGACAGCGATACTCACAACTCTCATGCTACTATAGCTAACATCACAACAACAGCATATCTCGGCAAACTAGAAAGTAAGCTGAATGTCCATAGGCAAGTCATTTTACGTCACCTGACACACAAATCATGCTGGAATAGTGTTGTGTGTGTGTGTTATTTCCAATTTACAGAGCCGGAGCTGTGTACAAACACCGGAGTTTTGTTCAGCACACACCCAGAACGGACAGCTAGCGGAGCGTGAGGAGATATTTGCTATTAGAATGGATTAGAATCACATACCCCACCTTTAATTGTGAATTGTCTGAAATGCACAGGCAAGAAAGTTATATATAAGTAACCTTTCTTCACTTGAGCAATTTCTTAGACTGTCTAGAATAAGATCTCCGGGTTCATATTGTCATCCTGTATTTCTTATAGCCAATTTCACTGGTCATCTAAATGTTTAGATTTAAGTTAATTGTGAGTATATATGTGCTCGACGGAGAATAGCGAAAGGTCAGAGAGAGTCAAAATAATATGTTAGGGTCCCTGTAACCAGTACACCTGCTTCGGTGGTTAAAGCTGCACGCAGCATCACATCGTCAGTCAGCATGCACCTGTTCTTACACACATACATATAGACAGACTCACACACTCAGCGAGTGGTGGCAGCTAGGCGACGTCTAGGCCATGTAGGGTCAGTCATTAATAAAGTGCACCAGATGGTTTGTCTGGAACTGTGTTGAATAGCCACAGGAGGGATGGATGGAGAACTAGATGGAGTAGGAAGCAGAGACAGAGGGAGGCCTGAGAGAGAGGGAGAGACGGTAAGGAAGGAGGGAAGATGGGAAGAAAAGCTAAAAGGGATAGGGAGATGGATGGAGGAAACAAAGTGAGACAGAAAGGAAAAGCTACAGGGACATGCCCATTGTGGGACCTGAAGGGGCACCCCCCACCCCCAAGAAATGTAATTGGCCACTATGAGTGCTCACCTGCTACATGTGGCAACTGATGGTGAAGCTGGTGGTCTATGTCTATTGTTTGCATTAACCTTAAAAATGTTGTACACTCTGCCCTTTGAAAGCAAGTGCAGATATTTACCTTTTCTTATCAGTATGGGACGCAGACATGACAGTTTGCCTTTTCCAGCACCACTACTAACGGGAGACGAAGCAGATTTTCAGACTTAAATCTCATTCATTGTGATTATAGTGCTGGACACACTGTTTTCAGCAATTTTGTATTCTTCAATTTACTTTACCTAGCAGGACAGATGATCTAAGGTGGTTTTGGACTTAAGGCAGGTAAGTGTAGGTGTGTAGTGTAGGTCATTGCACCATTGGAACACGTCTAGTGGTGGGCATTTGGTAGGAAGTGGTTAGGCATGTCCACAGGATCTAATGTCTTGACAGCAGTGGACATTCTGTATAATGAGCTGGTACATTGAACAGTCAATACACCCCATTCTACAAAATGTTACACTCCATCACAAGTCACTTATGTAAGAGTGTGTGTTTAGGGTAATGGGCAGGGATAGTTCATGAGGATTGAAGGAAGGGTCCCACATGCCCTGGATATCCTGGAAAATTGTAGAATAGTTTTACCATTAAAATGAGAGAGCAAGTACAATTTTCTTTTTCTTTTTTCTTTTTTTTTGCAGGGAGCAGGCTTTCTCCTTAGCCGCAGTACTTTCTATTTTTCCTGCACTCACTTGAACAATTTTTGTCATTGGAGTAAAAAATATTATCCGTACAGTCAGTACTAAAGCCAAAGGACATTATAAATATATTCCTTACACAAATGCAGAAAATTACCTAAAATATAGAAACTGAGGTTGGCCGAAAGAGTAATTCTCATGTCATTATGTAAAAGTGACAGTAAAGAGCAGACTTTTCCCGTAAGTCAGTTAGTGTTGCCAGGTTGTTTTTCCACATTTGGTCCTTTGCTATTTGACCACCTAGTTGGCTGATTAAGTAGCGACAAAACACTCTTCCTAAAAAGTGTGTAAAATTAGACATAAAATCCTAACATATTAGTACTAACATTTGATCATACTGTATGTATAATTGGTAATAATGACATTTTTATTTTGATGATAATACATCAAGAAACATGGTTTTGCAGCAGCAGTCTGATTTCCAGCCATGACAAAAACACATATTTGAATAGAAAAACACACAGACAGATTTGTCTCAGTAAGTCAGTGAGTGAGTGAAGCAGATAAAACACATAGAGCTGGAGAGGGGCCAGCTGTAATGTGGTCCACGTGTTTTGAGGTATCTGTAGGTCTAACTTATTACCTATTGTAATAGATGATATATTACAGAATGCAGGATGGAGGGGAGAGCAAAGGCAGATGGAAAGAATAAGAGACCACAGGGATGGAGGGAGCATGTTGAGAATAAAGGGATGTGAATGCTATTAGCTTGGATCTCCATAATCATCCCCAGGTGACTAGAACTTAGCCTTGATAAATGGACTTGCTGAATGGAGAGTGTGTGTGTGTGTGTTGGGATGTCTATTGGTATGCAAGGAAGAGTTGAGAAAGAGCAGCTGCTGGAGAGAAAGAGAGAAAAAAAGTGATAGAGAAGGAGATTAGCTGTTCTTGTGGGACAATGTTTTTAATTTCCCCAGGTTGTAATTGGTTAAGAACTCCATTACCCACAAGGCACTAGTGTGGCAGCTGTCAAAGTGAAACAGCTGGCCAGCCACTAGTAGCTCCATCTCCTAGCTTCACTATCATTTATCTACGCCTGGACACACACACTCACACACAAACACTTGCATAGACACAGACACACACTTGCATATTTTTACCCCTCTCTGTCTCAAATATAGACACACACATATCTGGGGAGATAATAACACTTGACTAAAGGCAGTCTAACAGGTATTAAGGTTGGGTTAATGGTTAAGTTGCTGTCTGGGGCCAGGTAGGCCTGAACTTGATTAATGGACCTAGTCCACTAATAGTGGAATAGATAACACATTGCATTTTAATGATCACAGGTTTTGCTTGCCACATTCAAATGCATTGTTCTTTACCTGAATAGGTCATCAGTATGCTGTTCATTCAAGAACTAGCTGGAGGGACTGAGAGTAACAATGTTCAGCAGGGTGTAAAAAATAAGTATAAAAAAGTAACATATAAGTGTAGATTTTATAAAACTATATTGATCCCCGAGAGTGGGGATTTAGTTGATGCTGCAGAAAGGTAATAGTGATGAATAAATGATAGATAAAAATGATTAATTTTGAAATAGAAATCTAAATATAGAATAGAACAGTTTTGAAACTTGAAGGCACACACTTAGAACATTCAGTATGTCCAGAATGGAATTGTACTTTGTATGTATGCTCAATAATACCATTTGAACCTCTTGCTACACTTTGGAGTACATTAAGTTTGTAGTCTCTTTGGATGCAAAATGAAGAGCAGCTTTAAGGCATTTCATATATGTTGAGTGGGATCATAGCTCACATACTCATGATCATATTTCTCTGTCCATTCAGCATCTCACATTGCTTGAGCTTGATTTGGGAAAAATCAAATGCTGTTTCTTTCTCTGTGTTAACATATTACAGTATGTAGCTTGTGTACACCTTAGTTAACAGAATATGCAGTAGATCTGACACAAGTCAACATAGCTGGAACATATTATGTCTAGTGACCTCTGTAGAGAGAGAAAGGTCATACACACAGAGAGCATCACCATTGTGACCACTCTTGTTTTGATGCTTCGGGAAGTGTTAAACCTTCGCACAGACAGATACAACCACATACAGATTATGCCTAAGGTTTTTCTTTGAGTGATATAACACACACACATGCCGTGGGTGTAGGCTCTATAGCACTAACATCTGTCTGTCATTAGGGAAAGACAAACTGGTTCATAATGGTGAGCCAGAAGCTCATACAGTACAGGCTAAGGCAAGATCACAGTTACCTTGCCCCACAACACACACTCAGGCATACTGTCAACATGTCATATATACACACACACGAACACACACATTTCTACTGCCTCATGTCAGGGAGTCGTGCATTAAACATTTTCTCTGAAATACACAAACATTAAACCAAGAGCAGGGCCTTGCTGGTTGGTATTGGCATGCACACATATACTCATATCCCATGAGAGATTGTGTTTCGAGTTGACATCTCCCAGAACTGATAACACACTTAGAGCATGCAGCTAAAACATTCACACATGCTTAAATGTACACACACAAACATCTTATGAGTTTTGACCATAACTTCAATCACCTGATGAGTGTATGCAGAGTTTTAGATTCCTTTTTAGTCTTTAGTCTTTGATTTTGACTAAAATATTACTTTAAAGAAGGTGCCAGTCTGAAGACAGTTATTTCCTTGTCTTTAATATTGTATCTATTCATTGCCATTAACTATCAAGAAATCATAGCCTAGTGCTGGCAATTGCACTCAAGAATTGCATATCTTGCCTCAGAGCTTCACAGCATTTTGCCGATATTCCTCCTTTACATGAAATAGTTATGTAGAACAGCAGTGTTTTTATGAAGTGTGTACGTTTTTGCATGTTTTTGGCAGCAGAGTGTGTGCTCCTGTCTACACGGCTCCTGCATGTGTTTGGAGTCTCTGTATGACTACAGGTGTATACATCCATGTAATGTCACTTCCCGTTAGACACAGCATCCATCTCTGGCGGCAACAACAGATGGATGTAATGGTAACAACCCTCGTTCATCATCACCACGGTGACAGTTCCACACACACACACCCACACACATACAGTGGCTTTGCATTGCTGGGTTGTCACTAATACAACCTCTATGGCATGCTAGATTAACTTCTCTGGTTGATGGACCAAACTCGCGTGCACACACACACACACACACGTGCAGCATACTAAAAAAGCTCTTGGAACTAAAGATACAATGGAATAGGAAAGGTAACACTGACTTGCTGAGAAGGCATGCCCACCCGAATCATTGACATTTAACAAGGTGATCTTAGATTATGTAAATGCTGCACTGTTTTTGATACAGATTTAGTATTAAAAGTATTAGAAGCAGGTTGCAGTTGTTTTTTATGGAAATATTGTATGGAAGGAGATAGGTGTATTGATTAATTCTATGTTTTGTCTTGTCAGAGAAGTATTGGAAAGTAAGGGCATTATTTGTATAGTTTACAACTATACAAATAATTACTACTGTAATCCAGGTTGACAAATCAATGAAGGCAAAAGCAGTGCCGAGTTGAATAAACTCTTCCTGTCTTTTCATTGATGGCTATTTACATCAGTTATACTCAAGTGTCAAAATGTATATAGTACAGCACCTTTACAGAGCATGTGTGGCCTATTTCAACCTCATCTTGCTCTACATTAGCAAAGTTTACACATCTCTGCCTCCCCAGTGCAGGCTTCTGTTAGTGGCTACTGATTAGTTCCAGAGGCTCAACTTGGGGTGTAGTTTTTGCTCAAGGGCACCCCGACAGCAGCGGTTGTGGGATAATGAGAACATTTCTCATTCACTTCCCCTCAGCCAGCTGTTTCCACACTAGTCTAGGGATTTAAACTGAGGATCTCACTATCAAAAATGTCTGCCTCCTCACCTCCATGTAGTGGCTTTAGGCTTAGTGACTTTAGAATAACAAGTAATGAGGTGATGTTTCCCCTTCATTCATTCCTGTGATGGTAGGAGATAAGAAATGGATCTCTCTTTCTCTCTATCTATTTTTTAATGTTTTTTTCTCTGTCATCTTTTGCTTTTCTCTCTCAGTTGACTCCTTTACTTCTGTTTTCATGTTGGTCGTTGAATTATCTTGTATTTGGCATGTTTTCACACCTTTGTCCATTTAGAGTGTACAGCATGTTTTTGTGTGAGTCAGTGTGTGAGCATGTGTTGGTGTGTGTTTTTGTCGGCGTATGTGTATGTGCTATTGAACTGGGTAAATTCTGTTGGGAGCTCATTGGGGGTTGAGAAATCCTTACCTGCAGTTACATCTGTCTTACAGTTCCACACACACACACACACACACACACACACACACACACACACACGTGCTGTTGAGCATCACCGAATACAGAGTGATAATAAGAGTGATGAAGGGATGGAAGGAGGAGAGAGAATGGTGTTGAGGAGAAATGATGAGAGAATTGCTCTCACCTGAGGTGCTCCAGGCAGAGAGAGAGAGATTGTGGAGGGACAATTTATAAGGGGGAGGATTGGTGAGAGAGTGGAGACAGAATGATTAGTATGAGTATTCCTTCACTGGAGAAAAACAGGGAGCGAGGGAGAGGTAGAGCACTAAGGGATACGTGGAAAGGCAAAGAAAACGAGAGAAAAGCGGATTTGGAGATTCTGGAGAGACCTTTGGCAGAGAGAGCAAGAAGGAATCCGGTAAAAACAAGAATGAAAGGATGGTAGAAGGATAGGGGCAATGATTACAGGATTGTATGGATCACAAGAGCCCTAGGTGAACAGAGAATGAGTAAGAGATGGGCAGAAATGCAGTGTGGGGAAGAAAAAGAAGTGAAGGTATACACAGATAGAAGGAATAGAGACTAGGGCAAGGAGCGATGAGAGGTGCAGTAATGAAAGGATGGGCCTCACTAGAGACAGATAACGACAAAGTCAAAGTGATAGTTGGCTGAGGGAAAGGAGTACAATCGCCACCTTTAAACACTTCTACCCAAATACCTTTATTTCACCTTCCTTTCCTCGTCTTTGCTGCATTTACTTTTCTTGGCACATCTTCTCATTTCCACTGCTGTGTTCACTTTGTTTAACAATTCTTTCCTTAATTTGGCCTTTCCACTTTTCCCGTCTAAGAGCATTTGCACAGGCTGTCATGTAATTTCATGCTAACTTTTGAAACTATGTCCATCTTTGTCAACTTGACCACACATACCGTACATATTAATAGATTTTGTCTTCCTTCCCTGCATCTAGCCTTCTCTTCTCCACACCCTCAAGCTGCCTTTGCCTATCCTGAAGCTGCATTTGTCTGTCCCACTATAATGATGCCTGTGTGTGATAGCAGAGCGACTTGTAGGTTGTCTGCTCCATATGTACAGATCTGGCCTAAAGACATTGAATCCAGCCCTTTACATACACTGAAAAAGACAGAGGGATGGAAGAAAAGAGAGCATGGCAATGAATGCATACTCCCTTTAGCTACAGTAGCATATACATATAACCTTCCCCCTTAGCCAGACATGGCCTAATCAGCGAGCTAATTAGCACTCTTTGTAACTGCGTCGGCTTCATGTAACTGATTGCATTAACAATTGCCACACTTCAAACAGTCATGTCTCACGCTTGTGCATCTTATTACACATTAAGGACATGCAAAGTTAAGGCCAGACTTTGAGCATTAATAAAATTAGATATATTTTCTGCTACAGTTGATGGGCAAATAAATTATTTTTTTCCCTCTGCTCATTCCATATTTTATACATTTAATAAATTACTGTAGGCGTCGTTCTCAGCCATGGTGATTTGTTTTCCTTCTGTTTAAGTGACCCAATAAGTTAACATGAGTGAAACTGTACTGTATGTCCATATTTATACCATATGTCATATTTTTCTGTCTGCGAGACCAGCAGAAGAGGATGGGGTAATGCCAAGGAACATATTTTAGATCCTGGGTGTTGTAGGGAAATGTATGGAAAATATGATATATAAAGTATATAAATCCTGATCAGTGTTGCTGAAAGGTGATTAATTTGTCCCTTGTACAATACATGTCTACTGCAGACATACTGAGGGGATACTTACATTATATGATTAACTTTTCAGGCAGTTTCAGGGAACATTTCATTATGTTTTATAATCTGCCAATGAACTCAAGTCATATTTATGTGTACAGTGGTAAAATGGGCTTTACAGAGCCAGAACAATACTACAAACAAAATAATCACGAAAGACAAGCGAATTCAGAGGAAGTCACGTTCAAATTTAGAAAGGGCAAAGGCTAAGTAGTTTGCACACAGGGGACATCACCTATGAATAGGCTTGTATTAAATCATTAATATAAAGCAAGTGTTAGACATTTTCCCCCATCTAGATGAATGGATTTTAATCTATCTATACTCCACTATCTACAATTACATTTAAATTAAGTGGTAATCAAGCCCCAGCTTTTTTCATTGGTCTTTTTAGCTGTATTATATATGCATTATATGAGTGGCTTTTAAACTTTAAATTCATTTTATATCTTTTTTTATTGTCTACAGAAGAAGCAGAGGACTAAAGAGCTGTCACAGCTCTTCCACTCTTACAACCCCTACGACCACAAGGTAAGACGTCTTTCAGTGTTTGTTCCTGGATTACTTTCCCGGTTTACATTTCTGTATCTATCAGCTGTTTCAATTTTGTCCTTAAAATGTGCTTAATTTAATTGTTTTCTTTGCAACACAGTCAACTATTTTATCTGCCTATTTCTTAATGTGGAGAGCCTTGAGTATTCAATCTCATTCACCTCTACACCAGAAGTCTTCACTTGACATCAAAAGTAGTTGCAGGTCACCATCACCGTATTGTCTTTATGGCTGTGATGAGTTTGTCATCTCCTCAAGATTGACACCTGTTGTCGGCAATCTAGTGTTTATTTCTGATTACAGTGTGTGTGTGTGAGAGAGAGAGATTGAATTCTGAAGACAGAGGTAAATCACCTCAACTGTGTGTGTATGTATATATTCCTATATTTGTGTGTGTATGGGCTCATACATTATGAGGTTAACATCTGACATGCTTATCAGAATCAGAAATACTTTATTGATCCGAGGGGAAACTCTTTCGTTACAGCTGCTCACTATCACGTCAATGCACACTTGAGAATAGAACGAATATATGTAATACACTATAATACAGGTAAGATAAATTAAGTACAAAGTGGATATAAGTATAAAAGCTAAAAGAAGTGTAAGTACCAAAGTGGATTTAGAGGTTGAAGAATGTACGGTATAATACAATGTAATAATATAAGTAATAGTGCAATAATGAGTACTGTCAAGTTAAGTGTAGCTTATTAAGATGATTATGAGATGGTGGATATTGCAAAGCAGTAATAGAAGTATGAATAAATGTCAATAAATAGGGAATTTTAACTGAAAATAGAGTATATTGCACAGGAGTATTAATCAGAGAATATTACACAATTATTTCAAGTATTGCAGTGATGTTAATGATCCAATGTCCAGTTTAGTGACTTAGGCACTGAGGGAGGAGTTAAAGAGTTTGATGGCCAGAGAGTCCAGCTCCACCCCCACAATGTTACTGGCCTTACGGATCAGTTTGTCGAGCCTGTTAGCGTCCGCTATCCTCAACCTGCTACCTCAGCATGCAACAGCATACAGGATAGCACTGGCCACCACAGACTCATAAAACATCCTCAGCATTGTCCGGCAGATGTTGAAAGACCTCAGCCTCCTTAGAAAATAGAGGCAGCTCTGGCCCTTCCTGTAAAGCGCTTGAGTGTTCTTAGCCCAGTCCAGTTTATTGTCCATGTGTACTCCCAGGTACTTGTAGTCCTCTACAATCTCCACACTGACCCCCTGGATGGAAACCAGGGTCTTGGCCCTTGGTAGATCTACAACCAGCTCCTTAGACTTTGTCGCTTGAGCTGCAGATACTTCTGCTCACACCATGAGACAAAGTTACCCACCACAGCCCTGTACTCAGTCTCATCACCACCGCTGATACTTCCCACCACAGCAGAGTCATCAGAAAACTTCTGAAGGTGGCAGGGCTCTGTGTGGTAGCTGAAGTCTGTGGTGTAGATGGTGAAGAGGAAGGGAGAGAGGACAGTCCTCTGAGGGGCCCCAAGTGTTGCTGACACTGTCCGACACACAGTGCTGTAGATGCACATGCTGTGGTCTGCCAGTCAGGTAGTCAACAATCCACAGGGGGGGCATCCACCTGCATCGCTGCCAGCTTCTCACCCAGCAGGGCTGGCTGGATGGTGTTGAACGCACTGGAGAAGTCAAAAAACATGATCCTCACTGTGCTTGCCGGCTTGTCCAGGTGGGTGTAGATGATGGCGTCCTCAACTCACAGCCGGGGCTGGTAGGAGAACTGAAGGGGGTCCAGGATTGATCTGACCATGGGCCGCAGCTGTTCCAGCACCAGTCTCTCCAGGGTCTTCATTATGTGGGAGGTCAGTGCTACCGGTCTGTAGTCCTTGGAGCCACTGGGATGCGGCGTCTTCAGCACAGGAACGAGGCAAGATGTCTTCCTCAGAACAGGGACTCTTTGAAGACTCAGGCTCAGGTTGAAGACATGTTGAAGGACTCCACATAGCTGGGGGGGCACAGGCTTTTAGCACCCCTGGGCAAACGCCATTGGGGCCTGCAGCCTTGTTTGAGTGGAGTTTCATCAGCTGTCCTCTCACCTGGTCAGCAGCAGAGGTTACGGGGAGCGGGTCATCAGTCTGAAGAGGACCGTTAGCCTGAGAGCCAGTTGAGGGGGGAGTAGGACTCTCCCAGGAAGATGGAGGAGGGGGGAGCAGTGGACTCAGAGGAGTCTGAGGGCAGACAGCACCTGAGTTAGAGGGGGGATGAGCAGGAGCCAGTGTGTCGAATCTGTTAAAGAACAGATTAAGTTTGTTGGCCCTGTCCATGCTGCCTTCAGCCAGTGATGCTCTTCATGCCACTCCAGACCTCTCTCATGCTGTTCTGCTGGAGTTTCCACTCCAGCTTCCTCCTGTACTTCTTCTTTGCCTCCCTGATCTTAACCTTCAGGTCAGCCTGGATTGCCCTCGCCTCCTCCCTATTACCATCGGTAAAGGCCCTCCTCTTGGCATCCAGGATGTCTTTGATGTCCTTTGTTACCCAGGCTTTGTTATTTGGATAACAATGGACCATCCTATTAGTTGGGAGATTGCAGTCCACACAGAAGTTAATGTAGCCAGTGATGCACTCAATAAGACGGTCAGGGTCCTCTCCATGAGGCTCACAGAGTGCATCCAAGTTTGTCACCTTAAAACATCCCTGAAGTGTCTCATAAGGCCTCCTCTGACCATGTCCTCACTGTCCTTGTGGTCGCAGGCTGCCTTTTAACCAGAGACACATAGCAGGGTTTGAGGTGAACCAGGATGTGGTCTGACCTACCCAGGGGTGGAGGGTGGGAGAGCTGTATGCATCCTTCAGAATCAGAAATACTTTATTGATCCCCGAGGGGAAACTCTTTCTCTTAACGTTAGCATACAGCAGGTCCAGTGTCCTCTCCTCTCTAGTAGGACAACTCACATATTGGGTGGAATTAGTCAGTGTTGTTGAAACATTGACATGGTTGAAGTCACCCGAGATTAATATGAGTGCACTCGGGTATTGAGTCTGGAGTTGTAAAGGTTAACATCTGACATGCTTATGATGATGAGACCCTTATGACAACAATGTGTGTGAGAGTGAGTTTGTTTGTGTGCTGAGTTTGTATATAAAGATGTCCTTTTGAAAGTGACAACCCCATGACAACAGCTGTCACCACATTTTTCTG
Source organism: Siniperca chuatsi (assembly GCF_020085105.1). Classification (NCBI taxonomy): domain Eukaryota; kingdom Metazoa; phylum Chordata; class Actinopteri; order Centrarchiformes; family Sinipercidae; genus Siniperca; species Siniperca chuatsi. The sequence goes on from NC_058050.1 coordinate 18,622,215, forward strand.
CCGTCATGAAAAAGAAAAAATTACATTTTGACAAATTAGACTTTCAGTGGTCCTTGTGTATTGCCACACCCAGCCAAATAGGTTGTCCACTTTGCTGCGATCATGTAAATAACAATGGTCTATCAGATATGTTCGCGTTTGGTTAGTGATTACTTGCCTATCATGACGAGAAATAAGGCAAAATAGTGGTGGGAGGAAGGAAGGTGGCGGCCTGCTACTGCAGAGTGAATGTTGTGAATATGTTGGTGATTGATAGCCTTTCTTGCAGGTGTCACTCTGTGTCATTTAGCAAAGCTTTAGCTTGTCCATGTTTTTTTGCAGAGGGTATACCTCTAGAGTACAGTTGTTATATGTTACACACTAATTAAAATGATACAAGGGAGATCACGTTTTCACTGTGGCAGGCATGGATCTTTTCCTCCCACACACTGAAACACACACACACACAGGCACACAAATAATAGTACGGAACACACATGCACATGTGCATAAGCATACGCAAACAGAGAACGTGAATGGGGCAAAGTTAGCAGAGAATATCTTCAATATAGATTAACACGGTTGCATCTAAATTAGATACTTAGTATATGTGAACATGCTTTCTCCTCAGGTACAATTTGCGGAGGAATTTTGAAACCAACTGTGTACAGAGCCTGCTGTGCTGATCTTCTCTATCTCACAAATATTACTAAACGCTTTGTTCTTTTATACCTTCTTGTTCTCATGGTGATTCATGAAGGTTTAGATTGTTGAAGGAGTTAAATCAGGCTACTGCAAATGTCCTGGAATTTTTAGGTAAAGCCAAAAAAGAATGTCTCTGAATGTGTTACGTGTTACAAACCACTTCTGAAACCCTTGAAAGACACTTGCAAATTTCATGGTACACATTCAGTTTCTTAAATTTCTCCCACAGCAAAATCCTCTTCTTCCATGACCATCTGTATGTATGTGTATGTTAGCTGTATATTTTGTACTTTTTTGTGAAAATACAGAGCATACAGGGGGTGAGTGTTTCATTCTCAAAAGATAGATTTTGTGTGAAGTACCACTTAAAAGGCACTGTATTGTCTCACCAATTCTTAGACCTCTTAACTCACGGTGAGCCAGTGTGCAGCTTGACATCCTCAGGGACGAAGCCCCTGTCCATTCCACAGTTAAGGCTAAAGATGAAACATGGCCGCAGTCAGAGCCCCAGACCTTCTGAAATGCCCTCTCCTAAAGGACAACACTAGAAATCTAGTCATAAAAAACATTATTCTTTTCTAATTTCTACATTCATTTGTGATATTCTTTTCATTTGTATTTGGTAGATTACATTCTGCTTTTTCCATGCTGTAAAGCACATCATTGTTAACAGCTATGTTGAAATATAAATTACACATTAAGTGGATAATAAAAAAATAAGATGAAAATGATTACTCTGCTCTGATATGCCACATTTATTACTGCTTCATAAACATCATATGTTTTTAATCCCCTGCAGAGTAAAATGTGAACTAACTTACTGATATCATTGCTTATTTCACTATATTTTGTTGATAAAATGTGCCAAATGTAATCCCGTCCTATTATATGGTATCTGATAGCCCTCATACATAAATATTTTTAACATGTCAAGCAAGTTTCTTGTAAATCTTCCATGCAGCTCAACTTACAGCCAGGTTCCTGTAGGTCTTATTCCTTTTCCATAGATTGTGTCGATGTGCAAATAAATCCTCTTGCATTAAAAACCCAGATAGCCATGAGATACGATTTAATGATAATAAATCTAATGTCAAGCATGCTTCCTCCCAGATCAACCACAGTTCTGCCCGTCCATACACCGTGGAAATGTTGAGGCAAATCAGCTTGTATTAAGCCCATATAGCCGTTAGATAGAAATAAATGAAGTCTGATAATGTCCCTCATTTTACATTTAATTCCCTTGGGTGCCTGGGCTTTCAGCTTACGGTTTATGTAAGGATATTACTAACACATCTGTGTGTGTGTGTGTGTGTGTGTGTGTTTGTATCCAAAGGAGAAAGAGACAAAAGGAGAGGGAGAGAGAGCGTCTTTACAGCCATTATTGTTAATACGCATCCTTGTATATGTATGAAAAGGTCATTAATAAAGACTGAGTCAGGGTGGGGGGTGGTGGGTAAGTGAGGCTTTATTGCTCCATAGCTCCAGGCTACCAACCAAATGAAACAATGTTTTTTAATGAACTAATTGTTTTGTTTTTTTTGTACTAAGTTTGTTTCTTAATCTCCCATGGCTAGCTCTGAATCACAAATGGGGAAAATGGCTAACTAAAACACAAACAAAAATGGGCTGTCAATAAGAATCTTTCTTTCTTTCTTTCACTTCGTCTCTGTATATTAAACAGTTTCGTAGATGTTTTCTTGTGTGTTCATTTACATGTAGACAATTGTACTCATATGCTGTGTGTATGTTTAAGAAGAGACAGAAGTGCGTGTGCGTGCGTGTGTTTGTGATGATTAATGTGAAATATCCTATAGCCAGATGGTGCTGAACAAGGCCCATCCATCAGCAATGAAAAGACCAGTGGGCAGAAAGCTGGCGGAGCACTTTGTCTAGGGCCAATGCCCTGCACCGGACGCACACACACACACACACACACACACACTCAGACACTACGCACACACATAGACTCTCTAAGGCCTTAACTGTGTAACCCACTGAGCCATGTTGGATCCTTGTGTTTGTGTATTTTGGAATACAGGTTCCGGCTCTTTTTTTTGTTTGTTTGTTTGTTTGTTTTATTTATTTTTTTGCTGCCCTCGTCCCACGAGTGGTGGTGCCTCACCCATAAAATAAGTATGGTATAGTGTTGACGTGTACAGGTCCCAAAACAGTGTTTAAGTGTCAAATAGTTACATTTTCCACCAGTCTAGTGCATGACTTGTGTTCTTGAAGTGAACACAAGTAACATGAAACATGAGCTTCTGAGTAAAAAAGCATCAACATGAACTGTATTGGTAACCAGTATCAACCAAGTAACCAGATGAAAAATTGACACCCAATTAAAAACTAACCAAGGTGATTCCAACTTGCATACTTGCCATTTACCAGTTCTGCTTTTGTTCACATGCACTCTGACACATTTATATATGGGATCATCCAGTACAGCCAATATTTTCAACCTTTGTTCGCAGCTATGTTTTAAGTTGGTACTGGACTATTTTTTTTTTCTCATCTTATAGGCTATAGGCCTCTGCTGTTTTCTGTGTTTACATTACAAGTAATTATTCCTGTTATGTTCATCAATGAGAGTCAGGGGTGATACACAGTGTTTCCATCTTGTTATTGTTTGTATAGAGTGACCACGGTTTATTCCCCTGTGCAAATGTGTGTGTAGTTAGAAAAAGTGTTTGAACACAATACACACATACAGACCTATCTCTCTTTGCTGCATCACTGTGTCTTCTGGTGTAAAGTTTTGCTCCCTGAAGGCTTTGCCCATCCAGACTGACGTTGTGAAACTCCCATGTTGCTTAAGTCATTCTCAGCAAACTTAACGTTTGTGTGAGTGTCCATGCATTCAGCTGTTTCTGGCAGAGCTAATAAAGCCCCTCTCCCCTCTCACCCACACTGTCATAGTCTCCTGAGAACACAAACACAGACACATACATACATTCTCTATGCTGTGTTCATAGGCCTGAATGACAAGGGTGACAGTTTTCCCTGCGGCAAGAGAGGAGGGACAAGCTGTCAACATGGCCCGTTGCACCTGCCCAGCCACACAAGACGCACACAGAGAGAGCAAGATGGAAAACTTGAAGTTGGAAATAGAGAGGGATGTAGAGGTGGCTAAATGAAAGGCTGATAATGACTAACAAGAAAGATGTCATTTGCAGAAAATAAAACACTTAAATACACTCAAAAAACTTTCCCCCTTCAGTTATTCTGAAATCCCAGTTGGCCTCATAGACGTTGACATTGTTATTTATCATTTGAAGAAAAAGAAAAAAATGTTAATTAGTTTAACAGTTCTCTCTCTTCCCAACATATATTTTTTTCATATCTTCCACATGTTGCTAAACTGAACAAGTAGTGTTCTGCTCTTTTCCCTTTTGCCGATTTTAATTACTTTTATATTGTAAAATGGGATTTTTAAGCTGCTGTTGTTTTTCATTGTTGCGTTGGTTTGAACGGGGTGTCAAGGAAGCCATTTTTGTGAAAAAAGAGAACCCCTCTTTGAACAGAAATGGTGGTCTGAGATTCAATCTGCCCAAAGTCTATCACAGTGTATTAACACCTTGGTCACGCCAATCACATGCTAATCAGGCACTTAACAGTGATGAGGTAGGTGCAACCAGAAAACAATAGGCCTGGTTACTGATTACTGGGCCATCTTGGAAACAATTAGGTCAGTTTCAGGTGAAACTAGCTATTAACAGATACTCCGGCGGTTAGCCCTCCTCCCTGAGGGCAGGGCTTAAGAGTAGCTTAAAGAGTAGCTTAAATTTCTAGTTCCCGTCTCATTTTTTCACAAATGAGAATAACTTCCGGATGGGAGCCGAAACGTCTTGATTCTGAAAACAGTGTCCAGATGACTACGACTGAAACCTTTTCTACGATAGAACACTCCTGGACGAATGAGGGACTACACCGTCTTATTGTTGCGAGAAGCTAACCTCCATCTTTGTTGAATTTGACGTTTGCTGGCCATACTTTTTTTATCCTTTACTCTTAATTAACTGACTATTCAGGGCAAGACAAGTTCTCTGTTCTCTGTCTGTCTCCAGGTTCAGCATGGCTCATATAAAGTCTGGAAATGTCTTAAATTATGTAAATTTAAGGATCTAGAGCAGTGTTGAAATTAAGTTTTTGACTCACCGGCCAAAGGGACTGGTAGACGAAAAAATCCACCGGCCAAGCATATTTTTTACTGGTCAAAATTATAAATTGCCTTTTTGTGTCACATATACATTTGTTTCAGTACATTTCATTGGGATAATAAGGTATTATGTTGAATACAAACTTAAAGAAGAGGTCAGAGCAAAATTTGAAGCAAATTTATTATTACCTTATTATTAAGGTTAATCAATTCAAGCCTGAATGCAACTTATGATCTCATAAGTAAATTCAAAATTTACTTACGGATCAAACATAAAAGTAATGGGTCAAACACAAGACTTTCACACAGGAGACCGGGGTTAATTTCCCACGCGAAACCAATAGTCAGCTTTGATTGTTTTAAGGAAGTAGTTATTCTAACCCAAACCATGATCTTTTCCTAAACCCAACTAAGTATTTTTGGTGCCTGACGCTGGGGACACACAGGAGGCGGAAGCACCACGAAGCGCCACGCTAGGTAATTTCTCCTGGGTCCAGTAGTCTGTTTACACCAAAAGCACATTTCTCCATGCTAGTCAACAAGCGATTCTGCTCCTCTGCTCTTTTCTAATCACAATAAAGTGCTGATCTTTATAATAACCTCATGAATTTCTAACTTTTAGAAAGCTTTTCATGTGTTTCTGCGGGGCGTCGCTTCTTCTGCAACAATGAAGTTAAAAGGATCACCTTGTGCGAGTCCTTCTCCCCACAGCATTCAGGCAGCCTCTCAATGCAGATTCTGACCATGCCAGATCAATAACTAATGCTATAAGAGTGTTTATTGCTGCAAATGTGGGACCATACTTGTTGTAGAGAATAAAGAATTTAAACATATGGTCAGAGTGCTTGAGCCACGCTACAATGTGCCTTCATATGTACATTTTAGTTAGTCTGTTGTGCCTACCCTGTATAAATGAGCGCAAGCTGCAGTTCAGGAATTATCAACAGGTCAGAGTCTTACGATGGAGCATTACTGATATTTGTGTTATTTGTTATTTATTTTTTCTTATTGACAATATGACAGTATTTGAGTGCATTAACTGTTACAGTAAGAATTATGGCCAATGAGCTACTGTTGAATGTTTACATTTTTCAAAATAAATTACAATAATACATTTTTTGTTTTTGTTTACCTGCTGTACCGAAAACATACTGAACCATGACCCTAAAACCGAGGTACATACTGAACCTTGAATTTTGTGTACTGTTACACCCCTAACACACAAGCACACACACGCCTGCCAGTGTCTGTGTCTGCTCGTCTCTCTCGCTCTCTGTTTAGAGACAATTGACAAATATGTGGAATAAGTACGTAATTTAAAAAACACAATCACAAACAACAGTAATACTATTTCTAATAAATATAGCTAGTGGATGGGCAGATCTTGATAAATCTAACTAAACTGTGACCGTCTGAAATGTTCCTAAACAAGTTTTATTTTGAAAGTCTAACCGGATGTTGCATATTTATTATTGCTAACTTGACCGCAGAATGAGAACGCATTGAAAACGTGACACTGCCACACCTAGGCGAGGCAAAATGTGACACATACATCATTTACGTTTGCAAAGACCAAGTGCGTTGTTGTTGTTTTTAACCTGAATTTGATGAATTTACTGTTTACTACGGAGTTTCCTGATGGACAGATAGCTTTACTTGTTGCTAACTGTAGCTGCTGTTAGCTAGTTAGCTCATTTAGCCATGCAGCAAGCAGCCCTATTAGCTTTAATAGCTTAAATAAAACTTTATTAGCTTTATTAAACCTTCTCCTCCCGGTTGTCCAAAGGTCCTGTGCTAACACTCCTTCGGTGCTCCGAGCTCCCATTCTGGGCAGAGTCAGTTAGCGTTAATTCAATTTATTTATTTATATAGCGCCAATTCATAACAGAAGTTATCTCATTGCACTTTTCCTATGGAGCAGGTCTAGACCGTACTCTTTATAATATTTACAGAGATCCAACAAATCCCACCATGAACAAGCATTTGGTGACAGTGGCAAGAAAAACCTTCCTTTTAAGAGGCAGGTAATTAGGACCGCTAATTGCACGGCTAACTGAGCTAACTAGCTATGGGCAGCTACAGTTAGCAGCGGTTACACCCGCACCACACTGCCTACCTCTACCTGTGCATGACGGCTACCTCGCTGAACTGCAGCAGCTCACATGCATGTGGTGTTCACACAGATACAGAGTGTTGCTGCTTCCACTTACTTGCGGTTCAAGACAGACTGTTTAATAATGATTTCCCATAACCTTTACACTTGACAAACATACATACTATACGTCTGCCCCTGATAACTATGGCTTCTCTCTTAAGTTATATATTGGGTGCTGCACAAATAGGGGCCAGGTGGTGTTCAGGGACCTATCAATTTTTTTTCTCTTGGGACCAAATGCTCTTTAAGCCTTCATAACTAACACATACCTGCTTCTGTCAGTCATTTCTCATGCCACACTGCAGCTGTACTGCATGTTGTTTTTGAACACACCCAGAGCTGTGTATAGGCCATTTCAAAGTGGATGCAGAACTGTGAGAGAGGGGTTCCTGCGCAGGATCGAACTCATGGGGTGCAAGTAGCTCCAGGAAAGCTGTGCCTAAACAGCGTTATAATAAAGAACCAGGCGAATTTGTATGGAAGTTAGACGTTAAACTTAAAGCAAGTCTAAGTTTATAATTGTGAAAGATTTAAGAGATCTGTCGCGTTTGTCCATCATTAGAAGCACAGACAATCAAATTAACCATGCCCTTGAAGGCCAGAAACAAAGAGAACAGAGAACAACAAGGAGACAGGACGACCCCATATATAAACGTAGAAAATACTTTATATGCTGGTGTCAGTAGAACATAAGGTGAAATCTGTTGAAACTAAAGTCAGTGGTCAAAAAGATGGAAAATAACTCGAGTGGATTTGGAATAGTGCCACAGAATTGGTGTGAAGGAGCAGAATTATCCACGCATGATAATCATGAAGTTATGGAAATACCAGACTAAAGTCAACATAATAAAGCCACAAGGTGACAAAGAAATCAAGATCCAAGACCAGATAATGCTTTGTCCAGGAACTGTCCGCTAACCTGAGGAGAAGACGCAAGGAATATCTTCCAATCCGACAGGAATTGGATATTATTAAGGATTATTATTATTATTATTATTATTATTAATATTATGGATTAAATTTCAACTACGCCAAACGTCAATGCTGTGGATATGGATGGTATAGGATGGGTGGGAGAGGGTTATGCCGCCACCTACTGCAGCAATAGTAGGGTGTCTGTATAGGTACACACCAATATAAACTTAATTTATTTGGTGATGATCTTTTGATGTATTTAATTAATTTGGAAAAATCTATACAGCCTTTGTTTAAAAAAAATATCTGAATATTCAATCGTCTCAGGTTATAAAATGAATATGGAAAAAACAGAAATAATGGCAGTAGGGAAAAATAAACACAGGACTTATAACAATTATTTTAGTGGACAATCAGTATTAAGTACTTAAGATGTGCAATAAGTGACAATTAGCAACAGATATTAAGAAAAATGTATTTTGTTAATGATATGACATCTGACTTAATTAAATGGATAAATCTTTTCTACTCTCTGTCAACTTTATAGTAAATACAGAATATTTTGAGTGAGCCGATATAAATTCCAAACAATGCTCCTTTATGGAACAATCCTTGGATAGCTCTTCAAAATTTACTATTAAGATGGTTTACACGGAGGGATAGAAACTGTTAATGATTTAATGAATGGAAACAAATGTATTCCTTGGACTGATTTGCAAAACAGATTTGGTCTGCCTAATGCAGAATTTTCAAGTATATGCAACTAAGAGGTTTAATCCAATCTTTTGATTTACATTCTTTTGGACAGCAGAGCATCTAGAGGAAATTATATTTGATTCAGAAACAGATACTAAATTAACAGGTTAATATTACGTAATCCTGCAGAAATCATATTCTGTAGACACTTTGTTACAATCTAGAATACATTTTTGAAACCAAGATTTAAGGATAACTGATATCAATTTAAGATGGAGGGAATGAACGAGAGATATTATGGTCATTTAAAATTTGTGTTTCATCCAATATGAAACAATATACAGAATCTACTGTACAAGAGATACAGTTTATAAATATGATAGTTTCCTGATATATGAAATATATCAGGGAACTGTCTTAAATGTGGATTTAAGGATTCATTGATCCACATTTTGTGGGATTGTTGCAAAATTTGGTTTGTATATAACATTGGTTATCAGAGATATTGGGGGTGAAATTTTTTTTTATCAATCAATTTGTATATTTCAAGATATATTTGAATATAGTCGAATTATTTTTTTTTCATCAATTGTATTTAAGAAACTTATACTCAAACACTGGAAAAAAATCAAAAACGTGGACTTTAACTTTTAACCTAGTTTGATGTTTTTGTTGTTTGTTTGTGTTTGTGTTTCTTTAGAATGTCGGATAGGTGGACCATAATGACACCTGGTACATGATAATAAAGTGGTCAGAAATGAAGGCCCTGATCGTATTGTTGAAGTTTCAGTTGGTGAAGGATAAAATAGGGGTGTACTCGATAAAGATTAACTGTATTTGAAGACTTATATGTTATGTATATTTATGTTCATTTACATTTCACATACTGTGCTATTGAGCGTTTGTTTCATATGCGGGTAAACTTGTCCTCGTATGTTTTGTTTTCCTGTCTTGTTTTGCTTTGTCATTAGGATTGTAGGTCTTTGTTTTGTTGATGCAGGCATATATGATGTACATTGTGTATATTTGGAAATCTAAATAAAATCTTTTAAATTATTATTATTTTAAGTGGATGCAGAACGGACATGGATTGTTCAAAAAAGGACAGCCGCTTGCTCAAGTCCAAAACATCAGCATTCTGGTACCACATTTTTTGCCAGCACATGGGAAATAACAGCCATCTGTTTTGACTCTTAGGCCCTAAAAATGAGCTGTTGTGTAATAATATATGTTACTAGTATTATACTTTTCTTCTGTTAGTTAAAGAATTAGACTAACTGTACACTTTTCTGGTGTCTCTTGGCATTTTTTTCTTCAAAATTTCAATTAAAAGCAGGTCTACGGCCTGATGGGTATCTGATAAATATTGAGAGGACCTATCTATGACTAAGTTGATAGACAAAAGAAATAGGTTTTACAACTGAGAGATTCCTCCGTAGCTTTAGGTGGGCTAAGATACGTATAATATCTTAGTGTGCTGGGTAATATTACACCTCCTGTTTGATCAAAGACAACACAAATGGAATGAGACCTCTGTGTGTGTGTTTGTGTCTCTACATGTATTGTGTACAATGTGTACACTGATATTCCACCCACATTGCAATGCTGCTTGCCAAAGACATGATTTTCTTCTGCTACTGTACAGTAGAGCACTGTAGCCATGTATACATGCTCTCAATCTGTCAAGATTACACAACAGCTACTTGCACAACACATACACATGTATGGTCCCACAAAAGTGCAAACACACATGTCAGCCTCCACAATTACTTAGTCCATTTGGTGCCAAACAAACATTTGCCTTTGAAATATTCCCAGGTTGTATATTTTTTTAGTTTATGCGACACCACATTATAGCTACGTTGTATCTGTTCTAGAGACATACAGTACACACAAACAGTATAAAACTCTGCTAAGCATGGCAATCTTGGCTGGTGTGTTGTTAGTTTTTGTTTTTAATTCAGACACATTAAAGGCTGTTACCATCCTTAAAGGTCCACTATGTAACATTTAGGAGGACCTATTGGCAGAAATGGAATATAATATTTATACGTATGTTTTCATTAGTGTATAATCACCTGAAAATAAGAATTGTTGTGTTTTTGTTACCTTACAGTAAGCCATTTTTATCTACAGAGGGACCGGATTCCCTTCCACGGAGGCCGCCATGTTGCACCACCATGTTTCTACAGTAGCCCAGAACGGAAAAAAAACAATCATTGGCTCTAGATAGGGCCTTTTGCGAGTTTCGCGGCCACTGTAGTTACTCCTACACACTTGGAAGGGGAGGGTGAGGCGAGCAGTATTCAAATAGTTGCTAACTGCAATTTCATTGCAGGTTGCTTTGGAAATTAACATGCCTCTCTATACCCATACAAGGGAAAGTGTGGCACCAACAGTTTCGGAGGAGTTGCCAAGTTTTCTAAATTAATGAGTTACTATTTGTGATAAAATTATGACACAACAAATGCTGAACCTTAAGAAAACAAAACCACCTGAGCAGAGTTGCTATGCTGGTCAGAGGCAGACACTCCCATCCAAACCCAAGGAACTTCTAACTTCATTATATATTATGCTATGTGGTGGTCCATTCTTTAATCTCTAAATTGTGTATTTTGTTGTGTTTTCTAACTAGTGAAACCTAGAGCATTAGTTTACAGTGCCATGAAAACAGCCATTTAACCTAGTTACTGTAATGGAGGTTGCTGCTGAAAACATTAGGGAGCACTCAGTGGAATCTTTCTATCTCTCTTTCATAGTTCCAAGGTTGTGTAGCCAAAAATGAAAATGAAAAGGAGATTGTTGTTGTATATCTGCTTTGGCAGCTTGAGAAAAGTTTTATAAGTTCACTTAGTAACTGAGTTGAATTGGGAAATGGAGATGGGCTGGAAAAAATTGCTTTTTTAGAAATCTTAATGGCTCAGTTGGCTTGCTTTGTTGAAATAATTTTACTCCTTTTATAATACAATCTCAAGAAAATATCTGCTCTTTCACTCCCTCTCTCTCACTCACGCTCTTCTTTCTCAAAGTGACATAGTGTGCGCTGTAATGGTTTGTTGATCGCTCCCATTTGTTGGGCCAAAGGCGTCAGCTTGTCTGATATTTACACACACAAACACAGACAGGTTCACACACTCACACTCATATACACACTTAGACACACAAACACACAGCAGTGGGCCAGAGGACACCATGGGTTTGCAGCTACCTCTTTTTAACAGCATGCTATGTGACTGACATCTGAATGGAGGGGTGGTCGGAGGGAGTGTGTGTGGGGAGGGAGAGAGAAAAGGACAGAGAAATGAATGAGGAAGGGGTATTAGGGCTTGTGTTGCTAAATGGTTTCCTAGACAGAAGTGTGAATGCTTCCTGATTCAGTCAATAGGCCCCCCATTCAGCCAGGCTCATTTGGAAAGGTATGTGTGTTTGTGTTTATGTGTGTGTATTACCTTTTATATTGTGCAGCTGCTTGGCTGGCTAAAGTGGATTCTCTCGCTCTTCTTTAGAATAATTCAACCATATATAGGGTACGATAAATCTTATGCTTTCCTCCAAATAGGAGGAGTAGGAACAACTGGTAATAACTGAGGTGTGAAAATGGCTGCAATTACTTCTCTTTTAATGACCACCATGCTCTATTGATATATCCAACCATAGGCAATGTTCAACAATAATACAGTATATGGTACCAGAAGAGAATTAGCTATTTTTCTATTGTTTTGGCATTTTCGTGCAAAGAACTTTTCAGTAGTGAAATTACTGGTTTTGTTTGTATCAAGCTGACAAGTATTTATCATAAGTGGGGACTTGGAACTTACATCTTTGTTTGAGGTTTTCTCACTTCACTATTTTTTTACATTTACAGAAAACAGGTGACTCAGTTATAAGAGCCATATCTGTTCTTTGTAGTGTTTTTATGGTAATACATTACTTGAATTGCTTTGTTTTTTTCTGTTGGGCCTGTGAATTCATACCTGGGCCAAGTGGAACTTAGACCTACTTGCACAACCTTATCAACACTGATTATTGCTTTAGAGTACAATTCTTGCTAGTCCCCGATTGGCTGGGCCTTTAACAAGGGGTCATCCTTAATGAGGGCCATTCTGTAGTGGATGGAGTCTCACTTCACAATCACAGCTCAGCATCATCACAGCTGATTATACAGAATTTGTGTTCTGTGTGTCTCTGTACATTTGTCTTTTTGGATGTGCGTGTGTCTGTGTATGTACAGTACGTGTTGCCATGACTCTTTGTGTTGTTTCAATATCATTGAACCATACTGTGCGAGAGCATGCAAATGTCGGAATATATGTGTTTTTATATATATGCATGTATACAGGCTTATCAGCCCTAGTAATTGTTTGTCTGTGCCTGATTGCTTAGCATAGCCTGTCCTTAGACATATTAGAACTCTGATTCAACAAAACTCACTACAATCTATATGGAAATTTAGATGCATTCTTTCAGGTTACAGGCTAAAACCATGGTTGGATTTTTTTTTTTTGTCTTCTGCCTTTCTGCCTTCCTTGCTTACTCCCACGCTGTTTAGGGATCTCAACTTCTTTTCATTCCATGTTCAGTCCAGATAGCCCAACCCTGCTAACTAAAGCAGAGATTGCCTTTATTCAGCACACAGACAAACACTCGAGGGAAAGAGGGAGAGATCTAGGTACAAAAAAGAGTTATTTAGTTTGTGAATGTTATTTGTGTTTTACGATTGGCCCTTGTATTCACTCCCTCCCATTTAAATCTTAGTTAATCACAGTATCACACATTCACAGTCGCACACACTTTGTCAAGACAGAGGACTAACTCAGCCAATCTCTGTAGGATTCATTCTTTTTGCCTTGATAGATGTGAACTACACCAGTTCCTTTGTTAGCTACTTTAACTTCTCATTTAACAATCTGTGGAGAGCTTATCGTCTATTGTAAATTACATGTTAACACCGTTTGGAATCTTGCATTTACTTATTGATTTTATTTGGTAGTTGCAGAGCATTTATCTTGAGCAATGTATGTTTACAGGTTATCCACTTGTCCAAAGGAACTTTCTTCCATCATGTTGTGAATTATTGTACCTCAACTGAAGACCCTTGAGGGCGTAAAGGCACCATAGTACAATATGCTAAATGTGTCTGTTTTTATTTTTTTCATATCTCTTTACTTGACACATTAGAAGCATGTATTTAAAGCTGCATATTTATATGGTGTTATTTATTACTTATGGACTTACTTTTCAAAAGTTAAAAGTCAGTTTTGTTGTTAAAGGTTCTATATATGAGAGTCTGAACATTAATATAGCAGAAAACAACTCTTTGCTTTGTCACACCCGCTATGTATGTGTTGTTATCCAAACTTCTCTGTGCTTTGTTTATACAGCCGGTCCGGCCACATGTGCATGTTAGTGCATGTGACTTCCTCGCTGTGAAACTGTTGGCTTTGAGGAGAGCTGTTTCTTTTCTCATCTAACGCGGTGAATTAAGGATTTATTTCGACCAAACCAGCATTGGTGATTGTTGGAACAGTGGAAAGACTAACAAAGACGGTTTTGGTGAGTTTTATTTGGTTTCTGTCCAGTTTGAATGAAGTGTGTTCTACAACGATCTGCAAGGTAAAATTACTGTTTTTCTCAATGGAGTCTGGTGGGCCATAGTGTCTGTTTGTTTTGGTCTGAGATGCTTTTGCTCTAGTGTGACATTTAGTGGCAGTGAATGTCGCATACAGCTCCTTTAAATTTGTCTTATGATCAGTCCCAGTTGAACCTAAATTTGGCTTTCTGACTAACCCAGTGTGTTTGTCAGTGGGGATATAATTTTTTCTCTTTTCCTGAAAAGTGTATTTTTTACAGAGACAGGCTTTCTTCAATGCCACTGACATTGCATGAGTTGTTAAACCCTGTACCGTTGTTCTTTCCAAGATAAAGAGGTTTAGTGCCAGACTTTGGTAGACCCATCTATCTTTTCATATGTGTATGAAACCACCAGTGGCTAATAACATCAGTCTGACTCTTCACCCCACATCTGCCTTCTATCTGTTAAGTCAGCAATCACTACCTAACCACACCCGCTTTCACACACACACACACACACACACACACATACACACACACACACAGGAGCACAGAAAGAATCACATTGTGACTATGTGCATGTAGTGTGTTTATATTAGGATTGGGTTTTCAAGAACGGGTTCAAAATTTAGAGCCAGTTACAAATGTATTAGACCCTGTGATCTATTTATAAATTATCTCTTTGTTTCTGCCTATTGATTCTTAAAAAATGTCTTAAGCATCACATGCACAAACAAAAACCACTGTGCAAATAACTAGAAAAAATACTGATCAGCTGATGTGTAAACATAAGTTTTGCAGTAAAATGTTATGTACAACACGTAATTTGATTTCCTTCCTTAAGGTGCCTACTTTTGTTTTCTTGTATGCATGTAAACATAGTGCAAGACTTGGAGGATAGTGACTTTACATTCAGGACACACACATGTTTTAAGACAGCAAGCACACACACTGCACAAATGGCCCTGTAAATGAGCTGTGTGTATAGGGCCAAATGTGGTCTCAGTACTGTAAAGGCTTTATTCTCATTATAGCTGAGTTACAAAAACTGGGGCACAGCAGGGGGGGAAAGTGATACATTAACTCACTGCAGGCAACTGACTGTGTGTGTGTGTGTGCGTGTGTGTGTAAGGAAGAAAGAATTTAGAGTTTAAATGAAGGCAGTAAAAATAGTGTGTTTATTGTGCTTTTTAGCCTTGTTATGTTCTTTGTATGTGTTTGTGTGACAGGGATTATTCCCAGGTTATCTCATCCTGACAACTTTGAGAAATGTATGAAGTTTTTCTTTTTATCCATAAATAGCTGAAATTTCTCTATATTCTGAGCATCTTGAATCATTGTTTTCAACCCATTGCTGGATGTTTGATGGGGTGGAATTGATTCGTACACTAAAGGCTAATTTGTGGTTCAACGTAATGTCAATTTACTGCAGGTGTATGTAGGGCAGATGCTGCTGCTGTAGCTTTCTTAAAGGTCCAGTGTGTATGATTTAGTGGCATCTAGCGGTGAAATTACAGTTTGCAACCATTTGAATACGGCTCGCCTCACCCTCACTTTCCAAGCGTGTAGAAGAAACTACGGTGGCCGCGAAACCTGCCAAAAACGCAAAAGGCCCTATCGTGAGCCAGTGATTTGTTTGTCCATTCTGGGCTACTGTAGAAACATGGCAGTGCAACATTGGTGGTGCAACATGGCGGCTTCTGTGGAATGGGACCCACTCCCTCTGTAGATAAAAACAGCTTATTCTAAGGTAACAAAAACACAACAATTCTTATTTTCAGGTGATTATACACTAATGAAAACATACTTATGAATATTATATTCCATTTCTGCCAATAGCTCCTCCTAAATGTTAAACACTTGACCTTTAAGGTGGAAAAAACATTGGTCAGTTTCAAATTATCCCCTCTGCTACCTTAACCCTTCAGTGGTCTGATCAAATCAGTTTCAAGTTCCAAAGGATTTGCCATGAAGATGTTATCATTCTGAAACAGAGTAAGTAAGCTACATCTGTCAGTTAGTGTAAAACAAAAAAGCCAGAAATGTTTAGATGTACCACCAGTAACACCACTGCAGAACTATAAATCTGCTGTTGACATCTAATCAATAATCCAGCTTTATGTGTACACAAAAACATTTAGGCGCAAACATAAAACTGCAGTCAACCATGCTGGAGCTTAAAATGACAAAACGGCATGTCTGTTGGAAATCAATCAGAAATGTATTATTTAGTGAGAGAGAAAGCAAGTAAATGAGTTTAAGTGAGTGATTATGATTGTGTATTAACTACATATTATTAGTCTATTAACTACATATTAATAACTTTTAGCAATGACAATTATTTCCCTGCGTCCTTTGGATTTAATTTTCAAACAAAAGACATTTTACATTATTACAATTCGAAACAGTGGTTGGTTGATGGTTTCTAGACTCATATTCTTGTAATTTGTCTGAATTTAAGAGAGAAATGTACTGGAACTGTGTAAGTTCAGGAAACCCCAGCCCTATTTACCAAACCAGCAGCATCAGGAAATTTTAAAATACCTAGTCCTCTGCCCTTTAATTGTTAAGATTTTTTTTTCCTTTAGGTACAGTGTTGTGAATGTAACAGCTTGTTTTCGGCACAAGGATGTCTGCTGTTTTGTTAATTTCATTTTGCTACTGTAGCACTGCTGTAAGAGTGATATGAACAGACCAGAATCATTACTCACTGCTCTCTTAGAACACCCTAGACAGATTTAGAGAATAAAGAAGAGAATCACTGAAAGATAAATGGGGGAAAAAACAGCTAGAGCTTCCACATATTGAAGAGGAGAAAGTGAGACAAAAGAACACAAACAAACACCTCAGGAAAAAAAGAATGAACTGAATATTTATGGAATCGAACAGGAGAAAAGAAAACAAAGACCCTTTTCAAATTTGACACCTATTCACATCTGTGGCCCTCTCCTCTTTCTTCATAATCTTTGGTGGAGTCATCTCTCAATGTGTTGCGTATAGATTAGTGTGTTTGCTTGTTGTGCTGAAGGCCTGTTAATTGGCTATTTGGGGCTAATAAATAGCTGTAATTAACAGGCATCGTTAGGTGAGGCAGGGATGGAAAAACTGTGGCAAATCAGCTAGGGGAAAACATAGAACTACAATGTGGGGACATTCAGCTGGAACTTTTGTTCATTAGGACATTTAGATTAAATGGGTAGCAAGGTAAGTCTTATTGGGACCAATAAGGGTTTCCTGTCAAAACTGAATTCCCTACCTGCTCAAAAACCTGAAATTTTTTTTAGGTGTGTTTTCAAATAAGACATAAGGAAGAAGTGTGCAGAACCCACCTCAAATCCACTCACCCACCTTTTTTAGGCTAAAACAAATGTGATGTTTGGATTATACATCATAAAATAGGTCAAACTGAATTTCATGCAGATGTTAAAAACTGTCCATTGCTTTTTGCAAGAACAATTTGTTGGGTTTATGTAAATGGCTGTTAATCATTTGATGGCTTGTTTATAGCTAGTTTATAGTTAGTGTATAATTGCATCACAGTTATAGTGTAGAATTGCGCCACTGGATAGTGGTTAAAAAGGAACTCTTTATGTATCATAAGTTTTCACCAAGGAGTCCAACATTCAATTCAGCTTGTCTTGAAGATCTATAGAACAGTGTGTTGCAATAACACACACTGTGGTGAAAAGAGACACAGGATATATGTTGTCTAAAGCAGATGGGCCGGTTAATCTAAAGAGCATTCAGATGTTTTCCCCACTGAAGTTTTCTAGGATGTTGAACTTTGCTGTAACCCAGTGAGTGCAGCTGATGGTCCCTGTTCATTTTTAGTGATTGGATAAGAAGACTGTCTGCTGTCTCAGCTGATTTAAAAACCTAGACTCACGCTCTCTACTTCTGTCACCCTTCTTTACCAGTCTACCATTTCTTGTCTGTTTCATCTTGTCCTCACTTTGCTCATCTTTTTTTCTTCCTTCCTTCCTTTCTTTCTTTGCCCTTCACTGCTGCTCATATCTCTGAGTTGATATATGAGAACCCAGACTTGTTGAAGCGAGTTATAGTTGTTTGAAGTCCTGCCAGTGAAAGGGTGGACTTTAAGCCCATTAAACAGCAAAAAACAATTAGGGATTTTCTCTTTCTTTTGACTACAACAGTTTTTTCGTCCGTGGTTGGATTTCATGCCTGCAAATAAAAAGGTGAATAGGCGCAGGTGAGGCTCGAACATTTGCTTCATTTGTCTGTTTCTTGGTCACAGTCATTCATTTGGTAGGTTCTCATGCACACTAATAGTGCTATTATAGCCAGAGTAATTGCAATAAATAACTGTAGCACGTATCCTGGTCTTATTTTATTTTTGGTGTTTTGATTTTATGCATGCACCAGAAAGGTTATGAAGTGAACCAGCTGCAAAGTGGTGTTTCAGTACACATACAGTGGCTTAGCAATTGGTGGTAGAGGGTTAAAATTTATCATCACACTTATTTTGTGGCATTGATAAGGTATTTGTTGTAGTATATCACACAAAAAGTAGATAATCTGTATTTTAATTATTGACTAATGTTCCCACAACTTCTGTGGTCTCTTCATGGAGGAGAAGCAGTGGCCTGTCCCTCTCTGTAAGTGAATGAATTTTCTGGTCATTCAGACCAGGACAGTAGTTTCTTCACTCAACATTTTCCACCCTCTGGTTATTCTCTCATTACCTAATTAGCATAGTCATTTAATATAGCATAGCAGACCCACGCACCCATTTTAAATTAAAATGACCTGGACATGTTTATCTCTGTGTCTGTTTCTCTCTCTCTCTTTGTAGTTTCTTTCTCTATCATTTATCTCTATCAGTCATGTATGTCTGTCATATTGTTAAAATAAGTCCAGCTTTGAAAAGAAAGAACAGTACCCTGAGGGCTTGTCAGACAACTTGATGACATGATGCTTCTGTTGAAAGAAAACAGGGAGGATCAAATGCTTAATGGCCACCTGTGTGTGTGTGTGTGTGTGTGCTGTGTTTCTTTTCATAAACGTACTGTCTTATTTCAAGTGGCAGTTTGAATGTTATGATATTTACAAAAGGTATAGAGATTGAATAAAAATTTAGAAATAAAATTTGGAGTAACAGAAAGAAACAGAAAAGAATGGGAAAAAATAGCACTGCAGATGCACTACAGTTAAACCTAAGCTTTAACCAGTTCTGCCGCTGCATTTACATTTGGCAATACTTAGTGTGGCCAACTTTGTAATGCAGATCAAAATTCATATGCATCTGCTTTTGTAAACACATTTTGGAATCATGTCAATATATCAATTTCATTCCTTTAAATGGACTTTTATTGTTTCAGAAATTGAATAATCTGGAATGTTCAATCAGGAAACAGGCTGATTTGGTCTAGGTTGGTCTTTGATTCAGTTCTGCATAGCATCAAAATATATTCAAAAAAGCTGCAGATACATTGCATGTTATGCATAGTTTTACCCAGAAGAGTAAAGGAGTAGAGGGAGATGCAGAACATGACTATACCCTCCTTTGAACAGCATCCAGTGATGATAAATAATTACGCAACTGTAAAAAGGAGGAAAAAATATCTAGTCAGATGAAGGCTTTCCTTTTAGAAGACTCAAGCACGGTAGCACAGTGTTTATTAGAACACACACATACAGTACATTTTGTGCCTTCATAGCAGATTAGATAATGTCTCGCTTTAACAGGTTTTCTCAAACCCACAATCACAATCTCTATGTGTTGTTGTAGCTCTAACAATGCTGAATCTGTCTGTATGCTGGTGATTCCCATGGTATTTGGCCTCACTTCACTTTATATAATTTACTTTTATTCATACAAACAGTGTATAGCTTAAGATGTGTGTGTGTGTGTGTGTGTGTGTGTGTGTTTGTCCTCCCTGTGTCTCTTATAGACCTTGCACCTCCTCAGAGATGTAATGACTCATTTGTCAAGAGGGCCAGAGAATAGAAAGATGTAAAATAAAAGGGAGAAAGATCAACAGAGGCTGCAGTTCATGTTGGAAGCCAGCCTGTGTAAAAGATTGTCATAGATGGAGAATGTCAAAAGATAAAAACTAAAGAGAGAAGAGACAGAAATAGAGAGAGGCAGACCAGTTCAAGTCATCTCCTCTCATGCAGAAGTGATGTGCTCCCTTAAGTACAATCTTTTCCAGGAACTCCAGCATAAACAAATTAAGTCAAAGTATCCCTGCAGCTACTTTGTGTGTGCATATCTGGAGATGTATGTGCATCTTTTTGTGTGTGTTCTTGAATCTGTGTCTTTTCAACCCCTCTATGTTTTGGTTTTGTATGAGTGTGTATGTGTGTGTATCATTGTGCGTGTGGTTGATATGCCTTTGACACAAATCATGCCTTTCCATGCGCATGTGTGTGAGTATTTAGTGCGTTTTGACTGCTGTACTCTGAGGCGGTGTGTGTACAAGTCACTGCAAGGCCACATTGTAATCACATTGTTTAGAGAGTGTTTTTTCATCAGGACAACACATGTAGTGACAACAAGTCCTGAAGCTAAAGTTGAGCTAAGACACAACCAGTGCATATAATTCCTCATCTGCAACAACAGTATAAAATATAGGATAACTCTGTGTCCTCTAAGTGTGTAACCTTTTACACATCTGTATAGCTTATATATATATATATATATATATATATATATATTTTTTTTTTTCCCCTACATTCCTATAGTGAAATTGCTAGTAGTTAAGTTTGTTTTCTATTTTTTCACTCACTGCTTTATTGAAATTAGAAACTTTCAATTTGTCTTTTTGTTTGCATTGTTGTGTTGTTTTCACTGTTAAAACAGTTTCTTAACATAATGTGGGAAATGTTTGAGTGTTTGCAAGAAGTTTATATTTGTATTATATGGCAGGTATATGCTCCTTTTTATTTTAGTTTATTTTTCCCCTTGGGCTTGAACACTGCCTACACTAAAATTGTACCCTAGGCCTCATACAGCTGTATGTATACAGCTTACAGAGCACATAGTGTGTTGCATGTGTTCGTTTAGCATGTTTTTTGTTTTCAGGCTTTAGAAAAAGTCAAAAGTCATTCAGGGGCGGCACTAGCTTGCTTGAAAATTATGTGATATGATAGGTTATTTCATGAGTAAATAACACTAAAGGCCTCAGGCCTTTATTGAGGACACAAGTTGTTTATGTATCTAATGTACCATATATGAGTGAATAACCTTTGCTGGCAAGTATAGAGCGAATTGATGTGCGAACTGTGTGAAGGACTTGTGGAGGGCATAGGCTAGTTAATTAATCTAATGTAGTCTGGAGTAATTTTCACTTGCTTTGACCTGTTTATGGGTAAATGCCTGTTGACATTAGAGCATGACGTTTATTGGGTACATACAGTAGGCTTGTGTATGTATCAAGTTCACCACAGGCCAGTATGCAAGTTGATATGTTTTTATCCAGTGCCCATGAATAGATGTGAGTAGAGGCAAAAGGGGATTTGTTCAGACAAACAACGTCACAAAACCAGCCTCTCAGGGCATTAAAAGGTCATTGATATTGTTTTAAACAGCACTATATGCAGTGAAAGCCAGTCATGCACGCATGTTTCCATATATATTTTGAAGAGAAATTGAAATACAAGCGTCTTTCAAGCATTAACTTTTTGCTAACCACTGCTCTCATATAGCTTGCCCAACAGGGATATTCCCTACAATATTCCTCATGTCCTGATATGTCTGTCTACAGAGCCCCAGAAAGGTCATGGTGAGATTTATTTATTTATTTTTTTGCTTTACCTTGCAATACGTTTGTGTTACCTTGCAATATGTTTTGCATTCCCTCTGATCCATAGAGAAATAGGCTGAGATTTATTATGATATAGTATTATGTATTATGTAGTAAACCACTGCTGGTTGTGACCACAGCGCAAAAGGGCGAGGTGCAAGTCTGTATCATTGCTGCTAACGGAGCCACTTAACCTAGGTCTCTCAGCAACTGCTGCTGGGGCTGATTGAGACAGACTGTAGCTGCGATTATGACTAAAGCTATGGGATGACATAGCTTTGGCCGTTGCTGTGACTGTGACTGTAGCCATGGCACCACCACAGCCAGAGCAGCTACAGCTGTGCTCATATGCAGTCAGTGGCTGTATACTGTTGGAGCATAGCCTTTTGAAAAGAGTAATGATCAATAAATGCATAATGTAAACTGTCACATCTCTCCTTTCTGTAAAATCTGTAGAGCGTTTCCCTAAACTGGCAGTTTATTATAAATGGACTGGCCCAACACATTAAATGTCCCTGTGTATCAGGGGAATGCAAAAAAATACTTTGAGGTACACAAGTCTATGTTTTGCATCATATTGAATAATGCCCCGCTACTTAGTGCAGTTCAGTGATGTTATTGTCTACTTTCAGCAGCTGCACAGATAGAGTAGCTTTGAATCCATAGAGATTCCATCGGCCTTATACAAGTCTGAAAACGTCTTCAGTGTGCAGTGAGATTTTTCACTCTGGGAAAAGAATGAGAACTAAAATACATATAATGATGATGATTACATTAAGTGCATGCATTGCTATTCAAGACATCATTTAAAAACAGTAGTGAGCCTAACGCAAAAATATTGTATGAATCAAGAATTCGTT
Organism: Siniperca chuatsi; assembly: GCF_020085105.1. NCBI lineage: Eukaryota > Metazoa > Chordata > Actinopteri > Centrarchiformes > Sinipercidae > Siniperca > Siniperca chuatsi. The sequence goes on from NC_058050.1 coordinate 18,645,018, forward strand.
CCCAGTTGAATGAAATTTGGTGTAGCTGTTATATATATTGACATCCTTTTGTAGCCAGGGATAAAATGACAGATGATGACACTTTATTTTTTGGACTTTATTTTTATTGTTGTTCCAAACATCAGCTAATATTTTTAAATAGTTATGTGATGTGTGAAATTACTTTCATTTTCCATGTAACTTCAGTTATCTCAATGCAGATTCTGTGCTGTATTCACTAGTCGTCAAACCACTATCGCTACATGCAGAAACACTAGACTTTGAGTATGTTTTTAGTGCACTAATTTGTCCATGCAAATCTTTGTAGTGTCTGTGTATTAATGTTCAGGAAAGTGTTTTTGTTTTTCGTATGCTTGTTCGTACATCTGTGTATATGTGTGTGTATATGGATTTGTGTTAATGAGTACAGTAGCTCCAAGCGAGTGCTCTGTGTACAAATTAACAGAGCCCTCTGTGCCAAACATAGGTGCTTGTGTGTGTGTGTGTGTGTTTTTCTCAGAGGTGATGAATATAGGGGGTCTAATTTTGGATGAACGTTCAAATCCTGCTCAAGTGTCCAAGTGTGTGGCTTGTCACACACATGGACACACACAACACTGGCCGTTTGATAGCCCTGCCACTCAGCCATATGTCACCTAAGAGCCTGGCATCTGCTGCCACACAAACACACAGTAACAAGAGACACACTGAAGTAATCACTTTTTTTCTGTGTTGCACACAAATACATTTGCATACATGCACACACACAGAAAAACACACACTCTATGAAGCATTCCCTCTTTACTTGCCATTTGCCATTCTCATTCACAGAATTTAAACAGCAGATTTGGAACACATGTATAGGCCTGGCATACTGGATCCATGTTTATGTAGACAGCAGATTAGAGCTTACTATATGCAAAATCAGCCCCTCAAAAATGCACACACACAATCAGCGAGGCAAATTCATTGGCAGAGGCAATGCACATCAAGTCAAACAGCACACACACACACACACACACATTTATGAACACATGCAGAGTAACATTCATAATTGTGTACACACAGAGACACAGGCTGGTATAATGCATATTCAAATGATGTTAAAGCCATTTAGATCGGCCCCTCATTTGCATTTGTGCCATTAGCCCACAATCAGAGCTGGCTCGGCCTGCCAACATGCCCCTTGCATCTTCTACACACACAACTTGCAGTTAGATGTGCATTTGGTACATTATGTATCTGTGCTGGAAATTCACACTCATTCATTGCTTTCTTCACATTTGTATATGTCATGGTCATAAGTACTGTAGGATATTGATTCTTATATGAAGTATCAATACATACACCAGCCACTTTACCTATTTTATACTGCTGCTAGTCTACACATCTCAATGACCATTAAAAGTCTGAGCTCACAACGCTTTCGCTATAATGATTAATAGACACATATTGCAACATACTAAGTTGTTTGAAGTGGGTTAATAGGAACAGTAAACAAGATTGCTTCTATGAGTGTATCTTGGGTTTTAGCTACATGTGAGCTTTACTGGTCTTGAGTGAATGCTGGGGGATTGTGCTTTTTGTTTATCTGTCCGCCTCTGATGACTGTTGGTTTGAATGGCACAGCTGTGTGCTAGCAGGCTAGCATCTTAAAGCTCTGTCTGATTACTACCTGCTCCCTTTGATTATTGTTCATTATGTCTGAATGTGTATGTAGGTGTGTGTGCTCTCGGAGTAACCCCACAATAAATCAATCAACACCATTGAAGTGCTAATTATTCCCCCTTTGTGAGCCATTTGCTCAAGTCTCATCTTGCTGAAGCAAATCTGACTTTTACTGATGAGGATTTTGACTTGTCTGTTTAGATTTTTTCTTTGACTTTTTTACATATTTAAATGGTTCTCCCTCTCTTGTTTTCATCTATGTAGAGAAAGATGGAAAGACTGAAAGGAAAGGATGAAAAAATGATTCTGTGAGATAATGCAGTTGATTTCTTCCTGCTGGTTGATTCGCTATTGCAGGACCTGGTGTTGCTGTATGACTCTGATGATTGATGGAGATTCAGTGTTTGAATTGGATGAGAAGCCTGAGTGGCATAAGGTATTATGGTAAATATGGAGTTTTGCTTGATATTTGGCCAGAGTTAACGAGATGTACAGTAGATTTATTAAGAGAAATTCAAACTGTAGGTTTTCTCAGATCCTTTCAATCTGTGTATGCTTAATATAAATTGAACAGTAAGGCCAAATGCCTGATGATATTAAAGGAAAAGCCATTTGAAAAACATGCCTGGTCTGAGCATGTTTGAAACTGAAGTTAATTAATTTGGAATCTGCGTGTGTGCATGTCAGCTCTTTTTGATCCTATTAGCCTCTCCCTGTCTTTCTTTCTATGTGGATTAGACCATAATATGTTTGTTTATTCTCACCAACTGTCCAGACCCCTTCTCTGTCTCTTTGACACATACATACGTTCATACGAAAGAGTGCATATCATGCTATAGTCTGAACTTTGTCCATACATTGGCCAGTAAGCATGCATACATCAGAGTGGGTTTGTGTCAGCTGTCATTGAGCCTGTGGCCACCAAGCAGCCATAATACATTATTCTCCTCTCAACCTAGAAAAAGTGGGATATTTTAGCAAATTACATAATCATGAGAGTAGGTTATTCTTTATATGATTTCATTGGAATCCCGACCACCCTCTGAAGACCTTCCATTTGGGGTTCTAGTTTCCAATCTGCACATTGTCTGCACATGGGTTATTATGTGAATACATGTTTTCCCGCCATCCTGTCACATTCTTTGTCTCTCTGACACATAAATAGATTCATACAGCCTTCAGCTCATGTTATACTCACACATTGTCCATACATTGGCTAATAAGTGCACACACATCAGTGTTGGTTTGTCAACTATTTCTGACCCTGTGGCCAATAAACAGGCATACTACATTCATCTTTGCTTTTTTCTGTCCACTCACAGTCTATATCAGTCACGTAAACACATTAGCGACATGCTGTTTTTATTCTGCAACCTTCACAATCCATGTACTATTTTAAGAGTGTAGTCAATCAATGATACATTAATGTTGCTGAAAGAGCGTGTAAAAGTTTACATAAAGATGCATGGCTCATAACCTTGACATGAAACTGCTTAAATATTGCAGTTATATTCTGTTGCCACCTGTATACTTTGATGGCTTCGATTCACCAATAAAAAACAAGCGTTTAGGTTCTATTTACATTAACAAGATGAATCCAGTGCATGCAACACTTTCATCAAAGTGCAGTGCATCTGCAGTGGAATAATCCAATATACAATATACGCTTGTAACTAGTTTTGGGTTCATAGTAATTTCTTTACATAATTATGATGCATTGCAATGTTGCATCCTGGCTGGCAATTATTTTTAAGGCAGATTGGGACAGACCTGTTGACAGGGGTGTTGTTTTTAATGATAAAATCTGAGAGAGTTGGGAAATCATGTCTAAAGTACATGTAGTATGCTACTCTAAACTCAACTCAGCTCAACTCTCAACTCAGCTTTATTTATATAGCACTTTACGTACAACACAGTTCCAATGTGATTTACAGCACAGAACAAAAGAAAAGAGAGAAACCCAAGAAAAATGTAAAATAGAGTAAATTAAATAAAGTGTCAGAGGAAATTGAAGCAGGACTAATATGGTAAATATAGGCAAGATATCAAGGGGGTTAGCTCAGAGGGATCATGGAAGGTGGTTGAGATATGAAATAGAATGAAGCAGGTTCTTCAGTCGCCCTACCTGTTTGTTTGGTATATGGTACTGACATCCATACAGGATGGCGGTAAAACATGTATTCACATAGTTCACATAATGTGACTATCTTTTCTTGCTGAACTTGCCAGAATGGCCAAAATGCCTTTTGGGTGACTTGCCTTTCAGCATTCAAGATTTTTGTCACCTCAAGCTTGCCGTCTCCCTATAGGGAACTACATTCTGTGGGTTTCATGCTTCCTTTGCTATGTGACCTTTTTAAGTCACTAAACTGGACACTGGGTCATTAACATCATTGCAATACTTGAAATATTGTGCAATATTCTCTGTTTAATACTCCTGTGCAATATACTCTGTTTTCAGTTTAATATTCCCTATTTATTGATATTTATTCATACTTCTATTACTGCTGTGCAATATCCACCGTCTAATAATCTGGTTAGTCTGCTACACTTAACTTGACAGTACTCATTGCACTATTACTGATTACTTATATTATTACATTGTATTATACCGTACATACTTTTCAACCTCTAAATCCACTTTGGTACTTTTAGCTTTTATACTTATATCCACTTTGTACTTAATTTATCTTACCTGTATTATAGTGTATTATATTTTGATTTGCTTTGTACTTCTATTCTCAAGTGTGCATTGACGTGATGGTGAGCAGCTGTAACGAAAGAGTTTCCCCTCGTGGATGAATAAAGTATTTCTGATTCTGATTTTATATATACATATGATCTGTACTGTCAGCGCTTTCCAACCCAATGTTCTTTCCATACTGTACTGTGTCTATACCAGTATTAGCCCAAGGCTTTGCAGAGTTCTTTTCTCTCTGCTCTCATCTCCCTAGGAAGTTAACATTTCATCGGTGTCCGTTTCCTTCCATCAAGATCTCCTGTCAGCATTTTCTCATTCAGTCCTCTCTTTTTGCTCCATACAGCCAGACCAACCACAGAGTGCCCATGGTGGCTAGTCTGAATTCCTACTACTTTTCCTGTTGTAAATGGAGTAAATACACCACGTTTACTTCTTTATGTATCTCTTTCACTTGTCCTGACAGTTTTCCTGGGACAACAATAAAGTTTGAATCTGCTCTTTTTATACTAAGCAGAAAATGTTCTCCAGTGTCAGATCACTAGATATAGTAGTGGTGTATCAAAGTTCATTGTCAAAACAGTGTTTCAGTCAGTAACACCCAAAACATTCAATCAATAAAAAAATCTCATTTAATGTTGAAGAAAGAAACTTTGGAGCGAATTAATAGCACATTAGAATTGAGTTTTCAGATGTTCATAAAGCAATTCACAATCACCTCATCTTTAATATTGTAAATGATGACCTCCACTGAAAGGGTATGTATGTTCCTGGCCATTTTATTGCTGTTTTGTGTGTTTGAATGCAGATTACAATCTTTTCCTCATGTCTGTCCCCTCCCTCACTACAGACCTCGCTGTCACTCACCTGTGGTTACTGTCTAATGTAGCAAAAGTACAAAAGGAAAAAAGAAAGATTATAATGAGACTGCAAGAAGAAATCACATGCATAAAGAAAATCAAATCTTCCATCTTATTTTTATTCCTTTCTGTATGCCCTTGGTTCATCTGCTGTTTTCTTGTCCTTGGGTACCTGAGTGAGTCGGAGAGAGAAAAACACAGCAGAGTACTTGACAGTCCATCATTGCACTACTTCAGAATGTACCATAAGTGGGACAGATGAAGAGGACACAAGCATACTGAGCCATGCACGCACATACACAAAAACACACTGACACAGAATCGTTAACCCATGAAGAGAATCAAAATGTTGACTGTCCAAGAGCGAACACTTTACAGCACAGAACACTTCAACCCCCTGTCAGTGTTTTGTATGCACAAGAGAGGGAAAAGGGAGGAGTATATCGAATTGTAGACACAACCTAGTATGTGGTATACAATGATAGTTATTAAGGGCTTCCTTGATATTGGTTGAAATGGACTGAACTCATTTTATTTCTTGTTCAGTTGAGAAGAATGCTACAGTGATGTGAAAAACGAAAAATGCAACAAACAAATGCAAACCTGTTTAGAAAAACATTTACTGTATTTTTTACAGTTTACAGGCAAAGAAGAGCTTTACTGGGCACTATTAACCCTATATCAGAACCACATCTCAGTACAATGCAATGCAATTCAACAACACCACAAACTTCAGACTCCAAAATGACCATAAATTTGGATTGACACATCTCTAAGCAGTTTCAACAAAAACTGAACATTATAGCCTTAGTGAAGGTAGGATTTATTGCAGAGCTGCTGTATTCATGTTTTCTATTTCTGTTACATCCTCCCAAACCACTTGCCAAACACAGTGTTGATGCTAGAGGATTTAGCAAAATTATGAATTATGTTTAGTACCAACCTCTTCATTGACAATATTTATAAAGACATTATCATCACATGTCCATCCCAACCTGCTAGTGTTGCAGCCCTGTTCTCCTTTAACTCTACAGTGTGTGCATTTTGCTCCATATGAGAGTGAAAATAAGAGTGTGAAAATGTGTATAATATTTGGGCGCACTGGTGAGTGACTGACACGGATGTTGGCAAAATGATGGATTTGCTAAACTCGGATGCTAATTATCATTACCAAAGGGCAGTGTACAAAACGTTCAGCTAGCAGTTTCTCATTTTTAGCCAGCACTGACCATCACTTTCGCCGGACAAAATGACAAATATAAATAAAGATAATAATATGGTTATTGTTCATCACCTGGAAACAGTGTCCATCCTCTTAAACTGCGCATGAGCACCAAACACCATCGATGTAAACACAGAGTCCGCCTACCCTCATCCCGCCAGAGTCTTGCGCTCCTTCAGCTCGGAAGATGGTCCAGGATGTTGTTAGAGTAGGTCTCTGCAAAGATGTGGGCACAACAGTGTGAGATTTCCTGTTGCTTGGCCAGCCTGAGTCCCATTTCGTCCAGCCAGGAGCAGCCTTAAGTCCAAACTGTCCCTGCTCTTCCTCTCCTCCCAGGGCAATCACAGTGCACCCGCTGGATGGATCGACTCAAGGTCCCCTGCTCTTCAATCCAAACCCTGGCTTTCTTTTCTGATGAATAGGTAATACGTGTCTCAGAAATAAAGCCGGAAAAAAACAAGATAACAAAAAACAAAAATGTAGCAGAGTTTGAAGGAGCTAGCCTACAGGCCACAACATCTTGCCATAGTCAATCTCCTGATCCAGTCGATTTGAACAATTTTGGCTTAAATCAAATCCAATCAGACATCATTCAATGATGTTTCAGCAATAAATCCAAAAAAACTAAACAATTTTAAACAATAATATAACAAGTTTGAAGGAGCTACCAGCCGGACTAAAAGGACTCTGATTGGGATCCGAAAAAACTTAAATGTGTCATCCCTAAATTTTAAGGTTAGGTTAGGGTTAAGTTGTTGTATGTGTTGTATGTCGATCCAATATCCAACCTCCACACTCTCCACGCTACTTTTTGCAATGCTACCTACAGCACAGTACTACATGTATTCTCACTGACTGTTTGATTGGAGACTGCACTACAGTGGCAGAGTTTAACACCAACAACTGAACACATGGATTGTGGACAGTGGCAGCTGGCCAATAAAGGCCGCTAGAGTGCCACCATCTCTGGGCCCTTTAGCCACAAAAAAAACCCATCCATCCATCCATCCATCCATCCATCCATCCATCTTCTTCCGCTTATCCGGGGCCGGGTCGCGGGGGCAGCAGTCTAAGCAGGGACTCCCAGACTTCCTTCGCCCCAGACACTTCCTCCAGCTCCTCCGGGGGGATCCCGAGGCGTTCCCAGGCCAGCCGAGAGACATAGTCCCTCCAGCGTGTCCTGGGTCTTCCCGGGCCGCCTCCCGGTGGGACATGCCCAGAACACCTCCCGAGGAGGCGTCCAGGAGGCATCCGGATCAGATGCCCTAGCCACCTCAGCTGGCTCCTCTCGACGTGGAGGAGCAGCGGCTCTACTCGAGCCCCCGTGTGACTGAGCTCCTCACCCTATCTCTAAGGGAGCGCCCAGCCACTCGGCGGAGGAAGCCCATTTCGGCCGCTTGTATCCGCGATCTTGTCCTTTCGGTCACTACCCAAAGCTCATGACCATAGGTGAGGGCAGGAGCGTAGATTGACCGTAAATCGAGAGCTTTGTCTTTCGACTCAGCTCCTTCTTTACCACAACGGTCCGATACAGCGCCCGCATCACTGCAGACGCTGCACCGATCCGCCTGTCAATCTCACGCTCCATCCGTCCCTCACTCGTGAACAAGACCCCAAGATACTTAAACTCCTCCACTTGGGGCAGGGACTCCCCACCCACGCGAAGAGAGCAAACCACCTTTTTCCGGTCAAGAACCATGGCCTCAGATTTGGAAGAGCTGATTCTCATCCCAGCTGCTTCACACTCGGCTGCAAACCGTCCCAGTGCATGCTGCAGGTCCTGGTTTGAAGAAGCCATCAGAACGACATCATCTGCAAACAGCAGAGATGAGATCCTGTGGTTCCCAAACCGGACACCCTCCGGCCCCTGACTGCGCCTAGAAATTCTGTCCATATAAATTATGAACAGAACCGGTGACAAAGGGCAGCCCTGGCGGAGTCCAACATGCACCGGGAACAGGTCTGACTTACTGCCGGCAATGCGAACACAGCTCCTGCTCCGGTTATACAGGGACCGGACAGTCCTTAGCAAAGGCCCCGGACCCCATACTCCCAGAGCACTCCCACAAAGCGCCCCGGGGCACACGGTCGAATGCCTTCTCCAGATCCACAAAGCACATGTGGACTGGTTGGGCAAACTCCCATGAACCCTCGAGCACCCGATGGAGAGTATAGAGCTGGTCCAGTGTTCCACGACCGGGACGAAAACCACTCTGCTCCTCCTGAATCCGAGGTTCGACTATCGGACAAATTCTCCTCTCCAGTACCCTGGAATAGACCTTACCGGGGAGGCTGAGAAGTGTGATCCCTCTGTGATTGGAACACACCCTCCGGTCCCCCTTCTTATACAGAGGGACCACCACCCCGGTCTGCCAGTCCAGAGGCACTGTCCCAGACCGCCACGCGATGTTGCAGAGACGTGTCAGCCAAGACAGTCCCACAACATCCAGAGACTTAAGATACTCAGGACGGATCTCATCCACCCCGAAGCCTTGCCACCAAGGAGCTTGCCAACAACCTCAGTGACTTCGGCCAGGGTGATGGATGAGTCCGCCTCCGGGTCCCCAGCCTCCGCTTCCTCTTCGGAAGACGTGACAGCGGGATTGAGGAGATCCTCAAAGTATTCCTTCCACCGTCCGACAACATCCCCAGTCGAGGTCAACAGCTCTCCACCCGCACCGTACAAGGTGTTGGTGAAGCACTGCTTCCCCCTCCTGAGCCGTCGGACGGTTTGCCAGAATTTCTTTGAGGCCGACCGATAGTCCTCCTCCATGGCCTCTCCGAACCTCTCCCAGTCCTGAGTTTTTGCCTCTGTGACCGCACGGGCTGCAGCACGCTTAGCCTGCCGGTACCTGTCAGCTGCCTCGGGAGTCCCACGAGCCAACAAGGCCCGATAGGACTCCTTCTTCAGCCTGACGGCATCCCTTACTTCCGGCGTCCACCACCGTGTTCGGGGATTGCCGCGCGACAGGCACCAGAAACCTTGCGACCACAGCTACGAGCCGCCGCGATCGACAATGGAGGTGGAAAACATGGTCCACTCGGACTCAATGTCCCCAACCTCCCGGGATCTGGGAGAAGCTCTCCCGGAGGTGTGAGTTGTAGACCCTGCTGACAGAGGGCTCCGCCAGACGTTCCCAGCAGACCCTCACGATACGCTTGGGCCTGCCAAGTCTGTCCGGCTTCCTCCCCGCCAGCGGATCCAACTCACCACCAGGTGGTGATCGGTTGACAGCTCCGCCCCTCTCTTCACCCGAGTGTCAAGAGACGCGCGGCGGAGGTCAGATGATACGACAACAAAGTCGATCATCGACCTCCGCCTAAGGGTGTCCTGGTGCCACGTGCACTGATGGACACCCTTGTGCTTGAACATGGTGTTAGTTATGGACAAACTGTAACTAGCACAGAAGTCCCAACAACTGAACACCGCTCGGGTTCAGATCAGGGGCCGTTCCTTCCGATTACCCCTCTCCAGGTGTCACTGTCGTTTGCCCACGTGGGCGTTGAAGTCCCCAGTAGAACAACGGAGTCCCGGGTGGTGCACTGTCTAGTACCCCTCCCAGGGACTCCAAGAAGGCCTGGTACTCTGCACTGCTGTTCGGCCCGTGAGGCCGCCACAACAGTGAGAGACCTGTCCCCACCCGGAGGCGGAGGGACGCGACCCTCTCGCCCACTGGGGTAAACTCCAACACGTGGACGGCTGAGCTGTGGGGCTATGAGCAGGCCCACACCAGCCCGCCGCCTCTCCCCGCCGGCAACGCCAGAGAAATGGAGCGTCCAGCCCCTCTCGAGGAGACGGGTTCCAGAGCCCAGGCTGTGCGTGGAGGCGAGGCCGACTATATCTAGCCGGTAACGCTCAACCTCCCGCACAAGCTCAGGCTCCTTCCCCCCCAGCGAAGTGACATTCCATGTCCCTAGAGCCAGTTTCTGTGTCCGGAGATCTGGTCGCCGAAGCCCCTGCCTTCGACTGCCGCCCAGATCTCTCTGCACCGGCCCCTCACGGATCCTCCTGCGGGTGGTGGGTCCACGGGAGGACGGCCCCACGTCGCTCCTTCGGGCTGTGCCCGGCCGGGCCCCGTGGGGAAAGGCCCGGCCACCAGGCGCTCGCCGTCGGGCACCCACCCCAGGCCTGGCTCCAGGGTGGGGCCCCGGTAGCGCCAATCCGGGCGACGTAACTGGCCTTGATTTTAAATAGTCCATAAGGGTCTTCTGAACCGCTCTTGGTCTGACCCGTCACCCTGGACCTGTTTGCCATGGGTGACCCTACCAGGGGCATACAGCCCCAGGCAACATAGCTCCCAGGGTCATTCGGGTACTCAAACCCCTCCACCACGTTAAGGTGGCGGTTCAAGGAGGGGACAAAAAAAAAAAAAAAAACACATTAATAATAAATTAAACAAATTGTCAATGTTTGTGTATTTGAAATATGGAGTGCACCCAGTAATCTGTGTAAAATATGATCATCTGCACAACATTTATGCATTTCCTACACATCACCTCTGCCTGTCCGCATGTCTCAACAGCTCTGGGATGATAGAGAAATCGCCAACAGGAGGAAGGTCTGAATAGCAGTTTAGTCAAAGATATGAACGTATGACATAAAATTTTGCCAATCAGCGTCCTCAAATCTAATCTGAAAAGGGTGTTTATTTTATTGCACAGATCAACCTGACCTTGCAATCATCAGACAGCAGCCTTGTGAGAAAGGGAAGCAGTGCATGCGAGGCTTCTCTTGTAGCTGTTACACCAGAAAGGCCTGGCTAGCTGGATGCAGTCATGCTTATGCCTTAGTTTGCTTTCTTGCTTGCTTTTTTACGGGGACAGATCCAGCACGGACAGTTATAGGAGTGAGGGATATGATGCACCTGTCTGAGAAAGTAAGGAAACATGAGAACACCAGGGTACACATGGATAATTCTGTCCCGCTGACGTTAGCCACATTAGGCAGAGTGAACATCGCTACGCAGCTGGATGACAACCACAGGATTGCGATGAGGAGGTGGATAAAAACAGGCACATTTTATCCAAAATAATCGATTGTGTGAAGTTTTGTGTGGCTTTTGAGTCGGCCTTGCGTGATGCAACTGAACCGTACAAACCTGGCATTTTCTGGGGATTGGTGGATTTTGTTGCCTCCTTAGACAGTGAGCTGGAGAAGCACCTAAGACAGCTAACTTACCATTTGTAAAGGCATGTCAAAGATGGGACAAAAGAAGCTGTTGGACGCATGCTGGCAATGCTAAAGGATTACATTCTGGAGGAAGTAAAGAGCGCTGATTTTATCGCCATTAAAGCAGACGAGACGACTAACATTTCCACCCACTGCCGCTGGTGATTGATGTAGTCAAACTTTGACTGGTAGTGTACATTTGTTCATGTTCAGCCCTAGTGTGTTTTTGTGCGAAAAACCCATTAACATCTGGCTTTTATCTTCAGTGCGAAAAGGTACAAGCAGCATTCATTCCCGGGTCAAATTACTCTGCAGTAGTCACAGGTATTTATCGGCTCCAGCTCCAATCAGGTGACATGATTCCATCACCGAGTGATGGAAACATGACACGCTAATTTTCGTCGCTTTTCCGGCGCAACTCTTTCATCTGTTTCTATCTGCGGATGTCTGTAAACATATTGTCTCATCCATATGTTTATGTAGTATTAGCATGCTAGGCTAACTGTAACTGCAAACTGTAACCTACAGTAGACAACTTCACTACTAACCTTTCCCTCTGCTCCAATCGCCAATACCTGTCTTCTCTGAGTGCAGTCACCGTCACTCTCTCTCTCTCGCTCGCTCACACACTCACTGCGCACTGCCCTATTCCTTAAAGGAGCCAAGCTACTCTTATAACAATTGGCTATAGGGAGGAAAAGTAAGGAAAGACCGGGTGAATAGATGAGGATGGGCTGCTAGTGAGCTCAAATGTGCAAAAACTAGACATAGTAATTAATATCCAACATACATACACACAAACACCGTAAACACACCTGTCACCTGCCCGGCACGGTGCTGTTAAACCAGAAACACCGTGGCTACACCAAATTTTTATACAGTCCATGGGCTGCACACAGCAACCACCCTAACATTGTCACTGGTCTCCATGCTACTTTCTACTTACTAACCCCGTTTTTAGCGGGTTTACCCGCATTTAAAAAACCCTGCATATACATTCTAATTTTGGTGTAAAAAGGGTATTGGAAAGGCAGTTGTAGTCTGTTACATTGACAGACTGCTGCTTTTTTTCTCTCTCTTCTCCTCTCGGCAGCACATACAATTCTCTGGGTCTTATCAGTTTTCCAACCAAATTTTGATTCACTTTTATCACCATTTTTATTTGGATTTGCGCAATTGCTAAAAGTCAGAAAAAAGGAAGCAAGGAGACAGAGATAGAACATTCATCAAACGTCATGAGCCGGCTTTTAACCTCAATCAGGCATTAGGAGTACATGATCCTCGCCTTATCCCACAGAGCCACCAGGATGGCCTTGTAGCTCGTGTTTTTTTCTCCCTTATCAAAACACATACATACATTTCTCTCATTCTAATAGGACGACTGGAGGGCTAGCCTTGAACAGCAATCAGCAGACACGTTCGCTAGATAGGCCTTCCTATGCATGTATGATTTGTTGTGTCTTCAGGTGTGGCCTCCAGTGATAATCATAATCATACTGCTATTGCCAAGGCATTAGTTTTAGCTGCAATGTAGATTTATGTGGATGTATAGATGTGTGCATTACACATGCACTTCTTTCTCTCTCTCTCCTACACTCACATACATACATGGATTACACACACCAAGGCTTCCAGGTCCACAGGGACATAATGGACAATCAGCCTGACAATCACAGCTGAGCTCTGATTGATGCTGCAGTTTCACACATATACACTGTAATGCCAAGGGCTTTGTCCCCCACACCCACCTCAGACAGACACACAAGCACACACATACCTACATAAACCTTTTTTATTGTTTGTTTCTTTTTTGGCCAGACTTTGGGATGATGTTGCATTCAGGGTCTATGTATCAACAATATTAAAATTTTGTCTAGTTAATATTTCTACTCATTATAGTAATTGGTGTAAGATAACTTAAAATATTGAAGAGTTAAAACTAACAAAATGACTGTGACAAATTCTACTGTAGGTCCCCCTACAGATTTTATGCTTTAGAACTCCTTAATTTTATTCTGTCTAAATACTTTCTATAAGTTTTGCTTTAAGGCATAATTTTTCATATGACCAAGTATATGTGTTTTTGGTGTTTGTGGGATTGTGTTTCCATGTGTGATATCATGTATTTTAGTAACTGATGTTTCTGAAGCTTTCATTCTGTGTTTTCTGCCATGTCTGTTTTGATGTGATTCATCCTAGCATCTGTGACACTAAACAGCCTTCGGGCTACTGTCACAGGCCTGTGTGTGTGTATTGTGTGTGAGAGAGACATCTATCTGTCTCCTCCGACAAACTAGATCTGTCACACTGGTGGCAGACTAGACTGTCTTTTCTGTTGGTTAGCTGAAATTGATGAGGCAATCAAGTGTGTATGTGTCTGATTGTGCGTGTCTTTTGTGTAACTGTTTGAACATACAGTATGGTTTGTGTACATAGATGCAGCACAAGTATATTGTCAAGGAGGAGCAGAGCACATTGTCACATAGCATTATGATGTTCAGGTCCATGTTGTAAAAATAGAAATACATAAATCAGTTTTATGTAACAATTCATCATCCTGTGCTACAACTTTTCTGTTTCCCTCTAATTGACCATATACCGACCATATACATATAACTGATTGCTTTGGCTCTGTACTCCAGCACATTGGATCTAAAATGAACCAATCAGTCAAGGTTTTAGAGATAGTTGCTGTATGTACATGGTTTGGGTCGAAAATAGTATTCACTGAAGTAGTTCACTTCTATGTCTGTGGATTACAGTGAAGGTATTTCATTATTGTATGTTACATTTTTGGCACTCTGAAAGCCACAAATCAAATGCAGCCAAATCTACTGTACTAGGTTGACCTACAGAAGAATAACTTCACACTGGAAAATAATAAATGGATATGACACGCTGGAGAAAAATGCATTGTATTGTCTTTTTGGATGAAGTTTCCCTTTGAGGTTTTTGTCAACATATGCAGAAGTACCATGAGAATGTTTTAGAATTTGTTATCAGAGCTGGCATTGAAGACCGAACCTGCACCAACACTGAAAAAAGCTTGCGCAAACAAAAGTTGAGATGTCTCTAGTTGCCCATTGCTGCTGCAGTGCGTCTTATACTAACCTTCACATGTTTGACATTCTTTCTTCTGTTCTCTATGAAACTTGAAATTCCTTGTTTGACCAAATAAGTTTTGTGACCTCAGCATTCATAAAAACCAAACAAACAACCAAACGCAGTACTTTGTTTAATTTAAGGATAGCCTGTCTTGTAAGTACTTTGCCAGGATTTCAGAGTGCTTGTAAGGCTAACACTAAAAGTTGTTGTTTGCCATGTTTGGTTACTGTATCACAAGTGGGGTGAACAGGTTCATATTGTTCTTCCTGTTTCTCCTATACTGTAGGTCTTTTGCGTACTTGCTTGCTTGTCTCTCCTTGCTAAACTGTTCCATTCCTTTACTCGCATTTCTCCTTTTTAACTTCTTACTCTTGCTTTCTTGGAATCAGCAGCACACCCTTATTTACAGTAAGGGTAACCATATTTCAGGGTAATTGTTATTAAACTAGCCTTAAGAGATGCTTGGTATAGTGGTGTGGGTCTTTATCTGTAAGTGTCATGCTAATAAAGTTATAATTTTGGCTGCCTTGCCCAATATCTTTCCTTCCTCTTTGCTTCAGTCTTTCTTTCTCTCTCTTTCTTTCACTCTCTCCCACTCTGTTTCTCACTCACACACGCGCACACACACACACATCAGGAACAAGGCTGAATTAAACCAAGGTACATATTGTACCTCATTCATCTTCTTCTGTGGCTCCATCATTATGCATCTCCTCTCTGTTCGTCATTCATCTATTCTAAATTTCCCACCCACACTTTATTTTCATGTTGTCTGAAAGAGTCAGAATTCTGCCATATTCCACAGCTCCTCCTTATGTTCCCAACTTCTTATACCTGTCAATTGTTTAATATTTCACACTGATTATAGCTGGGCTGATTGATTGATTATTGCTATTCACTGAATGCTTTGAAGTTCCATGAAGTAGAAAACTAGTAAGAAAATTGTTTTCCCTTGAACTTTGACTCCACAACAATTGCTCTGTAAAAGCAGGGTTCTTATTTGCGCCAACATTGTGGAGGAATAATGAGATATAAAAGTTGTCCTTTCAAGGTTCTGGACATATATGTTTAATTAAATGTACTACAAAACTTGTGGAAGGTGGAAGGTGACAAAACAATTTGATCGGCTGCTGATAAATTCCTCAGATCACAAGTAGTAGTTGAAGAATGACAATACAACACCTGGGATATTTCAAGTCTGTATTCACTAAAATATTAAAAGCCTTGAAAAAGACACTGGTAGCAATAATGTAAATTGTGCTACTTGTATATGTTATTGAAGGGCCCCCAGAAGGTCAAGAATGTATTTTTCATTTAAGGGATTTTATACAGAGTGAAAGTGGCTGGAAAGCACTGCAGATTTCTGTTGTAGATTCTTTAATATCAATGCACTTTCACCTTTTCTACGATAGAACACTCCTGGACGAATGAGGGACTACACCGTCATAACAAACACCAAGTTTTAATATGTTCTCTCTCTGTCTCTATCAAACACACAAATCCATGCACACACCCACTGCATTATCTCAGGTTTTTAGTTCACTTCATGACTCTATAGCCCACTTGTCTTACTGGCAGGAGTGTTTGTGTCTGGGTCTGGTCAAAGCTGAAGGACTCGCACTTTCACTGTTTACTTTCTGTTACCGCTTAAATTTCTAGCCCATTGTTTCTCAAAGTGTAGTTCATTTTTCAAAGCTTAAAGCCATTAATTGCAGTATTTCCTCCTTTTTGTACTCTTTGATTTACCCTTGTGCAATCAGCACTTCAAACATTTGATATCAACCAGACCTCATGAATTGTTCTTAATCATAGTCATTTTCATTTTATCAAACTTTCAAGTGGTCACCAATAATTCAAACATCATTCCTAATTTGACATCATAGATTGTTGGAGCCAGTCGTATCAGATTGTAAACTCAGGGGCAGTTTCCGTTAACATCACTTTCCGTTCTTGAGTGCAGCCAGATAGATAGTGACTCAGTCTACTGGCTGTCAAAGTACCTATTTCCTCTTACACATTAGAATGTAAACCTGATATCATTACACTTCTGAAAGGCTGAAAGTATTGGGCAGAAAGATATGTGAACATATTGTAAAAGACAGGTGAGTGCAGTGCATGAACAGACAGATAAGGAGTCAGGAGTTTATCGACTGAGAAAAGTACCATCAGCTGTTGCTGGTGGCTGAGTTTGAAAAAGACGCGACTTGGTGTGTATGTGCACGAACATGAAATGATTGGCCTAGACTGCTTTGTAGAGGCTTTGTACAGGACAAAGATTTGACAATTCCTCTGAGACAATTCTGGCATTTAAAGAGTTTATGGAGTTAGTTGTTTTTGACAAAATGTTCTCCTTTTTTATTTGCTTCAATAGGTTCTTTTTGAGTTTTTTTTTTTTAACCTTCCTCACTTCCATCTATCCTCCTCTCGTCCTATGTCTACTTTGCTCTGTCTTCTTTCTCATGTTGTTGATATATTACTCTGTGTAAAGTTTTTATGTTCATGCCTTGTTCCAAACAGTTCATTTGTATAACTTTGATCTGTGTTGATTTTATATTTGTCCCCACAACTATTTAACCAAAGCCACCCTTAATCCCCTCAGTCTTTGTGGTAAACACTAAAAAGTTTGAGTTTCTTTTACTTTGGTTTTGACTTTGAGGGTAAAACAAAACACCCAAACCAACAGGGGTGTTTTTTCCTCCTCTTTCAAGCAGCTTTTTCAAAGAGAACCTCCAAAAGATCAGAGCATCTCTCTTTACTCCTGTTAAATCACTCCCCGCAACGATTGTTTAGCAGGCAACAGAACAAAATTTCTTTCTACAAGGGGCTACAGAAGGCTGTGTGTGTGTGGGTTTGTACGTAACAGTTGAGCTGAGTGTGTGTGTGCTGGTGATCGTATGTTTGATAATTTGGCAAGGTTTGTGAGCAAGAAGGCATATTATATTCCACCATCCTTCTGACTGTGTGTGTGTGTGCGTGTGTGTGTGTGCGTGTTTGCGTGATACAGTAGAGTGAAGGTGTGCATGTGAGTGTGTGTACATATATAGCATGATGGGGTGGATAATGAGTTCAAGAGATAGATGAAGATTGAGGGTCAGAGGAAGAGAGAGTGATGCATAAATGTACAATGAGTAGGAGAATGCAGTTGCATAAGCCTGCAAGCCACTGCTTCTCACACGGCTGTGTATTAGTTAAACACTATTGTAAATTGTACTAATGATGAAAAGCTGAAAACCACTTGGAGGGAGTGTTCTGAAACAAACGGCACCATCCAGTAGAACGCAATCTACACAAATAAAAGTACTTTGATGTAGATGGCAAAAAGTCACAAAACAGAGGACTATATACTGCTTATAAATGCTACAGGGGGACATATTTAAGTGTGTGGTGATTACATCTTTATAGCAAGATCTGAGAATACCAATAGCCAATGAGAGCAGAAGTTTCATTCAGGTTAGGCACAAGTAGACAAGAGGTGTCTGACTGTTTGCCATCATTGCTGCTTTGATTGGTGTCACACTGTATATCCATGGTTGTTACATCATTGATTTGATTCATTGACTCTTGTCTTGAGTCAAATGGATACATGTAAAATCTTCATATTATGTTTTATCGCTGTGTGAAATATCCCATCCTTGCGTTATAATTTTGCGTGAGCTTTGCATGTAATGCAAGGCATTTACAAATCCGATTCCAAAGTTGGGACACTGTACAAATTGTGAATAAAAACAGAATGCAATGATGTGGAAGTTTCAAATTTCAATATTTTATTCAGAATACAACATAGATCACATATCAAATGTTTAAACTGATAAAATGTATAATTTTAAGGGAAAAATAAGTTGATTTTAAATTTCATGGCATCAACACATCTCAAAAATGTTGGGACAAGGCCATGTTTACCACTGTGTGGCATCCCCTCTTCTTTTTATAACAGTCTGCAAACATCTGGGGACTGAGGAGACAAGTTGCTCAAGTTTAGGAATAGGAATGTCGTCCCATTCTTGTCTAATACAGGCTTCTAGTTGCCCAACTGTCTTAGGTCTTCTTCTTTGTCGCATCTTCCTCTTTATGATGCGCAAAATGTTTTCTATGGGTGAAAGATCTGGACTGCAGGCTGGCCATTTAAGTACCTGGCTCCTTCTTCTACGCAGCCATGATGTTGTAATTGATGCAGTATGTGGTCTGGCATTGTCATGTTGGAAAATGCAAGGTCTTCCCTGAAAGAGACGACGTCTGGATGGGAGCATATGTTGTTCTAGAACTTGGATATACCTTTCAGCATTGATGGTGCCTTTCCAGATGTGTAAGCTGCCTATGCCACACGCACTCATGCAACCCCATACCATCAGAGATGCAGGCTTCTGAACTGAGCGCTGATAACAACTTGGGTTGTCCTTGTCCTCTTTAGTCCGGATGACATGGCATCCCAGTTTTCCAAAAAGAACTTCAAATTTTTATTCATCTGACCACAGAACAGTTTTCCACTTTGCTACAATCCATTTTAAATGAGCCTTGGCCCAGAGAAAACGCCTGCGCTTCTGGATCATGTTTAGATATGGCTTCTTTTTTGACCTATAGAGTTTTAGCCGGCAACGGCGAATGGCAAGGTGGATTGTGTTCACCGACAATGCTTTCTGGAAGTATTCCTGAGCCCATGTTGTGATTTCCATTACAGTAGCATTCCTGT
Organism: Siniperca chuatsi; assembly: GCF_020085105.1. Taxonomy (NCBI): domain Eukaryota; kingdom Metazoa; phylum Chordata; class Actinopteri; order Centrarchiformes; family Sinipercidae; genus Siniperca; species Siniperca chuatsi. The sequence continues at coordinate 18,664,407 of NC_058050.1, forward strand.
ATGTGATGCAGTGCCGTCTAAGGGCCTGAAGATCACGGGCATCCAGTATGGTTTTCTGGCCTTGACCCTTATGCACAGAGATTGTTCCAGATTCTCTGACTCTTTGGATGATATTATGCACTGTAGATGATGATAACTTCAAACTTCAAACAGGAATTTTTCTCTGAGAAACTCCTTTCTGATATTGCTCCACTATTTTTCGCCGCAGCATTGGGGGAATTGGTGATCCTCTGCCCATCTTGACTTCTGAGAGACACTGCCACTCTGAGAGGCTCTTTTTATACCCAATCGTGTTGCCAATTGACCTAATAAGTTGCAAATTGGTCCTCCAGCTGTTCCTTATATGTACATTTAACTTTTCCAGCCTCGTATTGCTACCTGTCCCAACTTTTTTGGAATGTGTAGCTCTCATGAAATCCAAAATGAGCCAATATTTGGCATGACATTTCAAAATGTCTCAGTTTCAACATTTGATACATAATCCAGTTGCATGGTAAAGGCCACAGATACAGTGAGAGATTTTGGATGGTGTTTGAGTGAATTGCTCCTTTATTTGTGACGCAGATGAAAATGTTGATTAGAATTCAAAGCCACAGTCCTCTCATTATCCTTGTTATGATGTGGATTAATTATCAATTAAACTCATGATCCCACAAATCTGTAGTAGATCTGCTGTGTATCATGGGATGTTATTCTCTGAATGGTGAAGTAAATACACATCTCACTGTGCAAAGACATGCATATACACACCTTATTTGGTATTCTGTACCATTTTTCAACAGATGGAGTAAATACAAATCTAAATGCAGACTCTCACATACGCAGATATGCAAAGAAACACCAGCAGTCACAGAGCACACTGTGTGCAGCTCATCAACTTTTCATTTACTGAATTCACTACATTCTCATATGTGTCATTGTCTATGCTGGGGTGTGTTCATGCATGATCATCCTCTTATTCACAGTTCAATCAACATATTAGGATATACCTTAATCCCAGATCATTGCTGCTTGCTGGCTGTTCAGGTGTGGATTAGGTATTAAGGCAGGCAGATCCATACAAATTCACATCATACACATCTAGCTTTCAGTTCTTCCAGTGCATCTCTCCTCTTCTCCATAGCGTAAGACTGAAAAACTAAATGAAAACCTCAAGAGGCTTTGGTAAGGTGAACAGTTTCTGTCAGGATAAATAAAGTTCTATCTTATCTTATCTTCTGTCTTGCACAGAGCTAAATGACTCAGGCTGACCACCCTGTACCCACATTTTTAAAGGAGTACTGCTCTGTGTGTTTGCTGTAGAACTGAATTTGAGAATCTGTGAAGAAATGTTAAAAAAAAAAAGTCCTTTCTTTTTTCTTTTCTTTTTATTTCTTTTTAAGTGATGCATCTGTCACTGGGGAAAATGAGAACAAGTTAAACAAAAATAGTACACAGGTAAAACAAATTATGGTCATTAGTCAGTGGTTGATTGTTAATAGAATAATAAATCTTAACGGATGAGTTCTCTATATTTTTAGTGTCTTTAAAAGACAAACATCACGTGCTTATGGATTTTAAGCTCACCGCAGAGACATCTGTCTTCAGTCCAAAGGAGCAAACAAAAGGCCCAAATCAAATGTTCGCCATCCAGTAATAATGTTCAAAGGATATTTTTTTCCATCCTCTTTTTTTGAAAATTGCCCTGTTTGCAGGAAACAGTGATTCATTTGGTCTCCTTTTAAGTCTGTCAGCATGTCTGTGCAGGTGCTCTCTGTGTTGGAACACACACACGCTCACTCAGTAAAAAAAAAGAAAAAAAAAAAGGAGAGAAGGATGAGAGGGAGTTATAGTGGAAGGAAGAGTGGTATGAACAACAAAGAAAACGCCCAGAGATAGGAGAGAGGGATGGAAGCAGAAGGATAAGGACGAGAAGGAGGGAAGAAAAGAGCACAGAAGATGGGTGTCTGCAAAAATGGAAACACCCTGAGCAATGTGTCAGAGCCATGACTTCTAAGGCACTGACACATTTCTAAGGAAATGATCAGTCAGCACAGTTTTACAGTGCAGGGCTCATCACTGACAGAGTTGAAATGCAAATACTGCCCATTGAGCCTACAGGACAGTCTGTTCCCAGGATTTTCAACTATATGTTGCTGATTTTGAAAACCCAGGTGGTTTATGCTCTGCAGCACTGTTTCCTGAATTGCTGGCTGGGATCTAAACTTTATGCGGTGGTTCCTTACATGACAAGATCATTGCCATGTCTTTATAAACCAGGATGCCATGGCAAAATAAATGTGATGTGTCTCATCTAGGGCACTGCTGACATTAATGTGCTAAATGCACCCAAGATGAATTGTACATCAGTCAGAACAGTTCAGGTGATGCATTAGCCCACACTTACAACAAAATATTGACTTTGGCCATCCACAACAATGTAAAATTAAATGAGCGTTAATCCAACCATGACGCTAGGGCTGACCCGAATACCATTTTTGGAGCTTCGAAGCTTCAGTGAGAATAACATGCAAATATAGGGTAATATAGTTAGGGTTACCCATTGCATCTACTGACAGAACACCACAGTTGAATTTCAGGCGTACCCCCCCGAAAAAAAACAGCAAGCTAGGGGAAACACTTTGGTGCTGTCATCCTCTTGCCCTCAATTGCACTTGTCATGTAATGTTAATAATGTTGGATTACTATTTCTTATTTCATGGGCTATTTGGAATTTTTGGGGTAATGCATATATAATAATAAAAAAAAACACTTACAACAAAATATTGACTTTGGCCATCCACAACAATGTAAAATTAAATGAGCGTTAATCCAACCATGACGCTAGGGCTGACCCGAATACCATTTTTGGAGCTTCGAAGCTTCAGTGAGAATAACATGCAAATATAGGGTAATATAGTTAGGGTTACCCATTGCATCTACTGACAGAACACCACAGTTGAATTTCAGGCGAATTTCAGCATTCAAATACTGATTTGGACTTCAATTACCATAGCAACGGTAGAAGCTTCGAAGCATTCGGTTCAGCCCTACATAAAGAACAGTCAAATATTTGTCAAACAGGGATTGTCCAGATACAGATATCTCGTCCATGAGGACAGGTGAGAAAAGATATCTCTAAGTCAATCATGAGATGGTTTTAGTCATGCCTGCAGTACTTTGAACAAAGTTCTCTTTTTCTTCTCCTCTTTCTGCTTCTTTGAGTCAACAACATTCTTCAGAAGCAAATTACTTTTTGACATTATATTTCTGTCCGTAAATTTCTTTACTGGCAGGCCTTGTTGTAATATTTGATTTTCTGATGTGCTGAATAGACTGTTTTCTGTAAGCGTTTGAATTGTATTCTGTATAGCCTTGTGTTTTTTCCCCCTTTGATTCAGTTTTCATTTTTGTAAGGACCTGAGTCCTTATAGTACTAACTATCCTCTTAGTCAAAGCGCAAAAACTGAAGTGGTTCGGGAACCTTGAGATTGCAATTAAATGGTGAACTGCACTAACAGAAAGCATGAAAAAACATGAAAGCGCAAAACTTTGATTGAATTGGGATCTTGATGAATAGAAGTATATTGACCAAGACCACTTGCTTGTGTTGAATTAAAACTGAAGAAGATACACAGCCCTTATACATGGCCTGTGTATCAAAAGTGGTAAACTCATAACCAGTGATTGCTTATGGACAGTAGATATTCATGAATATCCACTGTACATAAAGTAAGATAAGCATTTTAGTGTTTTTAAATGGTCCAATTACATCACGTAGATGTGTGTTAGCAGATGGAATTAGTGTATCTGTTTCAATATGCATTGAATTTAGGGACCAAAATGGTATGGTTCCGTTAGCTCAGTTGAAGCAAATAGCCCTAATTTCTAACAATATTCTAGCACAGTAATAAGAGAAGGGGGGCACAAGAAATTTGACCCTTGAATATTTGAGTCTAAAAGGGGTTCCAATCTGTAAAATAGATATGTACAGCCTGTTTCCCTTTTTTGCTTGCAAAAATTGGAAATCCTACAAATGACACAAAAATACAAATTACATACCACTCTATCAGTTGTTTTTAAGTGAATGTGTACCTCAAAAGCACATCAGTGGCAAGGAAAAAAATGACCAAAGTCACTTTTGACTAGTGTAATCAGACTGAACCAACCAGAAAAAGATGCAGAGATAGAAAAGTAGAGAAGAGATAGAGAAGGAGGGAAATTATTGCCAGGTATATTAATCCTGTTGTTTTCCTTAGGTTATGGTCAGCATTTGGCTGAGGACGAACACAGATGGCCATGTGTACAGATACAGAACACATTTTCACAAATGCTGCATGAAAGGCTGATGTTTCATTAGTTAGTAAACTTGTATGTGGTTGATATTTGTCTGAGCAAACAGTTTCATATTTTTTTCTCTCTCTCTCTCACTCTCTGTGTAGGTAGGGGAGAGGCAACATGTGTTGGTGACAGAGGAGTCATTTGACGCACAATACTATGTGGCTCACAACAAGTTCTATGAACAGGTAAGATAATTGTTAGACATAAATAAATGACTCAGGCGCATACTTCGTAGGGCATATGCGGCTCATTAATGGCACATTCACGGACAACCACAATTTTTGACCACAGCAATTTAAAATATACTAAAAGCATATTCAGTATATTTAAACTACCCTAAAAAGAAACTTTCCAAAATTACCATAATTTGATTAGCATATTTAACTTAAGAGATAATAATGACTAGTATTTATATTGTTTGTTGTCCTTCATTTGGTGATCAACCTTATAATCAAGCTAAGTTGCACTGGCTGGTATGGATATCAGTGTTTGCTGAAGGACAATTCAGCACGCTGGATGTTTGTTGACACTTTTGCATTGAATGAATCCTAAAATAGTTTCGTTGGCCTACACACTCTATCCACCATCGAAAACATACAGCCGTAAATTAATCTGCATTTGATGAAAATTTTTCTGTATGTGAAGCTAATCCAACCCTTCCTCATTTTCACACGTAATAAATAAGATCAGAAGCTTTGCATGTCACAGGAGTACTCACAGCAGGTGTCAGAAGCTTAAGCTTGTATTGACTAAAGTAGGTTAGCTATAATATCACACATACACACACACACCCTGCGGTAGTCATGAGAGCATTTGGCGGCTGAGAGCGGCAGTACTTTTTGCTTTTTTTACTGTACTAACATTAAGGTCAGCCCTAAAGACATGAACATTCCATCCTACACACACACAGCTGTTCACATACACACACACATCCGCATGGCTTCAAAGACCCTCTCTCAACCTGTGAAAAATTCACTTTAAAACATCTTCAAATAAATCAATTTCCTCCTGCTTTAACCATCATCAGAAACATGTTTGAAGTTATGCTTTTTATTAGTGGGGAGGGAAGGGGATGGTAATAATTTTTCCTCCCGTCCACTTTCCTCTCCTCCCCTCCTCTCCTCCTCCTTTGCACCTCCTTCTGCAGGCTATAAACTTAAGTTACAAGTGTCACTCGGTTCATGTGTGTGTGAGTACACACTCCTTCATGCATATGTGCATATGCAGGCGTGTATTTCATGTGTGTCAGTGCACTGTACTCAAGAGGAGAGGATGTGACATGTTTGATGTTTTCTCTCTAAGTATTTGGCATGTACTCTTAAATCACTCTCTGACTTAATAAAAAAGATAACTTGAAAACACTATGTTCCAATATGTTCCTGAATCTGTCCCCCCAAGGGATACGTCCCCGTATCATGTATGCTGTATGTCTACATCCACGGGATGCACAGACACATACAGTGCATACACATGAGCTTGTATACACATTACAGAGGTCTGACCCTCAGTGCAAGTTGTATTTTGAGATTCCTGTCATTCTTTCTCACTTGGATATATAGCTCTGGAAAAAATTAAGAGAGAGTTGTCAGACCTCGAATAATGGAAAGAAAATAAGTTCATATTTCTTAGGTTTTCAATGGGGTTCAGGTCTGGAGATTGGGCTGGCCATGACAGGGTCTTGATCTGGTGGTCCTCCATCCACACCTTGATTGACCTGGCTGTGTGGCATGGAGCATTGTCCTGCTGGAAAAACCAGTCCTCAGAGTTGGGGAACATTGTCAGAGCAGAAGGAAGCAAGTTTTCTTCCAGGACAACCTTGTATGTGGTTTGATTCATGCGTCCTTCACAAAGACAAATCTGCCCGATTCCAGCCTTGCTGAAGCACCCCCAGATCATCACCGATCCTCCACCAAATTTCACAGTGGGTGTGAGACACTGTGGCTTGTAGGCCTCTCCAGGCCTCCGTCTAACCATTAGACGACCAGGTGTTGGATAAAGCTGAAAATTGGACTCATCAGAGAAGATGACCTTACTCCAGTCCTCTACAGTCCAATCCTTATGGTCTCTTGCAAACCTCAGACTGGCTCTTCTTTGCTTCTCATTGATGAAGGGCTTTTTTCTAGCATTGCACGACTTCAGCCCTGCCCCTGGGAGCCTGTTTCGAACCGTCCTCGCCGTGCATTTCACCCCAGCTGCCTTTTGCCATTCTTTTTGTAGGTCACTTGATGTCATCCTACGGTTGTTGAGGGACATTCGAATGAGTTGGAGGTCATTCCGGTCAGTGGAGAGTCGTTTTCGCCCTCTGCCGGTCTGTAGCTTTGTTGTGCCCAATGTCTGCTGCTTGACCTTGTTCTTATGAACCGCCGTCTTTGAAATTTTAAGGATGGAAGCAACCCGACGCTCACTGTATCCCTCTGCCAGTAAAGTCAGAATTGAACCATTCTTTTCCTCACTCAAAACTTTCCTTTTCAACTTTTTTGGCATGGTCAATAGTTATTTTTTGATTCCAATTACTTTTGAGGTACTACTAGCACTGTTTTTGCCATCCAGCTGGTCCCACTGCAAGAGGATAGTGATGACCACAGAAGTGTTTTTTTATACTTTTCCTTATTAAATAAGATTTGGTTCAGGTGATCACCTAATCAGCACCTCATTCAGTAGAATGAGGTGTGCCTGTGTTGGAATTCAACAGACATTGGAATGGAATGGCTTCCATACTTGTAGAGATGCTGATTTAAGAAAAAAAAAATGCAGTGGTCTCTTAATTTTTTCCAGAGCTGTATATATGATTATTCTAAGAACACTTATTTTTGGTGCTATATTGTAATCACAAAGGTTAAACTTCACTGTACATCACTCTGGATAACTACATCCAAACGATTTAATGAAAAAGAAAGGATGTAGACAAAGAGAGAAGAAAAACATAGAACAGTTCATTTGGGGGGATTGGGTGGTTGAGAGAGAAAAAAATGCTTGCTAGGTGTTGGTCAGGAAAGAAGTAAAAGGACAGAAGGAGGTGGAGAGGGGGTGGGTGAAGGGAAGTGGGGAATAAGGTACGAGTGTGAACAAATGGCCTAGTTTCAATTTTACACCATCAGATGGATATCTATCTTGATGGGTATAATATGCACCCAACCCACGTGTGTGTGTATGTGTGTATCTGTTAGTGGCTGAGTGAGGAAGTAGGAGGGGGGGTTTCCAATGAAATCGGACAAGCTCTTTCATAATTTAATCACCCTGTAATGGGCCTCAAATGACCCCCCCACACACACACACACACTGGCCTACCTCCCCCACAGCCCTGCTTCCAGCCTGGTTGCAGGCTGCTAACACACACACATTTACACATACACCTCACAGTGGTCAGAGTGTCGAGCAGCAGGTGTGTTGTTTAGGCAGGTGTGGCGCTGGCTGTGTGTCTGTCTGGCCTGTTCTCCATCTCCTATCATATTCCACCGGCTGGATAAAGACTGACAGATTAACACTGAGCCAGGCTTTCTCCTGACATCACAGCAGTAATACTCCATCCACCAGTTCACATGCTATTCTCTGCCCAGTCAGTAGCTTAGCCCTGCAGAGTTGTGTAATGGTTAGACAGACCACCAGATGATCTGAGTCAGCACACAACCACCTGCTGAAGTGTACTTGGGCAAGACATTGAACCCCCAGCAGGTCCATGGTTGCTGTTGTGCTGCTGATCCTAGCCTCTGATCTGCCTGTGGAAAGAGGCAGGCAAAAAGACATCCCAACTGGGATTAATAAATTATAACATTATTATCATTATTATTAAAATATTACACTTTGTCTTGATTTTCTGTGTAATAATTTAATCACTGTATCCTAAGTAAATTGGCAGTGTTGTGTCCGATAGTTTTCCATAAATGCTCAGCCTAGTTCATGTCTGTTTATTCCGAAAGAATAACATCACTTTTCAAATCCTAGGGGGATCACTCATATACAGGGAGCCTTTTTCTTTCACTTGGGAAATAGAATAAATCATAGGATGTTTAGAAAGAAAGCCCTTACTTAAGTTGTGATTATAATTTACACAAGCTCAGTTTTAAATCCTGCCAATAATCACAACACCAATCATTCTATTAGTGTTTGCCAGAGCGATTGAATCAGAAAGCAAGAGCTGAAGAAAAGAAGTATATCAGTACTCTAACCAAACAGCATACATCATTGTCAATCCGTTAACTTTGTTGGTTAGTAGTTAGAAAATTGTTTTCAAAGAAAAAGCATTTGCATATGATCTTTATTTACAGGGGTAAGTAATTAAGAACAAATTCCATTTCACACTAAGCCGTAATTATAACTCTTTGTTTTCTCTTCCTTTCTGCTGTGATCAGCCGAGATTTATAGTTGCCATGGTGAAATAATAAGACAAACCAGCAAATCCCAGTGGTTCATCTCACAGCTGTTGCCGTAGTTTTTTACCTTGAGGGCTTCCATAAATGGAACTGAAACTAACTTTTTTTTGTTTTGTTTTTTTGTTTTTTTTTTGTAAGCAGGCAGAGACTAGCTAAATAACAATGTGGGGGAGCATTGGGGAAAATTGTTTTGAGCAGCGGTTAATTGACAGATGTGGAGAAACATGCAGAGGGTTGGTTATTTGGTGGAATGGATGTTTATATAAGTCTGCCTGTCTAGGTGAATGACAGCAAGTTGCTGGATTTATCTCTCTGGTCACTAAAATGCAGTCACTAAATGAGACATTACTTTTGTCCTGGACCTCATAAGTTTAACTCAGTAGTGTTAATATTACCCATTGTGCTCTACTTTGAAGTTTTGTCAATGTGATGTGATTTATTTGGTATCTTTTTCAATGTAGGTGTATTTCCACAGTTGCTGCTACAGTGAATGAATGTTAAATGGTTCATTGTGGTTCTTTCTCAGGGCTATTAAAATTTGCAATGACATCAGTTATGATATGTCTTTCCTGGTTTGCAGGTGCTGGTACCTAAGAGGGCTGAGTTCAAAGGGAAGATGATTGAGGTGTACATCTATGAGGCAGGAAAACACTTCCTGAAAGGTCGACCAGTAGAAGACAGTAAGCCATTCACTCCCTCCATTGCTGCACCACTTCAGAAAGGAGAGGTGTCTGGCCTGATGCAGGTAAACACACCTGCATACAGACAGTTAAATGTTCTAGAATCTCATTTTTTCCTAATTCAGTACTACAGCACTGTAAATTAAAGTGACATCAAAACAAATGCAGAGCGAGTCAAACAGATGCATGTATGTAAACACAGGCATCTCTTCATGGCTGTACCGCAAGAAGAATACAACACAACAGAAGTGATAATAATTATAGTAAACTGTACTTACGTGAGAATCACCTTTTAAAATAGAGTTTGCAAGGTGGTTGAAATAAAACAGAAGAAATTGAACAACATAAGGAACTGAAATAAATAATACAGGACCTGGAGATAAACTTAATGTCAGTAATGAATAAAAAATACATGTAAATCATGACATAAAGGTAAGTATATTGAATGGAGACTAGAAAGGAAAGGATCCTGAGTAATGCAGGTACACAGGTCTGAAACGATCCGATAGGTATCTGGATACACGGTCCATGATCCAATACAATGACAATAGATCATTTTGTAGAGATATGATACACTGTGGGTTAATGTCCATTTGATGTAATTTGATTCAGCTGCAAATTAATATTCATTCACCTCAGATTTGATTTGATGAATGAAAGTGTATACGTTTTGAGGTTTCAACTGGTTTAAAAAGGAAATATATATTTTGCTTGAATTTGTATTTGTACTAAAGTACTGAATCAGAAATGCCCCAGAAAATACTGTCACACCAACAAGAGTTAGCATGGGCAGCGATATACCGAGTACGTTTTTTGGCCAGTCCCCAAGGACGATTAATTTTTCACTGATATGATACGAATTGGGAATTGTTTACCTTGGCTCCCACGTTAGTGTCATCCATGTAAATTTGGTATTTTCAGCAAAGCTATATGGGCGCATATTGTTGTAAATAAAACAGCATATGACTTCAGCTATTGTCCTTAGTCAGAGGTATTTAGGGGCCTGGGCGCTTTGGAAGTAGTTTTAGCTGCTAGCACTAGCCTCATTCATCTTGGATCAGAATCAGCTTTATTGCCTAGTGGTTTTACACATACAAGCAATTTGCTTTGGTATTTTGGTGCAAAACAATAAATGTAGTAGAAATATATATAAAGAAAGATAACGCAAGTACTGCACGTCAAGAATCATAAATATAAAATATAAAATTGACAATAAGATGTTAAAGAATATTAAAAAAAAGATTATAAGAAAATAATAAAGAATATGTACATTGTTATCCTCTGTAACTTTACAGTGAGTGTCCAAGTCCCAAGCATACAAGCATGATATATATTTGACTCTTGTATCAATTTGTTACACCTCTAATATTAAGTCATTTTGTTTTGATAAAATTAGTTCAGTGCAGGCTATATTTAGCAACTTTGAATCAGTTGCCTAGGTAGTATGTGTATATAAGTGTACATCTGTCTACCAGATGTACATGTATTCAAGTGAATGCGTACTCTCGTCTTTTTCAGGTAATGAGAGGACATATCCTACATCTGTCAAACTCTCACTGTGTGTTCTTTCCTTATCAAAACTATAAAAGTTGTGTTTACAACAGGCTATTCAAATTGTGTTCAGTCAGCAAATGAATAAGGTGTGTGAGTGTATGTGTGTGTGTGTGTCCACATTTTTAATCCACGCTCGCTTCTGCAGTTTGTGGAAAAGCACCAGTGTACCAGGCGTGAGATAAGTAATTTAAGATAAGCTGTGGCTGGCTAAACTGTCCTCTGTCTTCCTTTCCACCACACACACACAGGCACAGGCACACACAAACACCATGTTAATGTATCTGTTTCACTGCATGTTATTTTTCACTCTGACTAGCTATAGCTTATAGCTCAGGACATGGAGCCACAGAGCAGAATATGATACACTTTCTAATTTCACACTCCATCAGCCTTTACTACCAGACAGAGAGGGAGGAGACGAAAGGAACAGACAGAGACATGAGAGAGCGAGGGGGACACTGATGAAAAGCAAAGCAAGCAGAGAGAGAGAGAAGTTCAGCAGTGAGGACTAGACCTTGTAAAACTAGTTGCCTCATAAAGAACCATAAACAACACACGCAGGCCTTATTTATTTTTTTGGATTGCACATAGATTCAAACACACACTTTTCTTACTGTTATGCACACTTTGTTTCTCACATGGTCTACATGTGTCTCAGGAGGTTTTTTAGGGGAAAATTGAGGTAAAATCATCATCTCCAACTTCAATTTGCTCTTGAAGAGAATTTATTTAGAGATCTAGAGCTTGACAAAAGAGACTTTTTTCCTCTCCTTTTTTTTTTTTACAATGACAATAGCTGAATAGGACACATAATAGTTTGTCTCTGTTTTACACTCTGTGTGAACACACCTGGTGCTTTATGGTTTTGGGAGGTGTATCAAATTTATTATGGCTGTTTGTGTATATGGGTAAAGTCAGTGGTGTGCTGGGTTTAGACCACCACAAGATTGACAACCACAGCAACAGATAGTCATTACAACAAATGTGCACTTTCTAAGGTATGGTTTAAAATGTAATACAATAGTGTTTCTGGATTTGCAAAAATTAATTTATGCTTGTCTCTGCTGTCCACTGCATATTGGCAATTAACATATAGTTATATTAAGTGATCTCCAGTGATGCTTCTGATGATCTGTAATCCGTAGTCCTTATGACCTGCATTGTCGGCTCTTAATGACAGCAGAGTGGCACTGGAGCATCATCCTAATAGATAAGTAACCTAAAGGCTTGGAAACACAGTACTAACTGCAAGCTATACACACAGACACACTTACAGTACTGCCCTCTGGTATATGTGATGTCCTTGACAACCATGTGTCCAGTATCTGTATTCACTATTATTATTATGGGTGAACAGGTCTGATTGAACATACCCATGCGTACACATGCATTCAGTACAATCTGTCACTAGCATACCCATGTATGAACACATATCTAACGATATGTACTTGTGCATACACACACTGGTGGCTGGCCTATACAAGGCCATCTATTTTCTTTGAGTCTCTGCGTGAGTCCACCACACACTGATCTGAATGTGTGTGTGAGATGAATAAGTGATTAGGGAAAGGCAGATAGATGCTCACCCCCATGTCTTGCAGTGGAGTGTATAATTACAGGCTTTTGACAAAGAGCAAGAGAAAAACAGAAGAATAAAGAACCTGGAGGAGAGAGATGGTGTGATGAGGTCCATGAAAGCTGGGTAGCTGATAGAAGGACGGAGTCTGAGCTTTATCATTTCATCTAAGATGCAGAGGAGTGTAAGACAAAGTGAGAAAATGAGAGAGTAGTAGATAAGTGGGTGATTAGATAGTCAGAGGAACCCACTAAGGTCTGTAATGTCCATTTGTCAAAAGAGGAACAAAGTGAGAGATCTGTCATTTCAGAGGTGGAGAGAGATGATTGCACACCAGCCAGCATCCATACTGATGTATGTATGTACTGTGTGGGAATGAAGCAATATGGCTGGATGGATAGATGGATGGATTTATAGAGGAGTGGCATATGAAAGCTTTGTGGATGGCTGTGGATGGATGGACCTGAAAGTGGACAAACAAATATGGATGCATGGATGTGAGACATGATGGCTTTGGTGCACACAGCTGATGGATGAGCAGATGAATAGATGCATGGATGTGTGAATATATAGACAAGTATAGGAATTATGGATGGATGGATGAGTTGTGGATTCATGGTGATCTAATGGCACACTGCTCTTTGTCTGTGTGCAGCCCAAGAAAGCTGTGCTGAGTTCTGCAGCTTGTGGAGGATGTGTGTCCTTAAAGCCAAATATATGAAGCAGACCCAACATGCAACTCTTGGTTTATTTAATCATATATTGGTTGGAGGTTTTGGTTTTATTGTCTAAGCTAATGACAGACTGCTGTACCACCATTTTTAAGTCAAATATTTTCTTGTTATTGGTGAAAGTAATTACCAGCTAGGGTAATATTACTTCTGATTGGCCGATTTTACATGCTTGACTGGATTACATTCCTTGTTTTCCACAAAGACTAAGCTTAAGAACATCTTTTCTGTGTGGATGTTTTTAATGTGTTCACTGGAGGTTAGGTTTTAGGTGCCTCAGATCCTCCCAAACCCCAAAAACATCCAGGTCAGATGCACTAAAGACTATAATCTGCCACTAAGTGTGAATGTTTGTGGTCACAGTGTAATGAACTGGCAATCTGCCTGTGGTGTTTCCCTGCCTTTCTGATGCATTATGATCCCTGCCACTTCCCAGTGACCCTGAATAAGAATTAGGATGTACAGATGATACATCCTTACAAGCAGTGGCATAATGTTTGTGGGATTTTTTATTTCTTCTTTCTTTCTTCTTTCTTGTCCTCCTTAATTTTTTCCTTTCTTCTCCCTCATTCCTTTATGCGGTGTGACATGTTCATTAAAAAGCCTTGGTGTTTTTGCCATTTCATTCCATGAAACAAGAGCAAGATTTTTGAGAGAAAGAAATGTGCTTTTATTGACATGGATGTCATCTCTTCCTCTGTTCTCTCTTACTCTCTCTATCTCTCTGTCTGTCAGCCCTTCATTCATAGAAACAGCACTATCCACAGAAAGGGAAGGACAGTAATGACTCTTTTAGTGGGACACAATAGCAGAGAAAGCACTCAACAGCATGGTGAAGGAAAGAAAAAGAGAAATATCTTCACCAGTCCTTGTCCTCAGATGAAATTAAATGATAGAAGAGGAGGGGGGTGAGAGAGGGGCCAAAATATGACGCAAGAATGAAAGAGAGAGAGAGAGGTAGACGGATCAGAAAAGCAGCTTGAGTGCCATCCAATAATCAGCTCTTTTCACAGCATACTTTCTCAAGGAGACTGAGAGAATAGGAGCCAGAGAAGAACACGGCTTTGCTCCTTCCACAAGACAGAAAATTGACAGTTCGTATGAAGAACGACAGAATAGAAAAAGGAGAGTGCTGGGAGAGAAATGACAGAATAACAAAAAATGGAGGTGAATGGACAAATCTCTGCTGGAGTATTACATTTGCTGGCCCATTTCCTTTTCTCTGGGGCTGGTATTCTTGGTTTTCCCAGCCTTCTTTGTGTCTGTCTTTCATGTTCTTTATAGCTCTATTTGTTTCTTTCTTTCATTGTGTTTTTCTTTACATTTTTATTTTCATCATTTCCCTCACTACCTTTCTTCGTTTTACCTCTTGACCATCTGTCCTCCCAATTCTGTTTTCATCAATTTATCCATCCCGTGTGTGTGTGTGTGTGTGTGTGTGTGTGTGTGTGTGTGTGTGTGTGTTTGTGTGTGTTTGTTTGTGTGTATTTTACTGGTTTGCCGTGAATTGGTGGCACGAGAGGAATATAAAAACACACATTGGGTGGATGTGGTCAATTTATAATTGTATGTTTATATATTCTAGTACAGGCTGAATGGGTGGGATTGCTGGAACTTTGCATCATAATGCTTACAATACATAAATACAGACACACACTAAAATACACTACAGGTTAATTGGTAAAACAAAGCTTATACACACATACATACACACAGACAGATCCTTGTACGCACACGTTTATAAACACACATACTCCAATACACAGTCCCCCCTGGTTTGCATTGCAGACTCCTATTAGCAGGCTATATGAGACACCGGCTGTACACACAAAATCATCATGTAGACAAAACACACACGCTCCCAACACACACATACACACACATACACAGGCATAACGCTCACACAAAAGTCTGTATTTCACCCCAAACAATTGAACCACTCCGTGTTGACATGCAACTGTTATGGATTGTTGCTTTGATGTTGCGTTAAGCACACGTTGTCATCTGTATTGTAAGGAAAATCTGTCTTTTCTGGTTGGGATACAGTTAATCCTCTCAAATCTATCTATTTAAACTTTTTATTTAAAATGTCAAAAGGTTTTGCTTAGCCTTTGCATGACTTTGTTTACTCTAGTAGCAAATAAATTATTTTGCCTTCAAAACAGCTGGCACAGCTATTTTAAGCATTTCATTTAGCATGTCAAATTGTATTACATGGCTTGCGCTTTGTGTATACTTGAAAAACCAAAGTCACAGTAACAATGGAATAAATGTTAAGCCATCAAAATATCAGTCACATCTATTTTCAGTTTTCTTATCTAACATGTCAAATGGCATTACGCAGCCTCATTCTGTTTTGTTTATTTAAAATGTCAGAAGGTTTTAAATGCCCCTTTCTCTGAGTTTGCTTTTGAACCACAAATGGAAGATGTAAATAACAAAGCACTCAGCCAACAACTGTTACAGAAAAAAGTTATTGAGTAATGATGTTTTTTGTCTTTCTCTTCCATGTTATTGTAAAAATAGACTTTCCCCAGTATGGGCCTTGTAAACAAACCCCTCTGAGCAAAGTTCTTCAGCAGATGAGTCACCGATTGCTTTGTATTTTATTTTGAATTTTACCATCCCCTTAAGCTCAGCATGCTGTCTCAACAGAAGTACAGCTGCAGTTTTGTTTAATTATGTATCAGCAGTTAATTCTTATTATTGGAATAGTATTTGATTGAGAGAGAAGATAATATTTATTTACAACCCATACTCCACAAAACAGAGTTCTTCTCTCAAAAAAATGCTATTGCTAATGCAGCTAAGGTGACCAGTTCAATAAGCATTTGTGTACCACTTTGGCATGGTCTGTTAAAAGTTATCGTTTTAAAAGTTATCTTTTAACAGAACCACATGACAAGAGCAGCCCTGCTACACCATCAGACATACCCTAAGCCTCAGTTGCATTAGGCTGAGGGGTTTAGCATCCTACCTCTTCTGCTGTTTGGGTAAGCAACTAAGCAGAAATTTGCTGGATGTGTTAAGACTTAGATGAAAGAAGATATGTTATTTGGGTTACTTAGGCATCTCTCTGCACTAATGTGTGCCTGAATGAGGCCCACAACTCCTCTTGAAGGTTCAGTGGAAGTTCTGATCTCCCATCACATCCACATTCAGTCTACAGTTTAATAACTGTAGGCAGATAATGTGGGCTTTTACTTTCACATTTTTGTGACATTTTTCACCAATCTCTAATCTTGCTAATGGTATCCACAACAAAAGCCTACAGTCTTTGCTCACTTAAACTTGTTTCAGTGTTGGGATCCACCTGAGAAATGTAAGCTGCCCTCTTTTATCCCAGACTCAAGAAAACACCTTACTGCTTAATCACCAGAGACACATTACCTGGAATGATTCCCAAGACATGGATTGCTTTAAACAGCAAGTTACTTAATGTAATGGTGTATTGTAAAACGTCATATTAAATTTGAAATATATGTTGGTTGTCTAACAACCACCTCAGGCCTCTTTCATTCTTTGCTTGCTGGTAAAAATACAATATGACTGAGGTAACAGTAGACAGCTTTTCTCTGTGTGAAGAGTAATTGGTATAATGTTGTGTAGTACACTAGATAGTAGGCTTTTATGCCTTCTCTTTATCACACTGACCCTCTTCTTTTGTCCACTATGTGTTCATTGTATTGTGTCATGTATTGGGTGCCTGTCATGTGTTATATACATGTGACATATACGTGTACACCTAACACCTCATTGCACACACGTACAGTAGTGTTCTTCTGTATTTAGTTACTGTAAACCTATTTGCGTGGAAACAACTTGCATCTTTTTGTGTGTGTGTGTGTTAATGAGTATAAAGGATACTTGTTTGTCTATTATTGTTATTGTTAGTCAGGTGTTTAGATAAGTACAGTATACACTGTAACATACACATTGAATCCGAGAGAGAGAGAGAGAGAGAGAGAGAGAGAGCATTAAAAATGAAATGCTCAAATGCAGCACCCCAGAGATGCAGGGTGCAGTGTTAAAGTTGTTCAATATCGTACTACAGTCAGGATGTTTTCCTGACATGTGGTGCAAAGGGCTCATTACCTCCATTTATAAGAGTGGGGACAAATCAGACCCTAGTAACTACCGTGGCATCTGTGTCAGCAGTTGTCTAGGTAAACTATTCTGTAGTAAAAATAAAAGAATACTGGATTTCCTTGAAGAGCACTCCATCTTGAGTAAAAATCTAATTTGCTTTCTCCCAAAACACCGCACCACTGACCACGTATATACCCTTCACACTCTAATCAACAAACACACACACACACACACACACATTCATTAAAGAAAAAACATGTTGCAATGTTTATGTAGTTTTCACTTACTTGTCTTTTTATTATTTTTTTATTACTATATTATCTTACTTATCTGTATACATTCTAAAAGCACATTTTTTTCTGTTTATGTTTACATTTCACACATGCTTTGGCAATGTTAACATCTGTTTCCCATGTCAGTAAAGCCCAATTGAATTGAATAGAGAGAGAGAGAGTCTGTCTATCAACCAGGTGGTGCTGCTGGTTTGGTGATGCTCTGGTGCATTTCCCAGATGGCAACAGAGGAAGCAGTGAGTGAGCAGGATTACTGGTGTCTAATTATGTTTTGGGTTTTTCTTATGCAGCAGGTAACATTCAATAGGTATTGTTAAGTGAAGGTGGGTCTGCCTCAGTGATTTTGGTTGCCACTATCATGGTCTTTTTATAATCTTGCCAGGGTGTCCTTCACAGCACAGTTGTATAAGTTGGTTAGGCTCTAGTGTCCATATCATGTCCATATCTCATGCTTCACTGGGATACCTGACTGGAGGAAGCAGTTGAAACCAAAAAGCAGTTAAAAGCAAAGAAAAACCACAGTAACACCACATTAAATTACTGTAAACAAACAGTTGCCCTCACCACAGAAGATATTTTTCACTTTCTGATTGCTTTATGATAGATAGGACTGATGATATTGATTTCCATTCCCATGGCCTGCAGACACTAGTCGATGCACTGTTGTGTTTTTTGAGTCTGTTGACTTGGCTGTAATTTTGCTCTTTCTGTTGCGTAGTGGGAGAAAATATGGCCTGCACAAACCACACATAATCTACTGATAAATTCTCAGTTTATTAAATATTCAGGTCATCCTTTTATTTGAAAAAAATTAAACATAATGTAAAAATGACAATTAACTTTTTCATCTATTATTTGCTGTGATGATATGTGTGACTATGTAAACATGTGTTGTGTGTGTCTGTTACTGTGTGTGAGTCAACTTGCACATGCATATACAGTCAACGCGAACGCATACACGTGGCATGAAGAAACAAGTTGTGTCAAAGTGTAACTTGACAATATGTTTGAATTAGGATGTTGTGTAGCTTTGAGTGTGTGTAAAGTGACAACAGGGATACCTGCACGCCCCTAAATTGTGGTGTCAGAGGGTTTTTACAGTTGATGGAGGAAATTGCAGATGACAGATGAGAAAGAGGAAGAAAGAAAGAGAACATGACTCAAGTTCCCCACTGAGCCTCTATTCCCTTTGTTTGTCTTTTTCTACAGCTATAACCTCTATCTTTCTACCAACCAAACAACAAATGTCATAATTTACACTATGAATCAGTCAGTGATAGAGTTCCAACAAAGACATTTATTTGTGTCAGAAATTTTACTTGTAATCACTCTTAAATTCCGTCCCTGCCGTCCCTCTGTGCTGTTGTAAATATAGCTGCAGCTCATTGTGATTGTCACTATGGCTTTGTCAAATCACCCGTGACTAAGAAGCCTGTTACATTATCTGTTTACGCACATACACAAACCACTTCCATGGTCTATGTGTGTCTAGAGTGACACTGACAGCTGGTGAGGATCATGTGAGAAATGTGACCACCGTGTATTGTGCTTTCTGGCTCTCGTGAAGTGGTGTGCGTGTCACCGTGTGTATCTTTGTGTGAATATGTCAGTGTGTTGGCGTAGGCTGCACCAGACATGCAGGCAGATTTTTCTTCTTTTTTTTTTTAAAGGTGCATATGTGGAAAGAGTTTTTAAGAAACAGAGACATTTGAGAGTCCTAGACCTTGAGGGAAAAGTATCTAGCTTTGCTAGCCAGTCTGTACCCCTGGTGTAGTGTTAGATGATTTTAAAGTAGAATTATTTTGCGCTTCTACCGCTGTGAGCAGAGATATAGACATTATCCACCACATGCCTACATGTACAAACACACTCACAAATGCCAATGCTTTTACTCTCTCTTTCTCACAGAAACTTGCACGGACTCAGCATGCCAGCTTGCAGGTGGTGAACTATCCTTGAGAGCCACATCTCTCATCTTTTTCTGCCCCCTTTTCTTCCTCTCCTTCCTTTCCTCATTCCTCAGTTTTTCACTTCTCTCCACTCCTCTCCTCCCCTCTCTCCCACTGTGCTGACACGCACCTACTGGCACTTGGATTTTCACTTATCCTCCCTACTACTAATAGATTTTAGACTACTACTATTCAGTCTCTCTCCTGGCTCCCAGTTGTTAAGACACCTGCTGAGAGACAGATGAATAGAGAAGAAGGCAGTATACTTAGCCTGTCAGCCAGGAGAAATATAATGGTTTTGGTGCTCAACATTTTTCAATTTCAAGTCATTTGCTTTCCTGCTTCACCTTTTGTTTCAGTTTCCATTAAATACATTTTATTGAAGTTTTTCTGTTTACAGGCAGCCTTTCTTATAAAAAGTTATGAATGATGCAAAACCAACTTTAGTCCCTTTTTCTCACTGCCAGTTCATTCATACTTTAATGAATGAGCCAATGTTTAAAACCTGCTAAAAGCTTACAGTGTAACCTCGCTGAAGTAGTACTTTTCAAACATATTATTGCTGATGAGATTGGAATAATGAATTGAACCCCTGATAGAAGTAGCTGTATTCATTATGATCACATTTTTACAGAGAAGAGGCTCAGTGACAAGTAGCACATGCACTATGACAAGGCTACCACCATACACCCTAGCACCCTTATTGTTTTTCAAGCATCAAAACAGCAACAAAACAGCATATCAGTTTCACCATTAGGGAGTCCAACGATGATCTGACTGTGTGGATATGACAGCCAGACCTCTGTTACTGATTCTTCCTCCACCTATTGTCTGAAGTTACTGTAAGTGACTTATGGATGTGTCACGTAGGCGTTGGCGGTCATAGTATCCATCCTCCATTGTGTGCAGTAACAGAGGAAACCATTCAGCGACAACAGTGAGGAGAAGAGTGGGTGGCAAGGTAGCATTCACAACCATCACAGAGGACGGGAGCGGGAGTAATGTGGAGAATAGAGAGGCAGAGGACAGACGCTCTGCAGCTGCTTATACACACAGCCATGTACATGCAACACGTGTAGGCGTGCACTGACTCTCTGTTACATACTAATACATACTGTACATACAGGCAGGTGTTTGTACTCCACAAAATCTGTCATGCTTTTACTCTTAGTTCATAGGTGAAAAGTGCTGTAGGTGTGCATACAACTTCTCTACAATTGCAACTTTTTTTTTTTCTAAAATTCTTAACTCATATGGGAATTTTTCAGCTAAATAAGATAGCAAACTAATAGATAACTTGCACAATCAAATATTGCTTAACAGAATTCCTTAAGTTGGCTAAGCATCCTACTTGGAAAAAAAAGATGGAGGATGAAAAAAAAGTGTACTTCTCACTGAGAATCCATAGAGAGAAGGAATAAAGGCAGGTGAGACAGAGGATCGTCAAATAAGAATGAACGGGGGGGGGGGGTCAGTCCACCGATGGTAAATATCAAACCTCTTAAAATTATCCCGAGTGAACTTGCCTAAAGGTTATTCTAGAAAGCAGCTGATCAGTCGCTCAATATCTCCCAGCATAATCTACCCTCTTGGAAACAAGGCATTTTACCAACTGTCATGCAGGAGGACTCATACAGGAACTACCACAAGGTCATCCAGATCGATTGCCACTCCACCCAGAGATGTTGACAAGTGTTGGTTCTCTCATCCAATTTGTTTAATGTTCAAATTAAAAGAGCCACATCTTGTGCAGAATTACTTATTTAGCAATCAATTGGCTTTGCTTGAAATTACACCTCAGGTGTCCACTCTCGTAAATTAAGATAACAGATATAAAAATAAATTTGTAATGATGATCAATGAGGGAGGGGGAGGCCAGGGAGAAATAGGGCTGGTTATTCAGTGTTACTAACTGAATAATATTAACACCATCAATGACTGAAAAAGGACAGTTTTTTGGGGGGGCGGGGGTTATGTTGCTCTCATCACAGCTGCTTTTAGTGGCGACATACCAAACACACAAGCCTCTCAAATTCAGCCCAAAGCAGTCATTGCTGCAGGGTGCACACTTAAAATCCTATAGGCAGCAGGTCTGTGTGAAGTTATACTTGATATAGAAACACTGTAGCAAAGCAGCATGAAAATGATGTGCTACTGAAAGATGAACTCAAACACAATCACTATCACAGTCTCAGTCTTGCTCTGGCTGTGCTAACATTGTAAGCTAACTCTTATCTTCTCATGTCTTTCCAAGCTTCCTTACATAACTACACCACAGTGCACCTTCCTCAACATCAGCTTGATTCAATAGACAGCACTCTGTAATAATTGGATCACTACAAAACCGCATTAACTGCTTTTTACAGAGATAATGGCATCATAATTGAAATGCAATCATTTGCATAAGCAAATGGCTGGTTTTATGAATGCTGTCATCCACAAAATATCGAACTAAGCAGTGAATTTTATAATTCTGTTTATTATTGTGTCTGTAATTTCCAAATGAAACTGAGGAGAGAGACAGAAGGTGAGAAAACAAGAGAGAGACAGGAAAGTGGAGGAAATCATAAAGCCCTGTAATTCCCCTTTGCTCTCCTAAATGATAATGCCACTGAAGTATCTATGGATCCTAATATCAAGTGGCATCAATAGATATATTTCTAAATGTACATAATGATCAACAGCAATGATCCATAAAGGGTAGTCATATACCCACTCACATAAATGAAGAACCAAGGGCTGAGTGAATTATGACTTGGATGATCGATGTGGCAAAATAAACTCCAGATATTTGTTTTTTTTTTTTTTTAAACACAATGAGAATTTGGTCCTCCTTTTCTTCCTCTTCCTGCTCCACTCTTCTCAGCATTGCTCTTTCCCATCTTTCACTGTCACATCCCTTCAGTGGTGGATGTCTTTTTAATGGTCCAACATATTAAGACTAAACTGAACTCTCTGATTACAGACATTTGATGCGCTGGATCACTGGCCACTGTGCTGTCAAGCCTCGCTGTTTGATTTGTGACTGTGGCCAGTTGATCTCGTCTAAAGATGATCCCCTAATTATGAATTATGGACATAACTTATGCTATGAGCTGCAACGATCTGCAGTCATATGTTGGAGAAAGCAAGACAGAGCCTTTGTCTGTGTGTATGCATCAGTGGGATATTCACATCATATCACAAGAGATATTCAAATTCAAATTTTTAAACCATTTGGCCCCCAGTTGACTCCTTGTGAGAGAGAGTTCTGGTATGGACTCAACTCAGTTCAACAGCACCAGCAGGTTCAGCCAGTGAGTGCAAAGTTCCTCTTCTTTTACAGCAGGTAGTAGTATACCACCTGAACATGGTGGCCTTAATGACAGGAGGATCTGTGCTATGTTAATTTTACATTGTTCATTTTTAACCTCCAAAAGATGTGTTCAGTCATGATCCACTTTAAGTGCACATTATTAGAAACACACTTAACAAATATTCATTTCTTAACATATTCCTAATGAGCAGGGAGACTAGGCTGAGACCTCATATCAGTAAACATCTCCCATGCAATTTGATTGAATAACTGCAAGCTCGATTGTAGCTGATCCAGGAATCTTTGTTTCTCTGCAGAGAAGAGCACTCACAAAGTATTGTATTGTTATTACAGTGTTCAGGTGATAATAAATAAAGAACACATAAAAAATCTCTACCTGTGATCTCAGTCTAATGTGTTTGTCTTTCTGTATGTTTCCCCCCCACAGGAACAGATGGCCAATGGCGTCCAAGGTCCTGCTTCTATGCCGCCTTCGTCTGTTTTGTTGTTCGGCTCTTACAGTCTGGACAGGGAAGTACTGAAGAAGCTGGGAATCGGGCTCGCTCTGACAGCAGCCATCTTGGCCTTCATTGTAGAGAAACTGTACTGATAGAGCAACTGCAAACTAGAAGATTGTGAACAAAGGAGAGGACAGTGACATCATAGGAGCCTAAACAGTGTGTTTGAAGCAGGTGAATACAGTGATAAAACTGTCTCCTTAGATCCCCTGTAACATACTCCATGTCGCTTTCATTAAATCTTAAATGAACCCAAAGAAAAGACGACGAAGTCAGTGACACGTACACAGTCAAGGATTATTTGAATGTTCTGTTTTTAGTACAGTTAGATTTTTTCTTTTAATTTAAGGGCATAGTTTACCACTTAGCAGTCAATTTACTTAGTTTTCTCCAAAGAAATGGATGTCAGTGTCTTTTTCTGTCAGTGAAGTAAGAAAAACCACATGGGCAATGACAGGTCAGCAGTCTTCAGAGACCTTAGTGAACAAAGCCTTTTTGGTACAAATTACATCCTAGTTATACTAGATTTTATTCTCTCTATAGTCTATTTCAAGTACAGATTCCATTTCATATTTCTGTTTCATTATGGGGCTTTAACATTTTCTAAATATAGGCTTTTTCAGGAAAAGGCTTTGTCTATTGATTACTGATGGCTGCAGCCGGACGTTGTCCATAAACTGGTAAATAAGTGTTTTTGGGTCATTGTAGCTATTCCACAGAGCAATTAAGCCCAACTCAACTATTTGAACACATTCTGGTCACCTGTACCAGAACAAAGTCTGAGGATGATGAAACTTTTCAGCTTGCTGAGTTGCAGAGTGATTCTCAGGTGTTATTATCAGACATATTTTTTAGAGGTACTGAGCATGTAGATTTCCAAATATTGTGCATTATAGAGTTGCCCATTCAACTGTGCTTACTTTACAGTATGTTATTTTATTCTGTGGAAAGAAGTAATAATGTGAATAATACTCTGATTAAGGGTCATTTGTAACCTTCATTTCAAAGTATTTATTTTTGAATGAAAGACAAGGACAGTATATTTTCAGATCTTCATAACAAACATCTGTTTTAACGTGTTATTCTTTTGTTAAAGTGGTTATTCAGAAAGTTTGTTTCATTTTATGGTTTTTGCTTCAGACATCAAAGTCAAATGGAATTAATTTGTAATGTACATCTTCCCTTACCTGATTAGTTATAACGTAACTGGCAGTTGGCCAGGTGGACAATGCTGACTGCTGATTGATGATCATTATTGACTCATCATTTGGTACAAAACATCCACACACCCAATGTGATTTGTTTTATTTGTGTGTGATGACCAGCTCCGGTGCCAACTTTTAAAGGGTTGTTTCATATTTTCTCACTTACCTGTAGTGTGTTGAGCTGATATCCACCTCTGCGATTTCTCCTGCCACCCCAATACAATGAAGGTGGAAAAAACATGGGGGTTTTTTTGTTTGTTTGTTTTGCCCCCAAAAAACAATATCCCTGTTACTCTGGATAATCCAAACCACCATAAACGAAATAAATTCAAATACCTTGTATTGGGGTGGCAGAAGAAATCTCAGTGCCAGATATCTCAAAACATGGGCAAATATAACTAAACTGTTAGCTTGCTAGACATCACTGGAGGTACGTGGGAGATGTTTTTCTTTTTCTGTAATTCAGGTGCACTGACCCTGTAATACAACTACTCTGTTGACATGTGGACTACTTGTGGTGAATGCATAGTCTGAGTTATTATTGAGACAGACTATATATTGTTTTTGTTTTTCTTGATTTGCATTGTCCCAACCATCCAAAACAGTTTAATAAAGGACAAAATTAATTTGTCATGAGTGAAATGACTGAAGTGTTGATTGATTGACTGATTCATTGAATTATTAACTGTTGAAGTTTTTACTATTTATACTAAATAGTCCTATAGAATGAAAATGTCTTTACAGCGCTCTGTATCGCTCAGTTGTTGTCATGCATAGAGTTTGCCTGTGTTTCTGTCTAATGCCTTTCTGTTTTGAGGTACAACAGTCCCAACATGTGCTCTGAAATTTCCGACCGTTAATAATGCATGCCCCAGTTTATGCGTCGCATTGCACTGGCCCATGTGTCTCTCAGTATGTCTGCATTTTTGTGTGTGTGTGTGTGTGTGTGTGTGTGTGTGTACATGCCCTGTGTATATTCCTAGTCACAAGTGTCTCTCAGCTTGTTTGTGAGCTTGTTTCCGTGTCAGAAGGGGTGTGTGTGTCTGTACATGCCTGCGCTGTCTGATGTACTGTCTGTAGTTTCCTCCAATGCTTAATTTTGCAGAAAGCCAGCATGCTTGCATCTGTGTGTATGTGTGGCTCACGAATGACAGGACTCATCACTCTCTCATTCAGAAAGCACTGTTATTAGATATACCACTGTTTGTAGCCTACACACACTAGCTTTGTATTATCTGAGTATATGATGCATGTCACATATTCCGTTGACATACAGATATATGCATGTACCCTGGCTTTTTCTCACCTAGCTGGTGCATGTCACACAGACTCACAGCACACAGCAATTTTGTAGTATATGGGCAAATGATGCACGTCAAGCAAACTTGCACACAAACACAGGCACCAAAGCTTTATATTACCCGATCAAATGATGCATGTCTCATGACACATAGACACACACACTGGCTTTGTATTATGTGATCAAATGATGCATGTAGCTATGAAGCTTGTTACATCCATCCAGCAGTGCCCTATATTATTCTGCAGCCATCCATACTGTGTGACGGTTCTTTTGATGCTTTGTAAGCACATTTCCTCACTGTGTATGTCAGTTACACAGCATTGTTCTCCAATGAAATATGGATGCAACGACACCCTTTATATTTGGGAGATCATCACTTACGATGAAATATTGAGGCGGGAACCATGGAAAGGAGATAATTATTCACTTCGCATCATTCACTTCAGTTGTTTCTAATAAAAGCAAGAGTTTCTGAATTCTTGTCTTAGTTGCAGCTGTTGTCAATTTGTCATCTACACAGTGATGTCCTTTTGATGTGAAACAGAGCGACTTTGGACACAAGACAATGAAAGGGAGGTTGAACATTAATGTGCTTGCCTGTGTCATCTCTCATCTATCATGTCATTTAATTTCACTGATTTAAGTGTTTTATATTGGTTTGGCTTGCATAAGAGTAATGTTGTTACTCAAAGGACATTTATGTTTGAGACAATGTATTTTTATGAAGCTAAAATGCCACATTACTGCGAGTGCAAGGTAGTAAAGTACCTCAAGATAAATCATAATTTTGTCATGGTAGATCAAACTAAGGTCTTGCAGAACTGCATTAACTAAAGGAAATTTAGACTATTTAAAAATATATAAACCACCATTATGAGTGTAAAGCTGAAGAAAAAGGTGACAGTGAGCCTGTTCTGGAGCTAGACTTAGGCAGATAAGGCATTTGCCATATAGCAGTCATAGCAGATTATAACAATAGTTATCAATTAGTATATGGTTAAGAGGAGACAGACAAATAAATTAAGATATCTCATGCATTTTCAAATGTAGATTGTGGAAGGAAGTCATACACGGAATGTTGTCATGCCTGTACAGTCCACATTGTTATCTCCGACAATGAAATGTGTGCCTGTTACGATATCTCTGTAATGTGGATAGTCTAATGTATTTATTTTTGGGGCGGGGGGATCTGAAGGATGTCATCACTCAATAATATGTGTGTGTGCACAACATGTTAGGCATATTGCATAAGCAGAGGGATGAACCCATGAAACGTAACATTTGTTTTCTTCTATTTGTGATATTTGAGCCTGCAGTTCTCTATTGCTGAGGAATGTGGCCGTTTGGTCTCTTTTCGGCACAGTAATCCTCTGCTCAGCTGGTGCTGACAGGACAGCAAGCAGCCACAACGCCTGCCTTTACTAATGTAGTGGCCATTATTTGTAAAAATAATAATAATAATAATTTTAAATGCTGCCATGAGTTATAAAATGGATAAACATTAACAGTAGCCAAAATGCTCATGTATCAAACAATAGAACTACAAATATGGAGTCAAGTGCCATAGTGAGCCTAATAATGCAACTGCAAGTGTAAAAGGAGACTATTACACCAATCAGTTAAACTTGAATTTCACAGAAGATGAGTTCTGTTCAAATAAACACTGTTGAAATAAAGGCTGTGTCTTTTTTATTTCTGCCTAATCAAGGAAATTCCTCATTAACTTCTGCATCCATCACTTTTATTTTGCTGAACCTCCTGCTTGTGTTTTTATATTTAGAACACGTCACATAAATCATTCATTTGACTAAAGTGAATGCTGTATGCGGTAAATGGACTTTTGATTGTCAGTATTCATACCTCAAAGAATTTGAATTCAAATATTTTTTTAATCAAATTGAAAAATAAAAATGAATAAAAAGCATACAGTCCACAATTTTCCACTCACTATATATTCAGGATCTTTTACAGTGGATGGCTTGGTTTCAGGCAACTGTTGTATTTTCAACGTGTGGAAGCAAAAAAAAAAGAAAGAAAGTGAAATGTAGACAGCAAGGTTTTTTTTTCCAGGTTTGTTATCTGGATGTTACACTTTTTCAGGCAAGCAATCAGTAAACTATGGAGAGAAAAACCTGACATAATTACATTGTTGATGTTTGTCAGGTTAAGCCCAATTTAGGTCTGTCAATTTACCATGCTGTCATTCAGCATGCTTCAATACGGATCTATTAAAAATGTTTTTTTCATTTTTAGCTCAAAATTTTACCAACTTCTATCTACATGTCAGTCAAAGCGGCAGCAGCTTCTTGTGAGATTACCGAGACAACCATGTTGAAGGTGCAATTAAAATATTTACAGGATTGAAGCATTCACATTGCATTTATTTTAGCACTAACGTTAATTGACATAGAATGCAGTCAGTGAGCCACTGACATAAAATATGAAAATACTGTGCCGTGTGTGTGTGTGTGTGTGTGTATGTGTGTGGCTGGAGGGGAGGAGGTCTACTTAGCTCCAGGGCAGACACACAGCAACAGCAGTGACTGACATTACCTTACAACTGAGGCCTGGCTGAAACAATGTCATGTTAATAATGTGTGTGTATGTGTGTCACTGCCCTAATTAGCATCCACCCTGACCCTGCTTTGGTTTGTAGAAACAGAGAGACAAGGATAGAAATTCCTTCTTTTCCTCATCTTCCATTAACAGTTACTGTTTGCCATTGACTGTGACATTACTTAACGGGATATTGAACATGTGCAATATGTTTGTTTTGTCTATATACAGTACAGTTTGTGTATACCGTGCTCTACAGATCATCAGAGAATCTTTTTTTTTTACTGTGGCAGTTAAAATTATTTTTACGTAATGGCAGTGGAAACGCATTTTAATTATAATAACAATTCACTTTATTTGTATAGCACTTTTCATACAAGAAATGCAGCTCAAAGTGCTTTACAACAAAGGAAATTACATGCACACATGGAAGTTTTTAATCAAACTTGTGATACATTTAACTCTCAGTGAACACACAGTCCTATAAACACCAGTATATTCATGCTGTAAATTGAGGAGGCAGCAGGATAGATTGTGATTATGAATTTAAATATTTGCACTTCAATGTTAACCCAAAATTTGTGAAAAACAAAGGCTTCTAATTTTACTGCAACTAGGCTCAAGTACAATTGGTAGATGCAAATGCAAGCCCACATGGGTGTGACCAATTAATTTTTGCAATTTTGGTGACCAACATGCTTTGTTGCTTTCTGTCTCCACTTCCCACTTTGCCTCTTTTTTTCCCTGTCTAACTCTGCTTTTCCATTTCTATAGGCTAAGGTCGGTTCACTGTGTGTAAGCACTTCGGTGCCTTCTGGAACAGAGGGGAAAATGACTTGGCAAGCATATCCATTCCTAATCATATGTGTGTGTGTGTGTGTGTGTGTGTGTGTGTGTGTGTGTGTGTGTGTGTGTCTGTACATGAGGCTTCATGCCAGCTTCGTCCAAGTATTTGGTTTGGTGGCCCTTGTGCCTGCATTCACTGATTACTGTGTTTTATCTACACACACACACACACACACACACACACACACACACACGCGCACATACACCCTGTTGTCGCTGCAAAGCAAACTGGGAATTTGCAGCCTGCCGTGCAAGGGAGAGATTGGTTCTATTGAGTGTCTTGGTGGCTTGCCAGTTCTGTTTTAGTGTGTATCGTCTTTGTGTGTCTGTG
Source organism: Siniperca chuatsi (assembly GCF_020085105.1). Lineage (NCBI taxonomy): Eukaryota > Metazoa > Chordata > Actinopteri > Centrarchiformes > Sinipercidae > Siniperca > Siniperca chuatsi. The sequence continues at coordinate 18,694,023 of NC_058050.1, forward strand.
TTTTGTGTGTATGTGTGTGTGTTTGATGGGCTTATACATCTTTGACTTTGAGCGGTTAAGGGTGTTTGTATTCACCAATGGGACGAGGGACCGAAGTCAATATTTTAGCTCTACACCAACATTGTTCTTAAAAGCGCTTTAATAATCACACAGAGACATGGCAGCACTGCAGTATTACTTGGTGTCAAAAGTTTTAAAGACATTACGTTTTAGGTTTTGAAAAAGGCTTGCTTTAATGTCTGTTGACACACCGTGTTGTTTGCATAACAGTGAATTAAATCATTAAATTCACAAGACTGAAAAATAATAATAATAATAATAATAAAAATAATAATAATAATAAATATGGTGCGTTTGTTAAGAAATCCTGAAATGATGAAATTCACTGTAAAATCTTGTGGATCAATGATCTTTCTTCCAAAATCCAACCAACAAGCACTTTACTGAAAAAAATACTCCCGAAAGGTGTCTTGAACACCGATATGTTAGAAGTTCATGGAGGAACTGTTAGGATTCGTGGGCACTTAATGAAGAGCTTTTCATGAAACTCTTAAACTATTCAAAGTTCTTTTTTCCTTGTCATTGAGTAGTTCACCCAGACAACAGATATAGATGTTGGCAGAAATACAAGTCACATTTAACAAGGGTCAAAAAAGTGAGACCGAGACCGAGAGAGAGAGAAACTTTGGTCATTACTGCAGTGAAAGACATTTAGCAGGTTTGAGCTTAATGAACCATCTGAGAAGTTCTATCTCACTATTTTTCATCAAACAGCAGTAATGTGCATTACATCTATTTAAACAAGAATTACATGTACAAAAAAGTAAGAAGTCACCTTGAGGTCTCATGGCTGTTTTCCTCTTGCTAATGTTGATTAGAGTGCCTCAGATGGCAGCCATGAAACTTTTAATGATGTTGTCACGGAAATAACTGTACATTGCATGAGACTCCTGAGGGTTAGTTTGTTGCCATGGTGAAGTGTTCCTGTGGCGTTGTCCACACATGAAACAATGCTCATTTACATAACTAATTGCATTGTTAATGTTCAATGGCAACCTTCTCAGATGAATGAAAGGAGAGTATTATTATCTAAGGCTGGATCAGGTTCTCGTGTTTCAAGAGTAGTCTTAACAGATACTTTTTTCCAGACAGAAATGATGTATGAGCGCTATGCACTGATATCTGTAATAGTAAAAACAACATGCATGTGTGCAGCTATAAGTAACCAACGTCCCTCCCTCCCATCTTGGACCAAAGAATAGGCTGCTTCCCAGAGTACTGCACAGCCTTGATTTTTTGGGCTCTAGCCAGGCCTTGTGAAGTTTTTTACTTAACAGCCTATCAATCACGATTAAGTAGTAAACTGATTATAATTATGAAAACTCTTTCTCTCTCTTACTAAAGAAGCAACCATTTCAAAGACAACATATTTAGCCACACTAGCAGAATGGCTCTAAGAATGGAAATGTCTGTCTGTTTGTCGTTTGATTGGTCCACCACTTTGGCCAAGACTGAAATATCTCAACCACTATTGGATGGATTGCCATGAAATTTTGTAGACATTCATGATCCCCAGAAGATGAATCCCCCTGACTTTTCCTCTAGTGCCACCATGTGGTTGACATTTTTGTTTTTTTGTGAAATGTCTTGACAACCATTGGATGGATTGCCATAAAGTTTGATACAGATGTCCATGGTGCCTGGAAGATGAATCCTAATGATCTTGGTGATCCCCTAGCAGGGGACCTGCATCACCAGCAGTGTTGTAGTTCCACTACTTTTGGCGGTAACTAGACATTAATTACTTTTTCAAATTAAATAATGCAATTGCAATTACTGAAATTTAAATGGTCTCGTTGCCTTTGTCTTACCTGAAAATAGTGGACAACTGCAGAGGATAGCAGACAAACACAACCTGTCTCACGTCACCCGACCTCACAGTAGCGCAAAACAGTTTAGGTAATGTGTGCTTGCTTTTCATCATAGTGATTGTAATGTTTCTAATATATACTGAAGAAACTTGGGTTCAACTACTGTAGCAATGGCTGGTTAACATACATCCAGCTTCGTGTGAGTCTTCTACTAAATCCTACTGTCTAACCAAGAGTAGCTAACAGCTGGGAATGCTAGTTGTTGCTGCCCTCTGGTTGTCGGTAGTATTAATAACTCCTATCAATGATAATGGGTACAATGATAGATCAAATTTGACAGTTGTCATTATAATAATGTAGCCATGTGTGCATTAATAAGATAATTGAAGCAGACTTTAAAAAGTAACGCAAAAGTTACTTTACCTAGTAGCTAATTACTTTTATATACAGTAATTAGTAGTAGCACTTGTCACCAGCAGGTCAAAGTTTTAATCCAGTGAAATTTCTCAACATCTACTGGATGGATTGGCACAAAGTAGAAACATTCATGGTTCCCAGATGATGTATCCTAATGACTTTGGTGATCGCCTGATGTTTCTTGTAGTGCCACCTTGAGGTTGACATTTGTGGTTTTATGTGAAGTGTCTTGACAACTACTAGGTGGATTGCCATGAAATTTGATACACACAATCATGCCTCAGGATTAATTGTCATAATTTTAATAATCCCCTGACCTCTGATCTGCCACCATCATAAGGTCCAAATTTTCTGTCCAATACTTTGGTTTATGACCAAATACCTAATAATATTCCCATCAGCCTCAGTTTAATTAGCAAATGTTAGCATGCTAACATGCATAAACTAAGATATAGACCACGGTAAATATTATACTGCTAAACATCAGCATGTTAGCATGTGTTCGCATTTAGTACAGCTGCACAGAGCTGATAGCACGGCTGTAGACTCTTAGATTTGTTAAACCTCATAAAACAAACCATAGCAATAAAACTCACATCTATTTAAATCTATGTCCTACTCTGTGTAAGTATATTTCTCCTACTGCATTTCTAAATGTGTTCTAATACTTTGACACAACCTGCCTGTATTCACGGGCGGACCCCATACATAGGCATTCTCTATGGGTCCCTCCCTGCATCCATGGCTATTCATTCTAGTATCTTTGTGGGCCCTTCACATTAGGTCCCTGTATACTCAGTCCCCTTTCCCCACCAGTCCTACGTTCCTGCTTATAATTACAAGAACCATTCATTCACTCTGTTACCTGATAGTCCATTAAACACCCCTCTGATATTGTAATATGGCCTTGTCATAAAATCTTTAGAATGAAAGAAGAAATCAATTGACAGTCATGTTTGGATTTTCGAAGGAGGCTGTCAACTGATGTTTAATGGAATTATAAAGACACACTCACACACTAAGGGTAAGCAGATTCTGTAAATGATGGTGGAACTAATCTATTGCTGCTAATTAAAAATGAGCGATAGGGAAGGAAGTGCAAGAAATGTGTATGTGAGGGGGTAGGGAATTATTATGTGAGAAAGAGCCATAAAAGAGCCATAAAAGTACATGAAAGAGTCACAAGGACTGAGACTTCTGGCAGTTTCCTGCCAAGACTGACAAATGACAACCATCACTAAGTGAACATGTCACACTGTTTGAACCACATCACAGTGAAACATTATGGACTGAAGAGTGGGTAACTTGCATGTCTCAGATTTGACTTGAAAATATTACAATAAAACTAATAAACTAATCTGATGATTGTGTTCACATGAACTTCTACCCAACATACAGTGAATGCATTATTTCCCTCTCAAGACCCACATTAAATCCTAAACTGTACAAACTGTATGAACAGTGTGTACTTCTGAGCGGCCTAGAGTATATTAGTCTTGCAGAGACAAACTAGATCTTGCGAGCTCAGTACATTCTCGACTAATAAGTGTTGAGGAGCGACTCACCTGCTCTCTTGAACATTGTAAACAATGACCAAAAATAGGCTCTAGCATTATTCTACAAGTGCATGACTTACTTTTTGCTTCAGATTTATTAAAACACTTATTTTATTTGTTAGTTGAGAAGAAACTTTACATGCCCATGACACCAACCATGCCTTTCCAGTGTGTGGTGTGTTTGTCCAGTGAGGTGTGGGAAGAGTTCATGTCTCAGAGAAAGAGAGAACTGTCAATCACTTATTGTGAAGCCTACTTGAAATGAGGTCTCCCTCAAGCAAATTCATCTGTGATGCTGCCAGACCACAATGAGTGAAATGAAATTGTGAGCTGGCTTTTTAGCTTTTTAAGCTCTTTTCCAGGCTATTATTTTCCACTAATCATTACATTTTGTGTGTGTCAGAGCAAGTATTGGAGACATCAAGACCTGGTCTGACCATTGCACATTACATGAACACAAACAACTTCACCATATGATTGAAAAATTAGACGGAAATTATGAATCAATTAAAAAAAGTGCTAACTTCAAAAAAACAATACAGCAAGCAACATATCGACAAATATTCAATAGCAGTGTTTGCTTTTGCTGGGATAAACCAATACCAGTAAATTTATGTACTAAAGACTCAATATGAACCCAGCCAGGGCTGGTATCAGCTGGTACAGATCAGATGAAGTGTATCTCGTCAACTTGAAAAATTTATAGCCCTGCATCTCTGTGTAAAACATGACTGTGATTGACTGTGAAACAATTTGCGTCCACATTAGTGTTTCCAGGTTGTCTTTGTAGAGACTTCTGTCAACAAAACTGCGCATCACAACCAACATCTGACAAGGAGTGGGACAGACAGCCCAGCTGACCATACCATTATTTTATGGCTGCGACATAAAAACACACACACACAAACTTTGCTGCTCCACTCCCACTCTACTGGGCAACACACACAGCCAATTACTCTGCCAAGTGATACACCTCTGTTCAGTGTCCTGGTCTTTGTGGCCACCTTTACTGTGTTTCCAAATTCACAATATTGTTGTTCTCATTTACACACTTTTTGAGGCTGTTTTGGAAAAACTGGACGGAAGGCTGAAACAGAGAGAAAAAGATGCAATTACAAATTTAACTGACTTAATGTGGACGTACTGGGGGAGCTTACCTGCCCCGTTTTCCCCTGTGGAGAGCCAGCCAATACACTTACAACACACACAAATGTGTGCACAAACAAATTTATACACCTAAAGTACTCATAAGAGGGAGCATGTTATTTAACTCTCACTCAGACCTATTTAATAGGTCTGAGTGAGAGAGTAGAGCTGTAAGAGCTTAAAAATGACTTAATATAAATTATACTAATTACACACACATGCAAGCCTTTCATGCCTTTTACCTTCTGCTTTGGAAGATTGTTTTTTTTGTTTCTCAGAATTTTGTTTCTGTTTCTTGAATGTAGCTTTTGCTGAGTTTTTGTGGCAGGCGGCTGCTCCGACATGTTGCAAAACAATAATCATACATACAGAGTTGAGAACCCATTCACAGGGCAGCCTCGCAGCGAAATAAAAAAGAACAAAAGAAGAAAAATAATAATAGCATCCAAATGCCCTTAAAACATTTTCATAACATTTTTGTGTCATGGGGTTTTTCACCCCGTGGTATGTTTTTCTCTTTCTAATCACTCTCCCTCTCTTTTCTCTTCCTTGTTCATTTCCTCTTTACCTTCTTCCTCTTTTCCCTGCTCTCTTTTTCTCTTCCTCTCCTGGGCGCCCTTCTTCTGTCTTGACAGCTCCAGTTAATTTAATGTCAGCTCTGCCAGCACGCCTCATCACTGTGAGACAAACAGATCTGAGCCCAGGAGGGTGTGAGAGCGAGAGAGTGAAGGAAGAGATGAGGGAAACTCTTCCTTCATAGGCACAGACAGACAGCAGAAAAGGAGGATAAAGGTAAGAATGGAAAACAAGTTAAAAAAAAGAATCAATAAATGGATTTCAAAGGTAAAAAAAAAATACACAAGAGTTTGCACTCAGCTTTTCCCACAATCCTTTGCCTGCAATCACAATTTCACAGGTTGAAATTAAAATCCCCCATAGTGTGTGTGTATGTATTTGGGTGTGTGCGTGTGTGTTCTCCATGAGATAGAGCAGGCTGTCAAAGTGATTTCAAGCTGTTTATAGCCTAAGCTCACAAAATGGATCCTCGTGCAGCAAAAGAGGGAAAAGAAACAACCCCCCCCCCCCTTTTCTTAAAAAAACCCCAACTAATTCCTTGAATATTAATTGCCTGGCTTGGCGATCGTCTTATTTGTTTGTGATGAGGCTGCAAAAGAAAAGTACCCATAATCCCTGTCTTTCTCTCTCTGCTGTCTACTGTCTGCATTAATCTCTCTTTTTGCCTCTTTCCTTTGCTCTCTATAAATCTTTTTCTCTCTCTATCGTCCTCTTTCTTGGAGCATGTTAGTCATTTGTGGAATTTTTTTTCCTAGGTAAAAAGAGGAGCATCTTTGAGCCGGTGTAGCAGTGTCATCTAATATCGAAGTTCTAATATCTAATTTCTGGTCCTGCTTTATTTACATCCCTGAAGATTTATGGCCCACGTCAGGTTTCATTTTCAACCCCAAGAGTGTAGCTTGATTTATTCCCATTATAATAGTATCTCCACTTTCCAGTTCCTCTCTCAGATTCCTTATGGCATACTGTGTAGGCTACAAGCACTATATAATCTCTCTGAGTGTTTGTATCAGTCATCAGCGTTTATAAGGTATCAACCTTTATTCATCCAGGGAAAGTCAACTGCGCACACTTGTTTTTTTATGAAGGCAATACTCTGGTTCACATTCACAGCTAGGAACTGCAGAGCGTGACCATATGTTTCTGAGCTGCTCCACGGCAGCGGCTGAAGGCCAAACACCTTACTCAAGGGCACTTAAACTGTAGCTAGTAATGGAGGGAAAAAAACCCTCATATTTGACTCGACAATTTAATTTATTTGAGACTTCACTTGATGTATAAAGTTAACTGACTTTGGTTGTATTGACCTGAAAGAGACAGACCACGGTGCTACCTGTGGATATGCTTCTGCATCAGAGAGAGCTCTGGCATGGGGTTGAAACTCGATTAGATATGCTGAAAGTAAGCATGCCCTGTGTTTTTGTGTGTAAATGCATCTTGCTATCAATGTGACCTTTAGTTTATTTAGCATAGCAATACCAAATGTTGTGTTTCTTGCTTGTAAAGAAAATTCAAAACAGCAAGCATGTCACAGCTACTGCAACACCCCAGTGTTTGTCACGCTTTCTTACACATGAAATTTCAAGATAATCTGATTCACTTTAGATATTAAATTGGAACTGGACACTTTTGTTCTGACTTCACTTGGATTGCGGCATTTATAGCTGAGGCTTGAATTTATATTTGACACTAATGACAAGAACTTGACTTGGATTTCTATATTCAGGCGTTGGACTTGGATCGAGACTTTTGGCTCAAGATCTGAGTGGAGCGGCATGATTTTGCCTGGAGCATAGAGTCTGAGGCATATAGTTACTAGCATTACTAAAATGATTTTTTTTCTCGCTTCATTTGTGTGAATTGGGCCCATGGTTTGCAGTCTGTGTCTTAAACACATCCATAGCCATAAACAGCCCATGGATGTGCTCTCTAACTGACAGTGCAAACATTTGCTGTAACAACATGTCCTCCCCCATGCCTATGGAGTGGGTCTACGTATGTGTGACAGATCAGACTTAACCAGGAACTCAAACTGATTTACTTATTTTCCTCCCGGCCTCCTTCTTTTTGCTCCTGTCTCTGTCTCTGAGTGTGGAGGTAAGCAACTTGGGATAACAGCATTTTTCATTCAAGTTGAAACATTTCCAACTTCAGCATGTGTCTTTGCTGCCTAAGGTGAATCTACATGCCCCCTTTGTATATATTCAAGCCACCACTAAATTTCACTTCACATTGCATCTGAATGCAAAGAACACATTCTAACAGCCCCATAGTGCAACTGTAGGGCAGCATTCACGCTTCTTTAACATTATGGTGATAATACAAACTGAACCAGTTTCAAGACCTGCTTCAGGTTTTTTTCTCTGTATGGGCAGAACAAAAAAAAATAAACCCAGAGTGGGGAACAGCAGATAGAAATCCTGCAGCACCTGGGTGCAGAGTGATTACAGAATGCTTCTGGCAGGGAGTGGAAATTGCTGCCGCTCTTCTCCACTCACTTACTCTCTCTGCTTCACACTGACTTGGGACTTGAGCAAGGTTGACTAGGTCACACATCTGGCAGGGCTCTCATTCACTTTCATCTGCATTTTTTTATACTGTTCTCAGGAACCAGTTTAAGCCCTCTTCTCTAACCTGTAGGGCTCTTTTGCAGAGTGGATATCACACAGCTGGAATCAGCGATGTCCTGTTGAAGGACATTCTCTCTCTCTCCCTGGCTATAATATGGATAGATGATTATTTTCAAAAGCCACTTTTCCACAGAGTCCAGTGGCAGCCACAGAATGTATGCAGAAAACTTTTACATTTTGGAAAATTGGTGATGGTGACTTGTGTCAGTCTTCTAGTTGTTGTCATTTAGATAAACTCCTACCTCCTGTTGACTGCCAGTGGCAGCGTGGTGTAACAGCTTTGCGGTGAGGTTTTACTGACAGTCCTAATGTACTGTCATTAGTGAGCAGCACTTTGGGAAATCATGCTCTCCTGTCTGGTCATTTATTTTGATTTTCACCATCTGCTACACCAGTCTCATCCATGGGACTTGTAATGTAGTACTTACAACTAAAAGCATTGGTAAGCAAATATGATTATTTTCGGCACTTCTTGGTGTAAAATCTCAGTTATAACACTTTTTAGAGCCTACAACTCCTACAGAAAAATAATCTAAACACTCCCAGAAGATTTGGTAGCTTCCAGAGCAACCCCAAGGTGTATCAAGTAAAATACCATCTCCAAATGTTGTGTTAAGTGAGATTGCAGTGCTTGTGGTAAATGAGTTTTTGCAGGATGTTAATGTATAAACCCAGCTGAGCAGGGCTCACACTTTGCAGAGGACAGGCAGGAAAACATATTTCACCTAAAAAAAAAAACCTATCTCCCCCCCCCCTTTCTCCAAAGTTGACTAATATTGTTAAATATTCATCTAATAGTAGATGTTGTATGATGAGTAACAGCACATCTTGCTGACCTGTGCTGTTATGTTCCCTACAGTACGTGCCTGTCTGTCTATATGTGTGTGTGTGTGTGTGTGTGTGTGTCTGTGTGTGTGTGTGTGTCTGTGTATGCTCAGTAGTGTTAAGAGCATTAAAGTGTGAAAGCATTTCTAAATTGCTCTTAAATTGCTCTAGGGAGGGGTTAGGTGGATGTATTCCCAGCAGGGCTAATGGAAGGAGCATCACTCTTCCATGTAGAATAAGAAACTGCCATCATAGGCACACAAAATACATTCTGTATGTATACATATGCACAAATGAAAAGTCAAACAAACATGCACTGCTTTCCCCATTGTCTCAGCCGAACTGATCATCCTCCTCTGATCATCTTCCTCTGTTTGCCCTCCTCCTCCTCTTGCCCACCTCTTTTTGATACTCATAACTTCATTCTTCTTCTCCTTCTCTCTTCCTTATGAAAGAGGAGAACTTGATTTCTCCCACTCACTCTCTCTCCCATTGCCCCCCCTTTTTTATCTGTCTCCAAACCCAGTCAGGTTTAATCCTGTTAGTCACGGTAGATATATGGGGTCCTGCTCACTCTGTTTGACTCTCTTCCAGAGAGACATTCCCCAGAGAGACCCTATGGTTTCAGTTGCACACACACAGTGCACATAAGCACACACTTCTGCAGTGAAACACGCGTTTACACAAATACACATATGCATACATTGGATATACCCACTTTCACCACTGTGAAAGTCTGTATCAAATACGTTTAAAATGAGGATTTTATGAACTACTGAAGAAACTGGAGTCTCCGTTTAAAATACATTATACAGTACATTATGCGATGTATATGCTGCCTTTAAACAACATATCCATATACTTTGGCTGATGTCTTGAAGTGTTGATGCATGAAATTAAACACTTACCCAGTAACCATAAATACGACCACAATCTCACATCGTTATGAAATCATTTTAAGTATATCCATTCTTTTCAACGTTTCTTTTGAAATATTCTCTGGTCAGTCCATCCTGCCACATGAAGTTCATATAAAGTTTCTTTATTTTTACAATATTTGCCTACTAGTGTCCACCATATGAAGGCAATAATCCCTTTCTGTGTGATTCTCTAAGTGTAGTGATATTGTACAGTATCGTAAAGTACATATTGTATGAGTACACTTCTTTTTGTCTAAAACAGATCAAATCAAGAGGAAAACAGAGACCAAAGGAGAGCTCTGAAGAGAGATTGGACACTGAAACAGTAGAAGAGATCCCGCTGTAGACTGCTGTTGTTGCCCACTGAAATGTTAAGATTACTCCCTTATTCCCTGAGATTACTGCACGGTACCAGATCATTAAACCTAGATTTCTCTAGTGTGTTAGTGTTCTGCTATGAGATGTTTCAAATATGAGGATGTACAGTACATGCCTTTGCAGTTCCTGTCCTTTATGTACAAGTGAAGGGATGGAGGAGGTAGATCGACTTTCAACCAGCAGACCTTTCTGGTTGTTTTCTCCATTTTTGTGTTAAATATACTTCTACTTGTATTGCTGATTTCTCTTTCTTTCATTTCTTTCCTTCTTTATTACCTTCTTAATTTTTATGTATTTCTTTCTGTTTTTCTGTCTTTCCTTCCTTCCCAGCTATATGTCTCTCAAGTTTGCAGTAGGGGGCAGTTGTCTGCCTCATGGAACAACAACAGAGGTCTGTGTTTACGTGTGTGTGTGGGCCCCATCCCGATTCAAGCTTTGTCTGTGTGCTCCCCTCTCATTTTAATTAAAGAGCAGATGCACTGCCCCTGTCCTGTCTGCCATCCCCTTTTGTCAGTGTGTGTGCGCATGTGTGCGTTTGTCTTGTTTCCACCCAGCGTGCCCTCACCATGTGCCAGTTTTAAGCCATATTGTACCCAGGGCTGTTAGGGGGGGGGTTAAAAATATGAATCGTGTCATAAGTGGTATGGTTAAATAATTTTTTAAAGCAGATATGAAGACATAGGGAATCACACATACACATCATTCGCATGTACACACACGAAGAGCAGGTTATTCAGTGTGTTTGTATCAGGATATAGATTAAACAATACCTGCATGATGCTGACGTAGAATACAGATGAAGTTGTTTACAGGCTCTTATGAGAAATCTTCAAGTTGCTCACTCAGAGCATAAAATTTCATTCTTGCGGGCTAAAACTAAATGTGTGTGTGTGTGTGTTTCAGAGAGAGAGAGGGAGAGAGACCAGGCTACAGTAATTCTTAGCAGTTGCCTCCTATTGCATCAGTTGACAGTCAATAGATGGAGTCAGCTAAAGACCAGCTAATGACTTTGGTGATGAATATGGCACAAGAGACTGGACACAAACACTCAAAACATACATTTACAGGGAGCTAAAGAAAAATTTTAAGGAAATTTATATCTATCCATCCATATTACATGTCATGTATTACCATGGTAATACATCATATGTTACTGTCTCTTTCTCTCTGCAAGCCATTAGTTTTTGAGATACATTGTCAAGGTGGTGAAAGGAAACTTTTAAGCTCATGATGTTGCTAGAAGATAGGTCAGTGGTTGACAAAAAAATGATTAATCATTGTCATAGTTAGCCACTATGCCCCCCTGTGTACCACGACCTTGGCGAAGTCTTCAGCAAAGATCTAGCTTTGTCGCTACCACCGCATCGTCCATATGACTGCGCCATCGACCTCCTTCCCGGGGCTCCACTGCCAGCAACCCGTCTGTATAATCTGTCACGACCGGAAAGGGAGGCCATGGAGAAATACATCGGGGATTCACTTCGTGCGGGTCTTATTCGGGCATCCTCCTCGCCAGCAGGGGCGGGGTTCTTCTTCGTGACAAAGAAGGATAGGACGCTACACCCCTGCATCGATTACCGAGGGTTAACCCAAATAACCATCAAGAATAAGTACCCGCTGCCATTAATCAACTCCGCGTTCGAGCCTCTTCAGGTAGCCAAGGTGTTCTCCAAACTGGACCTCCGGAATGCTTATCATCTGGTGCGCATCAGGGAGGTGGGACGAGTATTTAGTAATGCCGTTCGGACTTACTAAGGCCCCGGCGGTCTTCCAGGCTCTGGTGAACGATGTGCTGCGGGATTTCCTTAATCGTTTCATCTTCGTTTACCTGGATGACATACTCATTTTCTCCCCGGATCAGTCCAGCCACATCCTCCACGTCCGACAAGTCCTGCAACGACTTCTGGAGAATCGGCTATTCGTCAAGGTGGAGAAATGTGAATTTTATGTGTAGTCAGTAGGTTTCCTCTGGTACATTCTAGAGACCGGGCAGATGATCATAAGAATCTGGAGTACATTCAGACCGCAAAAAGGTTAAATTCCCACCAAGCGCATTGGGCTCTGTTTTTCGGCCGCTTCAAGTTTACCCTTACTTACCATCCAGGATCAAGAAACACCAAGCCGGAAACCATTCTCCCGTCAACCTGAGTGATGGTCGCCGTCACATGGGAGATAGAGTCCATCGTTAGAGCGGCTCAGCGCGACCAACCTGACCCCGGGAACGGGCTCCCTAATCAACTGTTTGTCCCGGACTCAGCCCGTCCCCAGGTGCTTCAGTGGGGCCACAACTCACGCTTCGCCTGCCATCCCGGAACCACTCGCACTCTCTCCCTGTTAAGGAGATACTTCTGGTGGACTACTATGGAGGCGGACACCCGGGCCTTCGTCGCAGCATGTGGCATCTGCGACCGAGGAAAGGCTTCTCATAAACCACCAGCAGGCTTGCTCCGCCCTCTTCCCATCCCCGGTCATCCATGGTCACACATCGCCCTGGATTTTGTCACCGGTCTTCCCCATTCCCATGGCAATACCACTATCCTCACCATTGTGGACCGTTTTTCTAAGGCAGCTCACTTCATAGCCATCGCCAAACTTCCTTCAGCCCTGGAGACGGCCGACCTCCTGGTACTTCATGTCTTCCATCTCCATGGCATACCACTGGACATGGTTTCCGACCGGGGCCCCCAATTCATATCTCAAGTGTGGAAGGCTTTCTGCCAGGCCCTGGGGGCAACCGCCAGTCTCTCCTCGGGGTTCCATCCTCAATCCAATGGTCAGACCAAGAGGGCCAACCAGGGCCTTGAGGCCGCCTTGCACTGCGTGGCTGCCACTATCCGCCTGGATAGAATACGCCCACAACTCACTAACCAGATCTGCCTCTGGTCTCTCTCCTTTTGAGGCATCTCTAGGTTACCAGCCCCCCCTGTTCCTGTCCCAGGAAAGGGAATTGGCGGTCCCATCCATTCAACATCATCTTCGCCGCTGCCACAAGATTTGGAGAGAGACCCGAGCTGCACTGTGTCGGTCGGGGGAATGGAATCGGCGGATCACTCACCGACGTAGGACCCCGGCACCCGCATATGAGCCAGGTCAGAGTGTTTGGTTATCTTCCAGAAATATTCCATTACACACTGAGTCCAAGAAATTATCTCCCCGCTGCATTGGACCCTTCATCATCGAGCGTGTCATTAACCCCTCCGCTGTTAGACTCTGGTTACCTCGGTCGATGAAGGTCCACCCCAAGATTCATGTTTCGCTAATCAAACCTGTAGCTGTCAGTCACCTGTGCCCTCCAGCCGTTCCCCCGCGACCTGCCCGGGTCATTGAGGATCATCCTGCGTACACAGTGCGGCGATTGTTGGATGTTCGCCGGTGAGGTAGGGGGCTCCAGTATCTGGTGGACTGGGAGGGTTATGGCCCCGAGGAGCGGTCCTGGGTTCCCCGCTCCCGTATCCTGGATCCACAACTTATTCTTGAGTTCCACCAGGCTCACCCTGAAGGGTCCGGGAGGGTCGCCAGGAGGCGCCCATTAGAGGGGGGGTTCTGTCATAGTTAGCAACTATGCCCCCCTGATCCTTTTGTGCTCTTGTGTATCTGCCTTTCCTTGTGTTTCCTGGTGGTCCCCTGTCCGTTTGTTGTTTGTGTAAGTGTGTGTATGTGTGTGTCTGTGTTCTGGGCTGGCTCATCCACACTACCAGCGCCAGATCGTCCTCGTACCCTCGTACGCGCTACACGTAATGGCTCACGTAAGCAAAACTATTGAAGTTTTCCTGTTCTTACCTGGATGGTAACCTTGTCTGTCTCCATCCTAGATCTACGCTCTGCCGGTGATCACCGCTCCCGTCTGTCCTTGGATCTCCGAGACTTCCATACTGCGCCAGCAGCCACAACTTCCTTGTTTCCCAACCATCGGACTCTGGTGCCAGTTTCTATGTGCCCCCACCTGACCAGCCCAGCCTTCCACCATGCCTGCCAGCCCAGAACCAGCTCCCCTGGTCTCCGCTCGAAGCACCGCCATCCAGCCCCCGACCCAGTTCGGTCGAGTCCACAGGACGGCTACGCACTTCGCCAGACACGCCGCTCTCCCTTAATCCCTCTGCACAATAAAACTGTTCAGAACTTGATCTGCTCTGTCTGTGTGTCCTGCTTTTGGGTGCCAAGCTCGGTCTTACAACAATCATCCTCTGGGGACCATAAATACCCTTACTCCAACTGGCTCTATAGCCTCGGATGAAGGTTCACCATAGAACTAGGGTTACACTGCATAACCTTTGTTTTCCTCCCTTCTTGCAGTAACTGAACGGTCTTGTCACCTCTGGTTGTTGCTGTTGTGTCACTTTTTTTGACATATGAACGAGACAAATTCCTGTGCTGTTATTGTCCTTAATAAATAAGGGACATTTTCAAAGTGACTGTGATGACAACAGTAATACACTGCCTTACAAATGCTCTTAATGGAGGTGTTTGGTAGATAAAATAACCTTTTTAGGAAAGCTCAGGGTGTAACAACTCCCTGCAAGCGCACCAAGGCAAGGTTCTTTCTACTTGTTCTGCTTCCATTCTTCCTGGCCTTAAATGTGTTATCTCTTGCAATGAACATAATAGTGAACTTTTTCTTTTTGTGTGTTGTGTCATAAACAGAGGATGAATAGCATAAGTTGCTGCTGCAGTGTGTGTGTGTGTGTGTGTGTGTGTGTGTGTGTGTGTGAGCAAATGTGTTTATGTGCATTAATGAGGGACAGACTGAAACCTTAGTGGTTGATGTAACAGAATGGTAATTGAAATCTTGTTTTGGTACATGAAGCCCTATTCCAAATATGCTTATTATGCCTACAGTCTCTCTCAATCTATCCTTCTCTCTCTTTCTCACATACACACACAAACAGACTTTTAGGCACAGGGCCCGTGTTGCTACCCAGAGATTTGGCAAGTCACTCAACTCAGGATCTATGTGTATGTGTATGTGTGTTGCCAGGGCATTACAACATCTCTAAATCCCTCAGCCAACCAAATCACAATTATGAATGTTGCTCTAGTTGTTTTTCCAGTAGTTTTTAACACACTGAGGAAATTTTGATTTTGTAAACAATATCTAAAATTTTATAATCTTAGAAGATGGGGAAAATATTCTCTTCCATTCTTTCCAATCAATGCCCAACAAAAACATTACTAAGAAATGTAATGAAAGCTGTGATCTCTCTCAATCAGACACACACACACATACACACACACACACACACTTGACATATACTACTCTGATACATTATACAAACAGAGGGATCCCACAGAAAGAATGTCAATAAATCAAAATTCAAATTGAATCTGCCAATCAGATCACTTCTCCCTAGGTCAATCTGCCAGTCATATCGGTTTTCAGGAGGTCAGAGTTCATTCAGCAGAATCCTATCTTGTCAATATATCAGTGTAGTTTCCAGTCAGCATCTGGTGTGTGTGTGTGTGTGTGTGTGTGTGTGTGTGTGTGTGTGTGTGTGTGTGTGTGTGTGTGTGTGCATGTGTGTGTATGTGTGTTCATTCCCAGCAGACTAGCCACTGGCCCTGTTTCAACAACAGATCTGTGTACAATCCAACAGGGAAGAAAGTCAGTCTATTGATCCAAAGCATGGGGGACATCAAAAGAGCTATATGAGAAAGAGCTGAAAGGAGCAGAGAGGGCTAATAGTATGTATATCTGAGTGTGTGTTTTTGACCTGCAGAGTGAGGACATTTTTGGAAAGTGAGGACATTTTGGCCAGTCCTCACAACTTCAAAAGGCTGTTTGAAGGTTAAGACTTGGTTTTAAGGGTTAGGGTTAGGGAATGCATTATGTTAATTTTGGTCCTCACAAGGATAGAAGTACAAGGATGTCTGTGTTCAAAAAAGGCAAGCTTCATCATACCAGTCCACTTTATGAGCCCTGGTTTGATGAAGCTTGCTTATACATTAACTGTTTCATTGACTTCATAAACCCTATGGCAAAACACTCATTTGACATGCAAAAAGATTTGATATGATATATAAGCTATACCACAAAAGCATGGATGCTGTCCACACACCAGTGCATACACAAACAAACACTGCTCCATAATTTTCCATTGGCTGATGAGGCAGCACTTGGGTAACGAAATGTCCCCATTAAAAGAGGACAGTCCTTGTTTATGAGGATTTCCTTCATCATCCTGACAGTTTAGACTTTCTTTTAATAAAATATTTAAAAGAAAGTAATGAATTCCCATCAATGTCAGCTCTAAGTTTACTTGAAAATGCAATGTTTCGGTCATAGACCACCATCACGCATCAAACTCATAAGATGAAATAATAACATCTTTATACTAAAGTCACGGGTTGCAAGAACCAACCAAAAAATGAATCAAATCACAAACACATAAGGCAATTACATAATCAATAATTGATTAAAAATCAATGAAATGACAAACAATGTATCTTAACATACATAAAATACAGTAGAATACAGTAGATCAAGGCTGACTCGGCTGGAACATTGGCATTGTTTATGTTGATTTTTTTGGGTTTAGATATCATAGATGTTGGTGTAATGCCCTAAAAAGTAATATGCACGTTGGTACATCTACGGGCATTTGTGTTTGTATGTGTTGCCAATGTATGTAACACCATTTTTAAATGTAAGCAATTACACTCTTACATAATCTTTCCAATCCTCCCTCTGCACAGCGAGGCTCCTTGTGAAATCCACTTGGTATTATCTGTTTGCTGTATTTATTAGAGGGCAAGAGGCACGGCCTAACCCACAGCATGACACCTTTGATAAATAATTACAATCCTAACAGGATTTAGGAAAGTAGCTGGCTATTTTAGATAACCTATCCATCTGCACACACACACACACACACACACACACACACACACACACACAAACATACTGACAAACATCCATATACAATCAGCAAGCCAATTAGATTAATATAATGTTACAAGGAGTGGGTGATGACGCTTATTTAGGGTAAGTATTAATGCCTGTGTCTCATTAAGAGAAAATAGTGTGGGTTAATATACCATGCCCTGCGTTTGAGTTAATTCTCCATATCACTGAGTGCTGTTTAACTAACACTGTTCACATCTAACATACATTTACGGATTCATTGGCATTTGTAATGATTTTGAGAATTAAACCTCTTAAATGGCTTGCAGTTCACCTCTTCATATGACCAAAACCCACACACATACAGTAGCATTTAAGTTATTTACATTAGATTTAAACAAATGATGTTAAAATGAATGAAATTCAAATAAAGCACATAGAGCGTGTGACAGCAGGTACATATACGTTTATCTTACACAGCAGATATACAAGTTATAAAATCCTCAACAGTCCTTTACAGAGCTGTAACTAGATATAATTTTTGTGTATGTAAAAATATAAAAGTGACGTTTCTTTCTATGTTTTTTGACAGTAAAAAGGCAACTGTGTCTTTCTTTTCTGTATTTTAGAGGTTGCATAACAAATTGTCTCAACAGCTATGCAACCATTACAGAATCCTCTGCTTTGAGTGGCCTGCCCGCAGGCTGCCAGACTGCGCAGTCTAAGCAAATTGGATGTAAAATGTGCTTTTACCCTCCAACCACATTACTGAGTTGAATCATAGGCAAGAGACTGCCTCTGATATCCAGAAGAAGTATATTTGACAATATTGTTACAAGGCTTATTATTCAGCCAAGCGAATAATAGAGCTGCTTTTGGGTACATTGTCATTTGAAAACTAAAGCAGTTTGGTCTTTGGCAGAGGAAGGTATTCATTATTGCACCGCTGGCAGTCAATCACACCTTGGACATGGATGCTTTCTTTTGATTGCATGAAACACATTATATTATGTGTCAAAAGAGATGCAGTTGAGACGCAATATTGCCTGAACAAGCAACAAGGGCAGTCACAAGTGACATAATCCTTGTAAATATTACAAAGTAATATAACAAACATCAACATAGAATCAAATTCATTACAGTAAAATGCTCCTTGCTTCATGTTCTGATGTGTTCAGCAGAAAGTGTGAAACTCTGGACTCTTTTGAGTCGTTTTTTAAAATAATTGTTAAAGTCTGAGAGCTGATTTCATAAACAAAATCTGCTCCACCTGGTGCTCCTTTTAAGGGAGCAGTTTGAGAGTGGAACTGTTGAAACCAAACAAACCTGCCAAACATTTTTTCATTGTTTATCTGGTATTATGTGCATCAGATGACTCTTAATCTGATGGCAAATGCTGGTCAGGCAGATGTTAGGTTCTGGAGATGGTATGACATATGAAGTGTTTACTCACTAAAATATGCATTCAGAAGCACATTGGTGAGACCAATGGAATTAGAAAACATCAAGGGAATGGAAGTGAGAGATAAGCCTCTCCATATTTGAAGATCCACTTGTTTATTTGATGGCTCCTGCACGGTGGATTGTACACTACACAAAGTTTGTGTGATTGACAACCAATTGGCAAACAACATGGCAGTCTTTGTCACCTAATTCTTTATAGCAGGAGTGATGGAAGGAATTTTGGTTTCATATATATGGCTAAGATATAATTTTGTTTTCATTATTTTACATCTTGGTGGCATTTCTCCTGTTTTTACTGTAGGTGTGCAGATAATACTGCAGAACAGTCTGTCTCTCTGCTCCCTCCTTAGTGCATTCACAGACCTTTATCAAGTTAACATATTTGTAAAAACGTCAAATACCATCTATTGGGTGCTTTGAATGTGATTTCCCCTTTAGTCTTTGAATATGGCACCTCTACCATAACCCTAACAACCTTTCTGCCGATATAAAAAATCTTGATGTGATCTTAAATGTCAAGAGTTGACATTATTCAGCTGGAATGAATCAATAGGTGATGTTAGTCTAAATACATAGCTTTGAATGACAGGAGCAAGTGCACTCTGTGAGCTACACTTTATAAAAAAAATCATCATGCTGAGGTGGTGGAGATTTTGTACAGAAAGTGACTTGTCTTTTGTATTTCTACATCTTTTTTCTTCATCTCCCTTCTCGTTCCACATATTTCTTTAAAGAAAAATGCTTTCAATTTCTTTTAACAACCAGCTTTAGTCAAGATAAAAATGAAAAATTGACACAATTTGCCATTCTTGATGTGCACAATCTAATTCCATTTTATTTGCCAAAGTCAATGTGTGCTGTAGTAGCTGTATCCTTTTCAAACAGTGAGATTCAACATTTTTTCCCTCATTGAGAGAGTGAGATGTTTCCTTTTTGCACTAGATACTTTTATTCTCCATATAGTACGAATACTTTGGACTTCTTTGTCCCTTTTTGCTGGGAAGACCAAGACTATTATATGTGTGCTAAATGACATTCAAAAAAAGCTCTAAAAACATAGTTGCACTTGATCAGAGCAACAATAACCCAAGAGACAGAGCCGAGCAATTAGAAAGGAGGACCAGGGGAACTGAGCTCCATTTTACCAGGAAGAGTACAAATATGAGCATTTTGGGACCTTCCACAATCTTGCTTGGTTGCAGAACTAATCTAAGCTCTCTGACCACCGACTGTCAAAACCTCGAAAGGCATTTTGCTTGATTAAAGCGAGCAAATGAGAAAAAAAATACTTCAAAGTGTTTTGGATGTCAAATTTGTTGAAGACTTGAAAGCCCTGCAAATGAAAGATATTGTGTCCTGCTAATGCCAAGAACACTCATACATAGGGGTAGGTGATCAAATTTGATCTCCTGCCTGAGAAACCTCAAAGCAGTTGTTTTGCAAAATGATATTCATGAAAAGCAGTGAAAAACAGAGTTGCACTTGATCAGAGTAATGATGACCCTGCAGGCAGAGCAGAGCAATTAAAGGAGAGTCCAGAGGAGAGATGAGAACTATTAACAGCCACAGAGGACCTTCTCTCTCCCCGTTTCACTCTTTCTCTCTCTCAGCCGAGGCTAGCAAAGCTATACACTGATGAAAACATTCCTGGAAATACTGAAAAAGCACTAATTATGGAGAGAGGGGGTTATGGGGGAGGGAAGGAGGTGAAAGACATGTAAGATCCCCTGTGCTTCAGAGACATTTCCTGTCCAATTTAATATGTTGCATCAGTAATTTTTGATCTGCTGTTTCTTGCATAAAATTGTACATTTTTACATCAAGTCACGATTCCAGAGGGTTTGCTGATTGAACCCAGTAAACTAGAGTGAAACAGGAAACTTGGCAAGGATATGACTGTATAGGATGTTCTTAAAATTCCTCATTCATGGTCACGGTGCTCCAGTGGCTCATTGGGTAGAGCGCGTGGTGTGGGTTCGATTCCGACCTGCGCCCTTTGCTACATGTCATCCACTCTCTCTCCCGCGTCTTTCCTGTCTATCTATACTGCCACTGTTGAATAAAGCAGAAATGCCAAAAAAAATCTTAAAAAAAAGAAAAAAAGACTAATTTTATTATGGGGAATCTTTTTGGTGCAGTTAAAACAAACTGATGTGATTTCCCCTTTAGTCTGGTTTGTTTCAGCTGGTAAGACCATAAATAACTGCACTGCAACTGCCTGAAAAGTTGGACCACTTTTGCCAACCAGCCTTTGCCATAGCATGTTTATTGTGCAAAGGCACAGTGGACCAACAATGGTATTATGTGACACAGATATGTGACTTTTGTATTAATTGCAAAGCTACATCAAAGAAATGTACCAATTCTTCTGCTGATTATGGTGGCCATGTCTCACATTCTGTGGTACTACAAGGATGTGTCATCTCAAACCTCTGATTCTATCTTTTCTCCTGCTCACCTGCATTGTTGGGTGTGATGGGTACTGTGTTTGTACCCTGAAAATCAGATTTGGCATTTTGTTGTCTAGATGTCAAGAAATTCAAAAATCCAGGCTAAAAATCTAATTGTTTGTGTCTGTGCAAACTGGGCCCAAGTTAACTGAAACAAATTGTACTTCATTTACCCATAGAAACTTCTCATGAGTTGTTAGACTGAGAAGTGGTTAACATTGGCCTAGCAGAACCTCCCCCCCATTATTATTAATAGCTTCTCTCAAAACCAGAGCCATGGTTTACATTTTGTAAATGTAAATGCTCACAACAATGTTTAAACAATGTTTTAAAATTAGAATTAATGCTATTTTATGATTTATAAGTCATGACTAAGTAATGCTCTAAAAAGATGAATTATTTATTTATTGAATTATTATTATCAAGGAAATATTGACAATAATGTTTTTTGAAGAGTTCATCATAGCTCCTTAGCCAGTTTCAAACTTGTGGCATTGCAGAAATATACAGTTCTTCCTGTCCCAGCTGAGTTTGCACTGAAAGCTGTGACCAGGACTGCTTACAGGTGGAGAGTGACCATTCCCTCCAGGGGCAGACTGGGATAATAATTCAGGTCAATCTCCACATTCACTCCATTCACAACAGACCACGAATACTGTAAGTGTTTTGTTGAAGTATTTTTTTATGCCAGTAAAAATATCTTTTACTTTTAGTTTTAAAAAAAATCCCAAATAGTTAAAAACAGCCAAGTGTCTTCAGACTGTCTTCAAGAGTTAGTCAATTGCACTTCCATAATTAAGGCAACAGGAATAAACATTCATATATCATTTTTGTGTTTGTTTTGCATCTGGCATTTCTTTAGGGCTCTGACTGGACTTATGTTTATTCTCATGAAGCTCTGGTAGCTCTGAGTAACTTGAGATCGTTCCACCTGCCAGAAAGGAGTATACAGAATAGAATCAACTCGGGAAAAGCTGAGGGCGGCCCTGCTAGTATGTTTTTTTCTTTTTTAAACATCAACCACTTCCCTCGCTCGTGAAGATATCTGCAATTTTACAGTATTTAGCAACACTTTCCTCCTGGGCTTTTCTCCTTTTAATGCGCTCCCTCTCAGCTCTACCTTTTCTCTTTCTTTTATTCTCTCTTTCTCCTGTGCTGTCCATTTTTTCTCCACACTGCTCAGCCACACACACTCCATGCACTGACTGAACGTTGTGTTGATTATTGATGTGTATGTGACCAGTCACGTGTGATGACAGGCAGGGAGGGGGGTTGACGGTCTACAGTTCTGAGGGACTTTAGTTGCCCTGTTTTGTTTTCTCTTTGATTTACCCATTTCATTTAGCATTTTTAACACTGGCCTGACACTCCAGGCCAATCAGCTTGTCAGGCCACCAGGAATTCTCCCGGTGCTCCTGATGACCAGTCCGGGTCTAATTCCCTCTAAATTGCAGAGGTGCAACCTTGGTTCCACAGGTCAGTGCGGTTAGTTCAGAAGGCTACAGAGACTAATTCTAAATTGCCTCTGTTATAAAGGTTACCTCAACAGGGTCAAGCATCAGCATTATTTAAAATGTCACTGATACGATGAGGACACATTCCTAGAGTGTGTGTATGTGTGTTTGTGTCTGTGTGTGAGTGTGTATTGGCTCATGAGGGTCCATGGCAGTGGTAGAGAAGAACTATCATGGCCTGGCCTTAAAGTCTCATTTAATTGGTGTATTCCCCCAAGTAAATAAAAAAGGTGACATTTTCTTTTGGTGCCTGGACTGGAATGCTAAAAACCAACGGGCAGAGGTCCCTGAAATGTCAAGGAGGAATAATTTCCACCGCATACTCGGCCAGCTTTTGTATGTTGCCCCTGCTCTGCTCTGGGAGACTCAGAAAGGTCATCTGCACGTTTGACTCATTTTATGTCAACATTTGGCTGAGAATCAATGGCAGCTTTTCGTGATCAAAGATAAGTAGGCCACTACTAAATTTTGTACTTCTGTACTTGATATAGTGATACAATAAGGCTTAGATGTCAAATTTCTACCTCCTTCTTGCATCATCCATGGTTAGGTGATTCTCTCACACACTCACAAATACACACAAATACACACACACACAGAGGCTGAAAGCCCCCCTGGCACAGTAAACAACTTTAAGCACCCTGGAAAACAAACAGATGAAAGCACGCCTTTGACATGAAAACATGACAATTTCCCTCTAAGAGCCTCTCAGAAATATAAAATCCTGGGAGAGAGAAATAGGCTTAACTGACAAGAACAGACATCATTGACTAAATCCATGTTATTTATCACCTGGCATAGCTCTGTGGCCGGCTTTAGGCCAACACGCCATGAATTACCTGCTGCAACATCAAAACACTCTCATGTAACCATTCAGCCATTCTAGGCCTTAAAGCATCTTAACAGAAGCAGCATATTTGTCCATTGGCTCATAATGAAATGATTTCAAAAACCAAGACTAGAAATGTTCAAAGTATTCTCTTTCCCTCTCTCCATTCGTCTCTTTCTCTCTGTGTGTTTAATGGCATATTAGATAATGCAAATCAAATCCAGACTGATCAGGTCTGATGCATTCATTGACAAGGATTTGTCAGCACTGTTTTTCTCTAAAAGGGTCTTAAAAATGCATAATAGAGTAGAAACGCCTCTCCCCTTAAACCCTTCCTTGTTTTAGGATTTATGACTTACGGTCATGTAGGCTGAAGCATAAAGTGGAGGCTTTCTCAACCTTTCATGTCAGTGTTGTGGAGGTTGATAATCTGTGTGGATTGCAGTACACTTTGGTAATATTGTGTACACGCAGCACACTCAATCCCCTTACCAACTACAAGAGGTATTTTTTTTAACATCAAAGCTGAATAGCCAGTGTATCCCATGATGTGATTGACTCATCAACTCTATTTGGACCTCATGTTTAAAACCACTTCACAATAAAATACAGGGAGCCAGATGAATGTACGCGTTGATGGAAACATGAGAGGAATAAACAAGAGATTAAGGAAAAAAGAGCAAAAGAGAGCGATCATAAAATTTAATACTGGAATTGTCTCACTGTAAGCATCTTGCAGCAGGTTTAAATGTTAATTTTTATCTTGAACACAGCCAAGCACTGTGATGTCACAGCAAACATTTGTAGAGGATTTTTAGGAGACAGACAAAACAACCAAAAAAAAAAAAAAGCGATTGGAAAACACAACCAACTCCTGAATGAGTCAAACTCCATCAGTGCTGCAAGGCAATGCAAACAAACCAATTAGAGAAGCTTTTGCGACAGAGCCTGAAATTTAAAAGCAATAAACAATCAGGCAGACAACCCCCAAAATTAGACACACACACTAGAGGTCTATTATCTCATCTCCCAGTTAACAAGCAAGTGCTTGATTAACAAACAAGGAGCTTAACAAGCTCTGATTGTTTAACGATGGGTTGCATTAGGGGGATGATTTTTAGACTGATGATTTATTCCAAACTGAAGGGGACGATCTGGATGGCATCAACAGATCACAATTACATTTGCAGTAATGACACTTCTAATAGGTGCATTTTTGATGACGTTATTCTGGTCATAATACTCACAGAAATACTGATTATAAACCCATATATGACCTTAAAGTCACCATGTGTGATCCAAATGTTAACAGATGGGAAGCCCCTCAATAGTGTAATCCTATGTCACTTCTAAATTGATGATTGATTCTTTAATTCAAGGACTAATACAACAGCAAAACCAAAGGTATTAGTGTTTTAAAATGCTGTTAAGATTTGTTTACATCTTTCATGTTTATGAAAAACAAAAAGTCCCACAATGCAAAAAAACCCAACAACTTCGTCCTTCACCCTCCGCGGGTGGTCTCATCCTTCGAGCTCGGGTCCTCTACCAGAGGCCTGGGAGCTTGAGGGTTCTGCGCAGTATCTTTGTTGTTCCCAGTACTGCACTCTTCTGGACCGAGATGTCTGGTGTTCTTCCAGGGCCACTCCTCCAGTTTGGGGGTCACTGCCCCGAGTGCTCCGATGACCACGGGCACCACTGTCGCCTTCACCTTCCAAGCCTTCTCCAGCTCTTCTCTGAGCCCTTGGTTTCTCATGTTCCTTTTTCCTTTTGATGTTGCCATCACTTGGTGTTGCCATGTCAACCACAACGGCTTTCCTCTGCTGTTTGTCCACCACCATGATGTCTGGTTGGTTCGCCATTACCATTCTGTCAGTCTGAATCTGGAAGTCCCACAGGATCTTGGCTCGGTCATTCTCTACCACCTTTGGAGGTGTTTCCCACTTTGACCTCGGGGTTTCCAGTCCATACTCAGTGCAGATGTTCCTGGAACACACACACATACATATATATATATATATATATATATAATGCCCATTTTCCAGTTAATAAATAATACACTTTTTAATAAATGTATATATGTGTATATTGAAATTATTTTAATGATTGATGTTGGAAAATTCAGCTCAGTTGTTCATGTCACTTGGCCAGAATGAAATGCATGTAGCACAACGCAAATCTAAAATGTGAGATTTTTACTTTTAAGTTTATGGCTGTGGGTAAATGGCACATTCATGCGCATTCACACTTATACGCTCTAATCATCATAAAGTGTGCTCTTGCCACAAAACAAAGTGTTGTGACTGACATAAATTGAGTGTAAAGACCCCAGTCATTGGAGAAGCTTGTAATGAAGAGTAGCTTCTGAAGCTCCTCTGTGTTCTTTTCTTCTTTTGTTCTGCTGTTTACCATCAAACAGACCAGTGACCATTCAGGAGACCATTGGGATGAGAGAGAGACTGAAAGGGCCTTCAGGTATTACAACCACTCTCATCTCCTCCATGAATGTCAATCATTTTGAGATAGCCGCGACAAATGCTGTATGTGATGATTCAAAGAGCTCTGAGAACCTGGAGATGACCCAAGCATTTGTTAAGCCATTTTCCCACCACATTAGCAGCAAAATGGACTGGACTGATTTTGAACATGTATCTTTGTTGGAGTCTACATTGAGACAATGATTCTAAAGGAATTGACCATTTTCAGCTCATTTAATCTCAACATGGTTTTGAGTTGACAAGTAGCTGATTGAGTTGACAAGTGGTTGCTTGATTTATTGTGCCACTCACCAGTTACTGTCATAATAAGTGTTCGTCGTGTCTTCAAAATATCCTGTCCTTTTAAATCTGCTCATTTGCACATGTAGCTGTTGAAGACAGAATGTTTGGAAAAATTTAAATTTTCTTCTCTTTTAAATGCTTCATGTTATGTGACTGTATAATTTGTATTTCTATAATCTAATCATTTAACAACTGCAGGCCAGTTGGTGCTATCACAACTTCATGTCTTTTTCTCTGTCATCAACAAAGTAAAAACAACCTTGTCGAGATAAAAACAAGTTGATTTTGTAATTTCAGTGATGATATCATGTCACAGAAAATCATCAGAAGAGGAGAAAAAAGTGACATATTGTTGGTTGTAAGAGCTATGCCTTACTGCTCTGGTGGTACAAATTCATCATGTTTGTGACAACTGGAGGATGATGTTTTTAATTGCTACAACCTTCAGTGGCCTTGAGGGACCAGGCAGAGTACGTTTGTATGTGTGTGTATGTGAGAATATGTACTGTATGTGTATCTGAATGTGTGCATGTATGTATGTGTTTGAACGCAAAGTGGCAATTAGGATAATTGCAGAAGAGGTGTCTGTGTGAAATGCGAGTCTCCAGCTTCTTAGTGAAGCAGGGTAAAGTGATATTACGATGTTTAATTAGTAGCTACAGATAGGCCTCATCTCACAAGTCTGTGATAGAAACTGCAATAGTGTCCTGCTCAAACCTTGTATACCACCAAAAGTCAAAAGATCTGTCCTTAACCTCATGTTACAAAGTATATAGTAGAATATGACTGACTTGTGGAGGTTCAGAAAACATATTAAAGTTCAAATTCTGTCTGTTATAAAAGATATTTTTTTGTGAGAGGAACAGAAAGAAATGCAGAGAAAGAATACGTGTGTACATTATGCGTTTTTGACTCAATAAAGAGACTGTACTTGCCACATTCACTATTCTCTTCTTTACTGAACAGCTTTCCTCTCCACACACATTAAGGCCTCTCACTAATGAAACCCACCTCTCTCTCTCTTTCTCACACAAACACACACCCACACACACACACACACACACTCATGTACACACATATTTGCACACATGCACTGGCCCCCCTTTACTAATGAACCCAACCTCAAACACATTTGCATCTTTCTAAATTAGCTTGATTATTTCAGGATAATTAGCATAAGCGTATGGAAATTAAATTGGCTTTTTGGCGTGGTGGCTTCAAGGTGTTTTTCCATGTGATGTGTGAGTAATGGGCTACATTTGATGATTTCATACAAGATTTGTGTTCATTTTGTGTAAGGCTGAGGTGTTTTTAGACCCCAAAAGTTTAAAAGGGCTTACAAATCTGATAACTGAAACTTTATAGAATAACATGCAATATTAATTAAAATGCAAGCTATAGTCACAACAAACTGATTGGTTTTGGGTTTTTGCTCTATTATTTCCATATATATTTATTTATTTAGAAATATTTTCCCTCCTCATGTGTATGTTAGTTTTGCTTCCTGTCTATGGTTGCTTTGATTGTTTTCACCTTTGTCAATTAGTTTCACCTGTGTCTTTAAGTGTATTTAAGTCTGTGTCCTTCCTTTGCTTCGTTGTCAGTTAGTTGTTGTATTGCTGTCTAGCACCCTGGATTCTTGTACCTGTGAGTTCTTGATTCTTTGTTTCCCTTGTACCCGACCTGTTTTTGGATTTTGCCCGCTCACTGTTGAATTTGTTATTCTGTTTTGGACTGCTTACCTGTTGAGAGATGCTTTTTGCCTGCTAATTCAGTGTAAGCCTTTTTGTTAATAAATTATTTTTCTGCACCACCTCTTCCTGCTAGTCTGCATTGGGTCCTGTTCTATTGTATTCCCTGTTTCCTGGTTTGACTAATTATAACAGTAATAGGATATAAAATTTCATGATTTCACTTATTGAAGAGCTGGGGATTCAGTTTTGTTTGACTAGACAAAAGGAAAATTTGCTACCATGGTTGAAGCAGAATAAAATAACTTAAATTATCACCATCAGCTTCAAATAACAGAGCTTTAAGCCAGCAAACTCAGCAAATACTTTTTGCAAAAAGTCCCTGAACTCATAATAAAGTTTGACCATAGACTTGAATGAAACAAATGCACTAATTTTGTACTAACGTGTTTAGAGTTAAGAAGCAATGTGTCATCTTCCTTCATCCCTTGATGCCCTCTGGTTCTACTCTACAGTAATAGAGGCCTGAAATCCCTCATACACTAATAACCCAGCCATGCATTATTAATTAATATGTTCAAAGTACTCTCTCTGATTCTAACACCCTGACCACCACCACAGCTAATGTGAACCCTGTGAACTTCTGTTCTCTAATGTTCACAAAAGCAAGATGAAAGGGAAATAATATTTATAAGAAACCTTTTATTAAAAAAAAAAGAAATTAAGAATTTATGCTTTAGGCCATGTAATTAGAGGTATGTTTCTGAGATGTGCATACATGCACATGTTTTAACAACAGGGTGATGGAAATTTAATTAAGTTAATGGTGCCATCCCTGAGGTAGGGCATTCAGTGTCTTGCTCAAGGACACATCAACAAAAATCAGGGTTAGTGTGTGACAATGATCATGAATGCAAAATTTGTGCACAAATGAATATGACTATGATTTTCCACTATTAAGGATTACACAAAGGACTGATGAAAACATAGCGCAGTATCTTCGATTCATGTCAATATCATGTGAAAACATTTACTGGAGTGAGTGAAGCTGCAGCTTTTACAAATTGTTTTCATACTAAAATGTTAATCGGTCATTTGTCAATTTTTACCAAAACAGTGTTCCAAAAGCAACTAACATGAGTGTTTTCTGTGGTCTGCCACTGTTAAGGCCTGGTAAAGAATAGGCAACTTAAATTACTTGGTATCAGGAAAGGTTGTCTTAATGACAGCAAGTCCTCCAAACTAAACAAAATAATAGTTTCTCATTCCAAACTGACAGATGAACATTTTCTTATCTGACGCCCCTATCAGCAGGACGGGGTAATTTGTTAGTGCCTTTTGCTATGATTAAGGTTTGATTAAGTTTAGGTATAGAAACTACAGATTGCAGACATGATTCAAAGAAAACAAGGCTGATTGCTGTTAGTTTCCTGTTTTCCTACCAACAGTCTCCCATGTTCAAGTACTTTGACGTTGACTGACCCATCTATCCATCCTGACCCCCTCCCTACAAAGTTTTTCTTCAACTTCATGCAATTTCCACCCTTGTTCCTCATGGGTAACAATCACTATTCCCACAGCCTAGTTAGAGGTCCTTGTCTTGTAAACATTAGTAGTATTAGGCATTTGAACAAACGACAAGTGCTGTCATTTTTCTTGTGACTACTGTCTCCATGTTTTAAAAGAACATTGACTGATGGTAGGAGGTAGTATGCATAATGCCAGGGATGTACTGGGACAAAAATTCAGCCCTGGACCTTTGTCCAGACCAGCCCACGATCGCCTTTTTTTTTCTTTTTTCTGGAAGACAATTGAGTAACGTGTGCTGCTAATACACAATATTAGCACAGCAGTAACGCCCCCCTCCCTCCCTGTACATAAGCCTACTTAGTACTCCAGAAGTTTCTTTAAAAAAACAATTCTCACATGAGTTAGTTTTTAATTTTTCAGAAATAAACTTACAAATTCTGAATGAGAACATTAGGTTGCCTCTTTGAAAATAATTGTAGGCCCAATACATTTGTGCCTACTACTAGGCTACAGGTTGTAATTGTTGTGATGTACTACTTAGATACATTTATATTGTGCAGCACTGTACAGTAGCCTAACCTACAAATGGATTGTAAATGATGACACGCTAAACAAATAACTTATTTTTTTTTATATTTGGCTGCCCTTACTTCTAATGCCTGGCTTTTCTTCCCTCTTATTTTCTCGGCCCCCTCCCCTTTTCGCTTAGCTTGTCTTATAGTGTCAGTGTTGCTAGTGTTGTGACTATTACGGTTACAAGCCATACAAAAGTTCAACTCGCACGACATGCATACACCCAACTAAAAGATGCGTCGAAGTAACAAGTATTAGCCAATCACAGCACAGGAGGGTGGGACTTGGTGAAGAACTGGCTGCCCCCATGTGGTCCCAAAAAAATTGCAGGTTTAAGTGTTTTTAACAAATAACAAATGCTGTCACTTTTCTGGTCTCAGTTCACTTGCCTAAACATAGTCAATGCAATTAAAAAGTGCTATAACTACACCATCAAATTTGTTTGGGAAGCATTTTAAACCGAAGTTTAAAGTTGAACTAAACCTGTGAGCCTGCATTTCGGTTCATATCCTAATCTGATTTAATGAATCAAAGATGCTCGGGAGCAAACTGTCACATTGACACAATGTCATAACAAATGTGTGGTCAAGATGGTGAGAAAGCCCTGGGCCACTAAGTACAATTTTCCACTCACATTAACAAAGAAATCTACACATTCATCAGACTTATCCTTGGGAACGTATACATTTACAGTAAAATATACATGAGAATTACTTCATTCATGGCTCATTGACTCTCTCTCGGCCTCCCTCTTCCTCTGGCTCTCTTACAGTACACACAAGCACAAACATGCATGCCTGCACGCAGATATCACTGATATATGATACCGTCTAGGGCTATACATTGGGGGTAATGATAACATTTATGAGTGCTGTAGGTTATTGATGAGTCTCACTGTGTACCATTACTTATGAATGAAGAGAAGGCGAAAGAGAAGAGAAATGAGAAGAAGGTATGGATGTTATAGCCTCATCCCTTGAACTATATTTCATCAAAGCTCATGGCTGGAGACTGGTTGTCATAGACAGGGATCACAGGGCTCCCTTAACTCAATGTATACTTCTTTTTTTAACTCCAGGGTTACTTTCATGATCTTTCTGATTTATGTGATTGTCTACAGTGGTGAGAGACCAGAAAGCTCAAAGAGGAGAGCAGAGTGGGAGGAAATTGCATGTGACAACACTTACATGCTTACAAATGTACAGCTTGTTCATGGACTACAATGATAAACATGTAAAGCTGTAGCCATTAAAAAATCTATTCATCTGTTGTGATTCCCAAATGGTGGCACTCTTGCAGTTATTATCAAGATGTGTATATTTAAATCTGAATTAAAAACCATGTATTAGCAGAAAAAATGCTCAACAGTTCTGCTGTTTCATCTTGAGGCTTAATAAATCGTGGAATATATATTTACACTTAGAAGTCGTGTTCTATCTAGCTTTTGAACCAAGAGATATGTAATTAAGAACAGCAAAGTCATAGCTAATTGGAAAAAAAAAGTGGGAATTATTTCACGTCACTGTGGCTGCATATTACATGTGAAGTTAATCAGAACGTGTGCTTGTTAATTCACTTTGATGAAAGGAGGAGGGGGAGAGAGACAGTACAGTATATAAGACAGCCCAAGAAAGGAGGGAAAAAATATAAAAAGAACCAAAAAGAGGGAAGAGGAGAGCATAAAGCCTACAGAATGTGAACAACAAGAAAAAAGATTTTGTACATATCTTTTTTTAACCAATGACTGACCAGTTTTAGTGACTAATCATGTCTGATTAGTTATCACAAAAACTGGTTTGTAGCAGAAAAATTACTTCAGAATTCAGCCTACCAATCACACACATTTTTGAAGAGGGGAACTCTTCTATGATGGCAGTGCCCTCTCTGATTGGTGAAAACTCATTAAAGTAAATGATAAATGGACTGTACTTGAATAGCGCCTTTCTAGTCTTCCCACTAGTCCCACTGGCGCTTTACACTACGTGTCACGTTCACCCACTGATGGCAGAGCCTACCATGCAAGGTGCCAACTGCTCATTACAAAGAAACTAACTCATTCACAGAGCAATTTGGGGGGTCTGTATCTTGCCCAAGGACACTTCGACATGAGGCTGGGGGAAGCCGGGATCAAACTGCCGATCTTCTGATTAGCAGACAACCCGCTCTACCTCTAATCCACAGCCGATAATTAAAGCTTGTGGATATTGTTGTACAAATGAGTCAGACACTATTGCATGATTTGTAATTTCTAAAAATGTGTTTTAAAAACAAATTGATGCTGCTACAGAAAGAGTAAAACCTCCTAATTATGGCACAGTCTAATTGTACCTTAAATATGATGAAAAATACAGCCTCATATTGTAAATATGTTTAAACATTATGGCTAAGACTCGTCATTATTGTTTGAAATAATGATGAGCCTAAGACTGCAGCAGATTGGTTTCAAGGGATTTTTAGCTAGATTTTATGTTCCCACACATCCAAAAGTTTTTGTGTTTCCTGCTGCAAGAAGTCACTGATGACAGCAGTTTACAGTAAATGAGGTTGTCATGCAGTGATGACAGCTAAGAGTATGCATTTGGTAATAGAAGGTGAAGAGAAAATGGAAAGAAATTGCAAATGAGTTGCTGATTATGCACCAGCATCCCTCTAAAAGTAAAAACATAGAGAAATAGAAAAACAGTCTAACTGGAGTTTAATTACTGAAATGTAATTTCTAGTCAGATTTTTGTGTTGTTGATTTTGACTTGATAATAACCCATTTAAGATTAAAAAAATGAAAATGGTGAGCCCTAATTATGGCTAATTATAACATTCACAAATAAATGAAGACAAAAATGATTGCAGCATTCACGTACGGACATGTTAAATCTAACCTTCAGTCTTATGTTTGTGATAGGAATAACATAATAAGCCTGTGCTGAATAGGCAACACACCTGAAATAAGTGAGAAAACCAATTTTACACATGAATATGTAAAGCACAAAGATGACAAAAGAAAATCAGACAGACATGAATTAACTTCTGTTTCTGAAAGCAGTTTCATTTAAGGTGAGGAAAAAAATTGTTATTGAAACTTGTGTATTCACAGTTTCTTTAATCAAATACAGCAGATGTAATATCTACATTTACATTTATAAGTTAGAGTAATTAAAAAGAAACACAACTTGATTTGACAAAATGTCACATCTAAAATGCTGGCTTCACAAAATCCAAACTGTGTGTGGACAGTATTAATGTACTCATTCAAAGAGTTTTGTTGCTTGCAGTGCCTTGATGTTGTTGTATGGTAGTGGTTATATTTTTGAATAGCTTGCTTTCCTTTCATTACGTTGTTCTTAAACACAAGTTTTTTTGACACTCAAGCAATGTTAATTCCATCTAAGACTATTCTTCATTTCTTCTTTAATTGTATACACTCATTTAGTCTGACTGAAAGACCCTGCCAATATCACCCATGCTACTGCACCTTATGAAGAAAGTCAATAAATGCTCTGCTTTGAATAGCCGGGGTATTTAATCACTTTTTTTATTTCTATGGACACATTTCACAGCATTTCTTCAAACCAGAGGCTTGTAGCTTCAGGAAACCTCTCAATGCAACATACAGTACAGTGTGATGGCAAAAATATAGTTCAGGTTTGTTAATTCATAAGAGATTCAAAGAAAAATGGCTTCCATTTAGTGGGCAAATCAAATGCTCCTTGATTTTGTTTACTGTATGATAAGAGGAAAGGAGAAACATTAGCAAAATGAATCTCCTGCCAAACTAATACTCTTCTTTCCATTAACAACAATTAAAAGCCCCTTTGATAAACTAAGCCAATCTCTTGTTCATTAATTAAACTTTTAGGAGGAAGTCTAATTCATAATATTACTAAGCTTTTTCAAGTCTATACATCTTTCTCGCCCTATTACCACATTTTCCATTTGCAACAGAGAGCCGTACTACCAATGTTCTGTCTAGTTAAGGCCTCCAAACATGGACTTCAATCTATACGCCTGCTTTCAAAAGTTCAGGAATATGAAAGGAGAAAAAACTAAGCCCTCTTAGCGTAATTGCTCTCAGTGGGAAGTAAATAGTTATTAACGTATGGCAAGCAGCAAACAGGGATTTCAAACTGGGAGGGAGGTGGGAGGACAAAGTTGGAGAAAGGGGGAGGAACATGTCAGGAGAGAATGAGAGAGATGAAGGGTGAAAGAAAGGAGAAATGGGAATGGGAGAAAAACAGAGAGAACTGGAGTGAGAGAGAAAGTGGGCATCACTCCTGAGTGACAAAGCCGCTTGCATTTTAGGATTCTCAGCTTTAAAACAATTCTTTCATGTTCTCCCTCTTTCCCTTGCATTCTTATTTATCTGTCTCCCCTATCCAATGCACCTCCTCCCCTCAGAGGAGTTGCTCGTATTGCCCCTCATCTCAGTTTCTTTCTCTTTTTCTCTTTCCTTTAATTTTTTTTCTTTGAATAATTTACTGCAGCGGGGGATAGTGGATGTGCGTTTATTTTGAGTGTGTTTGCGCTTTAAACAGAATGCTTAATGATTGCCGATGGGAGAGAGACTGCATTAATCCCATTTATTTTGAGACCTTTTAGATGTACTGACACCCGTGGTAGACAGGCAGGGCCCAGGCAGTGTGTTTATATGTGTGTGTGTGTGTGTGTGTGTGTGTGTGTGTGTGTGCGCGTGTGTGTGTGTGGAGCATGGGGGCTCTCGCGCCACATGCACACAAATGATCCCCCATCACATCTGTGGGAAGAACCCCCATAATCACTCTGTCTGACTGTGTGTGTGTGTGTGAGAGAGAGCTCTGTGCATTTACCTCCACCCTCGATCAAGGGGATCAAGGGGATCAAGGGGAGGCCTTTGGGGCACCCCCCTACTCACTACAGTTGATTTGAAAAAACCCCTGATTAAATTCACTTTTCTTTTAAAAGTATATGTATTTCATACTATTTCTGCATTTCCACAAATGTGGAAACAGCTTTGAAAACTTGCATTTATATTTCTTTGAAGGAGGCACATATCACTGAATATAAGAGTGTCTATTTAAAATGTTTTTCTCAGTGCAGTGTTTTGCTTTAGGCTCAGGCAAAAGAGTCAAAGATGGCTCAAAAGCATTAGCAATATTGAAAAAAAACATTTTGTTTCAATGACCATATATATATATATATATATATATATATATAGTGGTTTTCAGATTGCTTTATATTAATATGCACTATTCAAATAGTCCTTTCAATGCCTGAGATGAGCTTAATTCCAGACTACTATATGGTTTTAGATAGACTGCGGTATTTACATGCAAAGCAATTCAGAGCATTGACATCATCACATGCGAATGGAAATCAATCATGATTGATGATGATGAAATTATACAATTAATGATACAGCAATAAAGTGAATGACTTTGAAGGACAAAAATCTGTAGCAGTAAAGTGTAGATTAGTGCTTTAATCTTACATGCTTTTTAAGTGAAATATATGTTTGATTTCCAAGCCATCAGTTGTCAACTTTTATATCAACTACTTGCGCATTGAAGTAGTTTTGCTAACTTGATAAGATATATCCCATAGTCCCATATATCATGAAAAAGTGAGAAAATGATACCATTCAATGCTGACACAAATGTAAGGACAAAAAAAAATGAAGGGTATCTTGTTTTGAGAAACAAAGGTAGAAAATATGGTTGCTGTTCCTAAACATCATCTATTAGAGCCACTGAAAGCATCATTTAGTTCATTTATATAAATCATTTATTGAAGCATCTAAAAGCATCTAAAGGCCTTGCTCTTTTTTATATTTCACATATTCACCTTGGCAGTTATGTACAAGGCCATATTCAAAGATTAATTTCACCCATTAATCCTCTTTATTCTGCTGTAGCACTTTATAGAAACTATTTCACAGCTCTGCAGCCATGTTCACCAGCAGTGCTACAGCACCAAGGTCTCTGGCAGATCTTTGAATTGACTTAATATTTAGTCTCATTCAATGTTTGCCTCTGGAATTGCTTGATTAATTTCTGTGCATATGGCACATTCCTCTGCAGGTCAGCATATGGCACCACAGAATTTAGATTTTGTTTAGTTTCATAAAAGAAAGAAAAAAAGAGAAAGAAGAAAACATCCTTGGTTGTCTTTTTCACCCTCCCTCCCTCTGCTGCTCTCCCCTCCTCTCCATCCATCTGTCGTTTCCCGTAGATGCTGGGAAAGTGAAAACAGAGGGAGTGAAAAAAATAAGTGAAACATCTGATGAAACCCACGATGGTGTGCTGGAGTTGATAGCCCTGCAGTGTGGCCACTTTGTGTGTCTGTGTTTGTGTGTGTGACCACGTGCAAGGATATGTATATTATATATTTTAATAAGTAGTTTTTTGTATTGAATTCAGTGTGTATGTAAGAGAGCGAGAGAATTTTTATCTTCAGTATTATATAGTGTAATACACAGAATTTTCTTCCTTTTGTTTTCTGATTCTGATTATTTCTCACTTTCAGTGTTATCAGTAACTAGTTGTTTCCATGCGTTGTGTATCACTACTACCTCCAGCTTCCTCCCACAGTTCAAAGACATGCAGGTTAACTGGTGACTCTAAATGGCTTTTTTTTGTTTTTCTCTGTGTGTTAGCCCAGTGATTGACTGGCGACCTGTCCAGGGTGTATGCCGCCTCTCGCCCAATGTCAGCTGGGATCAGCTCCAGCCCCCCTGCGACCCTCTAGGATAAGTGGTTATAGATAATGGGTGGATGAATGTTCTATTTCCACATCAAACTTAAATATACTTATGTACATTTATAGTCTGTTGACTTCATGATCAAACAACACTTCTTAGTTGGAACACAGTGATGCTATGGTTAGATATTTCATGATGGCCACTCAACAGTGTAATACTGTTTAACAATCATGCTGCATGAAAAGTAAAGCTCTATGGGTTGTGTTTTTCCATTCTGAAGATTTGTTTGCAAAATAAGTTTTCAATTTTTCTGTCAGGTGAAATGTGGTTACCTGCCATGGATTTTGTGATTAACTTCTGCACATGTGAGCTTCAAGTATAATGTATACATTCTTCAGGGAGTTTGTATGTTTTTGTTCTAATCCAGTATTACCACTTTTGGCCTCAGACCCCTATTTCAGGAAATGAGCAAATTACTTTAAGATTGCTGTTATGCAGATTAAGTCAGGCTCCTAATGTCATGATTGCAGACATTGCTTTTACATACACATCATATATATTCTTTTCTTTTAACGGCTGACACCCTTCGCTGATTACTCATACTCAGCCTGAAGAGTGATTATTTTAAATAGCCCAGATGCCTGTGTGTGTATTTGTGTGCATGTGTGTGCTTTGAAATCAACTTTATGCTAATCCTGTTCCACGCCTTGACAGTCTTAGTGAGCAGAGACATTAGCATAACTAGCTAGTGCCGTGAACAACAGGGGGTCTGTGTGGTTCACATACAGTACGTAGGTGTGTGTGTCGTTCGTTTGAGGTGTACGTGAGAGAAAAGAGTTGTAAAGAGACAGAATGTCAGTCTGCTACCTTGTTTGCTCTTTCGCTTAGTTAGAAGGCCTCTGCCTGCTGCCTGAGTCTCATTTACACCTACAGAGGTGTGGGATCTGGGAGACTGCCACACACACACACACACACACACACACACACACACACACACACACACACACACACACACACACACACACACACACACACACACACACACATATGCACACACACAAGAGACCTTTTCTCAACCATAAAGCATATGGCTGAGAGAAGGTGCTTGACTTGTGACTTGGCCTGACATCAAGTCACAGCAAAAGGTTCCTCCTTCATTATATCTCTCTCTTATCATTTGTATTTTTTGTACCCATTCATCTTATATAAAAGAGAAACTTGAAAGTGGAAAGAGACATTGATAGATGGGTCGATAGATAGAAGCCAGAAATTGATATTTATTTCTCATGTTCTTTGTTTTTTTGTCTATATCTCTCTCTCTTTCTGTTTTTCCCATTTCCTATTTGCTCTTGCCTGTTTGTTTATAACATGGAGCCTACCTCCCAGCAGGACACTTGAGGCGGGACACACACACACACACACAGATACAAACACAGACTCACACTCACACACGTACATACACAGACCTCATAGCTGCTGCTGGCACCACGCCATCCTGTCTGTGCCTGTCTATGTGTAGGGGTAGCGCTGTCTGCCCTCATCAGTGCCAACATGTCACCTATATCTACGCTGCTCCAGGGGGACCTGTGTGTGTGTCCGTCTGTTCAGCCTTTTACCGATAGGATACCCAGTGACCATGTGGGGACAACAGAGCTCATTACACTGGTGACCCCAATCCCATTTGATGTGTGTATCCACATTTTATGGACATGCATTCAAACACAAATACACACACAGAATAATATATAGGCATGGAGAAAATTTTACACACATGCAGGTGGATGCAAATGTACACACCAACATGAGCACACATTTATATATTGAGCAAAATGTGCTGTATTGTGCAGCAAGCCTTAAAGATGTTCATATACTTACTCTATGAACTGTGCATGCAAAGGAATGTTAGACCTCATTTGAATTGCTCCAAAAGCTATGCATATGTTCTTTTGTTCATGCTGAGAAGAAAACATCAATAAACAAAATATCACATATGAAAACAAGCCTAAAAGCACCTCATATGTTAAGTCATTTGAACTGAGATGTTTCAAACAGAATGATATATATTCCTGTTACAAGCCTAGAAGTGATGCACATGTTCACAAATAAACTATACAAAGAGTGCTATTCAAAGG
Organism: Siniperca chuatsi; assembly: GCF_020085105.1. Lineage (NCBI taxonomy): Eukaryota > Metazoa > Chordata > Actinopteri > Centrarchiformes > Sinipercidae > Siniperca > Siniperca chuatsi. The sequence continues at coordinate 18,732,813 of NC_058050.1, forward strand.
TAAACATCAAGTTTCAACTCTGTAAATAAGCTGATTTTATGACCATTATAGATGTACTTCCTACAAATATGGGTCCTTCACAAGATTTTCTGAATGATTCTTTTACTTTTGGTGCACAGTAAAGCACTGGTGCACCACTTATGTGTACAAAGGACAGTTTTATCTGTTTCACAATAGACATTCCTGAGACCACAAGCATAAACATTTTTTATGACTCAAAGCAGTGACCTTTGACTGGATATTTGGCTTTTTATATTCAGATCGAACCGAACAGAAAACTCAAGAGATTTGCATTGGATGTCCCAGTGGTAAAATCAAAGGTCCAGTCACATTTCCCACTGAGGAAATTTGATCTTAAATATTTGCAAACGAAAACAAATCTCTTACAAAGCTGGATTCAAATTGGAAGCAGATTGGAGTCAATTAAATTCCTTTTGAGCTTTTAAACCTAAATATAGATATACATGATTTACATTTACAATCACTGCTCCAACAAATCTGATTTACCATTCTCCCTCAGTGCAGCAGCTGAACATTGTTGTTGTGCCAGTCTAGTCACATTAGTTTGTTAGGACAATGATAATAATGTAGAAGAAATACAATGTCCTGCTCAAGGGCACTAAATAGTGTGAACGCTTGCAATTATGAGGGCTTGAATGCTGCTTCTTCACCTAACAGGTGGTGTTTATTTCACTCAGAACTAGGTCTCAATAGTCACTTCAGGGTTACGGTTTTATTTGTTTAAGTCAATAAAAACCTAAATGTTTCTTTGAACGTGTCTTTTTCAAGTCTTTTTATTTATTTATTTTTTAAAAGCCACACACTGTCTAACTCCAAAGCCCTGTAGTGGTAATTGCCCTTCTCCCTTATCATGACTGGCATTTGCACATAATACTGACACATTGGTCCTTGCTGGCATTTGCCGATGAGGCAGAAGGGCAGTGTCATACACACTCATGCACCCGAGCATAGATTGACACACACACACATACTTAAGCTTGAGTTCGCAAGTGGGCACACTCACACACAGGTGCACACACAAAGATTGCAGCACACATACATATACAAAAAATTGCCTTTTGTCTTTCTGGTTTCTATGTCTGTCTGTCTGTGTGTGTGTGTGTGTGTGTGAGCATGAGCATGAGAGACAGGGTCTTCTTGTCCCCGAGGCAGCAGTGTCAGGAAGTGTCGGAGCCAACAGTGAGCGCGCTCAGTAGACCCCCTGGGCTATGGAACACTGATCTTTATGTCAGCTCAGAGAAATGGAATCACCCTTTTTTCTGTCAGCCATTGTGTATTTGTGTGTGCATGGCAAAAGCAATAAGGAGACAAGATGACTCGGCCTTGCTTTGAACTCTGTCACTTTGTTATAAGTCACTGCTTTATGCTGTCTGTATTCTCTCTCAATTTGGGCTCTTGCCATCTCTGCTTCTCACTGCAGTTTTGCCTTTATCTGTTTCTCTGATTTCCTCACTCCAACTGTCTTCCGTCTCTATCAATAAATTCCAGGGTTCTCCTAGTGCAGGAAGACTACTTCTGCAGGAAAAAGGCGCATTTAATATTCTTTAATTACAGCAATAGGCAGCAGGTGTTCGAACAGACATACATTTCTCCCTCTAGGTCTACGCATGTGGTCTCGTTACAACCTGAAGCTCTAATAACCATTAAAAGGTGTTTGATCTCAAAATGTTCCAAAAGGATCCAAACATTGCAGCTCCTTCTACTTCTCAGGCATCAGCTCCTCGTGTTCCTGACTCTGTGTGTAGTTGAATCAGACATACTGCCTTGTTGCTGTCAGTCAGTTGATGGCAACATCAAAAGAATGTGGAAAAAGACTGCATTCATTTTTTCTATTAAGAAAAAGCTGTATGACTTTCATGCACAAATCTATCTATCTATCTATCTATCTATCTATCTATCTATCTATCTATCTATCTATCTATCTATCTATCTATCTATCTATCTATCTATCTATCTATCTATCTATCCATCCATCCATCCATCCATCCATCCATCCATCCATCCATCCATCCATCCATCCATCCATCCATCCATATCTATCTATCTATCTATCTATCTATCTATCTATCTATCTATCTATCTATCTATCTATCTATCTATCTATCTATCTATCTATCTATCTATCTATCTATCTATCTATCTATCTATCTATCTATCTATCCATCCATCCATCCATCCATCCATCCATCCATCCAAATTACTTACTCACCAAATAATGGGACTGTTTCCCTTGCTACAGCCCATTACCCTTTGGTCATTTAGTGGGTATTGGTTAGTTCTCCTCCAGTGAATACAGTGACAGTTCACTTTCATTATTCAGCAAAGCATGGTCTCATGTCACTAAGGCAGTGGTTCTCAAACCTTTTCTGTCATGCCCCCTTCAGAAGCCAAAGAAAGTTCATGCCCCCCCACCACATGTAAACTGATTGAATTCTTATGAATTATTAACAATATTGGAGAGCAACAAATAAAAAGGAGTCAAGTTGAAACAAAATATGAACTGAAATAAAAGAAATGATTCAAGTCAGCACCATAGCATTACCAAACTCTTGTTATTTTAAATTTCCCTACATAAATCATGTTCATTCAACTTAGCTGAATGCAATGACGCCCCACAGTTTGAGAACCACTGCACTAAGGTATGAACTCCATGGACCTGACCTGAAACCCACCTGCTCCAACATGTTGCTGATGTAAGGGACATCAATATTCAGCCTTCACTAAGACAGTCAATAATCAACATTCAGCCATTATCAGAACTATTTAAGCCCAAATTGGGCAACATATGAAGGGCTGCTGTATAGTTCTATTCGGATCAATGCTGTTTTTTTTTAATGGATAAGTAATTTTTAGCATAGTGTTGTGTGGAGGTGAAAGACAACATAACAGCAAGACAACAAGTGACTGTTAGCCACAACTATTAATCTATATCTGCAAGTTACCACACACTTTCCCATATTTGTCAGCCATATCGTCAGCATGGTCAGTTTGTTAGTAACAGTTATGTACACAGTGTAACCCCACAACTGTAAATATTCTATTTTGCTTCACTGTTTTTTATATATTCGTTTTTTATATTGCTATTTTACTGTTTATTTTTATAGTCTGTTTTTGTTTCTGTATCTCTTTCCCCCTCTCGTGATGACCTGATTTGCTCACACTGATCAATAATGTTTGATCTCATCTCATATTACATTTTAAAGTGTTAAAGATGTGTTAAGAGGAACACATGTTGGTTCAGTATAAGGTATGTTCCTAACTGCATATGTGGTGCTGGAAGGTATGTGTCAGAATCGTCTTTACATTCACAAAATGTTAAAAATGAAATGCCCTTTTAAAAACTGTGTATAAAAGGAGATTTTAATTTAGCCGTATAATATTATTTACAATCTGATGACACAGTGATACGAGATATGACTACACAAGTTCTGCGGTAGATTCCATTTAAGATTAAGAGGAAATTCTGATTACACGTTTTTCATCTGATTTCGCTCTGTAGCAAACCTCTTACAAAGCTAACATCATTGTTAACCCTCCATAAAAAAACAACTCTGTGTCCTTTCCAACACATCCAGAAATGTTAATTAACAGCCCTGTCCTTTATTTGAATATTTCTGATTATTATGCAGCTCCTGCTCTTACATATTCAAAACGGGGTTCTCAATCCAATTAAATGGGCAATGTGCTGTAAAGGCGTGGGCAAACATGATTGAAGGCAGAGCTTAGGATGACAAACAAGAGCAATCTGAGGGAGATGGAAAACCGCTTGCTGCGAAGTTAATGGAAGACTGTGTGATGATCACTGATGGAGCAATGGGTGAAGATGTGTGTGTGTGTGTGTGTGTGTGAGAGAGAGAGAGAGAGAGAGAGAGAGAGAGAGACAGAGAGAGATAAAGAGACTAAAAGGGAAGAGTGAGTATAAAGGAATAAGGAATATGGAATTCAGGGTATAAGTTAAGAAAAGAAAATAAGTCTTGGATCATGTTTGTGCAGATGCATATGCTTGCAGAGGCACATCCATGTGCTTCTGTCTATGTGTCAATCTGCCCTTTGTATTTTGCATTTGATGCTCTGGTAAAGAGAATTTGAAATTTAGATACGCAAGCTTTACAAAGAGGCAGGCAGCAATTAAAGTAATAACATTTATTCAGAACACACTTAACAAACAATTTAAAATCAGGGACAAAAAAGCAATTAATGTAAGGTTATCTTATCCAGAGAGCATGTTATTTGGAGAGTGCAATTTAATTTAATTGGCTTGTTTAAAATAGCCAAGAGTCAGAGGTGATCTTTACTGCAGTCAATGCATTGTTTATGTAAGAATGTAAAAGAAAACTATATGCATCCTGTGGAAATATATTTCAAATAAGAGGATAGGCAGTGATCTTTTTGTGCCTACTATCGTATGTGTGCGCCTTCATCTGCCCTTGGTTCAAAACCCAATCAGTGTCTTTAAAATCCGTGCTCAGAAGCAGCCTGATGCTGTTCTGTCAGACTATCCTTCTGATGAATGCCTCCCACCGGCTCGCTAAATATGCGCAGTGAAATGAGCTGAAACACGGGCCTTAATTAAAAAGTGGAGACCCACGAAGATGTGATTAAAGCAACGCTCAGCGGATTATAGTGACTAAAGCGTCTCCGAAGGCATGCAGAAAGAGAAGGAGAGAGGGGGAATCAGAGAAAGGAATGAGTGAGTGATTGAGGCACCACTTTTCTGTCTTTTTCCTTTCATATTTTCTCTTCCTTTACACCATAATGCCTCATACAGAAGTGCTTGTCTTTCACTGATATTCTCAGTTATGGCTTCAGGCCTCATGTAAAGCAACTTTCTACAATACTATAAATGAGATGCTGAACCTCTGTTTCTATCTCACCTAACTGTATCTTAACTATTGATGTTAGTGCCAGATACACTGTGCTTTAGATAAGGTTTATAATTTCTCAGTGTCCACTGTTATGAATGCCTGTCAACGCTAAAATATGAATTTTGTTACAGGTTGGACGTACGGTTACACACAAGCTGCCTGAAGCAGTAAGAGCATTTCTGTGATGGTTGACGCTGTACTGTATTGTGATTAACAATGTACTATGTCCTTTGTCTGAGTCAGCACTCAGACAGTAATGACTCAGACCCTTTTATGGACACTGGATTGTTAAGCATCCATAATGATGCTCTTATTAACAATGTATGGTTTGTTATGGACAAATTCTCTCTTCTCTTCTCTATGTTCACTATGTCATTTTTTGTTCTGACCAAGTGCAGTGTGATATTTTACACGAGAAGGTATATAATAAAGACAGAAGAACATGTGCTTTAATCTGTTTCATCTGATTTACTTACATTGAATCTTTCATACACTTGAACTGTTATAAGATTTGAGGACTGTTTCCTTTATGAAATCATGGTAAAACCTTCACAAAAAGTAGTAAGAGTGCTGTATGAAACCATTATCCAGCTAGGATGATGAGTCACAAATTCTCCATTTTCAGACATGGAGGAAAATAAAGACTTCACATTTCTTAGGTAAAAGCAGAGTTTGGAGAACAGCACATACCCAACTTTAACAGTCTCAAAATAATACTTAAGGTTTATTTTTCTAATCAATTGCTGCCTCTCTCATTCTCCATCTCATTTACTTCTCTTCTTCCTCTGCCCCCATTCTCCAGGATGACCTACAGTATGTATGCAAATACCTCTGTTTGTTCCAACATCAGGTTTCTTATGGATGTCAGTTCCCATATTAATCAAATCATTTTGCGTGGTATCAGCATGCTAAGTGGGATAGTGTTAGATAACACAGAGATAGATAGACACTGCTTTCTGTAGATAATCTCTTTAGCATCAGTATGATTAAAGGCTGCATCTCATATCCATAAGATCTGTGTTCCAGTAGCTCTTTTATCAAATCTCTCCTGAATGAAATGGGTGTAGGATGAAAAGTAGGTGGAAAGGATGATAGCATAGACTAAGAGGGAGGAAAGGAATAAATGAATGAATTCTGGTTCATTAATAACTACTGCATTTTGTCTTCCTTTTCCCTCTCTTTTGACAGGGAGGCTGTAGGATTAAATGAGAGAAAGAGGAGAAAGATGAAGGAAGTAACAGAGGGAACATGGAGTCAGATGGACCTAGGGTTGAGGGATGAAAGAAAAAAGGGAATAACAGAGAGTCTGAGAAAGAAGGTATAGAGGAAAAGAAACAGGAGAAAAGGATGGACAAACTGATGCTGGTAGCCAGGCGAGTAATGACGAAAAATTGGATGAATTGAGAAAAATAAAGTAGAAAAAGACGAAGGGAGGAAGAGAAAAAGGAAAACATTGAGGGAAACGAAATAAGGAACCAAATTGGCACTCAGATTGGATGAATTAAAGGCTATTTGCTCATCCCATAATTATTTTTAAGTGAGCGGCAAATAAAGCATTCAGCAGTTAGAAAAGGAGACATCAGGTCTTAGCTGAGGCTATTTTTACAAGTCAATTTCAGTCCATCAGAGGCTAAACATGGCAAGTCAGGAGAAAGTGTTACATGCTACACCATGATGCTGCAGCACAGCCTGATAACACCCCCATTACACACACACAAAAAAAAGAGCACACGTATGTGCTATCTTTTTGCATCTGCCTTTCTTACTCATCCCCACCCACATCACTAACACTATCCCTCACATGCACACATTACCTGCTTCCCAACCCCCATATCTCCCACTGACACTAGCTGATTAACAACCTCTGCAGGCCTTCCTCACCCCTTCTAACCACCTCCTCCACCCTGTCATAATACACTGTCCATCTCTTTTTAATATTTACACATTAATTCTATTGCTCATCTATGGATACATCCCACTTAAATAGACAGCATGTACTGGATGGTGACTGGGACAACACCAGAGATCAGATACAAGACGACATGAGACAAACTCATGCCATGTGTGCATGTATTGTTTGCATGGGAGATACCTTAACGCTGAGGATAAACTATGAACTATCAGTTCGACCGTGAACTTCAAGTCAGTTGTAGTTTTAAATATTTGTAGTGGCCAGAACAGATTATCTTGTACTATGTGAGGGGTTAAGGACTTAAATCTCTTGGTTCACAAACCAGATTGAGACAAGGTTATGAATCAAATGGTCATTGACATAAAGCTAAAATAAGATCATGTCACCAAAATTTTATGAAACATTAGGCCATAAGTATGGATTGCTTTTTCGTACACATAGTGCCACCATCTAGCCAGTTCACGACTTTTGCTTATAACTTGTAATTTGAGAGGCTTGGAAGCTACTTTTTTTGTGGATTACAATTTTGAATTCTTAGAAAAACACATTTTCATCAATCAATCAATGTCAGTTAAGTCAATCCTGCTAAATGTGATGCTATTTAGCCTATAATTGGTGCTACAACCAATGCAGCCTTAGTGGAAGTACAGTATGTGCTCTCTGAGTGCAGAGAATTTATCTATCCCTCTACTCCAGTTATGTATTCATTCATATGTTTTTCCATACATCTATTTCAATCTGTTGAGTCTCTTTTTACACAGTTTTCAAACTACACTACCACACTAACAAGGCAGTAGTATTAAACCATTCATTACTGTGTAGGTAACTGCTTTTATCCATGAATAGCTTATACAAATTCATCAACAAAGTGAAAAGAGTTAATTAAAAATAGCATTACTTTTTCTCAGCATGTGCTCATTGTCTGTCTTTTCACTTGCTGTCAGCACCACAGTACCGTAGCTCACCTTAATAAAGCATTCATTAATTCCTTCATTAGACCTATACAGTGTGCTACTTGCCTGACTCTTCACCTGACTTGTACCGTCACCCGCACCGCTGTGAGAACATCCAATGCTGAAAAGGTCAAGTTGCCATCACTCCTGTGGAAGTGAGAGTTTGCAGCTGTAATGCACAGACATAACTGTCACTGTCTGTCCTTGAAGCTGTCAGCATGAAACAGACTCTTTACTCTCTCTGTGACTCTGCAACTGCAAGCTCTGTCTTCACTGCAGATTTCACATAGACAGTGGTTCATCACACTAGTTGATAAATGACATGCACCTTGGTAGATACCAGACAATTGATAATCATAGTATGAATCATTGTCAGTTATGTGCTCCACCTGACAAACATGGCACATGCAAATCAGTGATCTTTTGGTGGCCCTATTATTGTGTTTGGTCTCTATAAACTGTTGTTGACTCTTGTTGACTGTTGATGAAGGATATTTAAGCTAATATATTGTAATTTCAAATGCTTTTCAAAAGGATCTTTGGGAATCAAGAAAGTGTGGTTCCTGTACATTTTTCTCTTGCTAGTTTATAAATGGTTTATACTGGCTTATGAAAAAAGATGTCATCACTTTTAAAGCTGCTCAGTTATTCTGCAAAATTAAGGAACACATTAAGTATATCTTAAGAAATACAGTGATTGCTATTAAACAAATGAATTATCATAGAAAACATTTGTTAACAAGAATTCATATCTTTATTTTTAAAGATAGATAATAGATATTGTTTTTCCGTGCCTGACTCTGACCTCTGACCTTTATAGGAAAGTGTTTTCTCCCAGTGGGAGATGGCATTCTCCTAAAAGGGATAAAAGTTTCTAATTGTTTAGTCTTGATTCCTGTGCAAATACAATCACCACTGTCAGACGAAAGCTGCACATCCTAAAAACAGACTTGTCTGCCATTCAGGAATCCAGGAAAACATCTGCATTTCACATACTCAGTCCCACAGTCCCAGTTTAATAAACCTTTCTCTGCACATAAAGGACCACTATAAAGTTTAAAGCAGCACACAAGCTCAACAAGCTGGATTTTAACTCAGGATAAAAGCATGTTATTTTATCTCTCTCTTCTCACTTACAGTACACACATTGACATGCAGCGCACGCAATCTCCAGCTCAACTACTGTCCCCTTGCTGATTACCTCTGAAGTCAACCTGGAGGTGGAAGAATAATGGTCATAAAAATGTCATCACACATTTGCTCCTGAGAGACAGATAGAGAGTGCAGTGATTTCCATTTGGTAAAAGGCTTTTTCATTGGTCATGCCAAGAATGGGAAAGACAGAGACAATTAATCCATGTAAGTAATGTAAGTCCATGTAATTGAGTGGCCTGAGAGGCTTTGAGAAGTAGAAAAGGTGTTGTTTTGTCTAAGTATAAGAAATTGTGATGTGTGTAGGAGATCCAGACAATGGAGGTGAGACAGCAAGACTAAAAATACTTAGAGGCAGGAAGTTAGCAGGGGCGTCAGCGCAGAACACTGTGAGAACACCACAGCTAGGTGAAACCACCTGATGAGGTGTCTCACTCCTACACACACACACACACACACACACACACACACACACACACATACACAGCTGTGTGACATGCTGTCAATTACTTTTTTTCTCATAATGGAAGCCAGTTTCCTCTCTCGCTGATACTGTGACCTTGTTAAACCATGGTGGAGCAGAGCAGATGTTGTAAAAACTAAAAGTATCAGGACAAGTGAGTATTTATACAAAAAAACAAAACATAGATGCCTGCATTTTTTGTTAATTTTATGTATATGCTTGCATGATAATACTGCAAGTATCTACAGAGAACTTTTTTTTACTTAAAGTACTAATGGAATTTCGGATCATTAGTTCAGTAAATGTTCCTCTGGAATATGGAAAGACGTGTTCCTATAAACCAGACTTGTGTGCACTATGAGGAGCTGCTTGAGTCCCTCCTCTTGATTGCACTCAGGGACTTTACTGCCTGGTGTTATTTACAGGTCCAAAGCAATTACAACACTTAACATTATATAGTCACAATGTGCCACAAAGTTGGCTGGCTGGTTAAGTAGCAATGCTATGTAACTTAGCATGAGAGTTTATTTACCATTTGCGGGACTGTGAACTCCATCCACAGTCATTTCATTTAGATTTATCACGATCAATTGCAGATGAGTACATAATCGGCAGTTAATCATTAAGCAACCAAGATTCAGGCAACTGAAAAAAATATGGCAACTTCCATAAATATATGAGATGGTGATACCCTGTTTTGCACATTAGGAGATTTTATTTTCCTCAAGTGCAACCAGTTGAGACACAAAGATGTGTATTGGGTTCTCCCACTGTGCCTTTTTTCTGGTCTGGTAGGAAAAAGAGCAACATAATCCTCTTTTAAAAGGCCCTCTATTGGGGGAGCGACGCCAGATGTGCAGAGCAGTGTGATCGACTTGCAAGACTCATCTGGCTGATGAGGCTAAAATTGAGCAGCAATAATCCACTGTGGCATATGGTACCATGAAGTAAACTATAGAAAAGCTTTTTACCTGACGTGTAAGCATGTGGATTTAACACCTCAGAAACTTACTTAAACATTACATATCCTACTCTTTTCCATGTTGCCATGGCCAAGGACAAGGAGAGTGTCGAATGACCAGGAGGAAAACTAGGATTGGAAAGGAGAGGAGGAGAGTGGAGAGCTTTCATGAGTAAAACTACTCCTCTTTCCTTCATACATCTCACTCTCCATCTCTCCATCTCTCTTATTTCACTCCAGGTGTCTCTCCTACCCTCCTTCATCCTCGCTTCCTGCCTGGCTGGCTGGCGGTACTATAAATAAATTGAGCTAGATGTATGATCAGAAATGAATTTATCTGCCTGACGCGCTCCCTGCGACAATTTCCAGGGCAATATGTAACTGTTTGAAGTCTGAGTCAGTGCGAGGTGGTGGCTAACACAATCTTATCAAACCAGAGTGGGCTGGCTGGAGAATCTAAGCAGGCCTCCCCGGTCTGTTGGATATTATTCACTCTGATGGCTTCAAGAGCTTTATCAGCGTGCCAGAAATACTGAGTAACTGAGTAAAGCCTGTTTCTGTATCTTTCTCTGCCTTTGCACACAGACGTTCTTGCACTTAAACACATAAATACACATGTTTGCATGAGTTGCCCCGTTTGAACACACACACTTAAATGGACTCACAAAGCCCCACACCCCCATACATATACTTTTTATGCACTTGCTTGCCTATTAAGCGTCCTACCAGTCCAGACAGAATTGGACTGGACATACAATCACAGACACACTGCCTGTCAACCTCCTACAGCCACAGTCACACACACACACATTGGATTGGTCCCAGCGCCTACCATCTGCGTGTGTTTGTATGTTGGCCTATTGTACCAGAGAATGTGTTATATTAATGTGTGAAAGTGAATGAATGGGTGTTGAAATGAGTCTTTTGATATTTGGAAAGTACAGAAGGTCAGGCTGTTACATGCTGTCAGGGCCAACGTTGTTTCTTTGAAGAAAGTTTAGACTGAAGTTTGTACTCAAAGTGCAATTTGGACTTAAATCAGTGAGAGCTTTGAAAGCCAACATGATTTTTTCAAGTTTATTTTGATGTGAATTGTACATGGTTTGATTCAAACACAAAAAGTAGAAAAGGACCCTAACCTGTACAATACACTCATTCTTATTGGCTTGATGTTGTTGTCGCTTCTTTGTAAACACTTGGATCAAAAATATTGGCAAAGGGACGCTGACATATTCCAGTATAGTTTTTGTTTCAATAGCAAGGTACTCATCATGGGGAAAAAATGAAAAGTTAAAGCTGTAGACATTTTTAGAATAGTTAAGATTTGTTAAAACATTGAGTCTTCGATAGAAATAAAACATTAAGATGTACAGCCTTTGAAAGCTTTTACAGTTAAATGCAATTTCATTTGAATTAAACTTAAAACCTGTGGCTTTAAAGGTGATAACATTTTCAATGTTATCACCTAGCATGCAATCATCTAGTATGCAATGACCTTGTTACAACGAAATTGGTGTCGTACTGAATTGCTACATTGGCTGTTTGCTGTCTAGAATTTTCAGTACTGCAATGTGAAATTTGTGTTCTCCAGTGTATTTCATGAGAATAAAAATACATTTGCTATGATTAAAAGGTGGACATGGCTCTACTATAATGTAATGTTATGTTAAATCAAATGTTTGCTCCTCTGAAGAAAGTTTATGTTCCAAATTCAAGTTTTAAGTCTTGTGCAATTCTTTCAATACTTCAGACTTCAGAGCACTTTTGCATTTTGTAATGATTTCTTAGGTCAAAGCTCTGCAAGTATGAACTTATGCAGCAGCACCCACAACAGGAAACAACTTTCTGTACCTTAACATAGATTTGATATCATCCTATGTGAACTGTTTCCTTTTTTGCAAGCCGTTTTAACTTCTACGCAGAGGTACTTTTTTTGTTGTTGTTTTGTACCAATTACTGGAAATGTTCGAGCAGGCAGTAGTGTGGATGCAGGCCATTATCAATGACTCTTTGGCACTATTATGTTTTGGTAATTTAATGTAAAGAGTTTGAAAGGGTTTTTATGAAGTTCAGACACACATACAGAGATTGTCACAGTGTTACAATGGTTGTTGGCCCAGTTTAACAATTAAATGTAAAGTCAGGATGTTTATTTTACTTACATCTTCATCAGAATAGATTAAGTCAGTTCTCTCTTCTCCTCAGGCTCCTGCAGGGGAAAACATTTATCATGCACAATGTTGCCTACAGTGATGGAAAGTAACTAAGTACATTTACTCAATTACTGTACTTGTATATACATAAGTATATTTTTGAGGTACTTGTGCTTTACTTGAGTATTTCCATTTAATGCTACTTTATGCTTCTACTCCACTACAATTCAGAGGGAAATATTATTTTTTTTTATTACTTTTTACTCCACTACATTTATCGGATAACTTTAGTTACTAGTTACTTTGAAGATAGGGGTTTTATTTACAAAATATTATAGATTAGTTGTTATAGATTAAACTACCCAACAGTCTAAAACATAGTTAAGCTTAGCTTAATTTTGACCAGCTACAACATAAAATGGTACTTGCACAGTAATGCATACTTACATAATAATCCAATAATATAATGTCATACTGACATTCTGCTGCCTAATGAGTACTTTTACTTTTGATACTTTAAATACATTTTGCTGCTAATACTTTTGTAAGAGTAAGATTCTTAATGCAGGGCTTTTACTTGTAGTGGAGTATTATCAAACTGAGGTATTGCTACTTTTACTTAAATAAAAGACCTGCATACATCTTCCACCACTAATGTTTTATTAAAGGGTACAGGTACATTTTGGTCACTTGAGGCACATGATCAGACTTGAAATTCCAAATAGAAAAGGTAAAAAATATATATTTGCAAGAAAGGCTACCATATTTCACTTGTATAATGCACTGAACCAAAAGACCCAATTCTTCGCTCCTTTTTTCCATGAATGCTGATAAATCCTGTACAGTACACACTCCTGTAGCACATAATGTACCACAAGAAAAAGAGCTTTAATAGGCTCTTGGGGCCACTCGTGATTTAGAGAATAGAAATAAATAGGTTCAAATGCCTTAAATGATGACTAATATATTTTCTTTCTTAGATGTACCTTATCTTTCTTTTCTTTATACAAGAGTGAACCCTTGGAAGTAGAGTTGTCAAAGCAGTGTCTTGAATGCATAATTCAACCAATCAGTATTCAGTATAATTCATTTTACATTTTTTAATCGTATAGCAGATAAAGCAGAACATAAAAAAAAGACCTTTTCTATTTGAAAATGTTCTTTGTAACATTTTTGGGATCAGACATTTTCTTGGAATGAAGCTATGCCAGAAGCTTTGCAGTGCACTCTTTCCATTTTTTTTCACTGAAGAAGACATATAGGATTCGAATATGCAGTGGACAAATATAGTATTAACCCACACTAAACATGCTGGATGAAGGAATAAAGGTTTCTTGTAAACCCTAACATGTCTTTGACCTATTCTTTGGGTTCATTTATTTCTGCAGGGAAGATGGAACAGGTTGATATATCTATCTATCATGGCCATGTGTTTAAATGTGATTTCACACATAGAAATCTATAATTTTTTTCCAGGCAGGACATAACATGTGGAACAAGAAAAATGCACATTATGCTGCAAACGATTTTCATGCAGTGAAATTATTTTGATGACTTAATGCTTTTCAAAATACATACAAGCTTTTGAATGCTGGACTTCCACACACATTCTTTAAAGAATTTGGACCTGAGTGGTTGAGTTAAAGTAAAAACAGGGCACAAGCATTATGTATATGTTTAAAGGGGGTTCAATGAGCCTTACAATATAATGCAAAATGACAAAACAACATTACAAAATATGCCCACATTTAAGCAACAAACTCAATAAAATAGCACATAATAATCACTATTATTACTGGGACTGGATTACGTTAGATGTATGTGTTGTCTATGTTTGTGTTTTATGTTGATGATCAGCTTTATCAATATTCGTAGTCATAGGGTAAAGTTATACGCATTCCTAAACCCGTGGGAGCTGCCCCGTTCAGTACTTTAACAAGGACAATCAAATGGCTTGTTCAAGGGCTCTGAAGTAGTGGCTTTAAGGGGAAAGGTGAAGTTGTCTTTCATTCCCCTGTTTTCTAATATCTCAAGGGAATTTGAAATGACCTTAATTTCTAAGTTCATTTCACCACACCATTATGTTGAGTGGATGGCACTCGCACCAGCCATCATCCTGCAAATGGCACACATGCAACAACTTGTCACCGCACTCAACACTTTGTGATAAATCTCAGTGAGGCTACAGGGCTGCAGATACTAATGGGACGCCCACACTGGTGTCAGGATGTCTTCATGCTCAGTGACATATTAGCATCTCCCAGATCAGTTGACACAAAAGTCAAAGTGCTATTGTTATTGTTAATTGGTGTATTTGTTTCTGTCTGTCCTGCATTGCTCTTTTCCTCACAGTAAGACATCATGTTGCAAACTAACACATAACTTGGACATAAGCAAGATTGCAATTCAGTTATGTTCTACCAATAAGCAACATCAATGAGATGATTTTTTTGGTGCCAAGCCTCATTGTAGTGTTTTTGCACTGCACATCCCAGATTGCTTGTGAAACACTTTTTCAACTAATAATGACTTTGCTTCTGAGTGTATTAAAACATTCATATTTATGTGAAAATGGTCACATCAATACTTTAATAATGATAAATCCATAGACAATCGTATATAATTCAAAAAACATCAGTTCTTCAGTTCTTCTTGGGCTTCTCTCTTTTGATTTCCTCTTGGAAATGACTGCCTGTATGTCTGACTTGTGGATTACATTTAGACAGACAGGCAGCTATATCCACAGACCTGCATTATGCACAAATGCACACACATATGCAGGCACAACTGTACACACAAGTACAATATTCATGCAGACAGACAAACGGATACTATCTCTCATTCTCTCTGTCTCTCACACACACAGACAAACACACACCCACCCACCCACATACAGACACACACACATGCACGAGTAGAGGGCTTATTTGAGGTTATTATGGGATATTAGTTTGGCTTGGGAAATGACAGGGCTTTGCATGGATGCTGCCGTTGCATAGCAACCGAGGTAATTTTCAACTAGCTAGCACTGCTTCATTTTAGGTGATAGAAATGTTTTTTTAATAAAACAGGAGTGGAGATATTTTTGTCTACCAGCCGTGGAGAGAAAGACATGGGGAAGGAAAAAGAAAGAACACAATAGCATGTTGATTTTGTTAAGCTATACAATGGTTCAGCTTGACCTTAAATTATTTAGAATAATTGACATACTTCATTAAGATAAACAGATATTCAAAATATTATATTAAGATATCATACAGGATCATTACTGTGGATGAAATGAATTAGTACAAGTAAAAGATATTCCCTGTCATGGGTCCAGTGTGCGCAGCTATGTACTCTGAAGTGATTGCTAGTATCGATAAATGATAGAATCACTTCACACTAAAAAAGTCAAATTTATTTAAACATGTATCCTTTATTTTCCTCCAAGACCCATGAAGAGTGACACAATGTTACCAATTCTACAATCCTAATAATAAAAACAGCCCCTTTCCCCCATCAGTTTTGGTGACTAAAAACAAGAAGAAGACAATAGGAATTAGCATTGCAAATGTCACATATGATCTCTACCAGATACTTCTTGGATGGAGGGAGAATGAAAGATAGGAAATGAGAAAAAGAGGTAGAGAGGGAAAAACAGAGAGATATAGAAGAAAAATTAAGGAGAGAGAGAGAGAGAGAGAGAGAGAGAGAGAGAGAGAGAGAGAGAGCTACTGTAAAACATGGTGCTGTAGTGGCAGATAAGTGTTTTTCTTGTGGGGCAGATTAAAAGACTACAATTTCCCGATGAATATATTAACATTTTATGAGGTGAATCGGGTACTGGCAATCTCTCCCCTTGCATAAATAATGAGCTGGTTTAATATGACTGCCTGGTTGGGAGTCTCCCCTGACATGTGTGAAATTGAATGGGATGTTATGTGTGTGTGTGTATTTGCAGGATGTGTGTAAATGGGAGTAACAATGTGTGTGTTCAGTGGAGGGGGCATAAGGGGTGTTTGTTGGGGTGTTGGCTGGTGGTGCATGTGTGTGTGTCTGCATTTGGATGTGTGTTTGGTATTGGCTGTTGGTGTGTGTGTGTGTGTGTGTGTGTCTGCATTTGGATGTGTGTTTGGTATTGGCTGTTGGTGTGTGTGTGTGTGTGTGTAGGCAGGATGATAATGACTGAGTCACTGGCAATGCACCAGGACATTACACACATGTACATACACATGTACACATGGGCACACAAGCACCTTGTTGATATGCACAATTAAAAGCTTTTCAGCTGCAAATTGGACTGAACAAAGCTTTCCACATTGTATTTGCATGAAAGTTTAAAGGAGTGCACCAGCATTACACTAACATTTAGACTTTCTCATGTCCAGTGGTGCAGTTTATAATTGCAAATTGCATGTAAACCGATGATTTATGACCTTACAGAGTCATATCTAGGGTCTGTACTTCTGTGTACATATTCATTATCATGTCATTTTTTATTATGGCAAAACTTTTCTGCTTCAGGCCTCCTTTTGATAAATAATATTGCAAAGCTCAAAATTATTTTAATGAAAAAAATACATCTGTGTGCAGCCTAAATTGGAAAGAGTAGCATCCCATCATCCCGAATTTAAGCAGCATTAATTTGCCCTTTTTGCCCAGATTAATTGAAATGACTGATGTGAAACCTGCCTCACACACAGGAAGAAACCGAAACTTTAATAGGACAGTTCACCCCCAAATCAAGAATAAATATTTTTCCTCTTGCCAAAACTTGGTAACTCAAACCAAAACAATCTAGATGGATAAATAGCACTACAGGTAAGAGGAAAAATATGTACATTTGATTTTGGGGTGAACTGTCCCTTTAAAGTTAAAGACAAGATTGTTTCCTAAGCAGCAATGACCAAGCTACATATGCAAAGAAAAGTGGACTCACCAATGATCTACACGTCTTACAAAATTCGAATTAATAGCACAGAACTTGACATGCAGGTCTTTAGTAAGTTGTTGCTGCTGAGCATTTTGTCACATTTAGTACAATACAAGCACAGCAGTTAATGACCCTGAAGTAGTGAAGGACGAAAACAGTAACTGAAAAGCTGGCAACAAAACAGACATAGAAAACCAATAACATGTTACAAATTAATGTTTTTAACTGGACCCAATGAAGGGAGACTGTGAGTTCAAGCATAGCAACAATACTGTATGATGTTAGAGGTAACATACAAATAGTAGTAGTAGTTTTTCACATGGATACACCTCTCAAAGAGACATGCATCTGTTTTCTTCAGATAAATATGCTGTAGGTCAAAAGGTGAAACTCAGATACAAACTTTTTTGTAAGGAAGAAAAAGTCATTTTTAACAGCCCATGAAGAGGAAACTGCTTTATTTTGTTCCAGTTCTCATATTGAGTGACTTCTGCTTCCTTATAATATTCTGAAATAAAAATTTTACTCAATAGAAGGTAACCTTCCAAACCTATAAGTGCAATTACAGTGTTTGTTATTAATTAATTAATTTTTCGTGATGAATATAATGATTGAGGTCAAGGTAGCATGCCAATAGATTTGAGAGAAACGCTTGTAAAATAACATGACTTTTGCCAAATGTATGATCACATATTTCTTCCACTAAACTTGCTTTTCAATTGAAAAAAGAGCTTTTGAAAAGCTTTTGACTGAAGTGAGTTTCCATGTCTTTACAATGTAGTTGAATTGAGTCAACAAAAATTGGGAGTAGCAATAGTCCATGTCTTTAAAGCACTCCTTCATTCCCATTGCCTCTATTTGTCCCTCCTCTCTCTCTCTTTCTCACCCATCTCAGCCGTCTCTCCCTCTCACTCTCTTAGTCGGGGTCTAATGAAAGGAGTGGCTCAGAGGGAACAAGCGATGGAAAGAAGGTGGCATAAAGTGTGTGAGAATGAGGAGAGATCACAGACTTTTCTGCTGAAATGTGTAACCTTCCACATGTGTTTGCCCTCTGAGGTGGAAAGACATCTGTGGCAAAGTTGTGGAAGTTTGAGTGGAACCCCGCTGATTATTTAAAACAGCCACTGCAAAACCTGTGTGTGCCAACTGTGAAAGTACTGGGTTTAAATTGATTTTGATGCGTGAAAATATAAACATGGTGTGAACTGCGTCGCTTCCAGTCTGCTGGCTCTGTTTAGAGTGGACTTTATTGGCACAGGTGCAACCCAAAAACCCATGAGTATGGACAAGTTGCCAACCATGGTAAATATATTGGTTTTTGCATTTTACTATTTTAACAAATTCTACATAGCTCTGCATTAAGGAAAGATAGACACAAGGAGAGAAACAGATATGAGGAGAAAGTAACAAACCAGAGCAAAGTAATGATCAGCACTGAAAAATACAATGAATGACAGCTGTAATACAAAATAGCGTACGGGTGAAATCGATTTAATTGTCCACTTGCGATGAAAATGACAAGGTCTCTTTCACCTCAAGACAAGTTGATGAAAGATGGCGGAGCCCTTTCAGAGCATTTCACAGAGCCTGGCATTAGCCATGCCATGAGCAGCCATCTCTTATTCCCTTTATGCTCTGTGTTACTTTAGCCCTTAGCTCCAAGACTCTATTAAAGCTCTGCATTTTGACGCTGGCTTCCCTAGAGCATGGCAGATGAGCGGGAGAGTGTCAAGCACAGAAAAAGGCCAGTGTGGGGGAGTGGGGAGTGGAGGGGGAGACAGGGGAGGGAGAAAGAAGCAAAATAGGGAGAAAAGTCAGTAACGAGAGAACGAGTCTCGAATCTTTCACCTTGCTTCAACATGATGAAATATCCCAAGTAACTTATCCAGCATAAAGGTTAGGCTATTATTAGGCTGTGTGTGTGTGTGTGTGTGTGTGTGTGTAAACACATATCAGCATGCATATGCGAATGGTTAAAGTTTTTTACCTTGACAGGGATAGCAAGGTGTAACCCTGTGCAATACAAAGGGGAGCAGTGTGGCTGTGACCTACTGTGATGAAGTATGAATGCTATGCCCCCTGAGAAGTGTGGAAACATGGAGAAACAGCTCAAAGTAGAACATGACCTTGACAGGTCATTAACAACATATAACTCTGTGTTCACGCTGTGAGCAACTTGGTTGAAGGGTCACTCTATTCTGATTGGTGGTGTGCAGTGCCAGAGGGCCTGCATATTGTAGTCGAGGTCTGAGAATGTATATTTTACTGCTGTCGTGTTTTAATAGGCTAGATAACAACTGGTAATCAGGTAGCATTAATTTGAACCAAACTGGAAATAAAATCTAAAAATATATACTGTATTTCTAAGCTTACTCAACTAATGGATGTAACTCTTTTTATGTGTTAATTTAGTCTTTCAAATAGGTTGTAGAGATCTGGGAAGCTTAAAATAGTTGTAATCAGCGTCTCTTCCATGTTGCTGTTGCCATGCAGAACTATTCATGAGAAATAAAAGTGAAATTATTTAAGAAAAAAGGAAAGTTTAAATTCCAACAGTACCAACGGCTGATGACAGCGAACAGTTCGTCCATGGGAGACTTTAGTCATCTGACAGGCTCATTACTTTGTCCACACATTTGCCAAGCTTTCAGATTCAAGCACCAAATTAATTGATACCTGGTAGCATTTGCAGTATATTTTGTTTGTATTGCAGTGATTTGATGAACACCTATTATCTGTGTGATAAAATATTTCAAAGTTCCATGTACTAGCTTTTTTTTGGATCTTTCAACCCCATTTACAGCCTTCTACAGTAACCTCTGTCTCAGACAAAGGTGGTCTCTGGTGTTAGATGTGAATGTCCTCCATGATGATCCATCTCTGGCTGTCCACCAACTCCTGGGGGCAAATGTATAAAACTCTGTGGATATTTAGGTGTATAAATCTGTGTACACACAAAACAAGAAACATGCATACGCAGTCTTTTCGTCAGAATTATAAAATCCCCCACGCACGTCTGTTCCCACGTGTTTTTTTCTCACACATCTATCCAATCATCCTGACATTGTGCGCACCTGCAGGAGCCATCTGACCATTCCCACAATTTACTATAGTAAATGGCTTCAAACACCCACCCAATTGCCTGGTTTTCAAAAGGCCGGCATTTAGTTACATTTTGAGGAGAAATGGTGGAAGCATCTAAGAAGCACAAGAAGAAGCGCAATTTTACGAATTGTGAACTGGAAGTAATGGTTGATCAAATTGACAGAAGAAAATGTGTATTATTTGGAAGCGTAAGCTTATTAACAAAATGAAACATGATGAATGGCTAAAAGCAACCGAAGCAGTGAACGCTGTTAGTTTGAGCCATCATATCATTTGGCACAGCCATTATGCACAGCTACACCCTTTATATTGTGGCGTTTTAATGACCTGTTAATTGGTCACACCTGAAGGTTTAGATTATTTTTTAATAATCAGGATAATAATCTTTATTTATATAAAGATCATGTATTTATTTGTTTATTTGTATAAAGATTATTATCATTATAATTATTATAGAATGAAATTAAGGCATGTAATCATAGTGAAGGTTTTTTAAAACTATAGATTACATCCTAACACAATGTAGTGAAAGAAGAAAAAAAGCTCTATAAAATGTCACCCAATTTCACACCTTTATTTTCCTTTTTCCCAACTTGCAACATCACACTAATTGGACTCAAAAGACTTTGTACATGGTATGCATGGTGTGAAAGATGTGTATCAGTACGCACATTCTCACTGCCCGTGGATTTTTTCACTTTCGGAAACCTGCATGGAAAATAGCGTAAGTACCTTTTTGTGTGTACGCATCCCAGATTGTAAGAGTGTGGAAATGTCATATCATTTCAATTTTAATAATTGTTAGATTTATGAGGTCTATACAGTCAGTGTGAGTCAACAAGATGACCCTCATAAGCCCATTGCAGAGCCAGTGGGTATCATACATTATAGGATGATTATCATCTTTAATCAGATAAGGCATGTAGCAAAGAAGACAATGGTTGACAATATATGCATCAACACAACTTAAACCTGATCACATAAGCCTTAGCTTGTTTGTTTCCACTTTCCTAAATAATAATTTTGTCTTGTTTTGCAGGCAGTAGAGTGACTGCGTATCAGAAAATATACTGTAGGACCAATTATTGCTTGAATGGCACTTGTATTAGGTGGAATAGGCTGTGCTCCTTAGGATGTCAATGAGTATGTAACAGTGTAGGATTCAGCAGGAAGACCAGTAATCCCCCCTAGAGCTATACAGAACAGACCCCCACAGACACATAATTACTAAGATATGGGAAGCACAAAATGCACAAAACAAGATATGCCTTGTCAAGTATGGTAATAAACTACAACAGATGGAGCTGGGGTGTTCAGTCTACACAGCAGGAGCAGGAGCAAAGAAGCAGTGGCACAGTGAAAGGTTATAAAGATCATCTCATTGTATTCATTGAACATCATCTGATGGCATTCAGGACTTGGTTGCTCTGCTAGAACAAAATAGTTTATTATTTGTGTCTTTTCAGTTGAAAGCACTCGTTACATCTGTAATAACCCTTGGCATCTCTGTCAATTATTTTCCAGTCTCTTAGTTGTTGTCTTAGTTGTGTTCAAAGTAAATACTGTATGTTGATACAAGCGCTGGCTCAATATTATGAGTTGCTTGTAGTACAGAGGAAGGTGACAATTTAAAGTTTCATTTCACAGACTATTGCTGTGGATGTGTCTCACTTCACTTTTCGAAGTTATACCTCAATCACAGGACTTTCACCCAGGAGACTCTGGTTCGTGCCCTGTGTGAAACCAAAAGTCAACGTAGACTTATTTCAAGTTACGTTCGAAAGTCAAGTTGTGTACGTAAGTAACGTAACCAATGTAAGTTAAGACGTGTTTGCGTCACATGTCTTACTTTGAGTTGCTAACGTAACATACTTATTTTAACCGTAACTGTGAGCTTTTCCTAAACCTAACCAAGTAGTTTTGGTGCCTAAACCTAACCAAACTATGACCGTTTTACAACATTAACCACGTGTTTATTGTTACACCTGTTGCTGGTTGCTGCACACATGCTTTGCCTGAACTAATGCTATGCTGCATTTGTGGTGGTTAGAAGTTTCATTACAGGGATGGAAAATGCAGAAAAGAAACAAAAGCTCCAATACCACTGAAATAGACCTTTTGAATGTGACAGAAACATGTATTAGCTACGATATAATGGCAGGCTTACAAATGCTGCTACTACTCGCATACTAAATACTCTACAAACACCAATGTATCGTGGTTAAAATAGACAAACTCTTAGATCCAAATCCAATACAGGACCAATTTCCTCAACCTCTGCTATAATTCAGCAATCAGCCTGATAAGCAGTACACTATGGTAACAAGACCATCTGTTTCCAGAGAGGGCCTGTCTCTTCTGATATACAATACATACATGCTCACCCCACACACCTTAATTCCCCCGACCTCATCTCTCTCTCACACACACACACCCCTTAATGCAAGTAGATCAAGAGGCACCTTGGGAATTCCTTTTGACGCTGGATAGTGTGCCGATGGGAGTATATACGCACACACACACACACACACACACACACACACACACACACACCAGCCACTTGTTTCACATGTATGATAGTCAGGATTATGGTTTTCCTAGAGCCAGGAATCCTGGGGGATCACTGATACAACTGATTGCCTGCTATCCCTCCTGTTATGACAAGAACAGCAGTGAACCAAAGAAGAAGAACTGACACAGAATGTTCTCTTTTGCATCTGCTCTCTTCGCCTTTGTTAAATTCTGTATGTATCTATCCTGCTGTTCTTTATCATTTTATCATCTTGCATTGCTTTTGTTCTATTCTTTTCCTTTTTGTTCCCCAACTGTCATCTCTCTTATGTCTTATGGTTGGTGTAGTCCCAGACAGAGATAGACAGGATTTTAAGTATTATGTACTTTTGTCTAATGTCTAATTTGCATTTGAAAAAAAGTTGAAAAGGATTTAAAGATATATATTCACATGTAACCTTTTGTTAACGAGATTAACAAAAAACAGTAAACAAAAGAGCCAGCCACTGGTTAGTACCAGCCACTAACTTGAGGCATTGTCACCAGTAGGTGACCTAAACTTAGCTCAGGGCAAAATTTAATTCATCATTGATTTTGCATTAGCACGTGTTGTATTTCTCACATTTTTTGGGGTTATTCAACAATGTATGTTTCCATAGTTATAGGGATGACACGCAACTATACATCTCTGCTGAACCAAATTATACTGCAGTTATAAACTCCATTATTACCTGTCTTTTGGCAATAAATAAATGGATGATAATTTCTTAAAGCTCAATGAGGACAAAACTGAATAATAATAATCTGGGGAAACTGACTCTCTGGATTAAATCTGAGATCTTGGCGTTATCTTAGATTCAGATCTAAGCTGAATCTAAGTCCCACATTAACAAGGTGATAAAAACATTAATTTTGCACCTTTGAAACATAGCTAAAGTACGACCATTTATAAATCAAAAAGATGCTGAAAAACTGCCTTCATGCCTTTATAAAACACTGAGAGACTTCAGCTCATTAAAAAACTCTGCAGCCTGGCTAATATCTAGAACCAGGAGGAGAGAGCACACTAGTCCAGTTTTAGCTGCTCTGTACTGGCTGCATGTAACATTTAGACTGATTTTAAGGTCCTCCTCCTTATATACAAAGCCCTTAATGGGCTAGGACCAAGCTACATTGCTAACTCCCTTCTTCACTGCTTGCTTTCAAGAACACTGCGATCATCTGCTGCTGGTTTATTGGAAGTTCCCAGCAACACCCAAAAGAAAATCAATTTTTTATTTTTTATTTATTTTTAAAATTTGTATTATTATTATTATTATTTTGTTGGTTTTATTTCCCATTTTATGTTATGCATTCATCGTTTGTATTTTACAATAAGTATGGCATTCTATCATTCTATGTCTATTTTCATGTTAAGATGCATGTATTCTATCCTCATCTTATTTTTGCATTAACTATGGCATTCTATCCCTGTTTTTATGTTCATTCTGTTATTTTTTATGTGAAGCACTTGGTGCATGTATTTTCTTTGATGTAATGCACTTTGAGCTGCATTTCTTGAAAGGTGCTAAACAAATCAAGTTTATTATTATTATTATTATTATTATTATTATTATTATTCAAGATGAAGAACTCAAATTCTGTATATCCACACTATTGATTGTATATAAAGATGGACAACATGACCCAACATGATCCCCAAAAGTGAAGCAAAAACATCTCGATTGCCCCCTGGTGGCTGGCTGCAGTATAGGTCATAAACCCCGCCCCCTCAATGTTAGCGGATGGGACATGAGCCAAACTAAAAACTCAAAGTACATGTCAAAAACATTTTTCCTAAACATGGTTTCTTCAATTTTAGGTAGTTCTTATCACGTTGATGTATGTTCAAATGTTAATTTTTCTCATAAGTTTGGTTCTAATTAGTTATTTGATACTATAAAAAGGGGGGGTTCACATCATGATTGACAGCTGAGGCCTGCTCGCGATTGAGTTGAGTGTATGGGCGGGAACTCGATACCGCAGCGCCAACCCTCATCACTACTGCGCAGACTCTGGCTCCGAATGACATCACCAGCGCAAAAGATGGCAGCGCACATATCTAGGATATTTTGGCTTCATTTTTGTACAGTGGGAGGAATTGGAGAAACGTCATCCATCTTTATATACAGTCTATGATCCAAACAGAGGTTTTGGTGTATTCTATATTGTATATCTAGACATTTAGCTCATTAGATATAAAACTGACTGCTAAGTATAGGTACTGCTCAGGTGCCTTCTGATAAAGTTCTTTAATGAGTCAGCGCATGTTTAGGTTCAGTCATAATAAATCATGTGAGGTAATTTGTCCATCTATCTGTTTCTCTCTCCCTACAGTATGCGTTGGCCCTGCATATGATGAACAGCAACCAGACGTTGGTGTTTGAAGAGATTAAAATCCAAAGTCGAAGTGAAGTTAGGGTGTGTATATTTGGGACTGCATGTTCTAAGGAATCAAAACTTTGAAAGGCAATGCCGAAGTCCTGAAACAGGCAGTACCTCAACCACCTCTGCTGGTAGCAGAGCAATTTGAAGGTACCTCCATCAAAATGTAAGTGACTGGGACACAGGCCGAAACGTTAGTTTTCATGTTGTAATATTAAGTATTGTAAAAGTATTAATCAATATTTTTTTTTACTCTAACTGTGCTATTATGATGATCTTTGCACAAATTTCAGTGTCTATAAGGCGGTGTGTCTTCATAAAAATTCAAACACACAAGTATAAAGTCAGTAGGTGAAGTCTACTCTATATTGTTAGTTAGTGCACATAATGTCCCTGCCTGCCTCCAAGAATGGGTGTGTATCTGTCTTGTGTGTGTTCATATGTGTGCATGATAGCCTACATCTGTGTGTGTGTGTGTGTATTCCCTGCACAGCTCCTGTTCGTTGTCAGTGTCAAAGCCGGTCTGTTGGGCCTTTCAGTGCACAGGTGGCGATAGACTGGCCCCTAATGAGTCCATATGGGACTGTCTGGAAGAGGTGTGTGCTTGTGTGTGTTTCTTTGTCTGTGGGCGGGTATTACTACTGTTGAGGGGACATAAATCTGTTTACACAGTCACATTGTGGGTACTTGCCTTCCTTATGGGGACAAAATGCAAGTCCCCATAATGTAAATCATTAAATTGTATGGTGAAGACTTGGTTTAAGGTTAGGGTAAGGTTCGGTTTAGGTTAGGGTTAGGTTTAGGGTAAATCTCCAGGCAATGAATGTAAGTCAATGTAATGTCCCCAAAAGGGATGGAAACACGACTGTATGTGTGTGTGTGTGTGTAAGTGTGTGTTTGCCCATGGAAGTCAGTGTGTACTGTATATATTGATGTTCTCATTGTGTGCATGTGTGTTTAGGGGTAAAACCCTGCTGTATGTGAGAAAGAACAACCCACCTTGTCAGTGTGGTTAAGATTAAATGTGCCTCAGAGGGTGAACTCAGTGATCCTGCCAACCACTCATGTACACAATCATGTTGTTTTTCCAGGCTGTTTGTGTGGTTTTAATCTGTGTTTGTATTTTGCTGCAGTGTACTCACAAGCATGCAGATTTGTATCCCATCCCACCTGTCAACATGTCTACATAGTCTCCTCACAGGAATGTGCCATAGGCATTCTTACCTGACTGTATGCCCTCCCTCTGTGTGCATATGTGTCTTTAAGTCAGATTCCATATCATTAAGGCATGTTATACTGAATGGTGTGCATGCTGTTTGTGTGCTGAGTCTCTGCCAGTGGCCCCAGTACACAACATGTCAGTGTGTAGCTCATTCTGCTAATAAGAAGCGTTAAAAGAACACAGACTCAGACTTGGCATGTTTACTGGCAAACACAGACACACATCCCCTAAGAGAAAAAAGAAGTAGATTCATCAACATTTAACCTAAATGTATGCTCACATACTTAGCATAGACACACATGCACACACACCCACACACATACTAGCATACACTCACCAGTTGTGCAATTCCAAAAGGATCAAAACACGGATTCTGTAACCAGTACTGTCCAGTTACAGCTTCATAGTGGTCTGCATTATGAAACTGTTAGGTACAACTTTAACCTACCTGCGTTGCCAAAGAAAATTACTCATAATTTAATAGAATAGACTACAAATATTTTTAAAATCCTGTATGTGTCTGTATTGGGCCAAAATGCTTCAATAAAACAATGAATGGTTTGATTAAATAGTCATTGTCCTGCAAGTGGTATTTGAAAAATTACATTCTCACCTGAACTTTCTTTTAATTGTTACCCATTCCTTTAAATATTAAAAAATAAATACAAGCAACCAAAATATATAAAACCAAAAAAAGAAAATTGAGTTTCAAAGCAAAATGCAGTTTAAATGTCCCTCTACGCATAAGTGCAGCATTTAGATCAGTTAAACTGAACAAACGGATCTGTTATGTGTTTTACACAGTTGATAATGTGTACACTCCACTAAAAACATGAGGTGTGTGTGTCTGCATGCACAATTTTCCATTTGAGTTCAAATGTGCTATCTCTTTATCTGTTGACACAACATTATGTGTGTGAGTCACTGAGTTGACTCAGTGGTTTAAAACTGGTTTGACCTGTTACATGAAACCCGCTTCTCACCTTCTGGAATAGAAAGACAGCTGCAGAAACAATAGCAAAGAGGGCTTTATGTCTGTAGCATATCAAAACATTCAAGTTTCAATTTTAATTACGTATGGCACAGAGCATCTTCAGTAAACATTTTGATGTATCTGTGTAATGTCAAAACTTAGTTTCATACAATTGCTTATTGTAGCCTACTAAAGATGTTTTATTTGGAGTAGCAACAATGACATAAAAAAGAATAAATCAATGTGTGAAAAAAGAAATTCAGTCAAGGAAGTGTGATGCTTTCAGCAATTTCATGATTACACTTGTTATGGAGTGTTCATGATACACAATTGTAAAGAGTTGTTTTATCTTGTCAGTATATGGTAAATGCTTTTGTCATACTGCTTTCATTATTTTCTTCTTGTGCAGCAGAAGAAGGAAGCACAAAAACATCACTGACACAATCAGCAAGTTGTCAAATCATTTTTAATTGATTACATTTTCATAGATCTGGAGACAAATACTTGGTACAATTCTTTTATTTATTTATTCATTTATCTGTCAAAAAAATTTGCAAATTGATCAAATTTCTTAAAAGAGAAGATTAAGATTGGATATGCTTGGTTGTCTGCAAAATAGAGCAAACAACCACTTACCTGGTACATTGTGATTCAGTGCTTGCCTCATTGGAAGTATTGACTGTTAACTGAAGACAAATTATATTAAAATCTAAATGACTAAACATAACAACCTGAGAGATTTTCTTCTTGTGCTCTGTTGAAGTCACTGAACAAAGGAGGAAATTAAATAACAAGACCTTAGTAACAAACTGAAATGATTATTATTTTTGTTCACCAGTTTAATATTTCAGATGTCACTTCAGCTAAGGACCAAAGTGACATTGTAATAATAATCCATCACAACATTTTAATATAACAGTCCCCCTCCTTTCAAACAGCAGATGTAGGTCTTTCACAAATATAACTGGGAAGAATTAGAAGACAGCAGAAGGAGATCTGTGAACAACTGATAAAACAATTTTTTCCCACTTTGTCTTCATTCTAAATAGTTTAAGAATAACTCCTCTTATTTAGTGTGAAGAGCCTCGTCACTGTCTAACATTTCACATAATAAAACAATCTCCTCTCACACGTCTGAGTAGGAAAAATTAAGTAAGAGGGAAATTTGGTATATTACAAGCAGACGAGTGAGACAGAATAGAAAATGATGAAGATTTAATACAGTACTTGACCACCTACTGAGAATAGAGCCTTATCAAACACAGGGAGGAAATGCAGCTTAATGTGAAAGACGTGACTTATGAAAGAGAAGAAAATTGTTGCTTTATTGGTATAATGTTCAAGAGTCAATTCATCATAGATTTGATTCATGAACATCGCTGTGCCAAAGTTACCTTCCCAGGGTGCCTGTTATTCCTATAAACTCAGACAAAATGTAACATTATGAATAACACATAAGGAAGACAAGACTCCTTATGTCAGTTTTTGTCACTGATGACAAAACTGAGATCATTTAACGACTCTCTGGACTTTCAGAATGCTTGTTTTACCTTTTATATTCTAGAATGTTAAATCAAATGCAAATTTCACAATCTATACTGGCTCCAGTGATGACATGGTGCCTCTTAAAGGTCTATTGAAATAGAAATTGACCTAAAACACATGCAACATACTTTGATATTGTTTTAAGCTGGTAAATGGCATGTGTTAAACCACATAACATTGATGCATTTAGGATTCAATCAGCTTAAATCTTGCTGTGGACTTGTCTACCAATGTATCAACCTCTGATTCTACCTTTTGAATGTGCTTGATGGCTCCAATAAAGGGCCACACTTAAAAGAAACAGGCAGCAGACAGTTTGATTAGTAACATACTATACAAAAGCTACAAGAGATTTCACTTTAAATGCCTCTACTATAACTTTTTATTTGATCTGGAAGATTGTTTTCTGTCTTTTGGGTTCTCTAATTATTCCCTCAAAAGATACACTGCTGTCCAAGATACAAAAAATCCAACATACTGTATGGAGCATGTCTGAAGCAAAGCACTGCTGCCAACACCTTATCATTTGAAAATGTCAGCTTTTCAGGAATAGCTGACAGCCATGCTTTTTGAAATTATAGAGCATTTTGAAAAAGCTGTAAAGGGAAAGTAAAAACTGCATCCACTTATCACGGAGGAAATGTCATATAGAAAATGACTTGGCAATGAACCATGTAGAGCTATAAGGTGAGGATACTAAGAAAAAAACAAAACAGAATCTCACTCACGCCATTCCACAAATAGATGCCATTTACTTTAAGAGGCGAACAGCCGTGTGCATTTGCCATCTACAAAGTCCTGCAGAGATTCTCCAATTTTGCAACACTTTTTGGACTGCAATTGACAGCTGGCATTGTCTGCCATGTACTCCTTACAATGGGAACAAGTCCAACCACAGATAATGCACTATATAATGTTGAAGTAACTATCATGAAGGTTTTCTTCAATTTCTCCGTGATTTTAGAGACATTTACAAACCAGGCTTCAACGGGACACAAGATAAAAGTGAGAAGAACAGAGGAGGAAGAAACACTAGACATAAATAGCCGTGATTCGCTGTAAGTGGCAAGGGATGTGCTGTTTTGTTGCCATTTACAAATAATGGACCTGTTATATGATGTGGGAAGACAGCAGTATGGAAAGTGGGTGATGCTACTGGTTCATTGGATGCACGTTTATGTAAAGGTCAACCTTATTATGTTGATTCAGAAAGAGCACAGTAGTCTAAACATGCTTGTCAACCAAGGCAAGCAAGTATCTCCAAGGCAAGCAAGTATCTGTCAGGGTTACATTGAGCGGAGGTAGAGTTAGTGATGATTTAGGCTACCCCAGTGCTACAAAAAGGGGAAATAGCACTCCATTTAAAAATTCACATAATTTATTGTACAAACATATGAGATCAGAGTCATAGAGGCAGTGTCAAGTGTGTCCTGACCACAGAGAGCAGTGGTGAATACTTGTGAACATAGTAAAAGCTGTACTGACGAATACAAAAGTCTTTCACAGACATACCTTTAGTTCTTTTTTTATAATAAACCACCTATAACATTGGGACACCAGGAATTTTAAGGAGGTACCAATAACTATTTAATAATAACTTTATGCCATCCTCTGAAAAAAATAAGAAGAAAATTTCTTTGGGGAAGCCAGAGAAGCACAGAATTATAAAATTAAACCAGCAATAATATCTCTTT
The DNA here is from genome assembly GCF_020085105.1 of Siniperca chuatsi. Classification (NCBI taxonomy): domain Eukaryota; kingdom Metazoa; phylum Chordata; class Actinopteri; order Centrarchiformes; family Sinipercidae; genus Siniperca; species Siniperca chuatsi. Next base: position 18,763,682 of record NC_058050.1, read on the forward strand.
AATATCTTTCTTTAAGATTTTAAGGAAACATAGGATTCTGATCAAGCTTATTCAAGAAGGTGAAAGCAGTGTAATTCTCTCTCATGAATAATTAATTTCCTCCCTCTCTTCACCCTTGATTTTCCCTGACAGGTGCCCATTTGTCCTCTTCCATTACCCATGTCATTTCCTCTCCTTCAACTGCAATCCCCTCTCATGTCCTTAACACCGATCCCTGAGGACTGACATGCAAGTGGAGGGAAGGGATTGAGTGGGAAGGAAGCATGGCGCAGGAAGGAAATCGTGAGAAAGAGGGGTGAAAACTAGAAAAAGACAAGGTGAAGGAGAAAGAATGGTTACAGCGGGCAGTAATATTCTCAATATTTGGGCTTGCATGCAAAGATAGATGAGTAGATTTATAGATCATCCATCCCTAAGTCAAAAAGCCAGTCTGTAACCTTGCAGTGGGACACAGTATAAAACCCATGCAGCCAGATGGACAACTGCTCAGACAGGCAGGCAGTCAAACTTCAATTTACCACCTTACTAACCGTACATTCAGCTACAAAAAGCTCTGACAACCAGCTTGTAAGCCACCAGCTTTCAGACAGGCAGCTTTCCATCCAAAAGGCAATCAGATAGATATGAAGCCTAGCTCACCAGTCAGGCTCACAGACAGATAGACAGATAGAGCTGTTACTGCTTTGCTGTTCTTCCCCTCCAGTGACGCTAGATAACAGCATGCAGCTAGACAAAGTAATCCACCATAAAAATACTGTTGGAGCTACCCAGAGATTGATAAATGCTGACAGAGGAGGAGAGAGGTAAATGTGGATGGGGAGGCGTTTTGGGGTGGTTGGACATGGAGTAAAGAGGGTTAAAAAATGGGATGCAGAGAGGGGGGGGGGGGGCAAGTGGAGGAGAGAGAAAGCAATAGGAGAGGAAGAGACAAAGGAAAACAGAGCTTGTAGAAAAGAATGAGGAGCATGAGCAAAAACAACAAAAGTGTAAAAAGTGACTTTCCTAAATGACTGTTTCTCTGCCACAGACTGGGGTTACACTATAGGTAGCTGTATTCCCCCAGACACCTCAGACAATGGTTGATTAATGGAAAGAGATGGAACGAAAGCGCCAGAACAGCAGGTAGAAGGAGAAAGGGGATATGGGAAGAGAAAGGGAGCTAAAGGGGCATAAGTGAATGTATAATAAGAGAAGAGAAGAAGAAATAGATAATCTCAGCTGAGGATCAGCTTTCTCTTTCTACCTCTACCTTTTTCTGTTTCTCTTTGTTTCTGTATCTCCTCTCTTTTTCATCTTTCTTTCCTGCTATCTCATCCTCTCGCTTTCTGTTTCTGCTGGCTCTCTGCATCCCCTTCTCTCTTTCTCTCTCTTTGACTCCAGACAGTGTTGAATGTAGGTCAGCCTGTCTGGAAGCTCCACTCTCTCTCTCTCTTTCTCTCTCTCTCTCTCTCTCTCTCTCTCTCTGTCTCTGTCTGTCTTTCCCTATTCATTCATTTCCACTGTTTTCTGCCTCTCCCTCTCCTCCACTGGGACTGAGATTGCTGGACAGCTCGCCTTGCTGGATACCACTGTACTGGATATGATTTATATTGCATATGGAGAGTGCAGAATCTGCACAGTCACAAGGCCCGGCTGCATCTATATCCTGGAATGAGAGCGGGAAGTTTCCAGTAGCACGCAGGTGGAGAATGAGCATAGCCAGAGCCCAAGGGGTCAGCTGCTGCAAGAGTGTTTTCAAAGAAGAGCAGGAAGGCTCCTGCCTTCTCACTCCCATCAAAAAAAGACCCCAGGAACATTGCATGTTAGCTCACTTCCAAAATCCACCACAAAGGTCCAAATTTCCTTTTCTTTCTTTCCACTTTTTGTGTGTCTCTTTTTTGGCTGGCAGATCGAGTTGTGCATATTCCTTTTGTAATGATGATACTCCGAATCTCTTTGAAACAACTTTCAGCACATGGCAAGAAAACCAAAATCCCTGAAATGCTCGGCATTGAAAAATACGAAAAAGGCTGTGCTGTCTTGCTTTTGCTCGCTCCTCGTCTCTTCCCTTCCAAAAAATATGGGAGTGGAGCAGAGAAGGGTGTGCATGTGCAAGTGTGTGTCTGCTTCCCCTGCCTGCCGCAGTGCAGAGCGACTGGCTTGGAGAAGTGAGGGAGGCAAAACGCAGACTGTTGCTAACTCTGTGGTGGCAGACTGGCAGAAAGTGTTTGTGTGTGTGTAGCTGGCTGGCTGCAGTGGTGTACTACAGCAATCAGCTGAGGCCATCAATCAACTATTAATCTCTGTCACCCGCAGTCTTTTGTCGTAACAAATAGCTGTGTGTATTTGTGGCAGGGTGAGTGGGTGTATAAGTGGGACACAACAGCAGTCATCAACTCAGAGACCACACGGACATGTAACCCCACACACACACACATACACACACAGCCAAACAAAAGTAAAGAAACAATTACTAATCCCGATTATCAAGAATCTCTCGCTGTCATTCTTTCTATTGCAGTTGAACACCATCCAAATGTGAAATCTCTGAAGTTTTCACCTTACTGTGTCTTAATTGTTCAAATTCATGATTGAAGTAATTATAGTAGGGCAACCTGGAGTGTTTTTTCTATAGCAACGATCAGGTGTTTGTAGTGCACCTTAACCTACAGACCCATGTTTACTTTGTTCAACAGCATCTTAGAAGCAGATATTGCTTTATTTCAGTAGATGCGTCTTTATTCCTATTCACTGATAGTTACTTAATTATTCTATATTCAGTTTTATTTTGATTTATATAGCACAAATTCATAACAGAAATTATCTCATTGCACTTTTCATATAGAACACCATGAGCAAGCACTTGGCGACGAATGTAAGGACAAAACTTCATTTTAACAGGCAGAAACCTTGAACAGAAACTGTAGACTCAAGGTGGGCTGCCATGTGCCACGACTGTGTTGGGTTAGAGAGAGAGAGAGACAGGAGGGGGGAGGCACACATAACACATATATAGATGAAGACATAAACATGTAGTCTCAGTGATGGAACTGTTTGACCCACTGAGTGCAAAATAACTGCACCACAGCACACTGCAACTTCCTTTTGTCAGCTGTGGTTAAGAGGTGGAAAAAGACGACAGAAACAGATCACAGATGACACATTTGAACCATTAGAGAACCAAGAGGAAGATTTGATACACTGCATCATCTTGGTAGCAATTTTGCTATTTTAAAATAACATTATTTTAAAGGATTGAAAGCACATGATGGTGATGCTCAGTATCTCAGAATATTTGAAGTACACAGAGCCTCTGAAAAACTCTCTCTAAGGAACACTGTTCGCCTGTTGTCTGTGTGAAATAACAGGAAGTTGCCTTGCCCTTGATTCTGAAGTGTCCAGCCTGGAAAGGCGGACAGAAAGAAAGACAGACAGTGAGGATGAAGTCACACACCTGCCATAGAGACAAAGCCTATTATTTTCCTCTCATCTCATTTCTCTTTCTCTCACCTCTTCAGCCAGTCTGTTCCTCAGCTTTTCTGAGGGAAGAGTGCTGAAAAGTTCTTCTTGTGTGTAGGACTAGTATAGGCTGTAACAGAACAAGACTTGATTCCATTTGGATTAGTTTTATTTCTTTATTGGTGCTAGTCAGCAGTGGTGGCGGAAGTATTCAGATCCTTTACTTAAGTAAAAGCACTATGAGTCACATTACATTAAAAGTAAATTATTATTATTATTATTATAAATTATTAAGTAAAAGTTCTGCATTAAAATGTTACTAAGTAAAAATAGGCTATTATAATCTGGGGCATGTAGTTAAAATATTAAATCTATATTATATTATTATTACTCATGCATTAAGGTAAGAACTGGTTGTAATTTTTCATTGTTTTATATCGGACTGCAACTAACAATTATTTTCATTGTGGATTAATCTACTGATTATTTTCTCGATTGATCAGCTTGTAAAAATTCAGAAATCAGTGGGAAATGCCTTTACAATGCTTGTTTTGTCCAACCAGTAGTCCAAACCTCAGAATTATTAAGAATAAATTAAAAATGTCAAAACAATTAAAGCAAATCATTTGAGAAGCTGTCAAATTATTTTAGTGGAGTAAAAAGTACAATATTTCCCTCTGAAATTTAGTGATGTAGAAGTATAAGTTGACATGAAAAGAAAATACTCAAGTAAAGTACCTCAAATTTGTACTAAAGAACAGTACTTGAGTAAATATAATGTATTTAGCTACATTCCAGCACGGCTGGTCAGTGACTATAATACCTCTGAGTTATTTTTACCCACCTCAGCAATATTTACATCCCCCATTACCTACTGTTCTTCGGGGGGACTCGTTGGTCCTCCAATACTTTAAGTCCCGTCCTCAGGGCATCGTGATTTTTAAAGGTGTTTCTCTGAGTTTTTGTGGACAAAGTCACAAGTTTTATTCCCTGTGTGAGTTTCGCCATCTATTGTGCACAGTCTGAGTTCTCTGTAAGGACTGAAGAAGTAGAAGTCTTTTTACTAACTGGATAGATGGCCACTCATTCGCACCAACATGAGTTCATTTGAGTAGTTTGAAACTGTTCAAGTAACTAAAGAAATCACCAATTTCATTCTAAAATTTACAATATTAAATAAAATAATTTAATGATAAAGGTTGCATGATTTTCCCAAAGAATATCGTTGTCTATTACAAACATACAATCCTCCAGTAATTTGGCTCAAATGCTGTCCATAACACTGAGTTCTGTTACTGAGGAGCAGGGCAAATATTAGATTACTCACCTCTCCACAGAATGTCCATTGATGTTTGTGTACAGTAATGAAATGCAAAGCAATGTATGATATCATGTATACACTAGCTTGCTATAGAACACTTAACATCACCTAATTGTTTAATAATACAAAAAAAATTATCGTAGTTGTTTTTGTTGCACCGTTGTACTTTTCTTATAATGTATCTGTACCAGACACAAGTATAGCAATAACTTCTAACAGTGTCAAAAGAAACAAAAAACAAACAAACTCCACTATACCTCCATGTTCCTCCACTATACCTCCATCTTGGCATAAATGTGTTGTCAGAGGCTAATAGTTACAAATTGCTAGTACAACCAAGTGTTGCAAGTGTCATTTCCCATCTCATGAGAATGCAGGATAAGTTGACTCAGCCCCCGTTGTGCAAAATGACAATAGTTAAACGGCACAATATTTCATATTACTTTTAATGTAAACAGGAATAACTTTGCATTGAAACATCACCAGAAATCAGCAAATAATCTAAAAGCTTGAAGTAAAGTGTTTATTGAGTAGTAGAGCATCCTAAAGGCAAAAATAAAACTGAGCAGTAGTGGTTGGTGGTTTGCTGAGTGAAACTGAGAGTGCACGTGGGGTTATTGTACTTAAAAAGATGCAGTGTAGGTCAGGAAGTCCTTTCGGCTGTGTCCAGTCTGAACCATAAAAGCAGCTGCTTCCTACACCTTACTGTTGCTTTCATTGTTTTTCTTCTCCCTGTGAAAGCTCCAGAAGCTCAGTTTCTTCTTCTCTAACCTCCTTTTATCCAGTCAGAGCTAGACAGGCAGCAGCCTCCTCCATCTTCCTGTCACAATTTCTATTCCTACAACTGCTCCAAGACCAGAAGCCCTTCTTCTTCTTCTTCTTCTTCTTCTTCTTCCTCCTCTTCTCCTCTTTTTTAAAGTGGGCTCCTGAAAAGATAGTGTCAATAGCGTAGAAAAGGTTTCAGTCGTAGTCATCTGGACACAGTGTCCAGATGACTACGACTGAAACCTTTTCTACGATAGAACACTCCTGGACGAATGAGGGACTACACCGTCATAGTGTCAATAGGCTGCATTTTTTTTATTTCACTTCCAAAGGCTCATTCTGAAGCAATCTTAAACATGCTGTCAGAATTCAACAAGCCATTTTTCTAACACAAAATGACCAGGTGAAGCAACATACCTGAAGCTGATTTTTCTGCACTATCAGGAGATTTGATACTCTCAGCCTTGCCTGCCCTCTGTATCCATTTCTCCTGTTTCATGAGCCAAATCTCCTCTAGCTCCCTATTTTCTTTTTCCAGCTCCTGGGCTCTTTTCTCCCAGCCCTCTTCAGAACCAGCTCCTATCTGAAACTTTCCTCAAGACCGTCACATTTGTTTTCCCACTGCTTCTCGCTCTGATTCAGCTCTTCTTCCTTTACACTCAGGAGGGCCAAGGTCTGCAGATGTGCTTTTGTGCGAGCTTCCCTCTTTTTAGTGACCTGGCTGACCTCAGTCTCCTTTTCTTTCACTATCTGTTCAAGCTGGCTCACCTTCTTTTGCCAGCTGTCTTCCACTTCCTTTAGCTTGGTGGCCCACTTGACCTTGACATTTTTAAGGTCTTTTTCAAGTGCTGCTCTCATCCTATCGTTGTCCTCCTTCCAGGCAGCACTGAGCTTGTCGTTTTCCTCCATCAAAATGCGTACTCTGTTCGGAAGGCAGGTGATCTGATTTTCCTTCTTTTTCATGTCCTCTTCTGCCTTCTTGTTCTCTGTGTCAGAATCTTTCAAAACAGCTTTTAGCCTGTTGTTCTCTACCTTCTGCACACAGAGTGTTTCACAAGGGGAAATAATTTCTTCTTCTCTCTTTGACTTTCTTCCTGTATTCACATTGTTCTTGTTTGTTCTCTATAAGTGTTGTCCAACTTGCTCATATCCTTGTTTCTCTGTAAACTCATTTTCATTAACCAGTTTTCCTGTCCTCCTCCTTGCTGAGACCCTATCTGGGAAGGGCGCTGTTCTGCGCCTTTGGGCTGCATTTGCTGAGGCCAGCCTCAGGTCTTCTTCACTGAAAGGGAAGCCTTGTCTAAGTGTGTGCACACCTGAGCTGGGAGGCTCCTCTGCAGCTTGGCAGAAGTTTGGCTTTATTTGTGGGACAACATCACCCAACTGCACTCCTCCAGACATTCACATATGTGCATGTAGTGTTTAGCTAAGAATACAACCTTGTCCAAACACTCATTACACATCTTACATGATCTTGTATTGCCAACAGACTAAGGCTCAGTCCACCCACTGGAAACACATGGCCTTCAGCTATCAGAATAATTTAGTGAAAACCACTTGTGGCCATAAAATAAATTTGCAAATGTACAGAAGTGGGTCTTGGCTTTGTCCTAACAATTCTTGTTTTGTGTGATAGTGGCAACATCTTAAGTGCTGAGTGTGAAACAGTCGCTGCCATGATGTTGGTCCATTGTATTCACATACCGCTTGATGAAGGTTGGGTTCCTTAATATTGTGCTCTGATCACACATGATCACTGTCACTGCTCGCGTTAACTACCGTGTTCCAACTATGTTTAATTTGTTTAATCCAATATGTCTTTAATCTAGCCAAATTTGTCCGTTACTACGGGACACTACAGAACTCAAAACACATCACTTCCTCTGCCCTAAAGGAGTGTTTAGACAAGTTTTGTAAATTAGGCTGAAACACTGTAGTATTGTACTGAAAAGCAAAGTAGACATTTATATGGGGCACCAATATGAAAAAATCATTTCAAGTCAAATCTTGCTGATTCTACCGTTAACTAAACAAAGGGTTAACTACAGCAGTGTGATATCACAGAGATGAACATATGCCATTCACCTGATGAAGACTGAGGAAATGTAAACACAAGTGACAACCTCTTTAAAACCTCTCTCTGACTTAATCTGTCTGTGTGGCTCTCATTGCCCACCCGCCCTCTCACTATCACACACACACACACACACATACAGGTTGTCAGCTACATCCTCTGCCTGCCAGGTGTGAAGAGGGAGATGGCAGTCAGTAATTGGTGAGAAAGCACTTTGTCACTTTGCTGGATGGAGGATCCAATATGTTTGTAATATGTTGGAAGACAGAAAATAAAAATCATATCCATTCTTGTTACAGAAACCTGAAGGCAAAAGTGAAAAACGAAATGCAATGCCTTTTGTGACTGGCATTTTTAATATAATGTACTCTAATTTCAATCAAATACCAATCAACCCCATCTACAAATTACGAAGGATATTAATTTTATAATCTATTGAAATCATCTGAGATCTGCTAGAGACATTGCTTTTTATACATATTGCATAATAATTAAGAGATTCACAGGTTCAGGTAGTGCTAATTAGTAAAAACACAACATCAGGAAACACTGCACATATTTGCAGCCCTGAGGCTGTATTCACAAAGTGTCTTATTTTACCATTAGGAGTCCTCCTAAATGGCGCTAAAAGTTCCTAGCACAGTTTCCTCTTAAGAGCTTTTTACAAAGCTGCTGAGAGCAACTTTTACTGAGGGACTGAGATAAATCCCAAGATAAGAGAAGGAGCAGGGTTGGCCCTATCGATTGGTTGACAAGTGACTGGTCTGTTGCCAGTGAATGTGAAATAAACTTTTTATCAATACATAGGTGTGTGAAAAATTACAAAATTGGGTTAGATTAAATCAGATTAGATTATTCATTTATTAAAATGAATTAAATTAAATTAAAGATAGATTTAAAAAATACATATTAAATTAAAAAAAATATATTTCAAAATCAGTTAAATAGGATTATTTAAAAATTCAAGATTAAATTATGTTAAATTAAAAATAAATGAAATTACAAGTTGAATTAAATTAAATTAAATGTTGAATACAATAGTAAAAATCAATAAAATGTTTTGTTATTAAGTACATTTAAATTAAATTAAATAAAAATAAAATAATAATAAAAAAAATTTAATTAACAATTAAATTTAACTCAAAAATTATAAAAAATAAAATAAAACAATACAGACAATTTTAAATGAAGTAAAAAATTTAAAATTAGATTAAAATAGATAGATAAATAGATAGACAGACAAACAGACAGACAGACAGATAGATTGACACAATGAGGCACATTACCTGCAGCATTTGACAGGAGTCTTCTGGACTACCTCCAACTTCTCAGACTTAGGACCCACTTCTAACGCTAAAATGGTTTGTGAATTACTCTTAGACCAAAAGAGTTCTGTTAGTACTGACACGCCCCTTATTTTTAGGAATTTCTCCTAACTCAGCAAGTTAGGGGCTACTTTTAGATTTAGGATGTTTTGTGAATATGGCCCTTCATCTATTTTGTATCTTTGACAGTGTGTACATTATGTACCATGTGACTGAAATGTCAACAACGGTAAAATTATGTTTGCTTATGTAGCTATTATGTAGCTTTGTAATACCAACACTCATTCAATTTATAACAATATTATGTAGTTTGTTGCATCCTGCTAGTAGCTGGACAGCCTGTTTATGGAGTATTGAGTATCACCAAAATGCTAATATGGTTGTCTTGTTCTGTGTCTGTCAGAACCTCAGCAAAACTGCACTTACTGGTCATAAGAGTGACTGAGGACTGAGGTTTTAGCCAAAAATCTATGTTGTTTTCAACTAACACTCTTTCATATCCTTGCTTTCCTCTGTCTCTTCTCGATATGCCCCGCCCCCACTTCCCCCTCCATCTCTTCCTTTGACCCTGACCCTGATATTGACTGACTGCACCATCAAGGCCCTGAAACAGCAGAGCTCAACTTTTGTTATGTCAAAACCATCTGTATGTGTGTGACTGTGTGTGTTCGTCATACATTCTCTGAGGAGGTAATGAATCTCATGAGATGTGAGCCACACACACATGCTGCCGCCTCATCACCCAAGGTTCACTCCTGGGACCCTTCCATGTGTGTCATCCATGCAGTCTGCCTGGGGTGGGTTAGGAGGTGTCTCAAGAGAGGTATGACACACACACACACATACAAACACACAGACAGACAGACACACACACACACACACACACACACACACACACACACACACACACACACACACACACACTCACACACACAGACATACACACACACATATGGGCTCCCAGGAGTAATGGTTGGAGGAGACAAGGTGACACCATGTCTCTCTGATACCTGGTTTCTGTCAGAGCTTGGTGACAACTGGTCACCTCTGAGTGGACACACACGCACACACACACACACACTCACACACACACACAGACATACATCACATATATGTAAATACACATAGTAGAGCATGCACAAACATGTAGACTTTACACATCTGCCCACCCACACACATACAAACACATAAATGTGCAGATGAACTCAGGTATATGCACACATAAATGCAGGAATATGCACACAGAGGCCCACACATCCAGGCACGCAAATCCCACTGTTCACACATTCATTTCTGATTTAAGCCACTCTACAACCTTGCTTGGCAGATAGTCCCTGCAGTGACCATTCACCTATTGCAATGACAGAGAAAGTGGTGTCTCACATTGTGACACTTTCCACATGAAGGTCATGTGCCAAATGTCTCCTACTTTAATATGCATGTGCCACATGAAGTGTGTAGTGCTGTTAACTCTCTGAATGACAGCGAGAGTATTACTCCTTTGTCAGCAGCCTGAGCCTTTTTCACCCTGCTACAGCCTGTTCATTATGTCCCTGTGTCACTCTTTTAGGATCAAAACTTAAATAAAAGATTTCTCAGTTCTACATACATTAACTTGCATGACATTGTAATTGAGAAAAAAGTGTAATTACAGGTAATTGTGCTGATAACTTTTCAATCCAATATGACTCACATATACTGGAGTTGGACACAATATCATTAACACTCATACAAACTAATGCAACACAATTTGCGAAACTTGCAATAAGTTGCAAATCTGTATAAAGCTAATATTGTTTTTTTTATGAAAGTATGTCTTAGAAAATGAAGGTAATTATGGATAATTTAACATACCATTTTCTTTGGAACATTTGAGTATCCTAAATATTAGTAATTGTGTGCATATGTGCTGTACATAGCTGTATTGAATACATCGCTATGGCACTCAGGTTCCATCTCTTTATATAGAGACAGAAATATAGATTATATCTACAAAGTTATTCATGTTGCTATGCAACCAGTACATTTTTGGGCAATAAAATTATGCTGCGAGAAATGAAAACTAATTAACTAAACACTATTAATGTACTGACATATTGATGCTGAAAATATGTTCCAGGCTTTTAGAAAAATATAGTCATTACAGTAAATATTCCACAGTGCCTTTGCACATATTCTCTCAAAGTAAAGAATCAATTCAACTGATATGATATGACCTCATACCATTGTGCAAATATAAGAAATATTTTAAAATGCAGTGGTATTGGGTTGTCACACATTTACCTGCTGAATATATATGTGTGTGTATGTGTGTATATATGTGTATTCCACTTTATTAGTACCTTGGTAGTTTAGCCCTGCCTGTATTTGCTCTCCCCCACAGAAACAACCTTGAAATGCGACAGATGTTCAAATTCACCTTGCTGAACTTGACAAATCAAAGCTAGACCACTAATAATGAGCTCTTGCCAGTTGAGAAAGAGTGGAGATTGTGGGGGTAAAATAAGTATACACACACACACACACACACACACACACACACACACACACACACACACACTATTAAACACACACCACCAATCATTAATAGCTAAGCTAGGGTCATACTTTGCAGCTGCTCTTTCTGGATAAGATAAGACTTGACTTGACTACTGAGTGTGTGTGTGTGTGTTCTTGTGTCTGCATCTTTGTCTGTATCTGTGCCTGAAAACACCTGTTCAAACAAAGCTTTAGAAATACGACTGAATAAATACATTTCATATATACAGTAACCAGCCATCTGTCCGTTACAGGGTTGTAAAGACTGTCTTGTGAACACTGACTTTAATGACAGTAAAAATATAATAAATCAAAGAGCTTCATTCTATGTAGGCCTACTGTAGTTTAGTGATACTGAGGGCCCTGTTGTCATGTGGGGGCATAATGTTTTCATGAATTAGAGGGTTCTAATTGGCTGTGCCTGTTTGGAGTTTTGGCGATTCACTGCTTGCCACAGTGGGAGAAGAGGCACAGTAGGGGGTTGTCCAATGGTCCATTGCAATTTTGGTGTCAGTATTTTGCATCCACCCGGTCAACAGTCTACCTGCTTTTTTTTTTTAGATGGAGTTGCATCCACATCCATCTCTCCAAAATCAATCACATGAGCCCCTTTTATTCCTATTTTGCTCATATGTTTCACTTTCAATATAGTGTCCTCAACCAGAAGACACCTCTAATTGCACAGAAGCAAATTTTTAAAATTCCAATTATGGCAGTCATGCCATGAAGGCAGAGTAAAGACTTTTGATTCTCACCAGTATCTCTAGTCTACCACAGCCTTCATATTTGAATGCCCTCTCTTTCCGCTGATTAAATCCCTTTACAGCCACTGAAGGAAACAGGTATGTGGTTCAACTGCAGTCTATAATTTGAGTGGCATGCATTGTCAAAGTGTGATTATGCACACCAGATACACTGGTCATCTTGATTAAGGCACAACCAACATCAAGCTGTTGCAAAGTAACCATACAGATTTCTGTTTATGTGCACATCAAAATGGTAGGTTACTGTATATCTTGGTATTCTACACAGTCTGCCAGTTTATGGAGTGAAAATTTTCAGGAGTGTCAGAGATGGTAACGTGCTTGGAATGCATGTGCACACAGAGTTCATTCAGTTCCATGAAAAATCCTGAAACAAATAAAACTTTTCTTTACATCACTGACACCCATTAAGACGGGCCTTTCCCACCAATACACTCTCTGTATTCTCAGTACCACAACAATGGGTTAGCAGGGGCAACCACTGCATGCGTCTATTTCTTTGTAACGGGTCTGACCAAGGTAGCGTCTGAAGCATCGCGTTTTCTATTGCAATAGAGGTCAGCCTGTGACTATGATGAACAGCATGATGCGATAGAGCAGAAACATAATTGTTAAAATAACTGTGTTGGGTTTTTCTTTAGGCCGTATAATATCTTATCATATCTTGAAAGCAGTTTTTTTCATTAAACTGTTTAAAAAAATCTTTCTTGCATTGCTGTCTTTAGTTCTTATATTTTACTTATGTCTGAATATAACCCTTTGTTTTTAGTAATGCATTTTAATAAGTTGACTTGTTCAGGTCAACATCTTTTGTAATAGATCAGCAAGTTCTCACAGGCTAAACTCGAAGCAGGGTTTGTGTCAGCTGGTCAATATATAGCTCCATCAATATTTAATATGGGAAGATTTTAAGTTTTCATGAAACTGACTAGATGTGCTCTGAGTGGGTGGCTGACCATATGGTGTCAGTGTTCCGAATAACAGATGACCTCAGATCAGATTTATCTTGAGAAGGAGATGGGTAGGGAAAAGAAAGAGAGATGGGGGTGCTTTGGCAACACTGTTCATTTAACATTCATGCCAATAAAACAAACTGAGCTAAACTGAAGAGAGAGGGAGAGAGAGCAGTGAGAGACAGAATGAAAAGGCAGAGACAGAGGACAGAATGAGAGACGGGTGAGAAGAGAGTGTACAGACAGAAAGAAGAGGGAAAATAGTGAGAGAGAACAGAGAAGGAGTGTATGGAAAGCCAAGTGTACCATAAACATCTGAGAAATGTAGTGTACCATCCAACAGACACGTTACAAAAACGCCTGCCGAGGGTGCAATGAACCCCTCGGCAGGCTACAAATGTCACCTGCTAAGGCAACAGTTGTAGCCTCGCCAAGGGGTCCATTGTAGCCTCACTGAGGTACAAAGAAGTAAGTGCCCAATGTGGGACTTGAACCCTCATCTTTAGCAGCAAAGCTTAGTGTTCTAGCATCAAGCTATTCACAGTGTTATGTCTGTGTACCTACAATTGCTGTCTCAGCAGGCTACAATTGTCGCCTCATAGATGCATGGATTACAGAGGACTCAATCAGATCACCGTCAAAAATAAATATCCACTGCCACTCATTAACTCCGCCTTTGAACCTCTTCAAGAAAATACTGGCATTATCAAATAGTTGTTCTTTCTCCCTGTAGTCATTGTTGCTGTGTGGCGCACAGCTGTTTTTTATAATCGGCTATGAGATTTGTTTTCAGCAAGAAAAGACTTCGACTAATGTTAGGTCAACACTAACATTAGCTAATGTCAACTTTTACTGTAGCTGCCTGTCCAATGTCAAGCGCTGTGAGTTTTAATAGCATCCCTACTATGTACTGTACTGTACTCTTTGATTGGATTCAAATGTAAATATTTACCTTATGTCTTATAGTGTAAGGATGATTGAAATGTCATTTTACGCTAAGTGTTGCAATATAGGCCTCTATAATTATTAAATGATGGGGGAAAAAAGGTTACCTAAAGCTAGCTAGTCATATCCTAAGATTACCATAGATCATGTTACATGAAACACCACCGCACAAAATAACCTAAATCTATAGCTAATGTATGTTGCTAAATGAATTCATTACTTTATCACGATAGATTCATCACTTGATATGACTAAGTCTGTCCGAGTCTCACTCCACTCGACCATGAAATATGCAGGTTGTGCAACAAACTGGCAACCACTGGAATGGAATAGAATGGAAGGGGGGAGGGGGAGTGCGTCACCTAGTGGCTGGATGTTATCAACGCTATCGATAGCACCTTTAATGATTTGTTTGAACTAACTCTTTGTACGTAGCATAGTAATTTAGTTGTACAGTGTAGTATAGTGCATGTGTGTGTGTTTAGAATATATATAGTGTTGTGTTTTCTTACATGTTGATACTTACATTGTAAACCTTGTACAACTTTGGCAGACGTGAACTTAATTATGGTTATTCTAATAAAGCTAATTTGAATTTGTGAGAAGTAGTTAGTAAAGTGAAGTTCGGGTGAGAGGGGAAAGAATAGAGAGAGTGTGAGAAAGAGAGAGCAAGGACAGACAAGAAGGTGGTGGTGGGGGGTGGGGGTGGGGGTGGGACACCCAAAAGAACACCTGTTGAGATTAGGGTTGGCACGCGACCCACTCCAACTCGCGTGGCAGCTGCACCTCACTGGAACAATGGCAGTAAAAGAGAGAGACAGAGAAAGCGAGAGTAAAGTTTGAATGCACTACTTATCCTTTCAGGTCGTGTGTGTGTGTGTCTGTGTGTGTGTGTGGCATACTAATGTGTGCACTGAGAGAGGGGGGGGGACAGAGAGAAAGAAAGAGAGACAGAAGTGTGAGCAGCCAAGAAAATTCAAGTGTATTCAAGTTAACTATGAAGCCAAAATTAGGTGAAAGGTCTTATTTATCTTTGGGTTGTAGAATAAGTAGAATAGAATAGAACAGAGGACACCTGCTCAAGGTACTGAATAAGGTGTTAGCTTAAAAAGGCCGCCAGCTGTAACTCCAGGTGCACTGAGTTCCCAAGAGTTTGTTGGAGGAGAGAAAAAGATGTACTGTACTGTATTTGAAAATTTTAGAGTGATTTAAATCAACAGGGATTTACAGTGTGTGTGGGGTCATTGTTATTGAGTTTATACTGACATTAACACATTTGGATGTTTTTGCTTTAAATTTGTACAGTAGTACTTTTTGAACCTTAGTGTATGATTGAAAGTACGCTTTCCTGAAGTCCAGTTCTATCAACGCAAAGCCGCTTCTATAGCACAGGCTTACATGCTATAACATTTTCCCGCAGTTCCTTATTAAAATGGCCATGAAGAGCAGTGTGAGTTTATGAGTTAACATTCTTATTTCCATTGCAGTTCTGCTCCATGAACACACAAATTGGAGCCCAATTACTCATTGCTTTACTTGGATGCACTGCAGATATGAGGCCATATTGAATATAATTGTATCCAGTGAAATGCATCCAGTAATGTTGGTGACTGTACTTTCATACTAATTTCCCAGTGGTGATCCAAGTCACCTCTGACTTTTCTTCTATTTAGATACACAACACCTGACCATCTCTCTCTCTCTCTCTCTCTCTCTCTCTCTCTCTCTCTCTCTCTTTTACACACACACACACACACACCCTACTTTAATTTCATATTTTGATGGAATATTCTTGTGGAGAAACGTGCTCTCTTGGAAGCTGAAATCATTACAGTGGTGACTGATTTAAAACTGAGTTGATTTTTATCAACTTCAAAGTGCTTTAATTTCCCTTTATTTCACTGCCTGTTTTACCATACCACAGTCATAACATTCATACTTTACTCTAACACGCACACACACACACACACACACACACACACTGCACAAGGATGCCGCTATATCGCACAGAGACATTATGTAATTCACCCCTGGTAACTGTTCTGGATGCTGGGTCCACTCTTTGTCACCCTCCCTAAATTCTCTGCAACACAGCCGAGTCCTCTCCGGCTCTGCGACGCCATCTAGCGACCATCCAACACCGTTCTATAGCCTATACCTACTGTGTGTCTGCTTATATCCTTCCTCATTTCATGTTTTTTTTTTGGCTCGTTACTGATTTAAAGGTCTACTCATTATTTTTCTGGGGAAACTGGATGCGCCCAGAGGAAACAAATAACTGCTGTCTACTATAAAAAGGTGTGTTATTATTACCAAAAGCAAAAAGTATAGAAAATACACATAATAATTTGTATTGGCAATGATTATGGCTACTCGGATAGTGTAAAGTTGACGTTTCAGGTTAACAGGGTTGCGATTTTACATATGCCTATCATAAAACTGACAAAAAGGGAAACAATGTTCCATAGGTAATACAGCGCATGCTTTCATTGTTAATTCTGACCATCATTTATTTTACACACAACGTCTATCTTATTTTGTACTGAATTTGGATATAATTTCCTCCGTGCGTAAAAGGGATACCGCGTGCACAAAAGCGCAATGCCATGCTTTTTTTCTGTCACCCGGTCTTGTTTGTGTCAGAGGTGTGCGGATGTGTCCTCGCACAGGCAGTTTGCACACACCGCCGCCTGAGTCTTTGCCTCCCTTGCTTTTCTCTGTCTGATGTGCTGGAGAGGGTTGGTTCGATGTGTGTTATGTGACAAAAGACCGCCCAACCCCGCCTCAGAGAGAACGAGAGGGCAGAGCATATACAGCTTGGCTTGGAGTCTTTTCTCACACCAGCTTAACGATCATAATGTGTCCAAGAGACATTTCCCTGTTTGTGAAGAGCTCAGTAAGAGAAGCTCAACTATTGAACGTGGTCTTGTTTGACAGCGTGTCAATAATGGTCAGCGACCACCTGTAGGCAAACAAGCATTAATTAAAAACAATGATCAATTATATCAGTCTCTTTTCTATAAGTGATCACATTTTAAAATATACAGCACATCACATAAACATCATATTGTGTCAGCCTTAAAAGGCGGACCTTTAAGGTTTTACTTTCCAATTCAACATCTTCCTAGGCTAGATTGTAAACATTAGGTAATGCATAACTACATCAGCTGCATTGCGCTGGCAAGTGTTATGGCTCCAGATTCTCCCAGTTCAGTGTTATAGGTGCGCGCCATTCATAACACCAAAACAGTCTGTACCAGTGGAAAGGGAGATTAATATTACAGGGTATGTTTCTTTTATTCAGTAGGCTATTACCCAGGCAACACAGTGGTAGAAATTATACTGTGATAAAGTTTCCATATGCTAAAGCATACTTAGCTTCCCATATAGCTATATGTTAATGGATTACACATGGGTTGGTGGTAGAGAGTAGAAAAGGGGGTTCCATAACACAAGCCAGTGTCTCTTTAAAAAAAATGTAAGTTTCTTGTTGTATTCTGGAATGAGGTCAGACACGAGGCTCCTCATTGCACGCGCTGATTATTATTAGATTCAATTTTCGACCAATCAGCGCCGAGGGGGGCGTGAGTTTGGCACAGAAGCAGGGTAGCGACAGCGTACGATTGGTGGATTTTTATCGCCGTTGTATCTCCGGGAAGGGATAAATGCAAGCAAGGGGGCCGGGACTGGAGGGCTGCTTGAAACTCGACTGCAGGTCTGCCGATGGAAGTCGGACAGTGTAACTCGCTCTAGCGTTCTTTTTTTCCCTCCCCAGCATGCATGGCTTTTGTTTCTAGGAGAGGGGACAGAGCTGATGCAGAGAAAAGCACTTACCTTACACACTGTACTTGGGAGCCCTTTGTAAGCGCCCGGGTGCTCAGTGTGGCACTCAGTCTGCGCTCTGCAGCTGTATAGACTATGTTCAGTCACCCCACGGCTGAATTAATTTTATAACAGAAGGAAGAGACTGAGAGAGACTGGGTATCCAGTGGAGAGTGGGCTGTTCTGTACGTGCTGTTTTAACACCTACAGAACCTGGAAATTAAACTTTTTTTTTGGTAACACACATCTAGCCTTTTTAAGGCTACACTGGACTGAACTGTTGTCGAGTTTAGGCTATTGCACATCTCAGGAGTGAATTATTTCTTGCGCTTTTTTTTCTCGGCTCAAACTGCGAAGAGGGGGAGAAAAGAGCTGAGTTTGCTTTAAAGTGAATCGGAGGACCAAGGAGAGAGGGAGAGAGAAAGAGCAAGTACTCCGCTCTCCCTCTGTGTGTCTAACTGGGCAACATGGTACAGAAAATGAGCCACACAGAGAGCACCGCCGAGGCGCTGTCCTTTTTCGCCGGGGATTCGAGCTCCGACTCCGGGGCGTGCATGGATCTGGACCCGGCCGCCTCGCCTCTCTCCCCGGGCTCCACAGCTTCATCGACTGCCGGGGACAAGCTGGGAGACAACCCGGCATGGTGTAAAACTCCCAGCGGCCACATCAAGAGACCCATGAATGCGTTCATGGTGTGGTCACAGATAGAGAGGAGGAAGATCATGGAGCAGTCTCCGGACATGCACAACGCTGAGATCTCCAAGAGGCTGGGGAAGCGGTGGAAGCTGCTCAGAGACAGCGACAAGATCCCCTTCATCAGAGAGGCGGAGCGGCTCAGGCTCAAGCACATGGCGGACTATCCCGACTACAAGTACCGGCCGAGGAAGAAGGTAAAATCAAGCGCCTCCAAGCCTGGCAGTAACGGAGACAAGGGAGAGAAACTCAACAGTAGCTCTAACAACACCAGCACTAAGACATCCTCATCTTCGAGGAAGAATGGATCCAAATCACCCAGCAGCAGCAAACCCCACAAATCACTTTTCGGGAGCAGCAGCAGTAGCACCAAAGCATCACCGTTTGCCTCTGAGCACCCATCAGAGCACCATCACAACTCTCTCTACAAGTCGAAATCAGTCTCCTCAGCAGCCAAGCAGATACCGGATGGCAAGAAACCCAAGCGGGTGTACGTCTTCGGGAGCAGCGGGGCCAGCTTGAGCGTCAGCCCCGCATCCTCCGTTGTGGTCCCGGCTAGCCCGACGCTCAGCAGCTCGGCGGACTCCAGCGACCCTCTCAGCCTGTATGAGGACGCGGCCAGCGGCAGGGAGGACGGAGCCGACTCCCCCGGCAGCAGCGGCAGCCTGGGCGGGTCTTCGGAGCGCCACGGCGGGCACACATACAGCAGTCGGCGTGCTTCCTCGCCTACTCCCTCCGGCTCTCATTCCTCCGCCTCGTCCCACTCGTCCTCTTCCTCGGAGGATGAAGAGTTTGAGGACGACTTGCTCGACATTAACCCGAGCCCCAGCTTTGATAGCATGTCGTTGGGGAGCTTCGGCTCCTCGGTGCTGGACAGGGACTTGGATTTGAACTTTGAGTCCGGCTCCGGGGGCTCGCACTTCGAGTTCCCCGACTACTGCACGCCCGAAGTCAGCGAGATGATCTCCGGGGACTGGCTGGAGTCCACCATCTCCAACCTGGTGTTCACGTACTGAGCGAGCAAAAGGCAAAACGCGACAGGTAGCCTAATGTCCTGCAAGCAAAACTATGACCACAAACAGAAACGGGAGTTCCTGGTGCAGTGGGCTTAAAAGTTTGTGTTATAACTACACCAGAGTAAAAACCCACTGAAACTAGCCCTCGTCCATATAGGCAAGAGCTACAAATCCTTGGAAAGGTAAACTTTAAAGCGAATAACTTGCTTTTTGTAGCCTACTTTTCTTTGGATGCGAGGACTGGGGACTTGCTTCAACCACAGTAGTGGAGGGAGTGCAAACAAGAGAAGGAGAGACTGACTGGGTTTCCTGACAGTGAAACGCTCAGTCCTGAACTGTTTTTTGAACTGAACAACTTAACTGTGATTGATTTTGCACGTTATGCGGTCCGCCGTTCACTTAATCAATGTTGTTGCTGATTTAAAAAAAAGGGACATTTCACAACTTTTTACCAATCGCCAAGTGAACTTCACCACTAAAAAGGTACAGAAATAGGACTGTCGTGCGACATTTTTATTGTGGTGTGACACCGAGAGGGATTTTTAATGAAACCGAGGTGGGTTGATGTTTTTTAAAAGTCGAATATTTTCTCAAAAGCAAAAAACATGTTAAGCATGATAGCCTACTTTGTTCCTATCTTGTGCTGAGATTTTCTGTGAGACTGTCGAGCAGTTTGAAATTTAGTATTAGGGTTATTTAAATGGATAGGTGGCGCTCGCTTTCGGTTCTTCTCTTTAAAAAAAAAGGACATTGAAATAATCACCAGCTGTTGTAAATTTTCAGACTTCAGGATTCAAACGCAACTTCAAATCTGTGCTGAACTTTATACACGTGTTCTCTTCGATTCAGGACCAAAATTCTTTCATTTCAGATGATAGATATAGAGAAATCCTCACCGATTTTTTTCATCCTCTGAGCTTTGTTTTGTACATGTATTCAGATGCCATTTTATATGGGATGTTGTATTTATATACTGGGCCAAGCATTTTTGACTTGATCATTTTTTTATTTCTTGTATACATGATCTAGTCCTGTTTTTTTTCCTACACGGTTGTTTGTCAGTATGTCTGTGTCTGTCACATTTCCTTCTCAGGCGAAGGGCTAGAGTTTTAAAAACACACAACTTTTGATTTCATTTTATATTTAAATGTACACACTTTTTTGGACACTTAAAAGAGAGGAAACAGTTTGATTATTTTCTCAGTGTATTTTTGTACAAATCTATATAAAAATGGGGGAGTCAACAATCGGTGTGTGTAGCCTACTACAGCTGTGTTGGATTTCCTAATTTTTAGTACCCCGGCAGGCTGGCTTTTACGCTGCCTTCAAGTGCTCATGGTAAACTCGTACTTATTTTTTGGTTGCCTGTTCAAAAGCATTTCTAAGACAGCTAGCAAAACAGACCTTATATCACTGTGGTGCCTATTGTTTGATTTTAGAAATTAAAGGCACCAAGCTACTTTTTACTTAAGTGACAGAGCAGAGGAGATAATATGAATCAGGTGTGTAATTGGTGTTTTAATTGATTAATTTTAACACTTTACCAGCAAATACTTACAAAACGTCTTTAATGTCCAATCCCAGAACATCCCCTATTGTCAGTACAGGCATGAGATACTTAACCACCCACTTACAATGATGCAAATACGATTTTTCCGACAGCACTTGAAAGCAGCACCAGTCTTTGTATCAGCCTACCTTCTACGTTTACAGTGCCAGTCTGCAGGCTCCTTAAAGACACAGGAATGCATTATTTCTAGAGGCTTTTCCTGTGGACCATGTGGGTTTAACAGCGTCACTATCTTAAGCACCCACTTGCTTTTGCATTTCCCGTCAGATATCTTGCCTATGACAACAAATAAGGAGATTGTAGCTTTAAATTTGACTTATTTCTTGATGTTTTCATTAATTGATGTCAAATTTGCCAATCAACCACTGGATTGAACAGGCTATCAATACAGCAAGCAAACAACAAGGATGATAACATCAAGCATATTCAAATTTCTGACTTGAGTTCCGCAACACCTACTTGTACTGCGTTTCTCATTGTATTTGAATATATAATCTTTTCTACTTGTCGGCTAACTATTAGCTAATAATTGTTTTAGTATCTTTATGGCATGGTGAATAGCATTTGTATTTCAGATTCAGGTTATTAGCTGTTGTGTTTTTCAGAAAAAATGAAAAAATGAGGAAAAATGATGAAACGTGAACTCGATCTTTGTATATTTGACTGTATCATAAAGCAAAAAGATTGTGTGTTTATGTACGTTGTTGCTATTGAGCACAGGCACTGTCTAGAACTGCTATCTTTTACACATCCTTACTTACATTTAAGGTGGTCAGTTCAGGACTTTTTTATATATATATGAAAGCATTTTTAAATATATTGACTTTATTTTTCATCCATCCTGTGCAATATGCTGTGTAGAATTATCATTTATTGTCTCTAATCATGCCATAAACAAAGGAACCACCCTTTTTTTGAGACTCAGAGAAAGGGGGGAAACTCATGCCAGCTAAATTGTGTCCATTCACTGCCTGTCAGATTGTTGATATAAACTTGTGTACAGAACTTTTTCAAGGAAGGAAATAAATATCAGCTGGAACTGAAATTCTACAACTCTTTTCTTGATTCTTGAACTTTCTATCTGTCTGTGACTGTCAACAGTAGGCAAAAAGTGATACCTTGGTGTACACAATGTTAGATTCCATAAATAAGAAAGAAATGGCTAATATCAGCTCCAAATTATCATTACCAACTTTGTGCATTGTTTAGCATGTCATTGCCTTCCAAAAAGATACAAAAGGAGAATAAGAATTCAAAGCAAGAACACACAGGACCATCAAAGCTATTCACTCAGCTTACCACTTCACCTGCTTTTTAGTAGCTGTTCCATTTTTTTATGGCAACAATGACAATGACAATAGCAAACATCACTAATAAGTTATTTATACAGAAAAGGACTTTTTTGTCTCTCAAAGTTTCCCATTAAGTGAGTATTGTCCATGTCTGCACATTGGTCTTAAGATGTTTTTGTACACAACACAACAATGTCTTCTACACTGAGTGTAAATGCCCACAGATGGTCTACCGAGCTTTTGGAAAGCTCATCACTGAGCTATGAAAAAGCACACTTTTATTCCCAGTACCAGTACAGTAGACAGGACTGACTTGACTGAAACAGTCGTATAGCAGGTTCCCCCCGACTTGGGATGGTCTTGATTCTGTAAAGCCTTTGGGAAGCTTACAATGCCACTGTGCAGACAGAAATATGAGTCTATATAAATATATACTTATATTGACTCAGACAGAGCAAATCTATAGGATTATTTTAACCCTATTGTGACACATATTTCAAAATGTATCTTAGTAGGGTAGTGTTAATCTGAGACCTGGATGTCCCACACTGATGATTATATGGCCATATGACATGACATAGCTTAAAAATGACTGAATGTACACAGCCAAAATAGATGAAAGATAGATAGAAACAGCCATGCAACATTGATTAGTGGCTTAAAGGGTTAAGAATCAAATGCATTATGCATAACGTAAAAACATTTTACTGTATGAAAGCAAATAGTTCAGTGTCACTTGCAGTCAACAGAATACAATCCCAACAACACTGAAGCACATTAATTAACCTATACCTCAGATCTTTTGGTTTGAAGTATCTTCAGAAATCAACAAAACAAATGACCAAATTATTAGTTTATAAATCCACACAAATCTTAACAAGCATAAAACATCATAATGAATAACAATGGTTGCATGGACAGATAAATGTTTCACCCCAGATATTTTACAAAACAATCACTGTTAAAAAAGATGATGCACTAGAGAATGTCTGCTGATAAAATAAATATGTACTGCCTGCATCTTTTGTCACATCCCCACCTGGATAGTCAATACTCATGGACTCATCTAAAGCCAAGAATCCAACATGAAAAGCTGACCTATGCTGACCAGATGAGGCTTCACAGCAGGGGGCTACTATTAACACATCTTTACATTGTACATGTAGTGTATCCATTCACCTAGACGTCTTATTACACAGACTATGAAGTGATGGAGGTGAGCTGTTTTACCACCATCCCATGACTAACAGCACTGTGTCATTACTAATGTGCTTCCTGAAGAATAAAATGTTGCCCATTTACATCATTAATAAAAGCCGCATACATACTAGTGTCACCTTAATTGGCTGAATGATAAGGGATAGCTGTAATAAAGGCTGTTTCTTGGAGAATACACAGTTATCAGTTCAAAAGGTAAATCTTCATGAGCTTCACCCTAGGCAAACTGATGTCCTATTCTGTTTTTCTTTATTCTGTTGTGCTGTATGCTGGCTATCTGGTGTTCAGACAGTCATGATTTCCCTTCCCCCTCTCCCAGACAGACCCTTATTGTGGGGGAAGGGCTGGTTTAGCAGCAGTCAGCCAAGGGCCCTCCAGCATAGCTGACAAGCATGTCTGTCTGTCTACGATATGTGCTTGTCTGCGCGTGAATGTGCATGCGGTCTATGCATAAAATTAAACCACATGACATGGGTATCCCTGCAGTAGGACCAGACCCTGTATGTCTACCTCACACATCAACAAACGTATCTCTTTTTTTAAATTGTTGTTCCTTGTCTTCCGTCAGGCTCAGTAGTATAAAAGAACAAACTATGTAACAATGTCACATCCTTCATTTTGATATTTTCAAGGAATCTTCAGCATGCAGAATGAACCCTGCAGTTTGCATTTGTTGTCCTTGAAGCAATACCATAGCACTATTCTAGTCTATTGCATAATAGCTTAATTAGTTGTGTGAGCCATTATGTGTGGTATAAAAACAGTGGTTATTTCACTTCATAGTGCAATGCATTTTTTAATGTTGTAATTGGATGCAAAATGACTTTAAGATAGCAAGATTTTAAGCAGGTGCTTTTATAGAGTTTTAATTATTTCTACTACACTATATAATGTATGTAGCAAGCCATTTCAGGCCGTTCATTATTCTGTGTATCTGTCACACCTATAGTACAGTATGTAGCCAAATTCCTCTTCAGCATCATTTAAATGAACACTCTTGTGCATGTTGAATTAATTTAATTGTCTGTGTGTAATGAGTAGGTATAAGTAACAAGACGTTTAGTATGTATTTCATAAAAATGTAATGCCAAATCAGGTTCACTTTATTTACCATGCACATTATGTATATTGTATATTATGTACAGGAATTAGCCTTGGTGTCATGAGTTCGGATTCACAGTAATAGGATGGCAGGAGAGGAGATAAAGATACAAAACAGACAGCACATATAATTGTCCGTATTTTATATAGTATGTTCAACATTCAGTAGCTACGTGCAAAAAGCAGCACTGTTACTATGTTTGCAGCTGTAAAGGGAATACAGTGAGTGTGCACTAGTGCATTAATCCATAACTGATTTTATGAAGCTGCTATAATTAAGACCTTGCAGCATCACACCAATATGCAGATATATGCATTTTATTAGAGCTTAATTGGCTCTATGTAACTACTGACTTTACACTGAATGCAAACACTCTCTTTTTTTCAGCTGGCAGTCATATGCATTTTGTAATACCCAGTGTATATTACTTATTACTTAACACCCTGATGACAAATATGTATCATGCGAAGAGATAATATCTTCAATGTGTGGTATAATCTTGAAAATTTCAATTTCTTGAAAAGCACTTCTCTCTGTATGTGTATGTGTGTGTTAAGCTCCTCTAAGCTGTATGTAGCCTGTTTAGTGTGCAGTCTCATGCCTGGCTCAGCTGACTCCTCAGTGGGAGATATGCAGGCAGCAGCCAGGGCAGAGCAGAGCGGAGCAGAACAGGCTGACTGCTGGAGTCAGTGGCCCAGTAAAACCACAGCAGGGAGGATAAGAGCTCTGCCGGAGGGTGGGTGAGAGAGGTATGACTGTATCTCGATGTCTGCCTGTCTGTATATGTAGCTGTTCTACGCTCAGCCCAGAGGGAGTGGATGGTGTAGTGGTGGTGATGATGGTGGGGATATGAATGTTTCACCCCTCTCCCTGTTATAGGCATTTAAAAAAAATAAGTTATTTTCTATTTCTTTCTTTGCATTAACACCACATATTTGTGTTGTTTTCAATTCACACAGGTTTCCCTGTGAGCAGTAGTGTTCCTTTTTCATTATTTATTTCTATCTGTCTGGCATATCAATGGAGGACGCAGTGGTGGTGGTGTCTGTTATCTTTAGTTTTCTAGTCTCTACCTGACTGGCTCTGTCTATGCATGTGAGATATTCCCATAGGTTTGCATTGACGCAAACAGGAACATCATGCACACTGCAACGCACAGACAAGTTCCTGTTTGTTTGTCTGGTTTGTTTTCAGGACCCAGCTAGTCATGGGTGAGAGTGGTACTTCCTGTGTGTCTGCCAAGAGATGGAAGAACTACCTGTCTGTCTGTTGGAAGCAAGTGCAATATAACAGGCAGGGCCACACAGACTACATTTCTATCTGTCTGGTTAATTTCTTTCTCCGGGGCATGAAAATATTACAGTCAGTTGTGACTTCTTCTCTGTCTCTGCTTCTCTCCCTTGTCTACTCTACTTTACTCCCTCCCTCCCTTGCCAACAAACCAATGCTAAATGCCACCACCACTGACTCCAACACCAAAAGCATCTTGTGTTACTTTCACATCTTGTGTTACTATAGAGCTGGAAATGATCTTGCTTAAAGCTAATGCACAGTGTTTGTCTGAAAAAAACACTGCTGTGTATGAAAGTAGTTTGACCACATACATACAGAACTCTGACAGGGGTTCTGTCTCACTTTTTGATACAAAAACCTAAAGAACCTTACCTATTGTCCTCAGTTTAATCAAATTTTAGGATGTAATCACGTTTATGTTTGTAATTAGCAGCAGGTGTTAATAACAGACTGGACTGATAATTAAAACCAAGTAACAATGCAAGTCTAGTTTATAAAACTACCAAATTTGCATGCATATGGATTTAAACAATGATAGATAGATATATATAATCAAATTAAGGGAATACAATTAAGTAATTAAACAATAGTAGTGTTTATTACCAATATAGTCCTGTTACATGTGAAACCATAAAAAGGTGAAAAGCTGATTTTTCTAACTTCACAGGCCTACATTGACTCCAAATAATGCTTTTCAGTTTGAGAGGTTTCACCTTGTAGCAGCAGAGCTGCTCCTTGTCATTATTTATATTTATCTGCATTACAAAAAAATGAGACCTTTTTTCTTTTGTCTCTGCCTTTGTTCCCCTGCTGCTGCTGTCCAGACACAATGGTAGTCTCCAGGCATGCATGCAGCAAAGTTTTTGTCAGCCAGGCCATGCTATGTGTACACAAACAGTGAGAAAAAAGACAAGAAAGAAAAAGAGAGAAATTATGAAGCTAAGAGTGTTTAGTGTGACAGTTTTCAGTGTTGCTTTTAGGGAGAGAGAGAGAGAGAGAGAGAGAGAGAGAGAGAGAGAGAGAGAGAGAGAGAGTTCTCAAAGGGGAAAACCTGCAAGATGCTGGCGGGTGGCAAACAAAGAGGCGCAAGTAAGTAAACAAATAGATGGCAGACAAATAAAATGTTCAAAAATAATTTATTAAAATTAATTAGAATAAGATAAATAAATATTTCATGACAGTTAGACAGGTAGATTACTTAATTGATTGATTGGGGAAAACTAAATAAACTGATTAAGTGAAGTTGGTGAGCTTAAATAAATAAATAAAATCTTAAACCAAACAATCCCTTTTAGTAATCACACATATCTACTGTTGTGTGCATAGTTGTTTGACTTTGAGAGGGCGGGACTCTTTGGAGAGCGAAATGAACTAGGCGCGGCCAAAAGGAGCCCCATCCATCTATCACACGTGTAGACAAAGGGGGACTCCACAACACAAAGCTAGATGTGCCCTCTCAAACTTTTTCCACGACGCACGGCGACGCGCACAGAGCAAACCACCCACAGGTGAGTTGTCTACTGCATTTGCTTGCACCCCTGGAGCGATTTTCGAATTTATTTCCAGTTAAAAGTTGCTGCTGTAGTTGGTGCGTCAGCGCTCAAACTTGAGCACAAAGCAGGAGAGGGAGAGAGACATAGAGAAACAGAGGCAGCGAGGAGAGAGAAAGCGAGAGGAGCGGTCCCCTTTTCCTTTGTCTGATGCGGGGCGCTTTGAGGAGAGAACTTGAGGGGATGCTCAGGCACGCATCTTCATAACGCTCAATAATACTCAACATATGATACTTAGAATTCATTGACAGCAAGCTTTAGTGGAGGTGAGATGGAGGTTGTACTGCTGCCCATTTTTTTGTCTCTTGGGGATGTTGCGACGCACAAGACAAAGCAAAGCAACTGCTTGTCAGAAGTTTGCGGAGAAAAGGACCTTTTACGCACGCCGGAAAAAAGACAAAGTAAAAAGTATTAGTTCATAAATAGTTTGCAAATAGTTTTTTCCTCGTGCAGTAGTTTTATGACAGTGGTGTTCGTGGTCTTGCGAAGTTGCCAGTGCACTGTGGGAATTCAGAACAATACAATCAGGTGTAAAGTCTCTAAGAAACAAAACAGTGACACCGAATTAAACTTGTTGCACGAATAAGGAATAATGTTTGGAGGCAAAAAGATGTATACAAAACAAGTTCGTCTCGAAAATCACTAAGAAACTTGTTATAGTTTATTGGATACAGAGCAACAGGTATAAGTCGCTGCAGCTTCTTTGTTACAGTAAAGGCTCCTTTGTTCTCAGTCCATACAAAGAAAACCAGCAGAAAGGAGCGCAAATTCAAAATCAAACAACTTTTTTTGAACGCTTAAAATGGTTTTCACCGGATGAAAAATATTTTGAATTTAGTTGTTTTATCTCCAAAGTGTTGAATGAGCTTTTATTCCGCCTTTTCTTTTAAATATGTAAAACCCGCCGGATCATATCAAAATAAACAGTTACTAACTTGAGATTTATTAGAAAGTTTCACATTAATTTTTATTAGGTGTCTAAAAAATAGCAAATATATTTTACACGATTTTTAAAAACTTTCTTCATCATGTGAAGGTGTGGCCAAACAACTTGTTTG
This sequence comes from Siniperca chuatsi, assembly GCF_020085105.1. Taxonomy (NCBI): domain Eukaryota; kingdom Metazoa; phylum Chordata; class Actinopteri; order Centrarchiformes; family Sinipercidae; genus Siniperca; species Siniperca chuatsi. The sequence goes on from NC_058050.1 coordinate 18,792,419, forward strand.
AATTTGCTGCATTCCATTGTACAGTAGCCCTACCCTTAAACTTTATATTTGGCAACAAAGAAGACAATTTGTGCTTTCAGGGTTGATTTCTTATATGAAACAAAGGGAGTTTTGCATTCTTTGAAATATTATGTGAAATAATGTGTTTTTTTTGCTAAGTTGGTTTTTCCAAGTTTTTCAAGTTATTTCAAACTCATACAGCTCATACCAACTTTCATACAGCCTAACATATTAACATATTAGTGTTAGTTAGTTAAATATATCATTGATCATATAATGTTTAATTTCATTTTCTTCTTTTATTTTACCAGTTTTAAGCAATGAGCTAATTTGTTGCATTGACATAAAGTTTTAACTGCACTGCTTTCAATCTTTTTTTCCTGATTCCTCTGGGATCTGTCCTTAGGTGGATTTTAACAGCAGATTAACCAGCAAAGCGTTTTCTCCTGTGGGAGGTTAAGGAAATAAAAATATGTGGAAATCACATGGAAGATGTACAGAGGCACCTATCAAGCGGCTTTTAAGACGCAGAGGAGGATTAAGAGACTGTGCAGTTTTCTTTTGGAGAAGGTGAAGACTCATCTCATAAGGATTTTAACTTCAGCAGCAGCAGTGCCAAGCGGGATGCGTTTTAGGCACACTTGGAAATCTAATACTCATGGAGACACTTTGAGGATTATAAAAAATGTTTAGTAGCCTATGTCTCTCCACAAGACACGTCCCACACATCCCAAAGTCACTGGGATAGCAGGATATTGCATTTATGATCCTCCTCGGCCCTCTGCATGGGTAGGTGATATTACTTTGTACTGGGATGTGGCACTTATTCAACCCCTTGTTTGTAGGGCTGTCTTGTTGCTTGCTTGGAAGCAGAACTGACCAGTAGACATGCCCCCCCCCCCCAACACACACACACACCACCCCCATTTATTTCCCAATATCAGTTAAATTTTGGCAGAGGCTGTGTTACCCCTATACTATTCGAGCATGGCTATTATTGGTACACTTATCATACCTTATGTGGGATCAAAGTTAATTTAATTACAAGCAAAAATCAAGATAAATATGATAAAAGTTTATTTTTGTTTTTAAAAAATCAACATCAAATAATTTTTCATCTAACCTGTGGTACTTTGGAGATAACCATAATGTGAATATGTCATTCACTAGCTTTTGTCAGTCACTAGTCATTGCTGCCCAGAAATGAAGTAAATATAAGAAGTTTGGACGACCAGTGGGAATTAAATATTTAGTTTTATAGATACAGAATAGCCATAGCCTGGGTTTTTTTTGTAAACACTTGCCATATACTTGAACACACAGTTAGAAACACATTTGGCCAATAAAGTGCCTAAAGTGCCTCATGAACATGGACAATTTTCAAACTTTTAGGCGCTACATGACCACTAGCCTATTTACTGCAAATGTATAGTATAATTAAATTGTCAATAAATTGAATGTTGGCAGCTAATGATAGATCAAATGCATATTTCTTGATAATCTATACCAGTATACACCACTACTTTATCTTTTAATTAATGACAAGATTGCATGCATTTCCTGGCTGATCAGATATTGTATGCAACCTCACTGTGTCATATGCAAAGTTTTACTTTCAGCAGACTTGACTTATCCAGTGCAGTCCATTTGGCCTAATTCATTTGTTCACAATCAGTTCTTCTGTGTTACATTTGGTTTGAGATGTTCTGCGATGTCAGTGTTCGATGTACAAATGTACCGCATTTGCGTGAATTGCCATGTGATCTGTGGTGTAGTCGCTAGCTTGTTTAGTGGACACCAGCCAGAGAAATGTTTCCTCAAATCCTTTAGTTCACTGAGGGGGCAGAACAAGAGAGAGGGAGCTCCTGATTCTGATTTGTATTGTGCCTGTTTTTATGCAGCAGTTAATTTAGGCCAGCCTGTTAAATCTTGGAAAAAGTAATAAAAGATGCAAGCAGCCGTCTTAACCTATGCTTCTACTATATATGAGTGTGAGGGAGAGAGAGAGAGCGAGCAAGACTCACTCCTTATCAATGATGTCATTGAGAGCCAATGAGAGCATGCAATGGCACTTGTCAGCATCCAAGCTCCACCTCCAGCCTGTGTGCATGGCAGTCCACATGGTCCTGCAGCATCACATTTTCACCATGCCTTACTCTGCTGCAGAGGGAGGCAGAAAATACAGAGATGTTGCTCTTGGCTGTGGGCGCTGATGATAATCTACCATGTCAGCTCAGAAATAGCTTGTTCATCACTGTAAGCATATGCAAGGAACAACTTGAGGAGTAAGGAGAGATGACATTTTTTTTGTTGACATCAATGATTAGCCAAAAATACATCAGCCCTTGAAACATCAGATTTAAATGAGAATGTGAAATTATCAAAGTGGTAAGCACAGCCAACTGATAGAGATGCTCTCTTTTTTATGTGGCAGTGAATTAATGTATGCTTTTATACTAAATTATAGAAAATAAATTAGAAAAGATTACCTTAATGATTATCTTAATTCAGCTCAAAACATCAAATTTATAGGGAAAAGAACATACAGGTACCTGACAGTATCTATGTCAGCTAACAACAATTTACCTGCATTTGTTAACCGTTGCGCTTTAAGACTCAGGCCTACCTGCCTCCTGCTGCTCTTGTTGAACAGGCTCAGGTCACAGCCTGTAAATGACTGGATCAGTGGGAATGTGGGTCAGTCAACACTGTGACACACAGGTGGGACAGATGTAGGTCAGTGGTAGAGTATGGGTGCTGATGAGTCATGTGTCTACAGTAAGTCAGGACAGAGGATGCAAGAGAGGGAGAGAGAGAGAGAGAAAAGGGCTGTTCAGTTGTCAAAATGTGGAGAGAGACCATCCACCAGACACGCAGGAATCTTTACCTTAATTTATGCTTGAGCAACTTTTTTCTCCATTGTTGTACATAAAATTGTTTTTGTAACATTAAATATGGAATTGATGTCTGCATTGTTAAGCACATGCTTTACTAATTTCAATTGCATGCACGGTCTATAAGAATGTGCAACTTTGGCTTTTTCATTTAATGTGAAAGTGTGCAGATTCAATCCAGTACCCATGAACTTGCGAGTAAAACAGAAACATCCAGTTTAGTGTAACTAATCATTGTGACAGGCCCAGCACTGAGCTGTTAATAGGCGTTGCACAGGCATGGTTTCTGCTTCAATACAGTATATTCCACTGTGTGTAGCTTAATTACATTGCTTATCTGTAATGCTATTATCAAGTACAGTACAGTTTTCATAATATTTGCCATTTGGTGGACGCTTTATGAGAGCATGCTTTTTTTTGTATAGACGTCCCAGTGGGAGTTGAGCTTCTAAACCTAATCCATTGAGTTACATAGGACAACATTAGCACAGCAATCTGTGGCATCTTCTAGCTCTGAAGTCTCAATATCCCTCTAAGCTGGAATGCTCACTAAAATGGGCAATGGTTTCACACATCTCTTTCTCTGCAGCATATGCACATCTAAATCTGTGTTGGAGCAAAGTAGTATATTGAGACTAATCCTACAGACATCAATGTGTTTTAGTCTGCGTTATATATTTTTTTCTAGTTATATTTCTGTAATGCATTGCATGTTCGTGAGCTGGTCTGATGTTATGCAAAGTGCATTAGACTAGAATACAACATTAGGCCTAGAATAACAAATCACTACCATAAGACTAATTCTCTCAGACATCCTGTGGTCATTCTCAGGAACGCTATCAGGTTTAGTTTTACCATTCATTGCATGTAGCCTGTGGTCATTTCAGCTTGTGGTCCCTTGTATAAATCACTATAATACATGTATGTGTACAGTAGGTATATTTTCTGGTTCATCAAACGACAAAATGACAACAAATACCAGTTAAGGTATGTTTTTGCAGTATTCGATACTTACACATAAAACATTGCTGACCCACTACTGTGTATGTGAAACGTAATGTTTGATGCTCTGATACAAGCAGTGACAGATGGACAAATCATTTTCGAGGTGGATCTTCAAAGTGGAACAGCCGCTCAAAGAGATTTTGTATGTTTTATGTACTATGTGCCTTGACAAAAAAAGAGACTAAATTGACAAAGATGAGCAAGTACTCAAAAATGGCTTCAATAATAATTTTGTTTAATATTCTCAACCAGATGAATTTGGGTTGACATTCCCTTTGTGCATATCAGTGAGTCATACAGGACACTACACTGTTGGTACAGTACAGTAAATTACAGTGCAGTAAAACATTAGGCCCACCGTTACTAATCGTGACGACAGTCCTAATTCTCCAAGCTACAGGCATTCTGTGGTCATCCTCTTGCAAACTATCAGAGCTTAGTTTTACCACTCAGTGCCTGTAGCTGCGAGATAAGTTAACGTGCTCTGCTGGCATGCTAATACATACTCGCACTGGGGGACAGAAATAAATTATTTCTTTATGACTGTGCACAAGGCAGAGCGTTTGAAGGAGGGGAGGAGAGATAGAGAGGGAACATAGGGAGATGAAGCAAGGAAAAGAGACATGGGGGTAGATGACAGGATGGAAAGAAAGGAGGGAGAGAGAGAAAGCAAGAGAGGGGAAGTAAGACGGATTGAGAGGGAAGGGGAAAAGCAAAAAAGAGAGATTAAAAGGACAGGAATAAGACAAATAGTAAGCTTTACAGTGCTCTTTATATCTGTCTCTCTTCAGTTTATAGTAATTCTCTCAGAATGACAGAGTGGGGTAGTCATTTTATTTCTGACAGTGACTGAGTTTATGGAAAATATAGTCCTGCAGTGCTTCTTTATTCTTTACAGCCAGTAGTCTTTTCCCAGATAGGTAACATCTGAATGAGCTATGAGCTCAGAAACACAAGGTTTGCTTTGACAAATATTAGCTGTACAGATTTAGTTTACTGCTTTGACCTGAAAACCATTCAGCCTGCATCCAACAGCGTATGACCTTTTGAGGGATTTTGTCCTAGTTTGAAATATCCAAATCATGCAAAGAGAAATAGTTGCTGTATAATGTTAAATAATGGTGAAATCACTGAATTCAAACTAAAAACGTTATTGCTTTTACTGCTTAAAAGCAATGATTTAGATTTTTGAAAAAAAATGAGGGCACGGCTTTGTGATGTAGATTCCTATTTAGTTATTTTATGTTTGGGTTTAAATGTTAATGTCTTGTTTTGTGCACATTGTGTGCTCGCTGCACATTTGCCCTCTGCGATTTTCGTGAAGTCAGAACTGAATTGCAGACAATAGCATGACAAATCAGTCAGAAAAAAACAAAGGTAAGCGCCAAATCAAAATTCACTGAATGAGATCTCACATGGTGTGTTGCGCAGCAGGTCTAACTGCCCCTGAAGATATTGCTTTCCACTCCTTTTTCGTCCTAGTCCAGGTATAGATATCGGGACACAATATCTCACTTATTACCTCCATACATGCACAGCATGTTGCTGTCTGGGGATGGACTGATAATCCCTCTAAAGACTGGGGCTTTATCAAAGCTAAATCTGCTCCTCACACAAACACCCCCCCACACATACACACGGACATGCATGCATCAGTAATACCCACATGGGAACACAGTCACACAGAGCAACTACACACAGACACACACGTGAAGATAGACTTGCTAGCCTGCTAGGCAGACAGACACATGTGTAAAGACTAGGATTTTATCACAGACAAATCTGTTATTGTCTGGTAGTTAGGAGATTAAGAAGCAGTGATTTTATAGACACAAACACACACACCCATGTGCCATTAGAGGATGAACACTGGCTTGCATACAGGAGGCTCAGTGCAGCTAAGTGATATCAGTACTGGTGAGCTTTAATACTGTGATTTACTGTGGTTTAATACTAAGATAAAGACTCAGTAAATCATTCTGGTGACAGCTTTTATTGTATACACTTATTTCTGTTTTTGCATCACACTTTTAACTTTTAACACTTTTAATACATCTCCTTTCATTCACCCATTGCTGTTTGTTCCCACCCCCAGCTTTTCCTGTTATCATATAGGTGACACTCACCTCTTTGATTTGTTCGCCCATAATGGCTACCTTTGTCCAAGCTAGTTATCTAACTATTTTTAGACAATTTTTTACTTTTTTTAGAGGTGCAAGCTGTTGTTTTTAAAGATTGAACCTAACTGCTCCCGCTGCTTTTTATGCCAGAAACCACTAGCACCAAACTATCTGCCACACCCCCCCTCCTCCAGTTACCATCACTTTCCATCAGTGATTTCTGAATCCTGATTACCAGCCTATGTAAAACATATTTATAAATCCTTTTGCCAAATAGCAATTTGGTCATGTGTGGCCAACGGTCCATAACATCAACTTTGAGCATAGTCATGCCTGTGCCCGTGCCTATGCACGCCCTGGCAGCCTTTTGCTGGCCTTGCAGACTACACATCACAAGCTGTCATTTTCACGAGATTTACAATAGGCCTAAAAGTATCAGATATGTACAAGACTAATCACATAACATTTCACCTGCAAGGCCTATTTCTATTTCTTTAGTGGATAGTTTTGTAGAAATCTGAAATTGTTTGTACAGATGTTGCCATGTTTGGCAGTTTGAAAACCAGAAACAAGACTCAGTGAGTGGTGCATTGATCCAGTTAGGTGTAGAAAAGGATCATGTTGTGTTTGAGTGAAGGAAAGAACGTTCAGTCATGTACTGTATTGTACAGCCTAACTGAAATGACATCTATCTCAAGCTAATTGATCCTTAGCGGTGTCAGAGCACAGTGAGTGAAGAGAAGCTAGCCTTCGGCACTGGGCTATGGAAAGCAAAATTGCCAATGATGGAGACCCGGCTTGACCATCAACTTGGAGGAGTAAGACCCACCATTAGTGAATGGTTTGACTGTCCTCTGTGCTGGGTGCTCACTCTTATGTGGGAGTACATGACCTGGCTATATCACTCCTTTTCTCCATACACAGTTATCCCTCTGACCCTTTTGTACCAAGTACAAACTTGTTTGTGCACACTCTACGCTATGTCAAGCCTCCCAGAGTGGGAGGATTAGGATAGCTGCCCATGGCCCTTGGTTTTTTGTTCTTGGTTGAAATTCCCCTGCCCCACACAAAAGCTTGTGGCTCCACTTCTTTCTTCTCCACTGGCGCAGGACATGACATAGGTGTGTGGGAGTTAGCTGATGATGGCACCTTGACTGTCATATTTTACAGTTTTTCCCATTTGCTTTAGCTCAATTCTTGAATGAGAATTATTTTTAAAACAAGTTCAAATCTGTGACCAAATAAATAAATTTACTGTATACATACAAATGTGCATATCCTTTTTCTGTGTACTACAGTATTGTACAGTATTGACTTTTCCCAGTAATCTTTTCCCTTCAGTTGAAATCTGAATCTAAAAAGCTCAGTGCGATACACAGTAGCATTCAGCTAGATAAAATTGGCATTCTTGTATAGTACGGTAAGCAGCCAGTGTCAACCCTAACAAAAAAGTTAAACAAAACAGAGATTTGTATATAAGAAACATTTCCAGGTTTGACTACTATGGTGAAAAAACATGTAAATATTCTGTGTTGTTGCTAATAGTTAGTGGTAGAAGAAGTATTCAGATCTTTTACTTAAGTAAAAGTGGCAATACTACAGTGCAAAAACACTCTGTTTCAAGTAAAATTCCTAATATCAAAATCTTAAGTTATAGTACAAAAGTATTAGCATCAAAATATACTTAAAGTACCAAAAGTAAAAGTACACATTATGCAATTTACTTTATATACTGCTTGGTAAGTAATAATTGATAGCTAAAGCTATCAAATAAATGTAGTGGCGTAAAGAGTAAAATATTTGCCTCCAAAATTTAGTGGAGTGGAAGTATAAAGTAACATAAAATGAGTAAAGTACAAGTACCTCAAAATTGTACTTAAGTACAGTGCTTGAGAAAATGTACTTAGTTACATTACACCACTGCTAATAGTTGTGACTTGTCACTGATATGGCTGTTGCATCTCCTTTGCTATGAGTTTGGGAAGTGGCGTAGCAGTTTCATAATAGGAACTGTCCTTGACTTTGGGCAGTGGGCAGCTAAAGCTTACCTTTGCAACCAGACTTTTATACCTTATACTTGTGCAATGTTTCCATTCTAACTCAAAGCAGTGATGTTCATTTTTCCAGGTTATGTGTAATTTTGGGAAAGCAAGAGCTGAGATGAGAAGACAGGAGGGTTCTTATGAAGGTATTATTGGAGCAAAACAACTGAGCACCTGTGACAGTGGAATCTGTAGTTGCAGAAAATAGTCACACATGTGTATCAGTAAATTTGAAGTCACAGAAAAATACTTGAGAATATTTTCTCCTTGGATATATTTTTAGCACAAACACAAGACAATAACTACAACTGCTTGAATCTGCTGCTACGAGTCTCAAATGCTGTTTTTTTCACTCACAAACTCACAAACTTCTGCATGCTCTCACTTTTGCACCACATATCTCAGTGAAATGTGGAGCAAAACTGATTTGTGAACCTGTAGAGCGAGGGGCGGGCACTGTTCAGAGATCACAGAACCGTTTTGGCCAATCAAAGGAGCTTGTTTGGGTGCCTGTCCGTCTATCGTTTTTCCAACCCTGTTTCGATGAAACCACACCCACTTCTGTATAGCTTGGAAAATAGCAACATGGGGCACTAAATTTGATGAATTTACTGTTTATCAGAGTGTTGAGTAAAGGGAAACATTAATTCTGAAGGACTATGACTTAACAGTTTGAGTCAAGTATAGAGGCTGCATTATGTATAGCTCTGGTTGTGTCTGTGTTTTTCTTGCAGTTGGTTTGTAAAACAAACAGCGGTGCTGATAGGCAGCGGGTTGTGAGCTGTATTTTCCCTGGTAAGCACACTGCTGCTGTTCAGTGTCACTCCTCTTCCGGAGCCACTCTTTGCTGCTGGAGTGTCTTTGGGCTATGCAGAGCCGCCAAAACCAAGTAGTCCTGGCTGAGTCAATCATTTTTCCAAGCTCGGTGTGCATGGAGGGGCCGCCCGGCGGCAGCTCACCCTGCAGACACACGACCTGTTCGCTCTGTGTGGCATTCAGAAATATTAACATATAATCTCCCATATTATAGGAATTATGTTCCATCAGTGCGACCAATCACATCATGAGTGATAGAATTATTCATTGATCCTACGTTTCTAAAGCCTCATACCGATTTTTTCAATTTAAACTGAGATTACACATTATGTGCAATAAACATTTTAGTAAAACTGCTGTTACAAACTGACAGCTGTCTTGTGTGCTCAGAGTCACAGTATTATAAAAACAGAAGGACATGAAGAGGTTTTATTCTGAGCTGACTTGATGCTGGGTAATATTTAAATGTGAGGGCAAAAACCGCTGTTCAAAGAAATGACTGACAGCGTATAAAAGCAGTAACTTTAGATAGTCCTTAGTAACAAACTAATATCCAACCAGGATTTAGATTCTGACAGTAAACCTCCACTAATTTGTACGCTTCGATACACGCGTTGATACCGACTAAATCAAAGAGGAAATGAAATGGCGTGTCTGGCTCTGTAACAGAGAAGAGACAGAGAGAAACTCAGGGTTTGTTGAAGGGTTAGGGTCACAGAGTTTAAGTTACCATGGTAACTGACCCAGAATTTAAGTTACCTCTTTTTCTGGAACTGAAAACCCAGAGTTTCCTTCATCTCAGGCTTAACAAACTCAAAGTTATCACTAAACCCGCTTTCTAATTGCAAACAAATCTATAGTAATGTTTTGTCACCTTTCCACATTTGCTTCCTCAAAATCATTCCGTCAGCCAGAAAGTATGTTTCTCTACATTAGATAGTAACCTGCCTTAACTGTCAGTCACAACCCAGTTAAGCACAAACTAACGTTTCTCCAGCTACAGTCTGTTAACTGTAAGGAAAATGTTCTGTTTGAAACTGGCATCCCCTGATTTCCTGAGAATGTGTAATATTTTGACAGTCAATATTTACTTTGCAAAACAAAAAAAGATCACAGCAAAATAAGAAATATTTCATTAGGAGATAATACCACAGGAGCATGACCGAAAATCTACAGGGAATGCAATAAATGAGCACAAACTCCAGTCCCGTTGCCCTGGAAGTGTCACTTTAGAATTTGTTTCTGTCTTTCCCTCCTTTTTTAGATGATACAATACAATCCCATATTTTTGTCCTTACTTATTTAATGATATCAAGCATAGTGAATTCCCTCTAACAGCTTGTGCTCTACTTGGGAACTTCAGCTGTAAGACCAAATATAAAACAGGTGTTTAAAGTTGTTATTGTACTTTCCAATTATAATAATGCTAATCCACGGTAATGTGGCTATTTGAGAGCTTAGAGCTATTTTCATGGAGGTACTGCGAGGAGCTGTAATCTTCAGATATAGCTGTCAGATTATAGTGAGGCAACCATTAAACAGGAAGCATTTTGACTTGAATACCTAAAATAATATCTTTGTGCGTATTTATGTGATGCTGTGTGCTATATGCTTGCCACGGTTGGGGCAGTGATAGCCGAGCAGGCTAATCCAAAATATTATCTTGTCTCATATCTTTTTTTGTCAGGACTGTGTAATATGGTTGACTAGTGCTGAATCAGATCTGTTTTGATGGAGATATCTTTGAACTTAGCTGGATATGGTGTGATAAGTCAGATAATGTCCTGTAACACTAGCTAAGATATCAGACTTTAAACTGTCCCAGTCTCTGCCTTTTTGTGGGTATAACACACCCCTTTGTGTATGCATACAACCAACTCTGCATTCAGGAATATGAGATTTTTTTATTTTTTTTTTCAGTGTGGGATGAATATCTCTCCATCCTCTGGCTCATTGCTGTATCTGTCCCATGGAGAAATAACAGATCACATGTAGACAGCTGTGCTGTTTTAAAACCCCAGTCTGCAACTATAGTTTTGTAGTTTTTTTGTCTTCCCTATCAAATAAATTTTCTGAGCTCTTGATACGGACACTAACAATATCTGGCAACTGCTGTTTAGGCAGGTTTTATACTGTATGTGGTAAAATATTTTTACACATACTTTAGCATATATAGACGCATGCTTTTGTTGTGACAAGCGTAGGAAGTTTAATATAGGTGGCTTCAAAACAAACCTTAAAGAGGTTAAACAAATATGAGAAAATTAACTCAGGCTCAACTAAGTCACATAAAAACAATTTATATATGCATGTGCCCACAAACATGTCTATTCCTATCTTTATATCCCCTGATTTAGCCATCTAAATCTTATTCTCTTCTCAGAAGCACATTTTGCTGATACCATGTTAATTATAATGATGCATGATGGTGTAATAGTATACAGTAAAATGACTCAAAATGTATTAGTGATTGCCTAACTTTTTTTTAAATAATCAGAGATCAGTCATGTCCGGGAATCTTTGTGTATGGGCGTGCCTTTTACAGTATAGCCATGTGATGGTTAATATAATATGTTGGGTTTCCTGGAGGCAGATTATGAAAGCCTTCCCGTAAGAGTATCTGCATTGGCACGATTTTCCAGTCCATTGCGAGACATAATCTGAGTGCCTGGAAATGGGCTGAATAAGCCCAAGCAAATGCCCCGCTCTCAATAATGTAGTAGTTCCATGCTGGATACAGCCTGTATGCTGAATACTGCTGGATACACGCCCAATTTCTTATAAAGCATGACAAAGCATACAACAGTTAAAGGTCCAGTGTGTAACATTTAGAAGGAGCTATTGACAGAAATAGACTATAATATTCAAAGGTATGTTTTCATTAGTGTATAATCACCTGAAAATAAGAATCGTTGTGTTTTCATTACCTTAGAATAAGCCGTTTACGTCTACGGAGGGAGCGGGTGTGCTATTTTTTCCCCCACCAGCTTTCCACCAAGTCCCGTCCCTACTCTGCCTCTGATTGTCTGTCCCTAACCCTAACCCCACCCGAACCAATGAAGCAACGAGTACTAGCCAATCAGAGGGAGTGCTGGTGGAAAGCTGGTGGGAAAAAAAATAACGCACGGTCCCCTTCCACAAAGGTTGCCATGTTGCACCACCAGGTTTCTACAGTAGCCCAGAACGTACAAACCAAATACTGGCTCTAGATAGGGCCTTTCACGTTTTTCATGGCCACCATAGTTTATCCTACATGGTTGGAATGGGAGGGTGAGGTGAGCGGTATTCAAATGGCTGGCTAGATGCCACTAAATCTTACACACTGCGCCTTTATAAATAAATTAAATAATACTTATTATATATATATATATATATATATATATATATATATATATATATATATATATATATATATATATATATATATATATATTACCATGTGACAAGGTAACTAAATTGTTATTTTCACCTGCAGTAATCCCCCACTAATGTAAAATTGTCTTTTATAAGACAATATAAAAGATCCAGTGGAGAATAAAGGCTGACATATTTCTTTTCAGGTCTTTTCATATGAGGTCAATGCATAATCTCTAGTGGGAATGTGGCTGAATAAGGCCAAGTCATGCCCTGCTCTTATTATTATGCATCTAATTACTATGCATCAGCTGTTAGCTATTCTGTACTATGTTGTGTTGCCAGTGCCAGTTCACAAGGTCAAATTCATGGTACTTGTAAATGTCCTTGCTGAATAAAATTAGATTCTGACTCAAACTGTGTGTACTGTATGTGTGTGTGACTTGCTGACAATCTTAGACTCTGAAATTATCTCACACACACACACACACACACACACACACACACACACACACACACACACACACACACACACACATGTCCAGACCACACACAGTGTTTGGTGTAGCCTGTGGCAATGTTCACAACACCTCAACATTAAGCCACTGCTCACTGCTCTTATTAAGACTAACCATCCTGCGCTGAAACACAGTGGACACAAATTTCTTTTCAGACAAGGTCAAGGCTTCATCTTCAGCCAAGAAATGAGCAGAGTAAGCATGAGTCATGCTTTCAATTATGCATTAGTCTGTTAGCCTGACAGACAGGCAGTGTTATCTTTCAGATAGCTGTCAGAGGCTAGATTTACAAGTGACCCTGAAATCTGTCGGCATGTTAACCTTATTTGGAAAACCACAAAATGGTCAGTTAACCATCCAAAAATTAAAAAATCCCTATTATATAAACCTGTACTGTCGGCTAAATTATAACTAATCAAACTAATTTATTTCTTCGTAAATGGACAGTCCTCATGTAACTAGTGTAACTGCTGTACTAGAACTAGAATGTTACATTCAGGCTAATAACTTCTTCACAGGACTGATTTGCTCTCTTTCCAAATTAAAGTGGCCACATGCAAACACCTTAATTGGCCTAGAGGGAATTCAGAATGTTCACATGCAACTTAATTGTCCATTAAAATGACTCATTTACTTTTATTCCAAATTACCTGCCTACACATCACCACCTCAGGCAGCCTAGAGGAACCTGACTGGCCTTGTTCTGGCTAAAAAAAATCTATGAATATTCTTGCACATACAGAGTTAATCCCTGTGCACCAGTCAGACTACTTTTCAGTTGGGTTGGGTAGATAATCCACTTCCAGCCTTGACAGTATGCGTGCGAGCGTGCAAGTGTTCATTGTGCATCAGTGAATCTCTGTTCATTTGTGAGCCCCTCTTTTTCCTGCTGCTTGTGTTTGTTGTGTGTGTGTGTCTGTCAGTCTCTGTGCTGCTGTTGTTTGTATGCAGATAGACATAGGCTGCTTTACCAGCTACTTAGTAACCTCTCTGATGTCCTCAGCTGTGTATGGTAATGCTGACACAGTGAACTGTGGCCACTCAGACACAGATATTCAGTATGAAAGCACGCAGACCCAAGGACGCTCGCAAATAGGTGTTTACACTTTCTCTCAGACACTCTCTCCCTCCATTTTTCTCCCTTTCTTGCTATCTGTTTGTCCCCCCTCTAATTTATTCGATGTTTCTTTTCCACTGGCCTTCTCCTCCTCTCCTCCTCTCTGCCTCTTTATCTCTTTTTCCAACTTAATTCTTCTGTCTGATTTTCTCTATCACACACACGCACAGTGAGATGGTGTCGTGCCACAATAGACAGTGAGAACACTGAGCCAGCCTCCTCTTCAGTTCACCGGCAGTTCACTTGGCTCCACACTGACAGAAATGACGCTAGACAGAAATGCAAATTTGAAAATGACAGCGACCGTGTCAGCCTCAAATTGTAACATTACTCCTTAAAACTTCAGGTACCAATTTGCATTCACTTGAAAGTGTAACTCCAGACTTTTAGTCTGTATTATTCTTGTCTCAGAGGAACTCAGTGTCTTAGTCTGGTAGACTGATAACATGCTGTCATTTTGTGCTGACTCATCTGTCCCAGGAGCTTCCAAAGGATCTAAAAATATTGTCAGACCTTGTGAAAACAAAAGCATCTTATTTGTGTCTAAGTGGCATCATTATTTTTTCAAAAAAGAGTGCATTCTGGGACACACAGGCTCAGCTGAAGTTAGAGCAGTCCCTTTGTAATGTCCTTGTAAAAACTCTATTAATCCATCAAAGCTGATGGTTTGCTGCAGTCATCTTTTACAGTGTGGACGGCTGGTAATCTGGGTGGCTGACAGGCTGGTTTACAGCCTGTTTCACAGTCTCAAGCTAAAGAGAGTGTGGAGGGACAGAAAAGTTGTCCTTGTCATGTGGAGTATTTTTTTCTGTTGGACTGTGGACAAGCATGTAAGAATCCCTGCTGAGTTATGCACTCTCTATCAGCCTGTGTGTATGTCTCTCTCATCATCTCAAGCTCTCACTCATACACCCTACTTGCGCTACCTCCTCTGTCACTTTTTCTTTTTCTCTCCCCTCTAGTTACACTTTGACTTTCATCCCTCTTGCCTCTTTGTGTTTCTCCGTCTCTCTGTTTCATGCTGGTATGCATTGCTGTCTTTCAGTATTTGCACTTTAAGTTTCCTTGCACCAATAAGGTCCGCCTGTCACAGTTGGGATGCCTATCTGTCTTTTTCTCTCTTCCTCACTGTTTCTCTTGATATCTGGCTGCCTTCCTGCCTGGCAGCATGTCTGTTTCGATTTCTCTCTCTCTGTATGTTTCTGTCTGTGTCTCTCTGTCTGCCTCTGCCTCTTCCTCCCACTCTCCACCTCTCTCTGTCTAAATTACTGCATTTGAGCATAAATGTGCTCAAGTGTCTTCTTACCAACGATGGATTTTTTTTAATGCCTGTTTCTCTCTCATTCTGATTCCTTTTGCTAGATGCTAGTTTTCCATGTCCATAATGGTTTGTTGCTCAGCCTTTCTTTTTGCAGGTGTGCACTGCTTCTGTCTCCACCTGACTGAGTCACTGTCTTGCAGAGTCACATGTGTTCATCTGATCTCTGTGAGAATTTGCTGCTTCAGAAGGTTTCACTCCTGAGATTACCTCAGACTTGCATTGGAAGGATGATGATTTATTACTTTTTGAGTGAGTTTTGGATTATTTTGCTTACCACACTTGTTTAACTGCACCAGTAATGCCAAAGGAAGATTAAACCACAATTCCAGAGTTGGGAAAGGTACTTTAATTGTTTTGTAGTCCATAGCAGATTGTAATTTTAAACACGGAGCTTGCTGACTTTAATCTGGCTCTGTACACAAGAAATTGTCCTGCTGTTATATCAACACTGTTGAGAGTAAACTAGACTTACTTTTCAGCATGTAGCCAACTTTTCTACTGTTAACTCAACTCCTTTTTCATGATCTGCCTCTCAGATAGACCGCACCTGAACAGTTTATATGATGGAAGGAGCAGGTGGACCTTATATTTTGTACACAGTAGATCTGGATGGATGAATTGTGATGTAGTGTGTTTTTGCTTTGTCTGTGTGTATGCCAGCTTGTTTGTTTCCCTTGGTGTCCATGTTATCATGTCCATGTGTGTAATGTATCTGCCTGTGCATCTGTGCCAGTGCACGTCTGTTTATTTACATGTTTTTCTCTGCTTGCTGCATATGTTTGTATGTACAAAGCATGCAGTTTCACCCATACCGTACTGTTGAGCTACTGAGTGTGTGTGTGTTTACATTAGGTTTCCCAGTCAACTCATCCAGGACATCTCCAAATTGTTGACATGGAATTTCCTTTAAACAGTCCAAATCATTGGAGCCATTGTGGGGAGCCATAAAACTCAATTTCCCATGGAGGAGGGGTTGGTGGTGGGGGGCATTTTAAAGTCCAAATGTTCTTATCTCATGCACTATTAAGCGAGGCAGTGGGGTGTGTGGGTAACGTGGTTTAGAGTCCGTCTGTCACAGCCTCAGGTTATGTTGCAAATGCACACACACACACATTTTGCTCACACAGTATGAACATATGTATATGCATAAACACACACATGAAAACAGGCAACACACATGCACACGCACATCTCTTTCTCTCATTCACCCATTAACACACACAAACATGCACACTGCCTCAGGGCTCTATGGCTCCTGTCCTATACGGCCTGGGTGCAGGTCAGAGGGGTCGACAGAGACTCTCACTTCATTAATCACATCTGGGAAGCTAGCAGCTTTTTATGTATATGTTTTCATATGTATTTACCCTTTATTCAACTTTGACTTGAGGGTAGCGTGTGGACCTAAAGATGTAAATTATTAAATTTGATTTAGGAACTAATGTAATTGAGAGAATAGTACATATGTATGAACATTTGTTACGTGATATGTGACTGTGTTCAGTGAGATTTAGTGTAACATTAGTTACATTTAGATTTCATTCAGAATCAATCAAGACTGTATATGGAATTGTTTTTGTCTAGCTGTAATTAAACACAACTAATGACAAGCCTTTTTTTCACTGTTCTTCTTCAGTCTCTATTTTTACAAGGTACAGTGTCACAGCTTCAGAAACAGAGTAGTTCCTTGCAAGTACTTTACTCTTTTTAGCTTTTTTTTAGGTATCCCTGGCAACTGCAGACCCCTCAGAATCAATCAGTATATGGACATAACTGAGACTAGCACTATGTAGGAACATGAAAACATGCATGCAAACACACAGACATAAACACAAATATATAAACACAGTGGCATGTGGTATTGCAGCAGCTGTCACCACCAGAGTAATTAAAAGTGATAACATTGCAGCAGGTTGTTGATCTGATAATCATGACGAAGATCACTGGTTCTTTTTGTCACAGTATACTGTTTGTGTTTATGTGTATGTGAGTGTGTACACCTGGCTGACACTGTGCTGGGGGCAGAAAGTGACAGGACTCAGTCTCAATTGTTTCAAGTCAGTTGATCTGTGAGTCCTCACTGATATGCAGGATGACTTTCATTGGTCATTCAGAGAAAAACAGGAAAGCAGATAGACTGATGCCTGAACAGCAACTAGTTTTGGTGAAATATTTTGACTTCCCAGCACGCAAATATCCATGAAAGCTCATAAGCACTTAATCTCCAATCTAAGCTGCCCTCAGGGGGATTTGTGTTTTCTGTCGCTTTGCATTTTATTTTTTGAAAATGATTTTATATGTACAATTTATAAACAACAACAATTGCTTTGATTAGACTTTTTTTGTTTTGACAAACTATGACACCAGAGCCTCCATTCCACTTTTATCAGGTTTACGATCATCATATTTCAAATTACTTCAGTATCTGTTAAGCACATAATAAATGAAAAAGGTAATGAAAACAAAGTTTGACCTTTGACAATGGTTATCTGGGCACCACAACTATACAGATGTAACACAATGGCATGCTTATCTACATTACAATATCCCTAAATCATTCATAGGCAGGCTTCCGGTTATGCATGATCTGATTAAAGATATGTATGGTGTAAAAGCATTTACGCCATGTTAATAGTGACTGCACATACAAACACATGTTGTCATCACCCACCTGAAGCCTGAGAGAGATACCTGAGAGAGGCTTTGGCAAAGCAGTGCTAAACAGTGTGAGGTGCTATCACAATGCCTGCAGTGAAAGTGATGTCACACTGTGTGTATTTTGTATGTGTGTGTGTGTGCATGTGTGTGTTTTGCCCTTGAATGTTGGCACTCCTACATGCTTGGAAATGGGTAGGGGCTTTGATGGCGTGAGTGTGTTTTTGTGAGTGTGTGTGTGAAAGAGAGAGAGAGAGAGAGAGAGAGAGAGAGAGAGAGAGAGAGAGAGACGCTGGATCATTAGACTAAAGTTAAAGATTAGCCTTAGTGAGTGCAACCTATTTTGCAAAAAAATACACACTCTTTTTCTCAAATTCACTGACTTTCATGTGCGCACACACACAGTGCATCATGTCAGTTGTACAAGTGATGTTTGATGTGTGCGCGCATATGTGAGGGTGATAGTGAGTGGGGGGTGTATTTGTGTCAGCACAATCAACATGGAAGCTAAAGGAAGTGAATGATGTCTGAGCATATGTGAGTGTGTGTGTCTTTTTTAATATCGACATAGTTTTAAAATTTTTTCTAACACTATGCTAACTGTGTGCTACAGAGACATTAAGGGGCTAAAATGGCATTCATACTGTATTAGTGGCCCCCTTGTGGTTAATGCTACACAACATTATATTCACTTGGCAAGCCAGAATAAAATATGTGCAACTTAAATGTGTTACCTGCGGGGGTCATTCATCAGTTATCAAGCATCCTGTTGGCTTCAGTCTGTGCTCGTTCAAAAACTCTGGGCTTTTACCAACTAAGCCTCAAAACTTAGAATCAATTCTTCTTCTTCTTTTACTTACATTCTTTCAGGTTATCTATTTTGTATGGCCCGTCACACAAAACACTTGCGCACACTTCATGCTTTTGCTGAGTGAGTAACACAGAGTATGACAGACTGTGTGTGAAGTGCTAAGTGAGCAGAAGACTCTACGACAGCCTCTCACAGTGTTCGCCAACAGCATGTTGCCTTGGCAAAAGAACTGTCCTTTTTGCACAGCAAGTGGTACCACTGATCAAATGTGTTTGTGAGTCTGTGTCTGTGTGCGTGTGTGTGTGTGTGAGTGATTTCTCAGTTTGTTCTGAACACCAAGTTAAGTCTGAGGATGCGAGTGGCTGATAATGACAGAATAAGTGCTGTATTCTTGTCATCACCACTGCTTGTGTGTGTATTCATGCATTTTAGCATGAGCGTGTTGCACCCTGCTGAACAACTTAACGTCCACATTAGAAAGGCTCTAGAGAGAGTTTGGATTGAGATCTGATATCAGTGTGGCATTTAAACTCATCTGTCAGGTACAGAGGTATGTGGACATCATTGTATACACACAAAACCAAACACACAAATTCATGCACACCACAACACTTATCCCTATTACTGAAATAGAGCGAGGAGGTGAGCAAAATCCTCTGACAGACCAGTGTTTATCAACAAAGCATTTTGCAGCAGTTAGGAGGAGGAGGAGAAGGAGGAGAGTAGGGAGCTGAACAGTTGAAAGTAGCAATAGGGGTCTTTTCTAGTTGAAAGTTTACCTGAGAATGAGCTTAGGATCAAGGCCCAGCTGGCTGACTCTCATCTGACCCAAGTCCAGTGAAAAAAAAGATAGACAAAACATCAGTTTTAAACTTGGGGAAGTTATAATCAGAAACTTCAGAGAGAGAGAGCAGGAGAGAGAGAGAGCGAGAGAGAGAGCGAGAGAGAGAGAGCGAGGGAGAGAGAGAGAGAGAGAGAGAGAGAGAGAGAGAGAGAGAGAGAGAGAGAGAGAGAGAGAGAGAGAGAGAGAGAGAGAGAGAGAGAGAGAGAAAGAGAGAGAGGTTTCAGTGAGAAAGAAGGGGGTGGGAAGGGAGTCTCAGTGAGGTGATGAGTCAGAGTGACTTTTATCTCAACCTTAATGTTTGTACCAATCCCTTGTCTCATGTTTTTCTCTAAAAAATTTCCATCAAGCAAACTGGAAGAATGACCACACTTGTGTTTTCTTCAAGATGTTGCATGACCTCACTGTCAGAGCGGTGAGACAATGAACCAAGGTGGCCCCCTGTAACTGGATATGCAGCTTGGAGTTATGCTCAGGTCTCACTGTGACTTTAATTAACCACCTTTCAGCCTCATCACAATTTTGTAATGCTAACCCAAGCTATTTTGATGTGACCCAACAAGCCTGACTGTTCAATTAATTAAGCCCCAAAGTTGCCATCCCAGTAAAATTTTCAAGGATGTCCCGAGGCTGCTTATATCATGGAATTTCTTTTTACCACGGCCTTCTAAATTTGGATAAGCAGGCCTAATTAGAGGTTGAATTTGGTTGCATAGCTTTGGCTGCACCACTGAGTTTTTCTCTAACCTAAAAGCCTCAAACCTTTTGGTGTCTCAGCAGAATTAAGTGCATATCATCACAAGTGTTGATGCAGTTCACAGCCCTGAATGATTTTCCTGCCACTCTTCATTTCATGCTATGAAAATTTGATAATGCATTTGAGGATAGCAACCTTGCTCTCATGATTTTGAGACAAAAATAAAATAAAAGCAAAAGTTGCAAATGTTAAAGAGAAACCTGGAAGGTAGTTTCCCTCTTTTTAGTAGAAAATTGTGTATAAATCATCATCACTTTATCTAACTGTAAATACAGAAACAAGAGCACAGTAATAAGATAAGGCTGCAAGTATTTGGAGTTGTCAGATTTTTTAACTAGTGCAGATTTGGAAATGTAACCACGGTGATCTTTCACCATAGCAGAGGCTTAATGTCTTCATCTGTACTTCAAAAAACACATCTATAAAATGATGTCTACATGTCTTATAAGCATCATTACAATGTGTCTGCATTGCCAAAAGCAAAGAGCCTGAAGTTCAGCCTATTAAATAGATCTAAGTTTTCCCCAGGCCTCTTTTCAGTCCAGCAGGGTTTTATGAGGGTATATTTCACTGACTCACTGGCACAGCTGAGCAGGGAAATCCTTCTCTTCACGGTCTAGTTGGGATGACTGATGCAAATATGCTGCTGGTGAGTCCAGACACTGACACCATCATCACACTGACCCAGTTAGAAAGAGAGACAGAGAGTGTGTGTGTGTGTGAGAGAGAGAGAGAGAGAGAGAGAGAGAGAGAGAGAGAGAGAGTCATTTGTGACTTACATTTATTTTTTGTGGATCCACATGTTTTTAAGTAGTTTCCAAGACTATTAAAGCTTCGAGCCATGCATGGCCGCTCTATGATGTGGGAAGGAAAAAGAGATATATTTCAGGTCACTTGGGATGTATGTACTGTGTGACTGGACATTTTTCTGGACATGCAAGAAAGAAAGAGAGCAGCTTCAGATCATTGGTGATGTATATAGTGTATTTTCTGTGCAACCACACAAGGTTTTTCCCTGTGCTGTACTGAGGGGGGCCCACAGTGTCAGCCCTTGACTTTGCTCTAGTCCAACATGTCCACATACCTAAATGACAAAATAGGTATTGGTCATTTGCCATATGATTTTTGGCGCTCCCACACCCATATGACTGTTACAAAAACAATTCATATGAGTGTTTTCTTATCTGCCACCTCTATGGTTAAGGTTTGGTCAAGTTAAGGCAAATAAAACTACTTGCTTAGGTTTAGGGAAAGAAACCAAAGTTGACTGTTAGTAGGAAACAGAATGTGTATCACAGTCTTTTGTGCCAGTTAGACAGTCTGTATGCCAAGCCATCCACCCCAATGGTTTTGTGGTGTTTTGAGTAACCTTGCTGACCTCCAGTTGTTTAACTTCTCAACTTGCTGCACTGATGTACAGGTATACTCCAGTACCCCCATGACATCACTGTTGGGTACAGTTACATGGCTAAGGAAGCACATTTCTGACCACAACACAGCCATCAGTGATACTGGGTGTGAAACAGAGAAGAAACAGGCTTGAAACTTTCAACCAGAGAGGGTTACATCTGACGCCAAAGACCATCCTTGAACAGAGATATACGTATATATATCACCACTTCTTTTGATGACATCTGTGCCAGCTCCATTCCCTGAATGAAGATCATGAGATGTGGTTGAAAGGTCTGAAGGCTACTAAGGTGGACCTCATGATGCACTGACAGTTTTAGAATCCTGTGGAAAATTTTCCTCAGAGGAAACTTGTTATTTTCTGGGACATGCAGAGTTTCAAATATGAATAGAGCAGCTCAACTATACTGCTAAGAGCAGATGATGAGTCGTTTTAAGTTTAATTAACGTTTTTGGACATTTTGAACATCCAAGCAGAACCATGAAAAGCCACAACAGAATAATATATCTACAATCTCTAGAACAAGAACTGCAAAAAAAATTTTTTATCAGAGATTATTTAAAAAGATAAAATTCACTTTGGCGTGCTAATGGTTTGAACTCACAACAAATGCTGGTCATGTCTTCTCTAAACCATTGACCTCTTCTGTTGTCACTTATTAATGCCATCAAGGTTATTATTTTCGGTGTGTGTACTGTGCAGTGATTGCAATTACATGAATGTAAATATCCTTCAAAAGAACTAAATGTCACATGACCCTCTCTCTCACCTGTGTAGGGTTAGGCTTCTACTATATTTGTTTGTATTCCATGTGAGCGGTGCTGGCCTTACTGCTCGTTAACCTTTCCTAATACGACCTGCATGTATTAATAACACGCAGCGAGAAAGGTCAATCGATGTATGTGTGCGTGTGTGTGTGTCTGTGTAATTGTTTGTCACAGGGAACGCTTATGCAACTGGCTATAGAAGGTATATGGGCTTGTCAGTGAACTGGTAAATTGAATTTTCTCTCAATAATTAACCAGGACTGATGGTTTGATGTGCTTGTGTGTCCTGGGCTGCAGGGGAAAAATCTTGCTAATGATGATATGCAATCAAATGTATTGTGTATCATGATGTGTGTTGTTGCTCTATGCTGTACAGTCACTGCTAGATTAAAATACCCCTGCTCTGCCATTTGAGAGTCAGTGGCCATTCATTACATAGATTTTATTTTAACCTGAAATTCACTTACGATATTAAAAAGATTACAACACCTTCATTTGAACAGAATCACCTTGGCCATGGATTTAATTGCTATATAGTGATAAATTATGTAATTGAATTCAGTTTGACCTTAAGGGTTATTATAATGAATGTAAATGTATATCTGACCCGAGTGACCAGGTTAAGGGGTTTGAATCGATTGTCTCATTGAAATGCTGCATGTTGAGTCCAGGTTGACCTTTTTAGTGTGACAGTGCTTGGAAGTGGGGCTCTAAAAAACAGACCAAAGACAAACTAATAGCACTTTTCATAGTTAAGATATAACTACTTTCTATTGTGCAGCAGAGAGGCATAAGAAAAAAAGACAGTACAAAATAATGAGATGATGGCTACAACCTGGATTCAAATAACAAGTTGATTAAATGTTATGCACCCTAATGAGACTAGCCCAGCTGTAATATTCTTAGTATTCTAGTCATATATATGCTTGTCCTATTACTTGGTCGAACAGTGACTTCTTGGAGTTTTGTCACCGTGAGGTTGCCAGGCTCAAGAATGTAAAGAAGTTGCAAGAAAGAAACACAGTATACAGCAGTATATACAGCACATATACCCTGTGAAATCACAAAATTATCCTTTTTACATTTCTGTTTGTGTAGAGAATAAACATAGGAAATACAACATGTTAGTTAGCGAGGTGCAGAGGTGCTGATAGGTGTTTTTTTTAATCTTGGACAAAGATAGTCTTCTTCTAGTCTTAATGCTAAATTAAGCTGATCGCCGGGTACTTAACGCACAGACATGATAGTGGTATGTATCTTCTCATCTAAGTCTTGGCAAAAACATGAATGAGCATATTTACCAAAATGTCAAACTATTTCAACTACATCTCAGAAGCTAATCTTGTGTGGCTTATTTTTTGGTAACCATCACCCCTGTTGAGAGTTTGGTAGTGTGCAGAGTCAAAACACACCTGATGCCAGTCCTTGTATAGCCAGTGAAGCATGACTGTCTGCTATTAAAACCAGAGGCGGTACAACAAAGAGCACAGTAAGTTACATGATAACAAATTGTGTCAAATAAGCATCAGTTAAAACTGCAGCTTGCAGTTTGAAATATTCCCAGTTGCCCAGTTGCACCAAAATGAGTAAATAATTCAAAGGTCAAGGAAATCCTTAAATGTGGTGTGAGTGCTTTCTGTGTTTGCTGCAGTAAATTTGGTCACTAGGGTGACAAAAAGTGTTTACGTGTTCACCAAATTTTGTATTAACATGCAGAGTATGTGTCATGACAGAATTGATTATGAAATCTGTCCCTCTGTTTAATCTCAAAAATACATTGTGCCCTTCATTTTTCTTTTCTTAAGTCGATATCAACTAAATATGATGAATAATCCATCATCTTCCTCCAGTTTTATTGATTATCACCCAGAACAAGATGAAAATAGTAAACAAAGCCAGAGTTAAAGGCAGTATGCAAACAGTGTATTTGAGTGCCTGCCTGACTGCCAGGTGAATGTGAATGATTCACTCAACCACAGCCTCACCCTAAAGGCAACATTACCACCCAAAAACTCCCAGTTTCTTCAAGGTTAAAATATACCTATTAACCAGCCTGTTTGTTGTGCAGATCAGTGACTTTGGCGTGTCAGAACTTAGCAACATACACTCAAAGTTCAGCTTTCATTTAATTGCAACCCACCAAAGACCCAATTTTGGATCCCAACCCGTGTTTTAGGAAAACAGCCGACACAACCGATTGCAGATGAACATTTCATGTTTTCTCGGTGTGTGATTTCCAATCTGACTGAGCTCCGATAACGGCGACATTGCTGTTAGTCATTCCTTCAGATCCCCTGCCTCCATCTCTCCTAATCAGATTTCTCTGGTTGGGTTATTTATCATTGCCAGCTCTGACTGTGAGTGATGCTTGGCTAATGGGTTTAGCATTCAAATCTGCTGGCTTGATGCGACAGAATCCCAACAAGGGTTGTCATTCCTGTGGCGGCAGCAGCTTCAGAGTGGCGTAAATAAGAGGGAAATGACATTGTTGAAATTTACATTCATGGCATGGTTATTTTTACATTTGGCTGGATTTCTATTGATTTTAAAAGTGTTGAAATGAAAAGCAGACAGAGAGAAAGAGAGTGAGAAAGAAAGAAAGAAAGAAAGAAAGAAAGAAAGAAAGAGGGGAAGAATGTAAAAAACTTGAATATTTGTGCTTTAAATGTGATAAAAAATGACAAAGATTAAGATGTCCATCCTTGCATTCATCTAGCCAGCCATCCAAAATCCATTAATTTTTTTTGCTTGCTCATTTCTTTTCAGGGGTGTCAGGACAAAGATGGATCATGACTCACCAAATGAGAGCCAGGAAATGAACTCAACAAAACAAAACAGAAAAGCTCTCTGACAGTGTGGTGAGAACATGTACACCAATGAGGCTATGCGGTGTTGAATGTCAGTTAAGGTTATGACAATAATTATAAGTCATAAACAGCTGTGCGAAACTCTGACTTCCATCTTTTTCCACGACTGCACTGTGGTAACGTCATGCGGTATATGGTCGTTAGACAGGTCCTCGTGCCTTATTGTTTTGTATAATCTGCAGTGATGAGAGAACTGTAAATTACAAGACAGATGTTAGTCAGCCTTCATCCATTTCGTTCTATGATGTGTGGTTGAGTGTCAGGTGTATCATTTTCTAATGTTTGATCTAAGACCATAAATTAACTGAGAGCAGAGATAACGAGACCATGTGCACGTGTGTGTGTGTATGTGTGTCAGACTCTTTAGTCTTCACTGCCCCACCACCTGTTCTATGTAAATAGCTCCATATGTGTGGATGAAAGGCTTTATGTGGCTCATGGGAAACATTCTGGACACCCATATCACCTCATTGGTCATCAGTATTCCAATTACAAATACTCACATCATATCTACCCAGATTGTCCTCATCAAAAATATGGCCGTAAAGGTCGTCCGTGCAAGCAGCTTATCACGACCTATATTTACGTTTATTGTTAGGCGGCGACCTCTAGTGGCCGTAGTAATTATGAAGGGAGCAAAAGAGGAAGTCAGGTGAGGTAGTAAAAAGAGCGACAAAGTCTGCGTAAGCAGGAGTCCAGGGGGGATGGATGTGTCAAACACAGGACTTTCACCAAGGAGACTGCTGTTCGTGTCCCCTGTGAAACCAAAAGTCAACGTTGACTTTTTTAAACTTATGTTTGCAAGTTAAGTTACGTTAATAAGTCATGTGATGTAACTTGACGTAACTTAACTTACCCAGGAGAATGTTACCCAGGAAACCTAACCAAACTGCGACCGTTTCACGTTAACCACGTGTTTATTATTGATACCATGATGATGAAGGTCCGGTATACCTGTCGCTGGTACTCTCCAACCGTCCATATGTCGCTTTGGGAGTCATTGGCAAATTACCTATTCTACGTGTTGCTTTTAGTGGAGGAAGGGAAGGAAGGAAGGGTTTGTTTTAACATAGAATTAAAATGTTGGTTACACTTTACTTGGATATTCCGCCTACTGTTTATACAGTATTTGTAACATTTCAACAGCCTAATAGTTGAGATTCAACGATTCAGCTGTTTCACAAATAAAGGTTTGGTTTAGGTTTAGGCACAAAACACATCTTAGGTAGGGTATGTTCATGAATTGTCACATATACTTTATTGATAATCTGTTAAACATCTACAGACAACAGTGCAACAGTTGAAATGTTACAAATACTGTAGGTGGAATATCCAAGTAAAGTGTTACCAAATGTTACACTGAAATAAGGTTGTTGTGAAGATGAGTGATACAGTGAACATTTGAACTCTTTCATTTCTACCTGCTTGTGCCTTCTTAGCAGTTTCTGAAGTGGACAGATTTTGTCAATAGATTACCGATCAACCTTACCAATTTCTGCATCATTCCAGACAAGTCTGGACATGTATACACAATTTAAGGTTATGCAGTTTATCTTGTCACTTGATCTTGTTCCAGGATTCTGTTTCACACCTGCACACTCCCCCCCCCCCACACACACACAAACACACACGTGGCACCAGCTGACAAGGATTTTGCATCTCCATTAACAGTTAAAAAAAACAACTGGTGTTTCAAGTATGTCACAGCACATGTGTATGACCTGATGTGATTGTAAGCCTGAACAACCTGCTAATCAGGTAGATTTTCACATCGTGTGAAGCACCCTCAAAACAGTGATAGTATCATCACGTATGTGTGTGTGTGTGTGTGTGTGTGGATGTGGGTTTGTTGTTTGTGGTCTAGGCATGTCTCAGCTGATGTTATGATCTGTATTGACAAACCAACAGGATGTGCATGTCTAGTCCTGGTTAGAAGTAGAAATCACTTGACTCTGTTTAACAATCCATTTAATGTTTCAATAACAATACTTTTACTCATATTTACAGATTATAATGGATTAACGTGTCATTTACCTCTACACTCTCGGACATTTTATATTGCTTTTTTAGTTTCTTTCTCCATCCTCATCATTGAATGTCTCTCATCTTTTTACTTGCGGTGTCTACTTTGCTGGATCTGATTCTTTTCCCCTTAAACCCACCACACTTACTTAGTTGCCAGCATTGTTTTAATTCAATCAATTCAATTCACTGGCATGGGAAACAGACGTTTACATTGCCAAAGCAAGTGTGAAATAAAAACTTATCTCACTGGAATTAAATTTCATTAAAGAATCAGACGTTATTCTTCTGAACGTCTCTGTTCTCTTTTTTTTAGTCATGCCAACCGCTGATGATCGTATCACTCTATTAACTGACTCGCCTACAATTCTTGTCAATATAGACTTTCTTTGCATAATTCAAGAAAAGCTTAAATGACATTTAATTGTCACAGTGTGTCTATATTTTGATCATCCTTAATATGGGTTGATGGGTTGACAAGGCCGTGTGTTCATGTATCATCTTGAGTTAGTGTGTGTATGTGTAGTATGTGTGTTTGTTTGCACAAATGTGTGTGTCTACACTATGTGTCACAGCATGACTTCAAGCCTCCCACTTAGCTTGTAATTACCTTTTTCCAGCTATGATGGTTAATTAGAGTACGGGAAAATCACTGATGTATACTTACACACACAAGCCTAGTCGAACTGTCTCACAGAGAGAGATCGGGACTCTTAAGTGTTCTTAATTAAGTTAAAGCTCTACAATGACATTTATTTGTATTTATTTGTTAGGATTTTTCATTTATAGTTTACTGAAACTGATCCTTTCTGCGTATTGTAAGCCCCTATTGAAAGGGAAGTGACACTTTGACAGACTGGAAGTGACACTTTGACAGACTGTTCTGTTGTTGACAAAATGTGCATTAAAGGGAAAGTGGGAAATCTCATTGTTCATGCAGACACACAGGAGGTAACACTAAGTGTGAGTGTGTGGAAGTTTTTAATTGAATGTAGAAAATGGTAATTCATTTTTATTTTTACATCTTTTATTATTTAGTAAGTGGAAAGCAACTTGTCATCATTTGTCACTGGGCCAAAAATACGACATTAAAACTTTTTACAGCTTGAAACGGTAACTGACTCTTAAACTATAATTAAGGACTTGACATTGACACATTTTATGTCAGTCTCACATAAGCATGAGAATTGCAGTGAGACCCTTTGGTCAGCAAAGCAATGTAATTTAGTAAAGCTGCCGAGCTAAAGAGAAATGTGAAAAAAATAAAAAAAAAATAAAATTAAAATAAAATTAAAATTAAAATTATTTTAAAACACATTAATTTGTTTAATCTAGTCTTTATAAGATTCTATAAAGATCATTATCTTACAGTTTAGTTTAGCATATGTGCATTTAGTCATTACACAATGTATGCATGTATGCAATGGGATGAAAAAGAAAGAGCTTTTACAATCATAGCCTTGGGTTTGCGTCATAGGTTAGCATATCTGAGTGTCAATGAAACAGGTTGGCAGTTAGAGGTAGATTGAATTAAACTGGCTTTCTCTCGGTAACTCTGCCAACACATCCACTGTGTTTGCCTCAAGTCGCCACTCCACCTCACAGCGA
The DNA here is from genome assembly GCF_020085105.1 of Siniperca chuatsi. Taxonomy (NCBI): domain Eukaryota; kingdom Metazoa; phylum Chordata; class Actinopteri; order Centrarchiformes; family Sinipercidae; genus Siniperca; species Siniperca chuatsi. The sequence goes on from NC_058050.1 coordinate 18,821,345, forward strand.
TCTTTCTCTCTTCTTCTCGTCTGTCTAGCTTTCTTATTCTCTGATTCTGTTTCCTACTGTCTCTCTTTCTCCGCTTTAGTTCACTTCCATCTCTTACTCCCTTTGTGACTGTTTTCTTCTCCCATCATATGCCTGTCTCTGTTTAAAGAAGCAAAGAAGAAAAAAACATTCAAGAAGTAGATGTATATGTGAAGTGATTATCACCTGTAATCTTTTAGCCATACAAAGTTGCTAAAATGAGATTTATTTATATCTAAATGTCACAAGTTCTTAGTTTAATATAGATTTGACAGACTCAAGGAAGAGTGTTCATCTTCTCACTTCACAGTGCAGACAGAATGACAGAAACAGAGGGGAGAGTGTGGGGAGACACAAAGAGGAATATCAACTGACAAAAGTTATAAAACTCAAATTTATTTCAATTAGAATGTCAAACAATGTCACTTTAATAAAATTTCTGACAGAACAAAAATCTCATGTGCATGAAATAAAAAGAAGAAAGCAATAAATGGAAAGACAGAATAGCAAAACAGACATTAATTTATAGGAATTGCCACAAATGATTACTTTTAGCACATGTTTTGGTTTGGTCAACCAGTTCCTATGGTGAACCCACATGTTCTTTAATTTGCATCTGTCTCTCTTGCTAGTCTCTACCTAACTTTAGGGTCGTGTATGTGTTTATGTGTGTATGTGTGAGAGAGAGAGAGAGGAGATATACACAAAGACAGAATGTGTGATTGTGGCCATGGTTGAGGCCATTCCTCATCTCTCTGTGTGTGTGTGCAATTTTGTGACAAGAAAGACACAGATTATTGCACATGAAATGTTATTCATACAAAGCAGCTCTAGCGTGACTATCCCCCTGCTGCAGCACTCAGCAGCCTATTGGAGAAACACAACAGAACAAATCTCAGTGAAAATAACAGTCTGCAAATCTCACAAGGGAGATTCTCTCTCACCTCTCTTCATTTCTGATTTTCCTTTTTTTCTCTGAGGGAGGTGCTTGTTGTACGTGATAGTGAAAGTGTTTTTTTTTAATTAACAAAAAGGGTCTACATGTTTGTGTGTGAAGATGAGTTACAGTACAGAGTGACTGTGTTCTTGTGTGTCTAGAAACCCTTACATGGAAAAAGGACTGTCGAGTACAGAGTTGAGGAATGAATGTAGTCATAGAATCTGCTTGAATCTGATTTCTAGGAAGTACAGAACAAAAACACCAAATTGCACCAAATATTTTGCCAACCAAAGGTAACTTTAAATTGGTGGCCAATGGCTTCTTAGTTAATATACATACTGTATAGAAAAACACAAACAGATTAACTCACATGGGTAGTGATTTGTACCTCTGGGTCCAAATGTTTTCTCATGTTTTTCTCCCCTAAGACTGACCTTCCCTCTCAGAGCTCCCCTCATAGACTTATCTCCCCACTCAATCAAATATCCTTTCCCATCCTTCTCCTCCTACTCACTCAGTATTTCTCATATTTCTTTAACCACTCTTATAGGGCTCCAGTGTGACCATTCTTCTCTAATATGGCAAGTCACACTAACCATAACACCCTTTATTTAAGGGAGCTCTCTATTAATGTAGATCTCAGGAATATACTTGGTTTAGTTATGACAAGGATTCTTTGTTGCAACATAGCCCTGCTTTAACTGTTGGGCTGTCCTGTGACTTAATAGCATAAGGAAAAATGGCCAGAATTCAATATGCTCATGTGTGGCAGCACAGCAAATTTTTGCATGCAATCAAATGTTCTGCTAGAGTCTGACTAAAAAAAGTTGTGATTAATAAACTGATTAAAATACTGTAATAAACAGGACTTGATTTCACTTCTCCAAAAATACAGTTTTTCTTGATTGTTGGCAGATATTCCAAAAGTGCAGGAAAGATTGGAGAGATAAAAAGCTGTAATTTCATTGCAATGGGGAAACATACACAAACAAGCATTCCTCGTTCTCAGTTCATCACAATTCATTTCTGTTTTCTCCCTCTCCTTCATTTTTGTTTCTCTCATTCACTTTGGTCCTCCCCTCTCTGCGTGTCTTTTGCATCGCCTTTCTTCTCTCAGTGTCAGAGTTATCCTCTCGTCCTGGCTCGTATGTCTGCTTCTATCCACTTGTTTTTTTCTATGCTGGATCTTGTTGTTTTTCCTCACTTTGTTTTTCTCTCCTTCTCCTCTTTTTCCTAGTTGTTCTCTGTGATTTTATTTCCCTCTGCTGTTCTGGTTTTGTGTAATCTCTGTGATCTCTATGTGAGTAGTTTACAACTCCTAAATGTGCCACGTCTCTACCCTGACTCATTTTCCCTGAGCAACAGTGCAGAGAGAAATGTATTCATTTTCATGGTGCTCTGGCACACTTTCCTTTTATTTCCCTCTAGATTATTTTTTATGGCAGTTCAGCTTTGTCAGATGTTATATGGTGAGAAGTGATAGGTAAAATGGAAAACGGTTTCCTCTGTATTTTCCCTGTGGTAATGTTTTAAAGCTGTGGTTACATATCTTTTTCTGTTTTCTCCTACTTTGAGTTGTACTGTCATGCTGAAAGTGTTCTTAGATTTCATATTTGAACAAAAGCAATCACTTCTTTCTGTATAGTAAATTGAATATGTATTTTATTGGTTATTGGACCATAACAATAGCTCTTAGCTGCTCTAAAAAATGTAAAGCACAACCTTGCATGGCTCATTGTTCGAATGAAATTCTGGTAATACATTGGTGCAATATCAAAAGCCCAAACTGTGCAAGACATATTCTTTTTAATAATTAAGATTTAAATGTTATTTTCCCTCTTAGCAAAGTCCTTGAACAGTAGCTAAACAAGTGGTGGTTGCTAAGCAACATGCGAGTGGTAACTTTTGGGTTGGCATGTTCATTTTAAAATCTGGCTAATGTGGTTATAATCTCTGTGTCTGAACCTGCATCAGTGAGTCAAAACTAGACAACAAGCTGTTTTATAACAGTGATCATTTCCATAGTGGTGTGTGCAGTTCATGAGGTGGTGGCTCAGTCTCGCTAAAATGAGGAAAGGACAAGCATTACTGTACATAAGGACAATCCATTGGAAGCCCCATAATTGCATGGATGAATATGAAAAGGATTTTTCAAATTCTGATTTCCTTTAGAAACATTAGACATGTTCTTGCTCTGCAGTCTTCCATTGCTCAATGCATACAAGAGAAACATCTTTACTGTACAGGATTGAACCATATTTCAGTCTAACACTGTAGCCTTGTATTTGAAAAGAGAAGACAGAATAGACAGCTGAAAGAATGGCCTCTGTAGTCTGCCTCTGACACTTATGATGCCTTCGACTTTTTAACCCCAACTTTCATTGGATGAACGAGCCCCCCTCTCTGTTTGTCTCCTTTTCTCATTCGCTCTCCTCTGTGTCTGTCTCCCCCTCGTCTCATTACCTTGCTCTAACCCCCCACACACACACACAATCCCACAATACCTCTCTCCTCTCTCTCAGTGCCTGCGGTCATTTTCAGTTGGTGATTGAACTGACTCTGTAAGCTTGTGTGTGTGTTTGAAACAGGAGTAGTAGGAAAGAGAGCAAGATCCAGTGAAGAGGGCGATATAGAGTAACAGGATGACAGAGGGGAATGAGAGAGCCATGGAGAGTGAGAAAGGTGTGATGGAGAAAGAGAGGGAAAATTGTACAGCTAGATATTGCCTTGATGTTGATACTGCCCTACTGACCTTCCATCTACCTGGTATCTCTTTCTTCCTTGCTGCCTTTTTTCTGCCTCTCAGTCTCACTAAACTTCTTTCTCCATGAACTCTGTATTAGAATGACCAGAACCAATTAGGCTTTTACAATGCCATGCTCCATTTAGTACTGTTGCCTTATTATCTTAAGATAATATATATATATATATATATATGTATATATTGCAGCAAAAAGTGCACACTGAGTTTCATAAATATGGAACTGTACTCTCTTTGTCTCTCTCTCTCTGAATATATCAATCTTTCTCTCTGTGCCTCAGCTGTCTAGGATCACACCCCTTCCTCTCCTTATATCCCTCTGTTCTGCCATGTAATATGAGAGGGAACACAGTGAAAAAATCCCCTGGTAGTCTGACCCACCGTTGAACCTTTGCTTGCTTTGACAGATCGCTGCAACACGAGCCTTTCATTTCATCGGCGAAAAAGCGTCTCTCTCCCCTTTTTTAATGTGTTGTGTCTTTCACTGCAAATGGAAAAAGATCAAGTCCAGTGCTATTAACGTGTGTGATATGTGTGCATTGTGTGTGTTTGTCCACCCTGGTGCCATTGATGTATATGATGATTGTGTATCTGTATGGGGCCTATTTGTGAGATAAGGGTAGCTATAGCAGAGATAAGGAGTGGGCAGAAAGAGGCGTTGTTTTGGCCAGAAGTGGTGAGAGGTGATACTTCACATGCTATCCCAATGAGTGTATGTATTAGAGTCAGCATTTGTGACTGAGAGCAATTGTCCAAAATCCAAAAAAGAGAACCAAGACTCTAATTTGATCACATAAAACCTCAAGCAACTCCATGTTCATTGACTTGTTGGCATCTTTTACATAATTATCAGGCGTAAGCCTGGAGGGGATCATGCGTTTGGTCGTGTTTACGTGCAATTGAATGAAAAAAACGATTATATTTGCTGGTTACAACGCTATTGTTTTGTTTTGGAATTGTCCAAGGTTTGTCTCCATATAGCCTGTCTACTCTGGTTACACCTTGATAATGTAACCTGCATATTGTCTCCCCTTCATTCCACTACTCTCATTCTTGCACGCTGGACACACAGCCAGCCCTGCCCTCCCTGTTCCCCACCTGCACGCCCAAAGACCAACGTGATATCATAGGATGGTGTATAAATAGTACGTCACTTTTAAGGACATTTCACATGTGATGTCTACGCATTTTTATGTCATTTATCGCCATTAGAGATAACGCATTTTATGAGTTTTGGACGTGCAGGAAAGGACGAAGTCAGGTGACCTTCATCAGGTGACCTCCATCGTCATGGTAACAATAGTCAGGAGACCTTTGTCGTCATAGTCAGGTGACCCACGTCGTCACGGTAACAATAATAAACACGTTAACCACGTGTTTATTATTGTGTGAAACGGTCACAGTTTGGTTAGGTTGAGGCACCAAAACTACTTGGTTAGGTTTAGGAAAAGATCTTGATTTGGGTTAAAATAAGTACGCTAGTTATGTTAGTTAGTATAAGTTATGTACATAAGTTATGTTACGTAAGTGACGTAAGTTTAATACGTTAAACTAAACTAAATGTTAAAGTTAAAATAAGCTAACATTGACTTTTGGTTTCACACGGGACACGAACTACAGTTTCCTGGGTGAAAGTCCTGTGTTTGTTTGACCCATCCATCCAAACCAACCTTGTCCCTATGTGGACTTTGTCACTCTTTATACTACGTCACCTGACATTTTTTTCTCTATGATATTCGTGCGTAAAATGACATGCCGTCTCAGCACATATAGGTCAATTGATACTAAATGGCGGGAAATAACTTAAGACATTGGCGTGTTATTCATACACCATTTGGTGATACCTGGCAGAGATCTGCACGCTACTGAGTGCACTCAGTTTTGTTTTTAGATTTATTGTTAAAAATATAGTTACAGTTTAGTTACTAAGTTGGCACTATAAGAAACAGTGGCTTGTTCAATGACACTTTGGTAAGACACTCAGGTCTTAATAGACACACAAATATGGGGTATTAAACCCCTGATCTTTTGGTTATAGGACTAGTTTACATTGGTCATTGTTTTTATGTAATGACAACATCATCCTACATCTTGGCAGATGCAAAGCTATCCATCATAACATGCAATCTTTTTAGGGTGGGTTTCTTTTCATCTCAGTAAAGAAACAAGATGCATCTGGGATCAAAGAAGCAGAGATCAGTTGGGTCAATTTGCTTTGAATAAATGTCAATACAGTTTTAATTTAAGAAAAGGTTTAGTATAACTTTTTTCATCATTAAAAGTTCCTATAGCTAGAAAAATGTTGAGAATACAGCAGTTGTGAATAATATGTACAGTAGGCTTTCTAGATGGATTGAGGGAATGTTAAATGAAATGACCCTACACAAAATGTAGCCCTAAACAAACCTAAATCTGCTGGTTGACTATCTCAAGTATTTTCTTTCTTTTAACATTACTATGAATTACCTGGTTATCAAAAATGTTTTTAATCATAATTATTATCAATTGGTATTAAATACAGTAAAAGAGCAAAGTGGAGCATTTTCATTATTTGTGATCATAAGGCCTATTAAAAATCCTTGTCAGGCCAGTATGAATATAACAGTCCTTTTGGTGTGGACAAAATGAAAGGTTATGGTGATTGAGAGCAAAATTAAAGGTTATAAATGAAATTGAGTATTTCCTGCATGAGGACATTTAGAAGATTGAGATTATAATCATGACTGTTGTGGTTGACAAAGAGTAAAATGGGTACAGTGTATTGTGTAATCTTAATGAAAAAGTAAGGACTTGACATTGCAAATGTTAGACTTATGGCAAGAGTGAAGGAAGGAAAGGAAGGGGGTGTGGACACAGATAGATGGATGGGATGAATATAGGTGGAGGGGGAGGAGATGATAGAGGGATGGAAAGGGGGGGCGGTAAGAGACGTAGTGAGCTGGCTGGCAGCAAGAAAAACCTGGCCAGGTCTTAGGAAGGTAATTCTTTTGGCACAGTTGTCTGCCCTGTGCCAACTATGACCACTGGATCATGCTCTCTCTCTTTTTCTCTCCATCTCTCTCTCTCTCTCTCTCTCTCTCTCTCCATGCAAAGTAACATCTCTCAAGATGCCTCACTCCTCTCCTCTAACACTCTCTTTCTCCCTTTCTCCTGTTATCGTTCCCTCTTTTCTGACTGCATCCTTCTATCTTCTTTTTAAATGATACATTTGCAAGGGTATTAATGAAAGTAAAATGACCCAGCGTAACAAGTGAGCTACAGTACAAGGTAGTCATTAAGACACATTTGTTGAAATTATGTTTTTCTTTGCTCATTGCATCAATAGTCATAATAGCCAACACCTTGTCTTCACCAGGTAGTAAATAAGCTGTCTATTGGATGAACGTTTTTTATTTTTGTGATCACGTAATGGAAAATGGAAAATAGGTGCTTCTATCATTTTTGTAATGTGTGCAGTGTAAAAGGCAATTTAGCTCTATGGATGCATGTGTGTCCTCTCTAGGGAGGAGGTCTCTCTCCCTGGGTTGACCCATTTCCACTGACTGTCTGTATCAAGTTTTTCTCAGTTCATGGTCAGTCACAATGTCCAGGTATTCTGCCATTGTGTACTGCCCGTTTAAAGCCCAACGAGAATTATCACTTGCTTCCAATAACTTTTGATATGTTTATTTCTGTTATTTGCATTTCATTACAATGACTGACTGAAGAGATCTTTGTCACCGCTCTTCCGCCTGGCATTGAAGAGCCTTGTAATGAAAGGAGTTGGGTTACTGTTTTTTATGTGGTAATAGCAATTGAAGGATCTTTTTAAAATGCTGTATATTAGTGAGATTTGCTTTGCATGCATTGTTTGAGTTGGTTCTTTTTATTTCCAAAAAATATTTCAAAATGGCTGACTAAATATTTTTGCACTATACTATACTATACTGGTCAGCAAGCTTTTTCTTATCCTTTAGGGTCTTAAGTTTAGCTCTCAGCTCTAGTTGTGTGATAGGGAAATCTAAGGGGTTCTGATAATGTTTATGTTTTGAAGCTCCGTTAGTTTGTGCCGATTGTCTCTGGTCTCAGTGTCATTGTTCACAGGTGGTTCAAATAGGGCTTTGAAGTGATTAATCCATATAGCTGCATCTCGAACTAGCTGCTCTGAAGCAGAGGGAGTTCCAGTGATTCCACCAAGTGCTGCAAGTGTATGGATTCTGCACTCAAATTCAGCTGTTTACAGATATTGAGTTGTTTCTTCTTGTTGTCTGATGGTACATTTGGAGTATTTGGGAGTCTTACAGTATTGGATGTGTATTAATTTATCTGCTGGATTTTTTGGTTTGCTCATTTTTTATTTGAAAGTTTTATTTAACAGCCTTTCTCACAGCAGACATTTTAACTTGTCAATCATAAATGTGCCTAATACTATTGCTGCAGTACATTTTAAGTGTGCCACTTCCAGGACCTTCATTGTGCTCTGGCACACCTAAATGGAACAGATCCATTATTGATGTTATTAGTTACACCTGCTTTTCCTGCAATGACATGTCTGCTGTGGAAAAAAGGTCTGTTACATGTCTTTTGTGTTCAGTGTTGCCGGGATATATTTGACCTCTGGACAGAGGCCTGACTGAAAGCACTGAAAGAGACAGTGTCTATGTTTGTAATCATGTAGTGGTGCTGTCTACAGGTGAGTCGTATGCATATCTTCCAAAGTGACACTTGATAAGATACAGACTCTGGTTTCCATTCTGTTTTGCTTTTTTTCTTGAAAATGTGTAGCTTTTACCACAACTTATGTCCCTCTATCCCTTTATCTCTCCTATTGCTGTGTCCCCACCTGTGAAAGGCTACACGGAAACCATGCACTAATGTACAAAATTACAATAGAAGTCAGGATGAGATGGGAAAAAAGAGACAGGAGAAAAGAGATGAAAGGAGCAGGGTGTAATTGAAGGAATAGGAGGAAAGGAGATTAAAGGTCCAGTGTGTAGGATTTAGTGGCACCTAGCGGTGAAATTGCAGTTTGCAACAGTTTGAATACCGCTCGCATCACCCTCCCCTTCCAAGCGTGTAATATAATATTATATTCCATTTCTCCCAATAGCTCCTCCTCCGAAACATTAGTCATTTAAAAAAGTTGGTTGCCTTTTAGGTACAGTGTGTAACATTTAGGAGCAGCTATTGGCAGAACTGGAATATAATATTTACAAGTATGTTTTCATTAGTGTATAATAACCTAAAAATAAGAATCGTTGTGTTTCATTTCCTTAGAATATGCTGTTTTTAAATCTACAAAGGGAGCGGGTCCCCTTCCACAGAGGTTGCCACGTTGTACCGCCAATGTTTCTACAGTAGCCCAGAACAGACAAACCAAACACTGGCTCTGGATAGGGCCGTTCATGTTTTTCATGTTTTTCATGAGTTTCACGGCCACCATAGTTTCTTCTACACGCTTGGAAGGGGAGGGTAATGCGAGCGATATTCAAATGGTTGCAAACTGCAATTTCACTACTAGATGCTGCTAAATCCTACACACTGGACCTTTAAGCCTGTGTGCTCCAGTATACTTTGGATCTTAGCTTTGAAGTCTCTCCTGATTCACTAGAGTGTACTGTATTTCCATGTCTTTGACAGGAAAAATATTGAGGAGGAGAAGAAGAATATAAAAATACAGTGGACAGGAAATGAAGACGAAAGTTAGCTGTTGTATCAGATGTAACAGATGGATATAAATGATACTTGTTTCCCATGCCAGAGTACACAATGCTCAAATCCTTGAGAGTTTGAGTTTTGAGAGGTCATGACACTCTGACCTTTTTGGGGTCAAAAGGGCATGCACTGTGGGATTGGATGTATTTGTGTGTGAGTGTTACTGTGTGTATTTTAATCTTTCTAGTCAACTGCACATCTGACATGCACTGACCCCATAACCCCTAGTAATGCAAACCCTTGGCTCAGGACCTGCATTGCTTGGCAGGCTACTCAGGAAACAGCAGTGGTGTGCACATGTATGTGTAACTGCAAGGTGTATGGGAGAGGTGTGTGCAGTTTATGTTGGTTTGGTTTGGTTGGGTTGGGTTTTTGCCTTTAAAAAAATAGAAAAATCTTCCAAAACAAGCAGCCAACCAAAGGCCACATTCAAAATATTCAAAGATACATCAACATGTAAACTATTCTGTAACTTGTTTCTTAAGTTGCACACTGCATGGAGCAACCTGTTCTCATTCCCAGGGCGTCAAATACTGATGTTTTGTCAATGGGGGCGTCTCCTATAGATGCTCGTGGTACCCTTTAGCGTCTGTAGGAGATGGCTTCAGAAACTACTTTAGCGTCTGTAGAAGACACCCTCAGAAACTACTTGGTTAGGTAGTAGCAACGTAATGTCATTACATAGTAGGAAGTCACGTGACGTAAGTAACATAGGCTAACGTAACTTAAAACTTTAAATAACTCAATGTTAACTTTTGGTTTCACATGGGACACAAACCCCAGTCTCTTGAGTGAAAGTCCTGTGTTTGTTTGACCCATCCATCCATCCATCCATACACCCTACCACCTCCATAGGCGGAGCTTCTGAGTAAGGTGTCTCTGTAGACTGGAGACTTTGAATGGGTGGGGTAACTGTCAATTGTCAGGCTTACAATCAATCCACTGTCAATCAAAAAATGAATTTCACCAAGAAACTGCCTGAATCAGTTGATAATCAGTTTTTAATACAGCTAATCATCTTTCTCATAGGAGAAGGGGAAGGTTTGACATGAAGAAGCAAACTTGACTTCTTTCTCAATATTTAGAACTGACAGCAACGTTTTAATCAACATTTTAAAGTGGAAGTAGACAGCTTATGATCATAACAGAATATAGTCTAGAAAAGCAGTAGCAGCCGGCAGTGCAGTAGTGCCCTTGCCTTACGAAAGTCAGAACAAACTTTTAGATCTTGAGAGTTAAGATTCAGCAACTGGATTGCTTATTTCTCACCTCAAATTTGTTCAGTAACTAAATTTGGTGAAGATTACTATATTATGTTATGATCAAGCAGTTGATAAGCAGACAGCGTTAACTAGCGTAGCAAAGCTGGCTAGCACGTTAGCTAGTTGAAAAGATGTCCGTACAAAATAAATAATGGCTGGAGCGTGAGTTGTTTGGTGTACCCCCACTTATAATACTGTGAAGTGATTCGCTGATTTGACAACTGACAACTGGTTCAAGTAGCGTATTAGTGAAATTAGTTTTTGACTGACTGAGTGGATTGATTGAAAGCCTCTGACTGGCCAAATAAAAAAATAATTGACATTTACCACGCCCTCTCAAAAGTCTCTGGTCTGCAGAGATACAAACTTGGACTTTATGTCACTCATTATATTACATCACCGGACTTCCTTAAGGCTTTCTGGCTGCCCTGTGTGTCCCATACAAATGCTAAAGGGTACCTTGTGCGTCTGTATACATTCGACGAGGGACATGACAAAACGTTGGTATTTGATGCCCTGGGAATGAGAACGGGCTGGGAGAAGATACTCTTATGAAACTTTTGCTTTTTGTGCATCTAAACTGATACATATCTGCTGTGGGTAACATTCAAAGCTATTATGAAAATCTGATAATTGCAGTTCTGGACCCTTTTAAGAGCAATCGCTCATCTGCATCACTTATGTTTCCCTTATCCTGGCTCATTTAATCATGTCAGTATTTGTCATGTAGAGAGTCATTTGAGTGGGTTCATTTTGGGGTTCAACAACATTGCTTGGAAAACTCTCCAAGTTTATCTTCCAAAACTCTAAGTAGGGTTGAAGGGTTTTAAGCAGGTAATCTGTTATACTGTATGTAATAGATTACATTCCGAAAGTAATCTTCCCAGCCTTGTTCACACTATAAATACTTTTATGAGCCTCATGCCTTGTAGGGTATAAGTCTTTCATCTATAAGGCTTTCAGCTGTGTGTTAGCTTTGCCAATAAGACATGCTGTTTAAGACTTGGCAGCTAGTCTGCAGCCTCTACAGTAAATGGTTTGCAGCTGACTTTTCCACACAGTGGCTTTCAAGCTTTTCAAAATTATTTTTGTTGCAGCCAAAACTGATTTTGTGGTGTAAGGTTACTAACCTCCAATCCGGGTGTGTGTCAGTCACCCTGCCCCATGTCTATGCCTTTGGAGCTTGGGCAAGCTTTACTAGTGTTACATTGCACGTAACGTTGGATGGAAATTCCCCCAAAGTAATTAAAGGAACCAGTTTTAGCCTTCCAAGCCACCTTTGAAAACTGACAGACTCTTTCAAACTTTATGCAAGATGCTTGGACCAGGAGTAGACAATACTTTTTAAAGGCAATAGCAAGATAATTTGTTTTGGTTGAGATATCATAAAGCTATTCAAATAATAAAATAGAAAATGTCCTTTACTTTAAAAATAAAACTAAGCCATAAATTATCACACATCAAGACAACTTTTAGTTGTTGAGTTTGGTGAGTTGACTGTAAAATCTAAATATTTGCAAACAGTATGACTTATTGTTTAGAGAGGAAGATATGTGTGTGAGTGCTTGTGTGTGTATATCAATGGTGGAACCTGCCATGGGTGACATTCCTTTCTACCTGACATAGCTTAGTAACCACATAGACTCATAGACACACACAAACCTCGTGTTTTAACAAGATAGGCCTGCTGTGCTACAACTAATATATATCAGGAAGGGAAGTTATAATGAAGATAACAGAGGTTATTATGTGTGTGTGTGTGTGTGGGAGAGAGAGAAAGGCAGAGAGCAAGTAGGGGAGGGCTGCATTTTAATTATTTACAGCTGAGCAACTGAAACTCCTCTCTCTCTCTATTTCTCTCTCTCGCTCTCAGTCTACCCTATAATCCAGAGTTAGGTTATAAACACAGTTAAAGTTTCCATCTCTCTCTCTCATACTGGGTGGCCAAACTGTGTGTGTTTGTGCATGTCTGTCTGCATGTGTGTGTTTGCCTCTGTCAGTTTTTGTTTGTCTATTTGCATCTCTGTAAGTCTGTAAGTGTGCTTAGTTTTGTGGCCGGCCACATTGGGACTCTTAATGGCCCAGATTATGTTTATTTCACCTTATAGGACTCAGATTTGATAAAGTTTGTCTAAACAGAAACAAATGACATAACTGAAGGATATTTTCTGTAATGTGAACTGACTATTCTCACTGGCTTGTCCCTCTACTGTGACAGGTAGTTTAGGTGTCTTTGGCAGAAAAATGCACTGCTGATAGAGCATGTGCAGTTCAACAGCCTTGAAAGAAAACAGTCACATCACTGGAAATTGCAGGGAGAATAACACTTATAAATCTGAAAGTAAATACAGGGATAGGACGCAAAAGAAAACACATTACTGGGTAATGTATCTCTTTTATTTCTTTATGTCATCACCGTTTTCACGCCTGTATGAAAGTCTTTAAGAAAGAGCAATATTGGATAAAATTAACAGACTTGCGTTCATATCGTCACATGAAGATCATCAGCCTGTAAGAAAGAAGTCTCATATTTGAATTTGTTGTAACAATGATGCTTTATTGATCCTTATAGTCATATTCTGTTTTCATTGAAGTCAAAGGCCAAGCTTAGCTGCAGAACAGCACCGCCGCAGCCAGGACAGGCAGAGTGTGGCATAATATAAGCCTTCACTGCCTTTTGTTGTTCAACAACATTATCTTTGAATGGCTAATAAATAATTGGGATTGTGTTTTGATTTTGCTCTTGTACTCTAACTGCAAGTAGGGTGTTATGGTGTTAGCCTATGATTAAATCCACCCTCCCTAATTGAGATGCTATATCATTGACCCCAACCAATAATAATAATACAATCTGTTGCAATGGACTCTGGCAAATGTGCTGAGTTGAGACTCAAATCAGTTGTCACCCCAATATTGACTTTCAGTGTCACTGATGGACGCTTATTACGTTTCTGTTTTTTTTTCTGCCATATATGACTACCAACATGCAAAACTACCCATAGTGCAGTTTAGCCTTTGCTAGCATTTTTGCAAAATACACTTTGGCTGTTGGAGTGACAATGCATTCAACACTGGATGACAGTTATGCCTCCCAGTTTCAGCTGGGCTACTGTACGCAAAGCTGTTCAGTTGTTGGAGTAAGAAGCTTTGATGTTTGCGTAAATCAGACCTCAATAAAACAGTGGGACTGCAAAGTTTTATGGTGTTTCTGGAATATCAACTCTGTTCAGTTTGAAAAAAAGCAGTGACAGATGTAAACTTGTTGCCTTTTGGCGAAATTAGCCATTTTGAATGAAAAATATGGCATCTTTGTGATTTGTGTAGTTTCGAAGAGTTCCACCTGGGCAGATACATTGCACTTAAGGCAAGACCCTGCTTCACCTCGTGTGTTGTAATGAAACTGTTTTTGGTTGCTCTAACAAATGTTACTGCTGAACTGAGCTTCAGTAACGTAACCTTGTCCAAAGTGAGCTTAAAGGGGAACTACACTTTCAAATTATGCTAGGACCTCAGAATCTTGAAAACACATCGGAGTTTGCAGACCCGAACAGTGCAGTGAGTCTGTGGGTGTGGTTTGCGTGTGTACAGATGGTGGGTGTGCTGTGCTCCCTCACTCTTTCCCCCAATTTTCTTATGCCCACTTTGTTCAGGAATTCTGGGTTGAAATTGGTCACATCTGGGCAACTCTTTGAGAAGTCTACCTAAAAGGTTAAGATAAAGAAAAAAGAGCTTTAATATGAATATTTTATTTATATTTTCTATAGCTGTGTTGCACACCCTGAGAGTTTATATGTACAGGTGGTTTTGTTGAGTGTGTTCATTACTGACTATTAATCTTAACATGAATAAAATTAGTTAAAGCTGTGAAGGTCATCTTAACCAGACAGAGTGAAAGAGGGAAGATAAGAGTGAAAGAGAGAGGCAGGAGGATGGTTTGAGAAGTTGCTGACACCACTCTTAAGCTGTTGACTATATAGAGAGTCTCTATATGATCTGTGGGTGGCCTAAAACACTTTTGCGAGAGACAGGAGGGCAGTTTGAGCTTGTTCTGTGGAAAGTGAAACCAGCCAATCCTCTCAGGTCTTACATCAACATCAGAATGTTATTGATGTGCTCTATTTTAAGGTGAGAGCTTTGAGAGTCTCTCTCTCTCTGTATATGTCTCTCTTACTCCCTGTGTCTGTGTATGCTTTGAACATTCCTCCCACTGCACAACTATGTGAAAAAATAAGCTGGCATGGCTAACTTTCCCTTAAGTTAATGATTTAGAAGTGGTGTTGGCAGGCTAAATGATCACCTTCTGAAAGGACCCATTGAGATTCCATATGTGAACCACACATATCTGCAGCAAAGCTCAACTCAGCCAAGAAAGATTGAGCCTAGCCCCACCCAAATCCCCCAAAAGTATGGTCGTGGCCCTTTTTAAGCCCTGGAACACAGGTAAAAAACTGTCTGCAGAGGTGTTGTAAGCTGTTTTGCCAAGAAAACATATTATATTAGATCAAATCTGCCTGAATGATAAAAGCTTAAGTAATGCAAAGACACCTTTTTTAAAGTGATGAATTGCTGAAAGGCTCTCTTACGTCCTTAAGCACTTTTTCTGCAAGAGTTGATTCAGGTGTGTGCAGGCTAACCATGCAAACCTTAAATCACTTAACTGATGTATTAAATGGTTTGACTTCTGAGGCTTTCCGCACATGCACCTCTTTTGCCGAACATCCCGTATAAAAATCATGAGATGAAAAATCCCCTCACCGGCTCACTTTCTGGTCTTTCATCTAAAGAGCAGAAAGTGAGCCGGTGTAATATGACAGCTAAATTGACGGCATTGGACTGACTAAGCTGACTGTTCTGAAGGTCTAATGAAAGGTTTCTTTGAGAGGCCATGTCAGCAGGTGAATGAAGGTGAAATATGTTGGCTCCCTTCGTGGGACATAGCACCAAATGTGTATGTCCCTCCTCCTCCTCGCTCTCTCCCCACCTGTCTTCTGCTCTCCTATCTCTTTCTCCCTCTCTCTCTTTCTCCCTCTCTCTCTTTCTCTGGGCTGAAAAGAAAGCGTCTGTCTCTGCTTTGATAGTTGGAGTTATTGTCGGCTCCAATGGTGATCTGAGGCCTATCTGTATGTGTGACTGATGGCCAGAAACACTCATCAAAGCTCTTATCTACGTATACCATGCACAGTGTTACTTTCAACGAACTGTGAGTAATGATAGCTGAGGTAACATACTATATACTGTATATATAAACGTATCCACTAACAAGTAATTATTTTATATGGGAGTGCAGGTTGATCCTTCCATCAAGGGGCATGTGGACTGTCCTTCTTCTTGTTTCACCATGTGCATTTGTCTCCTGACACTAAGCTATACTGATTACTGTTTTACAGTTTATACCAAATGATCATGGGATTCAAACTGAGAACTCAAGCACAAGGTTGTCTCTTTATCCTTTTGACTACAGTGTTTTTCTTGGCCCACCTAAAAAGATTTACAGAATAAAACTCACATCTCCTGTCAAACGCAGTGTTACAGAAAAAGGCAGACACCATTCAGTCAGTTGGTCAGTCACACACTATCTATCTGTCTGTCTGTGTCTGTGCTAACAGAGGAGTTATTTCACTACAGCTACCAGCTACCTTTGATGGTCCTTCTTGATTTATAGCAACATTAAAAGGCTGTTGCCGGCATTTGCATTTTTATTTTATGTTTCCTCTTGCTTGCATGAAAAGATGCTGTGACTTATTAGTGTGACAGATTCTGCAGAGGACAGTGTTTTGGTGTGTGGAGGGGCGGGTGGGTGTGTAGGGGGCGGATCAGTGAGACTGCAGTCTGTGCTGCATGCATTTCAATGATTACGTTTCAAATCTCACATCATACTTTTCCTGGAAAGTTTTAATGAACTTAAAATGCATTTAGTGGACACATTGAACAAAACACAGAGGGAATTAAATTCATTCACCTGGATACACATTAATGATAGCTGTTGTGTTTATTCTGAATGTACTCTGAAGAGAAAACACCTCTGCAACACATCACTGGTTTGATTGACTTGATTGACAATTCAATTAGAATCAAATTACATTCTTGTCCAAGGACACACGCTTTTACATGATCTTGTTTTTCTCTATGTTCTGCTGTTCAAACTGCAGCTCAAGACAAAAATGGAATCTGACACCACCTTGCATCGGGCCCCTGGGCTAGTGAGAGACAATATGTTGTTCTAATATGCTAATTTTGCATTAAGAATTCAGTGAAAATGAGCATGTGAGATGATCACACCATTAAAAGTTAGCATTAGCAATGTAGTATGTTAATCAGGCCAGATGGGACCATTCTGTTTGTGTAAATTAACTCTCTGTACTTCTTTGTCGTTAGACCTGGAAAGATATTCCTTGACAGCCCTTTGAGAATGTTTTCATTAGAAATACACTATATTTGTGTTAAATATATTGGCTGAAACATTTATGCTGAAGTATATAACTTTAAGAAAAGTATGTTATGTTGATAAGAGAGACAATGTTTTTTTGAGTGAATGAAGCACTACATTTATGTTATACACAGGAGTCATATAGGGAGGTGGTTGGGGTGTATGGTGAACATGCAAAGCACAGGACTTTGACACCAGAGACAGGGGTGTTCCTGTGTCATGCCTGTGGTTAGGTTTAGACAGCAAATGCACTTAGGTTAAGGTAAGTCAAAAATTGTGGTTTTGGTTGACTCTTTACCTAACCAACCGTAACCAAGATCTGTGAACGCCTAAATATAACCATAAAAAAGGTTTTATAATGCTTCAGTCAAGCAGATATTGTACAGCAAGATAATGTAATATGGTGGAAAACAAATTAAATACATGAGTAAACATTTTACTACTATGTTCAGTATCATTTCGCGACTTGCCAGATACACCGATTGACAACATTTCCTCATTGTGTTGATAAAAAAACACAATCCGAGTGGATTTACATTTGCTCCAAAACTTATTAGCTGTTGCAAATTTGTTGTATGTAAACATAATTTGTAGGAGATAGGGTTGTACACATGCACATTTAAGAAATTCCTACTTGAGCCTGTAAGCCTTGATATGTGTGTTTGTGTGCTTTCCCATAAGCTCCAGGTCAACCTTTTTTGTCTCTTTTGCTACCTGCCAACATTCCAGTTGGGTAGTGTGTTTTGTTCTCCTACCTCATACTTACACTTACTAATGTCTTGACTGTGATGCAGTCTATATATGTATGTATATATATATATATATATATATATATATATATATATATATATATATATATATATATATATATATATATATGACTCTTCACATCATCATGCTGTATTTTAACTTTTGATCACTATGCCAGTTACTGTGCAACACATTTGAATTTTCTGATACACAAAACACTGGGGCTATTGTAAAAGAAAATTGACTATATTACACTTTTTTTTTTCTTTTAGCAATGGTGTTCATTTCTAATTATTTTAGCCTACTACTCATGGATAAATGCAGGGAAAACAGCTGTCTGCACTATAAACTAACTGTTGCCTAACAGTAAACTCCCCCTGTTAAAATCCATTATTTTTATCCCCTGAATACTGTCATTATACTAACAACACTGAACAAACTGTCTCTCACACAACCCAGTATCCCTCTTTAGCCAAAATCAGTATTAGTTTTCCACCACTGTCCCCGGGCATGTTCTGGCTCTCTGGCTCCATAATCCAGGGCATATTCTAAGATCCTTAACCCAGCAGCAAGCTTTGTTTTTGGGCTTTAGTCCAGCTCTGCTCTTGGGAGGTCCAACAGCTCCTCCAAACCCCCTCTAGTAATTTTTTTGGCGTGAAGGATTTTTATTTTCAATCACGCTGTCCCAATTCCCGGGACAATTAGAGGTCATCACAGAGCAGTTTATAGAAAGTGCAGAGTAACAGAATGTTGTTTTGGAAAGTTGTAATGGTCCCTTGTGTGTGTGAAAAGGCTTGGAAAAGCAACATTAAAAGAAAAAAGACTTGTACAATACATAAACAGAAATAGGTTGCTTATCTTCTAATAATTTTTACTTACCGGAAAATCCTGTTTATCCAAATCCTTCAGGAGTCGAGGTTGTCCACGAAAATTAAATTTTCTGCATAGACATTCATTGAAATTCCTCACCAGATCTCATTCAAGCTCCGAAATTTGAATAGAATATATTTTCATTTTCCTATTGCTTGTGCTCATTATCTCGATTCAATCCACAAGTAACATCAGAGATCTGAGGCTTTGACACACATAGGTTGTACGGTATCCCACAGTGCTAATAAAGCTTTACCACCTGTTGCATTAATGCTTACAATGTAGAATGTTTGTTGAGAAAACAGCACATTTTTTGTCCTTCCATCTTCTAACACCATCTAGATGTACATTTGAACACTATAACCAATTCCTCACATTCTTCCCATGGGAGAAAATTTGGTCTATATTTTTACATTGAATATTTGTTTAAGACCAGACAGACCATTAATCTGACATTATTGTATTAAAATCAGCCAATGTTGCTTAACAGCCATTCACCAAAGCTATTAAGCACTTGACTTTTTTTTAAAATAACCATGGTGCACTCGTTCACCTTTCATGTGACTCCTGCAAACAAACTAAACAGTGCTCCCCCCTCTCTCTCTTTCTCTCTCAGCCATTATCTTGTCAGCATGAGGTCATTGTCTGATCCAAGCCCAATGTCCCATGTCATTTCCTTCATAAACAAGTCTGACTTCCTCTTAAGGGTCCATATCAGCTGTCTTATCCTGTGAATGCCCCAGTTGGACTTGAGTTCATTTCAGAGTGTCCTTGCCCTCCCCCCACATACAGCCAAACTCTGTATTAGTTTTTATTCATTTTGTATAGCTGCATGAAATTATATTTACTATTTACTCTGCACCAGACTGTTTAGTTCTACAGTGTTTCACACAAAGTAAGAATAGGCTACTAGTGTGCTGCAGAACCACAAAAGACCAGTTTAGTGAGTCAGATATTATCCCAAAATCATCCCTGTATGTATGTAGAGTCTACTTACCCTGACTCACAGCACAGATTAATTGAGTGAAAACATCTGACATTTCACTGGGCTGTTGGTGGAGTAGTGTTTGGTTTGTACAGCAGTGTGGATCAAGTGTGCAACCACAGGCTACCCTGATGTCAAACAAATCTCAGGCACCACAGTAGTGTGGAATTCAACAATATAACTCTGTTTGACCATTTAAAAGGCCTTGCACGCCTGCAGATTTATTCAAGTGGAGTTTTAAGTTCTGTAAATCAGCAAGGTAAAGGGAATGACTATGACATGATTTTTGTAAGTTTTATGGAGTGAAGCACAGCTGTAGCCTGCCTGCAACAACATGGGCTGGGTTACTGTATTCAGCCAAGGTAATCACAGTCTAGATGAGCTTTAAAGCTGATGGTTGCTGGTGGGGGAAAAAGGGACCTGTTTTCTTTGCCAAACCCCCTCCTCACTTAGTTTCTCAGGGAAGTTTGATATGGGTTAGGAGTTTAAAACTGCTACACACCCATGTGTTTTAACAGTTCTCCACCACATGTGTTATCAGCTGCACCATGAATGTGAAAAAGCCCAACAGGCCGAATGACATCATGCCCTGTGTAAAACTAGATATAGTTTAACACATAAGGGTGTAACAAATGTAGGAAATGGGAGTGATTGTTGAAAACAACTGAAAGCATTGCAAACAAACAAAGATAAAGATGTCCAAATTGTTAAAGTGTGAATCTCACATTTGGCTTTTCTGTGCACCCTTTGGAAACGTTCAAAACTATACTACAGTTGGTGGTTTGACCTGTCAGAGACAAAAGCAGGGGTGATAACTCCAATCTCTGAATCAGACTGTGTGTTTGATTTGAATTTCAGTAAGATCTTTGAACCTCTCAGGCTTGCAACAGTAGCATCCTTTACAATATGAAAGTAATGTTGAAATCCTTGCCTGTATCGATGTGTTTTACTACGACATGGCTATAGAAATAGATTTTAGCTTCAAATTGATTCTTGCATGTGCTAGCCCTTTAAACGCTCCGGCATAGTCAGCTGTTTAGGGTTGAAATGTTTTAACATTCAAAGCTTCTCCACATGTGTTATCAGTTTAGCCATAATGAGCAAGAAGCCCAGTGGCAGAGTGACATAATTTATAGTTCAGAACTAACACACTGGGGTGGAACTGGAAAATAGCAGGGAATCTTTGGAAATAAGTGGAAATTAAGAAAGACTGAAAACAATGGAAACAATGATGGCTACAGTTTGTCTGGAGAAGGGGTTCATGATGATATGCAGTTATTCACTCACATTTGAAACTTGAGCATGTTGAAGTAATTGCTTTTGACGAGAATACAAACAGTGAGCACAGTGTCTCATCAGTGCTGAGTAGGGCAATAGAGGATGGACTGCCTCTTCAGCACTGGAGCCTTCAGTTTAGACTCCTCAGAAAGATGTGGGCTCTTTTCAGAAAAAACCCAGTGATGACACTAGATCAGCCTAATAAGTTTCTTTCAGCATACCAACTTACACTTGAGAGTGAGAGAGCTAGTACTGTATGTCCTTCCTCAACTTTTAGAAGAAGGAACTCCATCTTCTAAAAACCAAAAAATGACTTTATTTTAGTGAATAGATAACATAATAAAAATATATTTTGATACCACATCATAAATAATGGCAGAAAAGAGACCCCTAAAACTAAATATCAGCAACACCCTGTCACGAAAGGAATGTTTCAAATGATGATGTAAAAACTGCCACACAATGCAATAACTTTCCAAAAAGTAGTTTAATATCCTTAAAATGGGTCTATAATGTATGTGTTATCTGATGATGTAATATTTCAGGAGGAGTTAATACATACTTATTCCTATTACAGTATTAGCCAATATTATATATATTCCCAGAGCAAAAATTTGTTATAAAGACAAAATTATTGTAATAATATGTCAGTAGACCTTGTGGGACCTAATTACATTATCAATGTATTAAATTCTTTACCCATTCAGATTATAATACTTTTACTACAATTTGAGTGTGTTTAAAAAATCTTAGAAATTTGATAATGGGATATTCTGGTGAACATTGTAAGGCCAACACGTCACGTTATAATTTAAAATAAACTTAATTTCCCCTCCTACTTATGCTACATTAATGATATTAATATTAATAGATACATTCCTGAGGACATTAGAGTAGTGCCTCCTCCACTCAACAAGGTTTTTTTGATTAAAAAAGATAAATCAGCTCAAGTCATATGAGCACTGGCTCTTCTTCTACAGCACTACCAAGAGGCGAATTGCTGATGTTGTTAAACTAAAAGGGAGAAAACTTTAGGGAAGATTACATCATCATTGTCATCACCACCATGACCACTGCCCTGACCAGCACCATCATCATCACTACCGCTCTAACCACCACCACCATCACCATCATCATCCTCATCTTCCAGAGCTCAGCGCACTAGCATAATGACTCTGAGATTTAAAGCCCTGCTGGAAAAATGACATCATGCTTTTTTTCTCCCTCTATAACTCTCCAGGGAAGTAGTTTTGTAAATGATGTGATGTGTTGGCATCTTTGCAGGAATTGTCAGCTGCTTTGCTGTCTACATCTCACAGAAAAGGCCCTGTAGGAAAGTTGACATCATTCTCATGCTGCAGAACAATAACTGGCATCCCTAATCCTCTGACATAAAATTGACATATGTCTGGAAGAGGGGAAATATATGACAACAATGGAAATCGTTGGCCCTTCTGCAGGAATCGTTCTGGAGTTAAATGGAGGGGACTGAAGTGTTTTAGCAGAGCAGCAGACTTGGCAGCGACACGGTCCAGGAACTGTGAATGTAAGGGCTCAAACCTTCCTCAACATATGCTGTCACACATCTCTGTGCGATGCTATGTATCGCACAGAGATGTGTGTGTAGCCTATCTACACTGTAACGTCTAAAATCAGTTAATAACCCTCTGGAGTGTGACTTGAGTCTGCCCTCGGGCTAAATGACATAATTCCCAGACATTGGGATCATAGTGTAAAACTTGAAACGGATATAAAAATGGGGAAACGAGGAGGTTGGAAGCATTTGAAAAATCATTACCACATTGAAGAGCTCAAGGTTAAAAACCTAAAACCCATCATGTTTGGATCTAAACACAGAGAAGTAAGCCTCCTCCACCCTCCACATGGTTTTGATTTTAGCTGTGTTAAACTAAAACCAAAAGTGCTACAGGCAAAATGGATTAAATCCTACTGGCTGGGGTAATGCTAGCTGATTTAAATAGTTGTGTGTAGAACTCCTCTGGTGGATTTAGCACCCTAAAAGTGACAGCATGGTGGGAAATGATGACCATAGCGCTAGAAAGGTGTGTGTTTGTTAGCTGTCAGCAGTTTCCTAAGGAGAGAGAGCGAGCGAGCGTGTGTGTGTGTGTGTATTTGTGGTAGATGAAGTGCCACAGAAAAAAAACCAAATGCTCAAAATGCCACACTGAGCCACACTCATGCATACACACAACTATGGCAAAGTGGTGTGTTTTCACAGAGAGCTGACAGCTAGGTGATGTCATCTTGCTTAAATCTAGCTCTAGCAATATGCATCAGTTAATGTGTCAGTGTGGGGTGTATGTGAGAGTGTGTACACATGCATATTGCTATGACTCTCTATGTTTATTAGTGTTATTGATTAAGAAGAAGAATTTTAATCAGAAAATACAAAACATGCCTGCCATCTGAGTCATATATACAGTATAGTATACTGAACATGTGTCAATGTGTGGATTCATTTTGTTCATGTGCAGGTGTTTCAGTCATTTTCACCCACTTACAAACACACTCTGTATTAGGCTCATTTCACACTCTTCCTTGCTGAATTTTCTCTAAAGACCACTAGATGTTGATTCCAAGAAAACTCTTACTGGCTGAGAGGGTTCCCCGCCTCTGTCTTGATATACAAAGTCAAGTCAAGTTTTTACATAAGACATTACAGTCCCAATAGCTAAGCTTACTTCTAAAAAAAATGTTAAATTAAAAAGATCTGAGGGCTTAAAGAAAGGTGTGATTGGAAGCTTGATTGACAAGGAGTCTCAGCTTATCACTCTTGGCTGTGCTGCTTGCTAGTCAGTCCAACCAGGCCCCATCCTACTGCAGTAAAATTGTTATTGTTATTTATGCTACTCAAGGCCGGACCTAGCACATTCGGTACCATAGGCAAGCTTCCCCTGGCGCTTCTGGGTGGCGCCCTAGGTGGCCGCCGATGTCGCCTATAGGAAACGCCCCTCCCTCCCGATGCTACTAACACTTTCGTACTGGATCAGTGCTCAAAATGCTGATTGCATTCAACAACTGAATCATACCTGTTAGCTTTATGGGTTGGTATGCTTGAGAAAGTGCCCGCTTCTTGATTTACAAGTCCTGATAATTAGGGTCTACTGGTAAAGATGATGAACTCCATACAGGTCACAGTTCATAGGATGATGTCTGGCATTTATTGTTGTCATTTGCTTCCTGGCCTGCTTTTTAATACACCATCCTACAGCATACAATTACTGTTAATAAAACCAACAGTAACAGTAATAACAGCCATCTAGATCCTGTCTGTTGACTCAGTCCTCTAAGGGGTGATGGCATCACTGTCTGAATAATGAAAATCTGTATACCTTACACTCTCTTTAGATGGCACAATGAAGCTTGGTCTCTGACTCACATGAGTCATGCTGATGTCTATAGAGGAAACATTGTGTATTGTGTTTGAATCAATGAGGAAAGGAGTCTGCTGGCTGAATCATTTGGGTTATCCTAACCACGTGACTCATTTGACAAGCAGCATAAAGCAGCTTCCTTGTATCAAATCCGAAAACATGATCTTAGAGTAGGATCTTGCAGGGTTATAGTCAGTAAATTAGCGAGTCCCTATATAATAAGTGAAAAAGTAAAGGATCTATTTCCATCACTTCAGAGGACATTACATTGACTTACATTAATTTCCTGGAGACTTACACTAACCCTAACCCTAACCACTACTTGCTTAACCCTTACCTTAAACCAAGTCTTCACCCTAAAACGTAATGATTTACGTTATGGAGACTTGCATTTTGCCCCCAAAAGGAAGGCGAGTCCCCACAATGTGTCTGTGTGAACAGATTTATGTCCCCACAACATGAGTAATACATGTCCACACACACACACACATTTGAACACATGCACGTGCTTCCTTGTTTATCCAGTTGCCATAAAAACACAATCAGCCACAAGTCAACATTGAATGACTCCAAACAAGCTGGATTATTGGTCTAATTAAGCCTTAATAAGCCCTTATTAAATGGCTGCAG
The DNA here is from genome assembly GCF_020085105.1 of Siniperca chuatsi. Classification (NCBI taxonomy): domain Eukaryota; kingdom Metazoa; phylum Chordata; class Actinopteri; order Centrarchiformes; family Sinipercidae; genus Siniperca; species Siniperca chuatsi. The sequence continues at coordinate 18,846,355 of NC_058050.1, forward strand.
GCCTCGTTAGGCGGTTCATTAAGTCATTTCATCCTTTTATTCCTTCATTAAGTCTCTTCTTCTCTCTTTTCTTCTCAGGGAGTGTGGGAGTGGTGAGGTCTGGGAGATCACAACCTTAATTCTCTCCAAGACAGACAGTTTAATTAACACTGGAGGAATCCTCACTGGCTCCAGACCTCTACAATGGGAATGTACAGGGGAATTTGTATGCCAAGGTAAGGCACTAAGCTGATGTGTTTTGTACTGGCAATATACACTAATAACCTTTTAAATTACAGCTACTGTGCTGCCTGTATTTATGATGAAATTAGATGGTAATATTGAATGCATAAAAGCATATGAATATACATGTAATTTACCAGTGTTTTAGAGAAATGCCTGAAAATGTTAATTAAATGTGAGCGCATTTTTTCTTATTTTTTTTCACCAGACCCCAATATAAGAAATAAGGAGTAAAGTAAACAATAAATAAATTGCAAGGCATAGAGCTACTGTATATACTACTGGACTATGAGATATAAAACTTTTCTAAGTAACTGACAGAAGGAAAGGGGAGGTAACCCTCTGTTGCAAATTTCCCTGTCTCCTCCCTCCCTTTCATTATGCATACAAGTATGTGCAGCTTTCCCACAGTCGACACTGACATTTTATCTGCAGCAGTTCTAAAAAAGTTCAAAATGATACTGTCACATCACTTGTGTGTAGGTTGTTTACAGTTTAAAGCAGGAGATATTGACCTATTGATTTCATAAACCCACAAAACCAAGTGAGGGCTACCTGAAGTGGCTAATAGGAGAAATATTCTAAATGTTCTACAAATAATCATCCACAACCTCATTGATTTTGTTTTCACATGCAAAGTTAAATTAATGTTGAATGCGTATTGTTAAAGGTTTAAGCTTTTCACTGTTTCAAGCCTAACTTTGGTGAGACTTTGTCAATCTGCTTCATTGGTTTACATTTTGCAACAACGTTTCCCTTCATTATGTCCCATCACAATATCCTCTTTAAAACAGAAATCAGTATATCCGTTTTGGGATGCAACAGGTTTCAAAATACCATTTCATGGGGATGTGGAACACACGGTTCTCATGCATTTTTTGACAGATATTTGCTGTGTACTTGGATTTATCCAAAAGAGTAACTGAGACTAGTCGAGAGCAACAAGATGCAAAGGGACGCACACGCATCCTCCAAACCAGTTTATAACTTAAAGATTATAACTTAAAAACACTAAAACTTTCCCTTTGAGCAGTGCAATACAAACTGTTTACCCTAAAGCTCAAAAGTTAAAGATTACAGTTAGTAACACCTGCATGTTTTAATGTCTGCTGTGTGGGGGGATTTCCAATTCGGTGTGGAACACTCAGAGGTGAACTTTGCACGCACAGACCTTTTTCCCTTTTCTCGTGCCAATAAACAGCACCACAGAGAATGTTTGCTGCTAGCAGTGAAGAAAGTTACACCCCAGGGAATCTTAAGGGAAGCAGGTGTCTTAGTTCTTACAACATAATGCAGTCTATTATTGTATAAGGATCAGTATGAATTTATTGTATGAACATGGATAGCTCTGTGTCCCAAAGGTAAAAAAACACACCTGTGGGTGCAGGTGTGTATGGAGACAGGCAATGATAAAATGCTGAACCAGTGACACATGGGGACTGGGCCAAATTTACCTCATCTACTGTATTTTGACTGAAGGAGGTGTGCATGTGTGATAGGGCGAGAGAGAGTTTGGATCCTGCTGAGGTGACAGATGTTCGTGGCAGAGATAGGCAGAGAAGTGTTCAAATTAATCCAGTGTGGGTGTCGTGTGTGTGTTTGTATGTGAGAGAGGGAGTACTCTTCCCCATGGAAGTCAGAAAAGCTGTCCTTCACCTATCTGTGTTGTCTTCACGGCATTGTGTGTGTGTGTGTGTGTGTGTGTGTACTTTAAGACGTCTGCCTTCAGCCATGAAGTGATTGAGTTTCCTGAAGCTTCAGCAGATGTCCAAACCCCGGGATTCACCCTCTGCCTCTTTCAATCTTTTGCTCTCTTCCTGTCTTTGTTGTTTTGGATTTCTATGAGCTCCTACTGTATTTCCCTTTTATATTCTTTCTGTCCTCCTTGACTCTTTGTCTCCCTCATTTTCACAAACTCATTTATTCCAAATATTCCAACACACACACACACACACACACACACACACACACACACACACACACACACACACACACACACACACACACACACACAAACCTACTCAACATACATATACAGTACATACATATACAGGCTGTTGATGTTGACTGAGGATGCAGATAGGCATGCACCCACGCACGGTTAGAAACACAAGGAAGTGCTGGTTTGCATGTTATGCAAAATTATAGCTCCTGTATAGGAAGAAACACACACACCCTTATATGTCAAGTGATTAGTTACACAATTAGAACCATAAGTTCCATTAAAAAGCAGAAGCTCTAACTGTTTGTACCTTTGTGAAGGGAGAAATGAAACTTGTGAAACTAAAAAATCTACAGGCTTATATGTTTTACATTGTGTTGCCTTGTTCGACATCCAGCATGATCCAGCACACAAATTAAAAGATCAGAGCTACCTACCATAGTGTTATGTGTTTTCTAAAAAGCTCACAATCTGTCCGTATTGCTATATGCTGTTAAAGTAATTAACCTGTCCAGCCAGTTTTGGGAGATGCAGAATAATCTTACAATGTGCATCCATCTTTGCTGCACATTTTAAAATGATGATTATTCCAAAAAAATATTGGATATTACATAATTTTAGTGGGTACTCTCCAGTTTAATATAATTCTAAATCTGGAAATTAGGGGAAGATGCTTTGGACAAATGCTGAACCCACAAGATTAACTTTGTCTGCTGAGCAAGCCAGCCCTTGTGCTGTAATTGTAGAAATCAAGCAATTGTCAAAATCAAGCAATTACAAGACATTGGTCACCAGCCCTAGGGGCAGAACTTCAGACTAGGGGACAAATGGCATTCATGTAAAAATACAAATACACAAACGGACACGCACACATACATCCAGGCAGTCACCCACACATTTCCTGTGTGTTTCATGTAAGACAGTCTTTTCTTCTTTCTCTTCTGTTTTGAGAGGAAGTGCGGGTCTAATGACTTTTCCTATGCGTCACAAACACTGCATGTGGGAGGCAGACGGCCTCACTGCACGTGTGTGCATGTGAGAACCTTCATGCATATATGTATGAGTTTGTGAAAAGCTTGATACATGCAGGTTTTGTTATGCATTTGTTAGAGGCTTCATGTGTATTTACGAGTTTGTGTTTTTGAGAAACTTCACATTTGTTTTTTTGTGTCTGTGAGATAAAGTTATGCATGTTTACGTGTTCTCAGGAAATGTGCACACTTAGCTACTGCTGAGTATTTTTTGGTGTGTCTCTGGAAAATAGGTTTGTCTCTGGGGAATTTTACACATATGCTTATTTCACTGTGTGCATTCGATGTGACCATGTGTGCTTGTGAGACACTTCTGTATGTGCTTGTAATGAAGCATAACCAAACAGTACTGTATGTGCGTGCAGTTTGTTTTTGCATGTACTTCTTGCTCAGATCTTGTAAACACTGCTACCACTGAGACCTCACAGTTTGTAGAACTCACTGTTTTTCTGTTTTTGTACTACTCAGACTCTCTATATCGATCCCGATCAATATTTTATTTCTTATGAGAATGACTGTGGACCGAGGTGAAATTTCAGTTATAATTTGTTGTAGTAATATATCCTATATTTATGATGGTTGCTAAGCTTTGAAGGAGAATTCTACCCTAACATGAATCAATGAGCTGTCAGCTTTTTTAAATAAAATTTGAAAAAGTTTTCTAAACATTTTTAGGGTTTGACTAGGTATCTCAGTCTTGTTGTATTAATATATATATACATACATACATGTACCCCAACCTGTGGCCATATTGTGCTTTTTGGCTTTATTGTGTTATATATCTTTTTGTGCATGTAATAGGTTTGCAAAGAGAAAAAGCCCAAAGTTTACCCAAAGGGAGTTAAAAAACACTGCTCCTGAACTGCCTGAAAACAGCTTGATTGTAGTCCAGCCTTTACTTCCGTAACGTATCTACATCACTATGTAACACAGTTTCCACAACTACACCTAAATATGAAGTTAAAATAATGTTAGATACCCTCCAGGCAGTCAATGGGCATAATGTTGTTACTGTAATGTAGAGTCAGTGCACAGTTAAAACGTTACCTATGAAAAATAAATTAGTTACAAATGATTAACTTACCACTCTGAAACGTCTTGCTCCAGTCTAGGCTGGTTCGGGTTGTACAGCTGAACCGAAGCCATAGTTACCGGCTGAAGCAGTTTTGTTTTGGATCACACTACCTTGCTCGTCAGGACCTGCCCTACTCTGCTTCTGATTGGCTAGTAGCATTTACCTAGTGTGCTGTGCATGTGCAACTCCCAACAAAGATCGAATAGAAGTGAGATGCCTCACTCAGTTGCTAAAATGGAGCGTTCAAGACACAGGGTGAAAAGAAGTTCTGCAGCAATGTGCAGTATCAGAAAAATATGGTGTTTTTTGAAACTTAAACCATGTAAACCTATTCTGCTACAACCCGAAAATAAAATTATGAACCTGAAAATGAGCATAATATGACCACGTTAAAGACATTCTGTGTATATTTGGCAGTGAAAAGTGAAAGAATTATGACTAGATATATTAGCATTGGTTTTGATTTCACTTGTCAGGGAATGTCAGTCTTTTCTAACTTAACAAACCAATATGTATTACTAAACTCCCAATGTAAACATAACATTGATTAGTCAATTCATAAAGTGGTTTACTGATACAGGGTTCCCTTACTAACACAACCAAAACTGGCTCTGTTCAGTCACCTTGGGAGTCAAATATCTAAAGCAATGGTAAACAATCAGGTGTCTGGCTCTAAACATCTCCAGAAGTGTGAATAATTCATCATTGGTTGCCATAGTGAAACAAGGTTAGCTAATCTTGCAATACTTGGTCCCCCAAGCTACAACTGCAGTGAGCTTCAACAGTTCATCTGGGGCCACAGAGAAGTGTTTTGCTCAAAACGAGTACCCATTCAAAGACCAAGGTTGGTGCTTAGCTATGAGCAAGTGACTGTTGAAACATTATTTTAGGTGAAATGAAAAACAGAATCAAAAACAGTCTTTTGATTGGATCCAAGGCCTTTGCTGAACTCTTCCTCCAAACTCATCACTCCCATTCTTTACCTTTGCTCCCTGGTGCCAATTCTATCATTTCCCTTAGTATGTCTTACTCTTATGCACACCCACTCTCCTTCTCTTTCATGTCTTTTCTCCTGTTCCTCCCTCCCTCTATCCCTGTTCTTCAATCACTCAGTCCTCCCTCTTTTCATTCCCTAACTGTGGATCTGTATTCCCCTCCATGTTTATTTTCCACATGCATATCTCTCTCATTGCTTTCCCACCTCTCTGTCTTTCTGTGTCTCTCTTCTGTTTCCAACTTCAAATATGCTTCATTGGCTTTACTAGGAAAAACCTGTTGTCAAAGCTACATAACTTATGGTAATCGGACAAGTAGACATTCATAAATTCAGTAACAGAAGAAAAAAAGACAACAGAAAATCATTAACTTAAACAGGCTGTGTACTGTAATTCTCATCTCTCAAAATATGATAAAATGAGGATAGTTCAGTTAGCTACAAAACCAGTTGAGAAAATGATGGAACACTATTCATTACAATATACCTCAATCATAAATATACAAAACAAAGTTTGAATTTAGTTTAAAGGAACAGTTGGGAAATACGCTTATTTCTTATTTCTGGACGACAGGCGGATGACAAGATCGATAATACCTTCATATCTGTATGCTAAATATGAAGCTACAGCTAGCAGCCCAGTTAGTTAAGTGTAGCATAAAGGCTGGAAACAGGGGGAATCAGTATAGATTAAACAAATGAGATATAATGTGTTAATTAGCAAGCTTTAGAGGTGCTGGCCGTTTATTTTTGAGGTGATTGTGTTTCAATTACCAGGTTATCGCTGACCACAAAATGTATTTTCAGTCAAGCATTTTACAGAATTTTGTTTTATGTGGCATGCAATTCCAGAATTCCAGAAAATGGATCATGTATAGTTTTATTGATTATTAAATATTGACTCAGTGTAACCCTTTGAGTTGTATCAATTTTACCAAATTGCAATTTAATGGAGGGGATGAGTTGGGTTTTGCCTCTTCGCTGGGAACATGTAAAGAGAGTTCGTATCTCCTGCTTCCCCTCCCCTCTCTCTCTCTCCGTTGCTCTCTTTAGATCTCTTCACACCCTCTCTCTTTCAGCTCCACATCATCAGCAGTGAGGCTGCTGTTGCAGTTGAGTTCAGTTCAGTTGAGGTCAGACAGACAGTGTGTGCTGCCCCGGGGAGATACAGACTGGCTACCAACCAGATAAGTTGGAAGGCAATGCCCTGGTATTTCATCCCTCTCTCTCTCTTTCTCTCTCTTTATGAGAGCTTGCTGCGTTGGAGGCTGAGAAGAGCTCCTGGGAAACAAACTCTGACCATTAGAGCAAATAATAATAAATGAAATACTGTCTGTCTCACTCCTTCTCAGCCTCCCTCCCAAACTCTCCATCTCATCTCCCATGTGCACACACATACACACACACACACACACACTCAAACACAGATTTGAATGATTTATTTATGTCAGCATAAATTACAGCAATATCTGGTGTACCGTATGAGAATCAGATACTGGTGCAGTTAGTGTTTTAGCAGTGATGTTTTGTGGTGCTATCTTATTTTGATCAGTGTGTGTCTGTGTGTGCATGTGTGTGTGCACGTGTGTTTGTTTAAACTCACTTGGCTTTCCCTGACAAGTTTGATCTGAGTAAACAAGGAGCCAGCCAAATAACTGTGTAGTGAGAGAGGGGAAGAGAAAGAGAGAGATAGATAGGGTCAGAAAGTGTGTGAAGCATGCAGGGGCAGACACTTACTCAGGCTAAACCCTGAAGTCATGGGCAGGAAGCTGATATTTTCCCAGACTTACTTTACTCTTTTTTTTTTGGAGTCTGATCCGACAATTGTAACTTCCTCTGAGGGGCTAATAATACAACAGAGCCATTGTGCAACGCGTCATTTCCCCTTGCCTGGTATAGCAAGAGAGAAGGCGTTTGCATGAAATCTTTCCACTCCCAGTGTGGTTGGGTGGAGTTTTTACTGCCATCAGATTAGATTGTCACACCACATCGTAATAATGCACTGTTATAGTCTGGCTCAGATGAACATGAATACACAGATAACTGATACTAACCTGATTACTTATATTACTATATATATATATATATATATATATATATTAATCATATCATTTTTGTTGTTTTCATTCTTTCATTCACTGTCTATCATAATCATAACTGTGCTTTGGCAACACATGTCAAATGTCATGAATTGATAACAGTGCTCTAGCTAGTAGACACTGTACAGTTTCTGTACATTTCCTGTGTCTATATTGAACTGGTGCTGTAGTTTCTTTTCAAATAATTTCTTTTTTGGTGGAGCAGCTGTGTAGAAAGTGTGTGAAATGTGGGAAATATCTCATATCTGGAATGTGGATGGAATTAGACTAAAGCAGACGTGCAGAATAAGAAAGACTTTGAAGATGGATAAACCGTTACACATGCAAGTACACTGGTAGCCATTGTAGATGTTTAGTACACATACAAGGCAGAAAAAAATGTAAAAAGCAGTATTTGATGATGGCTGCATTTGTAAACATGGAGCCATAAATACACACACAGTGGATGAATAAACACACACATACTCAAGGCCAATTTAAGTGAAGTGTTTTTAATATAACACATTTGACACTTCACAAAATGGACATATGGTAAATATAGATTACAATTAGCAGAGGATTATGGAGTTTAAAGATGTGTTCAGACAGAAAGCGAAGCAACTTTTCACCCCACATCATTCACACGCTGGACTGTTTGTGTTTATTTGCCTCAGACAGCCAATGTACCAACTGAGAATTTAGCTGTATGCTAGCTAGTAATGTATGCTCGACCTTGTGTGTGGGATTGTACCTGTGTGTGTATTTGTGTTTGGCTTAGCCTCTGACTGAACTCAGAACTCACCAGAAATTTTGAACTTGTGCAGATGCATCTTTTTGTCAATTCGCTACCCTAGGCAAATTTGCAACAATTTTATTTTTCAGTGTTCTAAAGCATATTTTTTTTAATCTCGCAACTGCAAACAAACAAATCCTCCAATCAGATTGGATGTTGATGGGTCGTGCGAGACCCAAAATAAATGTCACGGGAGAGTGCGATCAGCATCATTTTCTTCTTTTAATGGGTTTTTAATGAAATTTTATATTACTACTGTTATATTACTATTATTAATGGGCCCAACCATGAAATGGCTTCCTTAATAACTGTATGCATCCAAATCTGATTAGCTAACTACTTTAGGTACTGTGTATAGATGATTTAATTCTGATAACAGTAACAATAACAATGCCGCTCTGAAATCTGATGGTCAAACATCTGGTTTGTATTTATTACCATTGCAAACAATATTAACTATCAGAGAAATAAGGACATGATGCATAATGATTTTTATCAACTTTTAGTTCCAAATGCCTTAAGCTGGCATCTAATATATCCTCTAAAGGTTGCTTGGTAAACACATGAGTAACTGTATTTGCATTTCATTAGATTAAAAACATCCATAAGGGCAATATGTGTCTTATTTGTCCTATGGGAAGGGGCCGAGTTTTATTAGAAACTGTGTTGTGGGCAGGTGCGGTATTGAAAACAGTCCCACACAGACTTGAAGGCTGAATGTGAGATGCAATTACTTGTTAGATGGATGTTTTTTGTAGTATACTTGACACAGCCCTGTAAAATACATAAGTGGTCTTTCAAATTAAATATTAACCCTAGCATTGTTTTCACATTCACTGCATACCTATGGTATACCTATATTGCATCAAACATGGACTTTTATACAGTATAATGTTTTGTTGCATTTTTAAACACAGAAACCTTCACTTATTATTCACCTTTCCTAGACACACACATGATCAATGGTGTGTTACTCTTACACGAGTTGTGAGAAAGAAGTAGATTTTATGACCTAGACAGTGCAACATTAATAAGACAAATCACTGTGTATCCCAGCTTACCCTTGATCATCCCCACAGGCAAAGCAAACTCAGCCTGTCTGGCCGGGTTGACCACTTTGTCTGTCTATGTGTGTCTGCGTGTGTGTGTGACTGTAGCCTTGCATGCATCCCTATCTGTTCATCTGGCTTCTGGCCTGTTTCGCTGTTTGTCTCCATGTTTGGCTAACCATGTATGTTTCATTTCTATCAGTAAGTCTATCAATTGGTGTGTGTATGTGTGTTTCCATGGGTGAAATGACCACTGGGTTTCCCACTGTGTTGACCACATGCTCCACACCATTCTCCTCCTGTCCTCCTTTTTACCCCCCCTGGCCACTCTACCTTGACCACCTATGTTGTTCTGTCTAGCCTTGCTTCTTGTGTTGGACTGAATGGTCAGATTTTTTCATCCTTGGGGTTTCGGGCCCCATGTGGGGCCCCTGCAGGTGAAAGTGGTACTCCATGAAAAGAAATCCTACTGGCAGAACAAAACAAATGCAAAATGGTATACAGGACATTTTCATACAAATCAATTTTGCTGCTCTCAATTGAAAAGCCAAATTCCACAGTAGTGATTCAACCAGTGCTCACTTCTCACAATTTAAAATGTTCCGGAAAATCATATGGTATCAAGTATGTCTTTTCTGGCATCTCTGTGTCAGCAGCTACAGATCTGGGAATCACAGAATTACCAGGGATATCCACCTTCACTGAACAGATAAAGCAATGAGCACCACCTAGAGAGATGATACTAAATTAAAAAGAAAGGAAACAATGTCAACAGTGCTGCACAGTGCACACTGACTGACAAAGAGCACTGTAAAACCACCACAGTTTCAAAGAAGTCCTATACCTTAAATGTGTAGGGTTAACTAAGAGTTAAGATATTGTGATGCTAATGATATCAGAAGGCTAGTCTGAGAATTAACCACTAACACCTTAATTACCATCAGAAACTACTACAAAATCCTTCATCCTCTCTCTCCACCCGATCACAGCTCTTTTATCTCTCCCCTCATAGCCACATTATCCAGTAGTGAGAGACAATAAAAGTCTAATTTGTCTTGGCCAGAGCTTGTGAGCACAAATACCTGACCAGTAGGCCATATGGTTAGTGAGAGTCTAGGGGAAGTGCATGTCTATGTGTATAACTTTACCTGTCTGAATGCATGACATTGTTTGTGTTTGGGAACATGTGCAGTTTGTGTGATTAAGTGTGCAGATATACCCATTTGTCTACGAGTGTGTGTGTGGTGTGTGTGTGTGTGTGTGTGTGTGTGTGTGTGTGTATTTTCCACTCAGGTCTCTTTGCCCATGTCTTTCTCATTATGGCACTAATTACCCGGGAGTGGACTTAAAAGGACATGATTTTTTTTGTCCAGAGACAGGAGGTCCTGGTCTAGACTGATCTGGATGATTAGAAGGTGTGGCACAGTGACATAGAGGGAAAAATAGAGGATTTGGCACAGAGAGTGTTTTTGTTTTACCTGCTTCCTTCCTCTGTTTTAACAGTTTACAAAGGATGCCCGAAAAAGAGGGCTAAGCTGTGCAATGCTTGTGGCAAAATATCAAGACAAAAACTTAATCTGAGCCAATTACATCATGGCATCCCTCTTTTACTGATCAAATTATTCCCTTTCAGTGTGCTCATGAATTCTTGAAGGCACATTACTGATATTGAGTTCATTCAGAACAATTGGAATACATGCTTACACCTCTTTCCCTGCTGTAAACATTCACTTGTTCACTTTAAACTTTCTTCCAGTCTCTATTTAAAGGGCAGACACTTGTAAAACTACCCAGCTGTCTGCTCCCCCTCTGTCTCTCTGTAAACTTAACCATCTGTCTGCCCTCCTCTTTTGACCTTGTTTTGATGAACACTGTTGTATGTGTGTGTGAGTGCACACATGCGTATGTGCATGTGTGTGTGCATACATGTTTGTGGGCTTTCAGTATGACCTTTGACCTTTTGTGACTGACAGGCTAAATCTAGCCATCCTGCCTCTCTCCTTTGCTCTTGTCTCCTTTTCTCCCCTCTGTTTCCTGACTGATAGCCTGTCAGTGGGACAAGCTCTCAGGCTAGGACATTATGTGTGTGTAAAGGTGGATGGGTGGGTGTGTGAGTGCCACTGAGACAGGGAGGGAACGAGAGCATGTTCAAGTGTGTGTTTGTGTATAGGGGAAGGTGTGTGCACATGTTAAGGGGTTCACTGAGGAAGACACTGTCCAGACATTTAAAAAATAACAACCCATATAGTCGTGAAGCTGTGTCTTTGATTGTGTGTCTGTGTGCGTGTGTGTGTGTGTTGTTGCAAACAGTATCTGGTAATTATTAAGTCAGGCTTTGACCTTTGACCCTCTCCTTTGACCTCCCACATCCTGTTCAACTGGAGAGAAGATGGACACACATACATATGCACAACCACACGCATACACACACACCCTAGGGTTTAAGGGATTTGTATTTGTGTGGGCTGGGAGTAAATTCTTTAAATCCTGCTTTATTACAGCCTGTATACCTGTCTGTATCTATTTTATACCATTTTATCAATACCCTGAAGAGTGAGACGCACAGAGAAAAATACAGAGAGTGATTCACAGACAATTTTACACTATTACTTTATACCATATTATTATCATCAACCGGTAAACCCACTTTGTACTTCACACTTATTTTATTTCATACTTATACCCACTTGGTAATTAATTTATTTTCTGACCTGTATTATATTGTATTATATATATATTTTTTTTGCTTAGTACTTCTATTCCGGTGTGCACTGATGTGATAGTGAGCTGCTGTAGCAAAAGAGTTTCCCCTCTAGGATCAATAAAGTATTTCTGATTCTGATTCTGATTCTGATTTGGAAAAATCAAGAATGAAGTAAACTGTTATTGAAAGGTTTTTGACAATTACTGCCAACAGCATTACTATTTATTGATGACTGCATGCACAACGCTTTTGTTCATTTAATAAAATGACCCCAAATGGTATCTTGGCAACAGAGGTTCCTTTCCTGCTAATACAATAAAGGCGAAGAAAGGCAGCAGGAGTAGCTGTGGGCTCTTTTCCTGCTGGATAACATTACTTTGTTATTTTTGTGATAACATCTACTCAGAGCCTTATATTAGCCCTCCATATACCTTTCTGAGGTTTGTGTATTTGTGTGTGCGTCCATGTGTACTGGGCAGTAGCATTTATTTAAGTGTATCCATTTTGTAATGTTGTATATCCACACTACACTGTTTGTCCATTTGTGGTATGTAAAACATATTAAGTAAGAGAAGGAGACATGATTGTCAGTGTCTTTTTCATAGCACATTAATGACTGTCAGTTACTTCTTATCTCATCTCTTAGTTACATTCCTTCCAGTGTACTCACAAACCCCACAACCCCTGGCTATACAGCTATAGCCACTGATGATGAAGCAACTATGCAGCACGGTACAGACCTCCCATTTTTGTGGTTATGGATGGATAGTTATACATGGTTAACCTGGTTAACATTGTGTTTTTGCTTATCCCAGCAGTGACAGCAGTAAATATAATCACAAGATGCTTCAAAATAAAACATAAAGAAAATAATGTATCGGCACATAATGACATTTATTTCTCCAGTCTTCCCAATGTTTCATACATTAAAACACACACAATAAAACAGAATGCAGCAGTATAGAAAACAAAATAATAATAAAAATACAGCAGTGAAGTGGAATTCAATAAAATCACTTTAAAGTGCAGACTCTATTATGGTCAGGCTTGAGTTTAGCTGGAGGGGAAAACTTTGTTTTTAACTGCTGGGTGAATGGGTTGACTTGGCGCTTGGGTGAGACATTTGTTTGGGTAGTGTGTGCGCGAGTGTGTTAGTGCGAGGGTGCAGGTGTGTTTGTGTGTAGATGTTAACGGATGTCTGTGTGTGTAAGCCAAACAGTCTCTATCCTTAATTCCCAGGTGAACTTGGACTTCCTCCCCTTTCAAGTCTTCTTTTCAACACAGACTGACACAAGACATTTCTAAATTAGTCATCTCTTAGCCAGTTCTCCGTCATTCTTCCCTACTTAGATGTTTATTGTTCTTATAATATTTCTCTGCAGTACACAGCATATTTAGCAGCCACAGCAAATTTCAACAATTATTTGACAGCTAATTAAAGCATGTATGTAAAAAAATGTGATAGCATATTTCAAATGATTCTGATGGCATAAGTTTTGGTTTGTCAAAAAAATCAAACATTTTAGTGTATTCCTTTCATGTCATTGTCCCTGGATTGGATTTTTGACGGGAGAGGGTTGGGCATGCATTGCTGTCTGTCACAGTGTCCTTTTTGATACTACATGAGCAGGAACAGGAGTTGCCAAAGCCAGAAATATTAAAATCCTTCCCATAAGGGGATTTAATCTAAAATTGGCAACTATAAGTCATTTATTAGTTTTTTTTTATCACTCTTAAGGTTTTTTGTTCAGAAACCATTCGTCCCTCAGGGCAGTTTCCCATGTCACTTTACCTATTAAAGAGAATTGTAATATGTCTTTATATTGAATATACTGTAGGCCGCCCACGTGCGATGTTTTCTAAGTTCCCAAAGGTGTTAGCTGTCAAGACTTCAGCTGTGTGCTTGTTCATTGTCACCTCACACCAGACCTGACCCTGGTGACTTTTCACCTTTTGAATGGTGAACTTTGACCTTTAGAGAAATGACCCTTGATCTTAACAGGTCCTAATGGTGCGGAGGGGACTGCTGGTGACAGGAGACAGATGGGAACACACAAACATGTAAAGGCAGACACACATGTGCTGGTGCACAGACACTGAGACACACTAATAGAGTGAAATACGTTGCTCTGCAGGCCTGAGGAGTGACAGGAGAACCATGGGGGCACACATAGACAGAGCTCGGCTTACACAGGAAACTGATGAGACATGCAGGTCATGTCTGTTTCCATGTTTATGGACCCAGCAGACATACAAAGGCAGACAAGCACATACACACTCACTATGTGTAATTAATTTTCTTTGTGTTGTGTGCTGTTGGACAAAGTTTTGGCTAAGAAAACATTGTCTGTTTGACAAAGTAGGAGCTGGTTTTGTGTACCCAGAACTCGAGTCAGCTTGACTTTGTTTTATTACTGCTGTTTGAGAACGTGTATGCAAGTCTGCACAAACTCCAAAAGAACATGAATGAATACTGCACATGCATACACCTTACCTACTGTAATTGAGTTTTCTGAAGGTTAAACTGGACACAAACTAATTTGTTTTGGCCTACGAGGGCTTCCTTCTCCTAAAAATAATGAGCCTCGTAGTTTACCCTTTACTCAAACTCCCCAGTAGACCACAGATGGCCTTTCAATTACCAAGCTAAAACATGCAGAATGGCAGTGCATGGCATTATCAATGAACATGCAAGAGGGACCACATTCTCAGCTCCTCATGAGCAAGCAGGCAAGCACACACACATACACACACACGCACACTCACACGCACACACACACACACACACACACACACACGTTTGTTTCACTATCCCTGTAGGGGAAAACCATTGACATAATGCTTTCCGTAGCCTCTAACCGTAACCTAATTGTAACCTGTTCCCTAAAACCAAGTCTTAACCCTTAAAAGGCAGTCTCTACCCATGGGGACCTCAATTTGGGTTAGTGTGCATTCAGTCCCCACTGGGATATAAGAATATGAAACACACACACACACACATTTGCAGACATGTCTAGGCACATATGCAGACAAATACACAGGCATATGGCGAATGTACACAAGCTTGAATACACGTATGGACCCACATATGCACGCACACATACGGCCAGATTACTTTGCTTATTTGCTTAGAAAGCAATCTTTGTTGGGGTCACCACAATTCACCCCCGCACTGCACCAATCTATAAACCCAGCCCTCTGGGACCCAGTCAAGCCAAGGTATTTGTAGAGTGATCTGAAGTTAGTTTCTGTACTGCTGCTGACTGGTTCACATTGTAGCAGAAATTACAATTAAATGCAGTATGCAGCACAAGAAGACTGACTGTCAGGTTTTTGATTCTGAAGCTATCAACTCATCCATGTGATATCAGGCCTTTTTCTCTCTGATTTGCCACTATAACTCTTCAGCACTCACTATGTTAAGTTAGACAGGCCATTAGGAATATCTAAACTAAGAAAACGTTTTAGAAGTTAAAATTTGAGTGACAAGTGCTGTGTGGAAGGAATATAAGTATTCTTTCCTCACTGTAAAATCAATTTTAATTTAATTTTTATTGCAATAATATTACTGGACACAGAAACACAGCTGTCTCCTGGATATTTTCACAATTCTATAATATAATATATAATTGGTTATAAATCTTTTCTTAAAAGTTGGGAATGTCTAGCGGCACTGTATATTACACTATACATGAGCTTCATTGGCTATAAAAGTGGTGCCATTATTGGCATGTAAATGGCCTGTGTTTATATAGCGCTTGACAATTTTGTCTTTCATTCACCCATTTGCACACACACACCGACATACACTCACACACTAACGGCAACAAGCTACCGTGCAGGTCTGTTCTTGCCCATAGACTGTATAAAAGAAGTGGAAGTAGCCCCCGGGTCTGAAAAGTGAAGCCAATGCGGAAGTGCCATAAACCTGCATACTTTCTACCGGCAGACGGGGAGCGATGTACTGATTGCAAAAATAAGTCAGATTGTATAGAAGTCTATGAGAAAAACATCCTACTTCTAACTTGATTTATTATAATTCACTTTCTTAATGAGTTTATGGTCTCAATTGCTAGTTTCAAGTCTTCTTCAATACAGCATGATGTTCATTTTATAAATTATGTTCCCATTTAGAGTAAATAGATGATAAAGGAGGCTATTTTTTAGGGCGTGGCTACCTTGTGATTGACAAGTCGCTACCATGGCGACCTGTCAATCAGGAAAGAGGCGATTTCACGGTGTGTTTTCAGTTCATAAAAGACACTCTAAGGAGTTGGGTGTTAATTTTCTACATTTTGTTTTAAGCCTGTTTTTTGCTAGCCAAAATTAGCATCCCAATTAATATCACAGCTAACGTGAATTATGAATGCATTGCACCCTGTTAACCAAGCTAGCTAGCTAGCACTAGCATTTGCCAGGTAGAAAGCCTCGTTCCTCCCCAGTGCCACCCATCTCGTCCAAATATGGTCACTTCTGGCTCCAAAAAACCAAGATGGTGACTTCCAAAATGCCAAACTCAAGGCTTTAAAACAGTAGTCTACAAACCAATGGGTGACGGCACGGGGCCTATGTCCACTTCCTTTATACAATCTATGGTCTTGGCCAAGGACACTTTGACATGTGGACTGAAAGAGCCGGGATCGAACCACCAACCCTGCAATAAATGACTAGCCTGTGCTACCTGCTGAGCCACTGTTGCCCCCAGGTGCACCATAAATTTAAAGTCAGTGATCGGATGTTTCCTACAGCAGTGTTCTTTAGCACTCATACAGTAACTGACATATCTAAAGTTTTATGTACATTTTTATGATCAAACTCTTTTCAGTGGTAACCAGTTGTTACTACTGATGATTCAAATCCTCACTCCTGTTCAACATTTTCAATGGAATAAATCAACATTACCTTCCATTTAGTTTTTTTTCTGCTACAACCTCTATTTTCTCACTTTTGAGATGCCATCTCTACTTTACCGAACATAGTGAATGCTAAAGTGGGTCACACTTTATTTTACAGTACACTTGTAAGCCGTAATACTTTATTAGACAATAAAAAACACAATTATACCTTAATTACTCACCATACACCTAAAGTATGCTGTAATCAGAAACCTGCCTATGATGCCGTATTAGACCAAAAATATACTATACTTAGACAGTATTATACCAAATTATATCCTATTTATAAACCAAATAAGAGATCCTAATGCACAATTATACACCATTTTACAAGATCATCGTCTGTTTAAATCAAATGCAATACCATATTAGATCCAAAATATGGAAGTTAGACACTTTTCTACCCTTACTTCCAAATTATGCTGTAATTAGACACCACATTTAATGCTGCCAACACGGGCCTATGATATCTTAATTAGACAACACAGGCTCTAATTAGATGAATTTAATGCCATATTATGTTGGACATAGCCTTTATAATAGTCACACACCTATTAATAGTACCGGGAGGGTAACAACAAGCGGGAAGTGGGTAGAGGTTGTACTGTAGATATGAATGTTTTTTTAAAATTATATATTATATTTATTGGTATTTATTGGGTTTATATTTGGATGTGTAAACTCCCCTCTACCCACTTCCCACTTGTTGTTACCCTCCTGGAACTAATAGTCGGAGTGCGAGCCCCCAGGAAAGAACAGGCAGAGGTAAGTTTGCGCATGATTCAGACAGATTTCAATTTACTATTACAATTAGCTTAGCATAAGTCTTACATTATACTCCTCAATTAACAAATATTTTGCTAATAGAGTCATAAATCAATGGACATTATTTATTCAAAGGCGAACGACGAGGTGGAACAGCCCTGTCCCCGCTGTGAAGCACCAGACATAATTTCACTTTAGTTCATGGTACAGTTCTGTTGTAATGTGTTGCACATTAGCCTCTAAGGAAAGTCTAATAAGGACCTACCAGTGGGAAATAAAGATGCAATGTCCTGGCAGCTTCCATAATGTTACTGGGGTTAGATAGTGACACGGCATTAAATGGTATGATGTTTTAACTGGTATGGAAAGCATATATTACTACGTATTACTACCTACAAACTCCATGGGACTCCGGAGAACATCCAGGCTACGAGGGATGTGAAGATATGACCAGATGTGACTGAATGTAGTTTGACTTTAGTTTAGGGTACAGTTTTCTTCTAATGAGCAATAAATGAGCCTGTAAGAGTTAAATAAAGGCCAAATAAATTAATTGTTCTCTGAGCTCTTAGTGTTTTGTCTGACTATTATAAAGGCTATGTCCGACATAATATGGCATTATATTTGTCTAATTTCATCCTGAGGTGTCTAATTAAGTCTACTATCATAGGCCCATGTTGGCAGCATTAAATAGCATATTTTGGATCTAATATGGTATTGTTTGATTTGATTTAATTAGTCTATGATCTTTTATAGGAGCTCCTATTTGGTTTATAAATAGGATATAATTTGGTATAACAGTGTCCAAGTATAGTATATTCTGGGTCTAATACGCCATCATATGCGGTTTCTAATTACAGCGTCATTTAGATATATGGTGTCTAATTAGGGTATAATTGTGTTCGTTTACTGTCTAATAAAGAAATTATTTTTAGTTTAGGTCTAATTTGATACAAAGTACGGCTTATTACGTCTTATTCATGTACCATAAAATAAAGTGTGACCTTGAAGTGTTAATGGATGAGTTGACCAACAGCAAAATGTCTCATTATTATTACGATTACTTATTATTATTCTGAAAATAGATATCTGCACTTGCTTATACAATATTTATAAAATATATGCTGATAGATGGAGAAACAAATCAGGATGGGGAACCTCTGTAATCTTTACATCCTTGTGACAGCTAAATGTTACTTTTGGATTCTTTTAGTGTGAAATGTTTGCCTAAATTTGTCTTTTTTGAAACAGGCTCATACTGTGACACATTGAGATGAGAAAATTGTGAAAAGCTATATGTATGCAAGTCCTACTGTTTAGGAATATATAATTCTCTATTGATATGCTAAAAAGACATTTGGGATCGGGGTTTTAAGGCAGATATCCAACAGGGAGTTGTGGGCTAGCGGAGGGTAGCTGCATAATCAGCTCCACCATCAGCTAACTGATGTTCTGCATAATAGAGATGGGATTTCTGGGTCAGTGTGTGAATGTGTCTGTGTATGTGGTGTGTGTGTGTGACGGTAGTGTGTGTCTGTGTGGGGGGGGGGACTTGTCATTTGATCTGCATGGATGTCTGCAAGTCTGCATGTGTTCTATCTGCATGTGTATGCATGTGTGCAGTCAATGTCTGTATGTTTATCTGTGTGTGTGTCTGTGTGTGTGTGTGTGTGTGTGTCAGGGCCACTGACCTCTTTCTCTACAGGGAGGACAGTCCCTGTCTCATTAGGGAAGAGAGATTGAGAGTTAGACACAGAGACAGACAGTAAAAAAAAACAGAAGATGGGGAGAAAGAAATAGGAAGCAGCAGTGGAAGGCAGGCATAGGATGAATTAGGGGGTTCATCCTAATATATTCCTCATCCATTACCACAATAAGCAGGAAGGGCCGTGGCAAAGGAGGTCATGAAGTTTTCTGATTCACACAAAAAACAAAGATGAACACACACACACTCACACACCTACACACACTCCCACTTCCCTCCATGGGGTACACTGTATGTCACAATCCAGATTTGGCTGTGGTTTAATTGAATCAAGAGGCAGTGTGTGGGTGTTTGAGGTTTAGGAAACAGGGGAAGAAGGCGTGTGGGGGTGTATGGTATGCGTGTGTGTGTGTGTGTGTGTGTGTGTGTGTGTGTGTGTTTATATAAATCTAATTGTCAGGTTCCATGTGTGTATAAGTACAGCCAGAGCTCTGCTTGTACTTGTGTGCGTGGTGGCGTGCATGTGTGTGTGTCTGTGTAGAACATGTGGGTGTATATACATGTGGTTATGGGATTACTTAAACCTCAAGAGTCTTGATCCAGCCAGCGTGGTTGGTGACACAGAAGGCAGGTTAAAATTTCTTTTAAGTTAGAATGAGGTATAGCTTTTTCTTAACAGACAAAACAAGGTTTATATAAGAACAGAGAGAAAGGGGAGGGAGGAGGGAAGAAACCATAAGAGCTGCTGTAAGTCTGAAAAATCAAAGGACAAAATGTAGCTCTGGTTATTGTACACATCATATTCAAGTCATTAAAGGATATTGAAATCACACTCTGTAGGAGGAAGAAAAAAGGATTGGGGGAGAGAGAGACAGAGGTTGAGTGATAGAGAAATGCTGAGTGAATGTCATGATAATCCCGGAAAAAAAAGAATAGCACTGTAGTACAAAGTGACCACAACAGAAGCCCTAAACCTCAACGAAGCCCACTGCCTTATGATCATAGAGTGGTATGGTTTGTCTGGCAGGAGGTTCCACACAGTCATAATCTTAACTCCTCCTGTGTTCATGTTACAGCAGGCCTACACATGCCTAAAAGATCAGGTTATTTAACCATCTGTGGTTTTTTTCTAAAAGCCATACTTCTATAGTGCCCCAGTGGCTCAGTGTGCATACTGTCACAAGGCTTTCAGAGCTCTTCTCATATTCCTGTTTCCCTGTCTGAGTTTAGAGTGCTGAGCTGCAGACATTTACACTGCCTATTTGGTTACATGCAGATATCATGCCGTTGGATCACTGCAAATGTTATTCATGGACCTGTATTACCTCTGAAAAGTGAGAGACTGGATGGGTTAAGGATGAGAGAAAGATCGATGGATATAGAGAGAAGAAAATGCAGTGAAACAGCCGAAGGGGAACAGAGCGTTGAACCGAGAAACAGGCAGACAGTGAGGACAGAGATAGAGTGAGAGTCAGAGACAGAAAAAAGAGAGGGAGAGAATTAAAGAAACCACAACAGAAGCCCAAAGCCCACTAAGTCCCCTTCTCCTTATGATGGTGGGGTGTGGTGTTGGGGATCTGGCACAACTTCCTACAGTACAGCCCCTTTCTAAACATCTCATATATACACCCAGTCAGAAACAAAGTCACAGCTAACCACATCACAACGTTTGTGCATATGTGTGTGTGTGTGTGTGTGTGTGTGTGTGTGTGTGTGTGTGGTTAGCTCAGCTGCTCCCAGGCTCACAGAAAGCATACGCTGCCTGAGCCTGTCAGAGCTGTCTCTTGATCTCATCTGTCTTTTTATTGCCTAATCCCTGTCCCTCTTCTCGTTCCTCCCTTCCTCCTTATGTAGCCCCCTTTCTGTCCTTCATCTTCCCCCTTCACCCCCAACATCCCTCTCTATCTTTTTCCTTAAGGTTTGAATATATCCTTAGTTGCTCTGGCAACACATGATCCTTTCCATTTATGCCAATAAAGGTTGTCCCTTTTCCTGCCCTCCCACACATCTGTCATTCTCTCTGGGTTTGATAACCGCATAGCGCATTGAACCTTTGTGTTCCCGTTTGCTATAGATGAGTTTCAGATAGCAGCCAACCCACCATATGGGTCATTCATGCACTATCCCAATGGGTCGAGAGTGAGACGATGGTTTGCTCATGAATGTTTCATTCTGGTTTACATAACAGTGGCTCGGCTCTTTGGTAGCACACACTGAATGTGTGATTACAAAATGCTGTCTGTTCTGCTCTCCCTTGTCTTACTCTGTCTGTCTGTCAGTCTCTCATACGTTCTCTGTCCCTGTAAATTTGCCTCTCCTTCCTTCTTCCTTTCTGTCTCATTTCATGAAAATAACATCATGCAATTGAGACATATCACCATCACACTGCACCCCCCAATCTCATTTTTTTCACTTTCAACTTGCCTCATTGGCATGACAGGTTACATTTGTGTTGCTAAAGCATTCACAGAAGGAAATAGTAGATAAAGGAAAAGAAAGACAGTGGGCATAACAAAATGTGAAAATTGTTAGAAAATAATTAACTGCATACATAGTAAAACAAAATATAGAGTAACTAGAAAGCACTCACAGAGTGCGTAGCTCCACTGAGGCTGCACAATCTTTAAATTTGTTATTTTGATAATGTATAAATTTGCATAAAAGTAATAAACACTGAAGAACACCTAAATCCTCAAAAAAGAAATAAATGTTTATTCAAGTGCATCCAGATAAATTGACATATGTACCTAACTGGCTAAAATTAGATCAAAAATGTGGGAAGAATGGTAAATAAACAGTTATGCTACATTTTAAACTGGTAGAAACTGTTTAGCTTGAAATGGGCATGGAAACGGAAACATGACTAAGAATCTACAGCCAGGCTAGCGTCTCTGTGTGACTGTGCTTAGACACAGCAGTGCTTTAAGCTAAATGCTAATGTCAGCTAACATGCTCACAATGACAATGCTAGTGTGCTGATGTTTAGCAGGTATAATATTTATCATGTTTACCATCTTAATTTAGGGTGTTTCCATGTAAATACTTGCTGATTGACAAATGAAGGCAAAGTGAAGCTGAGGTTGATGGGAATGTCATTATTTTTGCAGCTATTTGGTCATAAACCAAAGTATTGGACATTGGACAAATTTTACTTGATTATGGTGCTAGATGAAAAATCAGGGGATCACAAAAATATTTATATATAATATTTATATAATTCATCCTGTTTTGTTTTTACATATAACAGGTCCAAAAACACAACTTCTAGGTAATAAATATTTTAATGCACATTGTATTCAATTGCTATGTTAAAATATTCTGGTTTCCATTCATGTATCTATTCTCTGTATCAGCTTATAGTAAAAATCTATACTGTATATAGCAGTGAGGCAGCTACAGTAAGTGCCAGTTCATAGATGATTTGTCTTCTTTCTGTCATGCCTAGAGGCAACAGTAGACAAACTGAGTTTCTCCCCTGCCTTACGTGTTCCCCCAATAGAAAAGTAAGCTTTTCATTTTCTGGCAAGGTCGTGAAGCCTGGAGTAACTTTTACACAACTTTGGTCATATTTTATTCTTATTGTTTTTGGGAAAGTACATAGGAAGTACTGTATATGTGTTTTCTTTCTGCCTCCTGTGAGATTGTGGCATAAGTAGAACTTGCAGACTGCTGTGTCAACTTTTCTACTCTTGCTCTTGTGCTATTGGTTTCTGCAGTCTTGTATGTATGAGGCGAGGCCTCATGTTGCTTTTAGCAGATGAGCACTTATGTTTTTACCTACAATTACTAGTATATATGAATTTTGCCCATCTTGAGTACAGCTAATAGCTCCCTTGTGTCAGTTTGTCTGATATTCAGACATTTAATAAACATCTTGATCAACTTACTGAGTTCAAACTTTTAACTCTCCTGGCTCTAAGGGCCAGATTTACGTACATGAAAGCACAGCTCAATTTTTATTCAATTTGTGTAAGCGATCTGCCAGTAATTAACATCTAATTTACTAAGGCAGCAGATAATTACACAGTCAGTGACTGGTGCTGCCTTCTCGGCGCATTCTGTGAGTGAAGGAGGATCAACTTTTCTGAAGTATTGTCTCTAGCTCAAGTTCACATAAACTGAGAAACAGAAGTTTCGTCTTCTAAAGGACACTGCATGTAAAATAAAAAGGTTAATATCTGGTTATAAACATCAAATCATTCTCAGTTATGCAATCCCCATTTTATCCTTAGCTGGTCTTGACATGAATCCAAACACAATCCACCATCACTTATTGTAAAGACATTATGGATGGGGCAGTGCATCTGCTTTAATTGTTTTTGCACTGAATGAGTACTCCATCAGTTGTGGTCCAACACCAGCTCCAAAAGCTGCCATTACGTTTTAGCTGCGCTGTTAAGTAAAGACACCCCTATTTGTGAGTCAGGTCCTCCGCCATTGAGCTGAGTCCCTCTCACCACCCATAAACGAGAAAATTCTTAACGTGTTTCCATGCTGGTTCAAATGCCTATTTCTGCATCAGTTGTGGTCCAACCTCAGTCCCTTCTCCTTTATACGTTGCCACCACTACTGTGTATGAGTCAGGTTCTTTTAGCCATTTACAAACATGGTGCAGACGGTTGCCCATAAATGTCTGCGTATGTCTCCACCCTTTGGCAGATATCTTTCAGCAGGGGCCCTAAACCTCTCTTTAACCTGCCACTGAATATAGTTTGGCTCTAATCATGACACAGGGTCATTAAAACTTTTTAGCACCCATATGATAGAAGTCATAATAATTATCTTCTTTATATTCTCTCTCTTTCATGCCATAACACGTCTCTCTCTCTGCCTCTTTCACTCTCACTTGGTCAGTGTCTCTGACTTACTCTCTGTCTACGTGTTTGCGGTGGTGATAACTGTGTATGAGTCTGGCCTTCTGGTATATTTAGCTGAGATTTTCTCTCTTTCTCTCTCTCACTCTCTGTCAAGTCCTCTCGGCCATTTAGTAGACTGTGAAGCTGACAGACGATGCCCATGAATGATGAATGATGACTGGAGGTCTGTCTGGTGCCAACAGAATGCATAATACAGCATAGATACAGCGATTCCAGTCCATTGAACCAGACACATGGTGCAGATACTGTATCATATCATTGGCAGATTTGACCTCAGTAGAAAAGTATGACCACTTAAAGTGGAAATCCACCGAAAACAGCATGTTGTCCCTACCTAGAATCCCAAATGAAGCAGCTTTAGAAAGAGTTGGCTGTTGAGCCTTCAAACACACCGTAAAATTAACGCAAATTAACTCTGGATAACATTTCGTGTTATTTTATTTCCAGTGATAAGAATGATAGACTGTCGATTTCTAAATGAATCTTGTTGACTTTTTAGTCCTCAGAACCTGAAATGATTAACAGTGTACTTAATTTTACCCCTAAGACCAGTCTACAACTTTTCCATTCATCATTCCACGATTTTCAATATAAAATATGAATATGTTTCTTTCAGTTTATTTTTTATGAAGTACATTTTTGACCTTTCAAAAAAGATGTGGGAGTGCATCTGTTTCTGTGTACAGTAATCTGTGTTTGTTTTGTGGAGTGGGTGGATACAGACACGTATACAGCATACAGACATGTTTACATGGCTGCATGTCTGCGTCTCAGTTTGTGTCTGACTGTGTAGGCTTAGTTATACCCAGGGCGTACACTACAGGCATGTTTCTGCGCCTGTGTCTGCATGCATGCATGTGCTTCAGATGCCTGTAAGTACTGGAGATGTCTGTGTTCCAGTATAGAATCATGTGCAGTTATGCTGGTGTGTGTCTGTCTGTGTGTTCCTACTGTAGCATGTAGGTCACCAATATATTCCTGATGAGGTCTAGTCCTCTGGAGAACTCCACAGATATGAGGGCCTAAATTAGACACTATTATCTGTGTATGTGTGTGTGTAACTGTGAGAGAGAGCAAACTAGACACCATTATCAGACAAGAGCCTCACAAGCATGCATGTTCAATTTTGTGCACATACATGCTTTTACATGTAAAGAGCAGTATCATGAGTGTGTTTGTCTGTCTGTGTGCATGGGTGTTAAATTGCATGCTATTTCCAACATAATGTATTTGTGTGTGTGTGTGTGTCTGTGTATGTGTGTGTGACAATGACACACTGGTATCATCTGACAGGCTAGTTGCCTGCCACCGCTGACCTGAGACTGTAAGCCTCAACCCTCAGTTTTAACGACTGCTGGCTCAGAAAGCCTGTCCATATTGCTGTTATCAAGCCAAACTGCTAATAAGCCTCAAGCACCACTCCAAGAAAATTATGTGGCCATTGGTGCAGCAGTGGCCATGTGTTAAGGTGTTACCAATTGTAGGAAACACATATAACATCCATAGGGGTTGTGTTCGAAGCATAAAGGATGGAAAAAGCTGATTTCATAATGTGTAAAATGGACTAAATTTCAGTGTTTTTCTTTCTATGAAATAGAACTAAGATGGAAGAAGTTTTGGAAGAAGTCAGGGCAGCTGATGTTTTAACAGACACATTTTTGGACTGTGTCAATCAAACACACTCACAAAAACCTCCATACTCTTATACATTTATTAAGCTCTTGTGTATGGCTACCATTAAAAGAATCAAGGGCAATGATAATGAGGTTTCTTTTAAGCATACAGAATTACACATCTTATGTCACTTCCTCGATAAAAATGTGGCTTTCTGTATAGCTGCAGATCTAGGACAGTTTGTTGAAACATTACATGTAATTCTCCTGCATTTCAGGATATTGACATTTCCAGCCAGCCTACTGTCCTTAAGTCACAGGGACAATACCACATGCAGTCAATCTGTCAAACCAATTCAGAGTTTTGCCGGAGCTCAACCCAAAAGTTATATTCAACCCAAGAGAGATGAATGGAACTGAGAATGTCTACCTTTGAAAAGCCTCATGCTTTGACCAAATCATATGCTGTCACTCCTAAGCTTTAGAAGGCCTGCACTTTTCATCAAAGTCCTTGATGGCTACCTTTCACAGTACTGTCGAATACACCCTCAAAAGCTTCCCTCCCTCCTTTCCTCCCTTCCCCTCCCAAATCTCTTTTTTCTACCCTCCAATGTTGTCTAACCCTCTTCCCTGCCTCTCCTTCCCCCTCCCTCAATCCTTCCATTCCCCTTGTCCTTAATCCATCCCTCCCTCCTCAATCAAACCCTCAAATCCCTCCAGTTTTTTTTCTCTCTGTATGTGTGACTTCAGTACTGTCAAGGTAGATGAAACAAGAGCAATTCAGATTCATCACAGTCATAACCTGCCATGATAATAATCCACTACAATTCTTCCCATGTGGTGTTAGGCTGATGTTACTGGCCTTTTCGGGGTTTATTTGCATATTTGTTTCCCCTTTGTTTCTTTTGATGAATTATTTACTGCAGAGGGAAATGACAGCAGAGATCACTGATGATTGCTGTCGCGGGTGGATGGGTGCCTTTCTCCTCTTTGTAATTATTCCCTTTTTTCCTGATTTTCAATCATGTTTTTTCACTCATGTTCCCTGATGACAACAGACAAAAAGTTGAAAAAAACATATATTTTAGCATTGCTAGTGGAACCTTTCCACTGTCTAGCAGGAATGCAGTTTCATTTGTTGTTGTAATGATTACAGAGTAGGAAACAACACGAAAAAAGAGGAGAGAACGAAGAGAGTAGAGATCAAATGGAAAAAATACTGTAAACACAATGTGCTGGGAGGACCACCTCTCACACCTCCTACACACAGGACAAATGGATGAAAACACACACACACACACACACCCTCTTCATCATCATCATCATAGTACTTCTATTTCTTCTATTCTCAAGTGTGCATTGACGTGATAGTGAGCAGCTGTAACGAAAGAGTTTCCTCTCGGGGATCAATAAAGTTTCTGATTCTGATTCTGATCTGACCAATCAAGAAACTTGAGTAGCATAAGATAAACTTATAATAATAATTGAATGGTGGAGTTTGTGATCCTTTTGAGTTAATTTTGAGCACAAAGTCAAAATGAGCCTCAAAGAGGCTCTGTAAATGAGATTCTGAACATTTATATGGCAGCAAACAACTATTTGCTATATAAAGATATAGTGGAGTAATGGCATCCTGAGCAGAGGATGACGTCACACCCCACTGCCTGTGTTGTTAAAGCAGCTTCTCTGTGCTTTGTTTATACAGCCACACCGGCCGTGTGTATATGTTAGTGCATGTGAGTCCCTCAGTGTGAAACTGTTCATCTGCGAGGAGAGCTGTTTCTTTTCTTATGTAACGCGGTGAATTAAGGATTTATTTCGACCAAACCAGCTTTGGTGATTGTTGGAACAGTAGAAAGACTAGCAAAGACGGTTTTGGTGAGTTTTATTTTGTTTCTATCCAGTTTGAAGGAAATGTGTTTTACGATGATCTGCGAGGTCAAATGACTGTTTTTCTCAATGGAGTCTGGTGCGCCGTAGAGCCCATTTGTTTTAGTCTGAGATGCTTGTGCTCTAGTGCGACATTTAGTGGCAGTGAATGTAGCTTACAGCTCCGCACAAGTATTTGCACACAAAACCATGTCTTAAGAGTTGTAATCACGGTGAGTTGTGTCCACATAAGCGACTTGATTGTAAGCCTCAGAAACTGTATTCACAGTGCAGGGACCTACCACACGTACACACTCAGATACACACACAACACACACTGCCACACTGTCCCTGTATTGCCCTATCCAGGAATAACAATGCATAATTCATGTCCTGAAGTCTCGTCTGCAGACAAAAGTCAGCGCTTGCATTTATTATTTATTGAAAACAGCTCACATGATGAATCCTTTAACAAACAGAGCTTCCAGTAAGCACTGTACTTTTTTCTTCTCCTCTTGCTGTTTGTGTTTTGGCATAGATTTAAGTGGCCTCATTAGCAGAGAAGAGGATGTAAAGAGAGGAGAGGAATGGCAGAGAAGAGAGAGATAGAGGAGAGAGTGAGAAAAGGGGAGTGAGAGAGGAAATGAGGCCAAAGGATAAAGGAATCATTTTTGTAAAGGTACGAGTTAATGAGAAGCTTGTGCATCGCAAGCTAATTAATTTAACAATTAAATGCTTTAGGGACTAAGTTATAACTTTTAGGACTTCATCACACTTAGAGTAAAAGTTTACTATTGCTACTCAATGGGTATTTGAAATTACTTAACTGTATTTCAAAACCTGGAGGTAATGGATTTGTGTCAATGCATAATAACCTAATCTTTTCTTATGCTTGATGCAGTGCTGCTCCTGCAGTGCTGCACTCTGAACTGCCTAAAATACCAACAGAATTAGTACAAGAAAAGTCATAAGCACACACACAGACACACATACACACACTATCCACTGCCACAGTTACACTTGTTGTGGGGACAGTTTGCCTTGAGGATGGGAGGCAATTTATTGTAGAGTGAAAGGAGCATTTGCCATCCTATGCTAATGAAGACATCATTTATTCCACAGTACTTGCATTTATCTTCTTCTTCTACTCCACCCCTTAACCATCCATCAATCATCTAAGGCATGAGGTATTATCTTTGCACAACATTTTATATTCAGTCTCCCCTTAAATGGGTGGACACACACACATACACACATGCAGTCATTTTTGTTAAATACAGAAAAAATCTAATCTGGTCTAGCAAAGGTTGAATAATTGATGTGTTATGTTAAAAAAGGAATGAAATAATCATAGCCTGTTGGAAGTTGGAGGAACATCAAACCCAGAGTTGGAGCTTGGCAGACTGGGTTGAGCAGGGTAGGGGCCTTATGTATTTGGGACGGCTGCCCTGTGAAATAATAATGAATAGCAAAGAGTTAGGGGATTAGGAGATTTTTGTTCTGCACTGTACCTGACACTTTGTGCGTGCCCAACCATGCTTTTTACAGCATGACCAGGGTACATCTATCCTGCATTAATACAGATTTTCTGAAAATAGTTTAGTTTGGTGGGCTGGGAAAATATTCCAGCAGGCCTGCAAAGATGGATAAATGGCTGCAGTAGAAAATGACACAAGGTTCACAAGAAGTGCTGACCTAATGGGAAGATATTGGTGCCACTCCACAAGCAATTCATTTTATGGCTGCAGCGACAGCTTAGCAAGCAAGTGGGACTTTAGTAACAGCAAATTATTACATTTCCAAATCAAAAACTATAAAATTGTGCTTAACAAGGTTAGTGTTGCTGACATAAAAAATGAAAACAGATGTTGGTCTAATTAAATGATGATTATGATGATTTTTTTCTTTACATTTCTTTACCTTTTACCAAAGAGTTGAATAACAAGATTTGTCTCTTCTGACAAAGAGTGTCTCATCACCAGACCACTACAGACTAACTTTATAGTGTTCAGTTCTGAACACACATACTTGACTTAGCGGATGGTTTATAATAAACTACCAATATTCAGCTTTACTGTGTTATAAGCTCATGGTGGTGCTGAAATAAAATAATATCTGCTAGTTTGCCACTATAGACTAGTGGGCCTCGTTTTCATGGCTATAAAAGTCATCCATAAACATTTACAGTACATACTGTACATCTCTTAGACACACACACACACACAAACACACACACACCACTATGCATTATCGCTTCAAGTGATCAAACTGTTTTTATGTTTAGGACCACCTTTTAAGGTTGTCCCCATTTGAGATGCAACAACAGTGCATGATGAATATATTCATTCCAAGCTCCAGTGAGAGCTGTGCAGCCGTGCATCTCTGACTGATATCTTTTCATGATTGTATGAAGGCTGTAGAGTGTAGATTTTCCCATACAGCAGCAGAGGGATATAAATGTTTATTATTATTACTGTTTCAGTTTCCCATTCGCCATCTGTGTTTTTGCCTACCAGTTCCAATTTGTGTTTAACGAATGATCTCAGGGAATGAGAGGCAGTGGGGTCAAAAGGTGCATTTGCTCTCTTTTTCACTGTGGGGGTTGGAATTAGGATTTTACAGATACTTTACAGAGTACAGAGATACTGTACATGCAAATAAAGGACACAGTGTGACCAACATGATGAGTTACTGGAGAGAGGGTGAGGAGGGAGGGTGACTGACAAAAAAGTGTCCTGTGAACTGAATTTCTTTGAAAGAAAAAGGCTGATTTGGAGTCAGGTTGTGATGACCCCAAATAAGCCTGCTGAATGAGTGTGTGACTACATGGGGAACAAAGAAACAAAATGTGGAGTAAGCTGTTTGATTCAGTAAAAGATAAAATATGAAATATGGTCAGCATGCATCAAGCTTCAGAGCACCAGTGTAAACCTCTGGATGGATGGGTTAGGGTTAAAATACTTGCAAATGGTGGCCTATTATCTTTGGTCCCTCCTTTGCTTTATCCATTAAACTCTCCCCTGCATCCCGCTTCTGAGTCCTCTGACTTGAAATAGTGTTCAACTCAGGGGTCTTATTTTATTAATTCACTGTTTCCTCCGTTACAGGACCCCTTCTCTGTAGTCCACATTGCGAGAAGACCACCTCACAGGGATTTTCCCCTTCACCAGGTAACCACAAAGGAATAAAAGAAGCACATTATCCACATGTACAACATACCCCCTGACACACACACAAAAACACACAGACACACACACTTTCTGTGCTATACAATGCTGACCACCAGCACAGCAGGAAACACACACGCATGCACACACACAGCATATTATCTTTATGAGGTGTTATACACCAGTGACCACCAACACAGGGTCTCAGTGTTTTCTAATCCACACTCAGGCTGAATAGACCGCTCCATGCAATGGAGGGATTACACTGTCGGATTAATGGGACTTTTAATTTGAGTCATTGTAAGTGCCCTTGATAATAAGAATAGGTGCAGAAAAGAAACTGCCTCTAAATGATATTATTAAATGTGTTACAACTGTACACTGCATTTTCTGTAATGACACACACACACACTCTGTATGTGTGTACGTCAGTCCTATTTTTTTCTGACTGAAAATGAGCACACAGAAGCTGTTTTTGTGAAAGTTACTGTTATTACTTTTATTTTTATTAAAACTACTGCAGCTATTAGCACAGCCACCACCACACCATCTGGTAGTATTACTACCACTACATTTACTACTTTTATTACTATTGCTATGATAGGGCTTGGGAAAATGCTGTCATGTAAAGTCACTGATCAACCATACTTGTTGGCAGCTAGTTAACTCTACTGTACTGTGCCTGTGGTCAGTGTTATGAGCTGTACTAAAACACAAAACAATAATATTTAAGTGGAGAGAAAGTTGCCTTCTTACCTGCCAAGTAAAGCTGAATTACATCTACCATGTTTTTGAGTTTAGTCTGATGTCTCATGCAAGTAAATGTGTAATTTTAACTGACTGATCTAAAATAAATGTCTGAAAGAAGGCAAACAGCATCATCTAGAAGATTTTATAGACATTACCACTCATGAACATTCCTAACTCGAATTAACATTCCTCTACGCTACTCCCTTAAGTTTTTTTCACTTTGTCTCAGTATGTTGCTTAATTTTTTGGTCATTTACTGTACATTTTTAGTTAAAATCCTGTGGTGTAGTGTACCCACGGGTGCTGCTGGAGATTTTGACCCCCATTAAGGAATATAATATTGGGCCCCCATGTAGGCTACATTTCGGTAACAAACCACACCTGCAAACCCATTTGACGGCCCCAAATATTAATAATAAATGTATCTTTGCAGGCTGGAATACATAATACAAATACATACATACAAATACATAAGGCGAAATGCTGCTCACCTTCCTCTTCTTCAACTAAGAGTTGGGTAGAACTAGGAAGGACTGATGGTGGGTTCGCTGGAGCTGCATCTGCATGACGAGGGCAGAACTGATTATTGATTAAAGCACTGATTAAACTAAATGTAATGACTGTAAGAATGTTGTAAGTAGATAATATTGATCTATAGTGTATTTAAACCACCAAAGTGATAATATTGTACTGTAGCTAGCTTGCGACTGGCTTCAACATTAAGTCAGGAAATTATTAACAAAATTCTTACGTGGCTGTGTAGGTTTTCATGGGCTCTACATGGGCACTTGCCTTTCTTAGAGAAAAATTGGGTTGGGCACCCCGATTTTGGTTTTGAGTTTGACATTCTGTACACACAGCGCCAGGCGGGCACTCTACACACAGACCGAGGCTGTCAGTTAGTTTCTACCGTTCCTGACTCGTGAGCGCAGCTAGGTAGGACTGAACAACCATTCAATGTTTGTACTGAGGGGGGTGATATGTCAAGCTACCTGGATGGTTTTAGCAAAAAAGGAATGTACAATCTCCATAATTTTACTTCTGAAATTCCAAGAGTTCATGTAGTATTTTTGGAACCCCCCCTTTACAGCACCCCTGAGTGTGTCTCCTTAAATGACTTATGCAATTTTAGCAAAAACCAGATCCATCTACAAAATCCAAGTCAAGAGAATAATGCATCTAATATTTAGTACATGTAGATACATACACACACAGGCACCCAAATCCTACATAGTTTGATGCCTGCTAGTCTTGCATAGACCTATCTCCACCCTTAGCCTGTCCCAGTGCTGGAGAAAGGTCTGGCTGAACCCATTATCATTCTAGAATAGGGTGGCGCTACGCCCAGGATGCAGCGATGGTGCCCTTTGCAAAACGGTAATACGCAGATAGCGGGGGCGCCATTGGCCCACTGAAAAAGTCGGCCAATGGCAGGCTTATACCCACAGCCTACTTCCTGTGAGTCAGACTAGATGCCTGCTACTTAAATAGGGCCAAGATGGAGGGTGAAAGAAAGAAAGGAAGGAAAGAGGCCAACCGACAGGCAGAAAAAAATTGAGAAATTGGCCCAAAGAACTTTTGCAGTAGAGTGAAGAAAGCTTGATGAATGGATGGATGACTGGATACAGGGAGGGGGTGGAAAGGAGAGCTATTTATTGTTCCTATAGGCAATAATAAAACCATGGATTTAAGCATAAACAAGGGTAAACAAAGGCAGGCTTAAAGAATAACATTTTATTTTTGTTTTAGTCATTATCTTCTCCTTCGTATCTTCTCTTTCGACATTCTACCAGAAACCTGATAGCTGTTCTGATTACATTTGATTTTTTTATGGTAGAAAGTATACAGGGATCTGTATAAGTACGTAGTAAAAAAAAGAAGAAGAATTGTATGTTAATGAAATCAAATTGGATTAATTATATCTTGCACAAGGTCAGTGTGGTGTTTTATGATTTCGTCTCCCCGGGACAGAGAATACAGCAACCAAACCCTAAAATCTCAGTAGTTGTTGATCCATTTTACTTATTAAAACCTGAACATTGATCATTTTAGCCCTCTGTATGTTATGCAAAGGTTGGGGAATTGTTTGATTTCCATTATTTACATAAAATAACAACGCTTGTATCATTCTGCTCTTGGCTCTACGCTAACCTAATTTTTTCCAAATAGAGAATCACTGCTGAATTCAAGCTTACATTAATTCTCTGGATGCCAACCAATGTATCACAAACTTGCACAGACACAGGTTTGGTACTGTGAGAAAGTTTCTTTGCCTTATGTTTAAGTTCGCATAGTCTATTAGTGCAAATAAAATCAGTGTGTTTGTGTGAACATTTTTATACAATTGTACACCACCTACTCCACAAAAAAATACTTTCCTGGGAAGTTTGATTGTAAACGAGGCAACTGCTGAGTTACTGCTTCAAAAGGCTCACTATAGAGCAGCTTCAACCAATGTAATTATTGTGCAACACAAACAAACATAAGAACTGAAAACTGAGGTAAGGAATTAGATAAATATAACTCTGAGAAACTATAAATGTTAGTTTAGACTTTTGAATCATTTTTTCCCCCTTTTCTTGACACCCCAGTGACTTGTAAGGCCTCCATTATTTATTTAATCATTGTTTTTTTGTATTATGCCTGTAGTTGCCTTATTGACAGCTACCAGCCTCACAGAATGCAATTACCACCAGCCCACTGAAAGAGCTATTTACAGATTTTTATTCTGGTCTTTCTGAATAAGCTCTTTGCATCATGCTATGCTGATATTATTACCATACAAGATATTACTACACAGATCTCTGAGGCAGTGATGAGTGTCACATACGAAGCATACATATGTAACAGACAGCGCTAGACAAAGTAAAAATAAGGATAAGGTTGACACTTGATTCACATTGCATAGCCATAGTCAGTTCATTTATACATCAATGAAGGACTGGTATTGTAATACAACAAAATCTCAGTTGAATCTGCCCCTATCATTTTTTTGAGCTGTACATAGCTGTACACTGTACATATTCCTGACCTTGCTCTCATGCCAGTATGCATAATATAGTTAAACAAAGCTCCTGTGTACCCACTGTACATAACATAACTTTTAATCACATCACTCTGTATCCTCTACTTGAGCAAATTACAACAGATGAGCTCAGTTAAGGTGCAACTTTGAGAGAAAGCAAAATTCCTTTTTATGCAGAATGAAGTTATAGATTGAAAATTTCCCAGCTTGACATCTTTCTAGCAATTCCCTTGCACAAATGCCAAACATGGATATTGTTAGCTAACAAGAATGTCTTTTCCGCAAGGAGGACAATTTGTTTTATATTTTTCTGAATATACATGCTGAAACAGAACAGAATTGCAAGAAAATGCAATGTGTGGACTAAAATAGTCATTTTCCATGTGGAGATGTACATTTGAATGTAGCTGCTAAAACTGTAATTTTTTAAGTACTAAATTGGGATGTGTTTCAAAATTGGCAAATTGGGACATCCTGCTTTTGGCGAGGGAAATGGCACGCCTCATATACTATGCTAAAGAATACACATTTGAAAGAAGTCTGATGCTGTAAGCAGGAAATTGGGGGTAAATTGGCACATCCTCCTAGCTTTACATTAATTGTGCTTGTGCTATTGTTAGGGTGTTGTGCAGTGACAGACAGACGGGTGAAGGCTGACACATGTTTTTGGAGGAGTTTAAAATTCAAATGCTCCTCATGTGTGAATACAGACACCTGGGGTAATCAACTGGCTGTGTGTATGTGGTGTGTGAGTGGCGTGCAATGCTGTATTTACCCATAAGCCTCTCTGTCCTTGCCTGTCTTGCTGTCAGGGTCTCTCCCTTGCTCTCTGGTGTCAGGTACACTGTCATGTTTGCTGACTGATTAAGAATCATCGTAGTAGAAAAAAATAAACACACTGTTGGTACATTTTTATAAAAAAGGGGTTTAAATTATGGAGGACAGGTATTTATTTATATTTGAGCTGCTGGTACAGCTGATCTCAATGCTATTAAAAATTCATTCATTGGTAATATTCTCCCACTTGTCCATCTCCATCTCCCTTCCCCTGTCTCCCTCTGTTGTGTGCTCATTTTCTCAATGGTATCTCTGTCTCTTTGTGTCAGTTCACTTCATTTTATTGGCATGGCGTGTGATTCACTGTCTCTATCTCTCTTTGTTCAGTTTGTCTCTCCTTTCATTCTGTGCCTCCATCCCTCTCTCGCTTCTCTCTTTAAAAATCTGGCATGGAATCGAGACAGGAGAGCGCCTGCTGTTTTTCTGACACACTCTTCCTTTCTTAAATCAAAACCAACTGAAGCGAAATCAGGTTATTGCCTTAGCTGTGTTTCTTCTCTCTACCTCTCACCCATTCTTCCATTTTTACTCAAGGTCTATGAAATTCTACACTTTGAAAAGAAACAGAGGGCAGCCAGTAAGTCAGAGGAACGGGTGTGAACTGGATTTGACAGGGGATTGCTGCATAAATCAAGCAGAAAAAATAAATTCTGAAGTGTGAATGTGTGTGTGTAACTATGGGTTACCCCCCCCCCACAAGCCAGCTGGTTTGTTGTGGTCAGATATTTGTGATTTTTTTCCCCGACCTTTCATCTGAAGAGAGAAATAAGTATTGACAGCATGTATGTGATCTTAGAAAGATTGAGCTGAATACGGTTTGCATATGAAACAACTTTTGTACTATAGGCTAGAGACATGGATGGAGGGAGAGGGAATAGACGGAGAAGTGGACCGACAGGGAATAAGGGAGGATAAGACGAGAAATGTTAGATAAACAAACCCAAATAACTTTAAATAACTTCTCTAAGAGAGAGAGGGAGAGCGGAGAGTGATGGGGAGGAAGGGAGGGATGATGAAAGATGTAGCAGAAAATAGGACCTAACTTTCAAAGGTGAGAGAGCTGGATGGAGGGATGGAAAGAAAGAGAAAGTGGTGATTTTAATAGATAGCGAGCTTCAAAAAGTCTGCTCCGAAGTGATAGATGGATGGATGGAAAAGGATGAAAGAAGTTATAATAAATAAGACAGGCTAAAGAGTTGAAGGAGACTACTACAAGAAAGCAAGGGCGGTCAGTAAACAGCATGGCAGAGAGTCAAGCAGACATTAACAACCGCTACTAAGGGCAAATGATAAAGATGGAGGAATAGCTGTATCAGTGATGGATGATCAACGATGACGATGGATGAATGAAAGATTGGAGGAGAAGAGAGGGAGGGAGAGTTGTAAACAAGTCTGAATAACCTCATAACAAAGGCAAATCCACAGGAGGAAGGATGGATGGTAGGTTGTTATGCAGAAGATAAAAGAAAGTCAGAATAAAGTACCTTCTTCTGTAACCTTGAAGAGGGATAGAAAGATTGAGGAAAAGTGATTGAAAGCTTGATGGAGAAATAACGTAGCAACCCTCAGCAACTTCAGATAATGAAAATCAAGAGAGTGAATTTAAGGATGGAGGTCACAGGCGCAGAATAAAGAAGTAATAAGAGAAAGAAATGGAGAGGTTTGCAATACGATTAAAAGGGCTTGAAAAGAAATGCTGTCATACAATAGCTATGATAAAATATTCTCAATGAGACCAGGTTAATTATGAAAATCTTTTTATCACTTCTTTTGGCAAACATTGCTCTCTCAAAATAAATCTAGGAATAATTTAGAGCTGCGGGAGGGATGTCAGTGTGTTCACAAGTGTGTGTGTGTGTCTGTGTATATTTGTCTTTTTGTGTCGCTGCAAGGCCCATGTGACGAGGTCAGACTGGCACTTTTGTGTGTCTTCGCCCTGCCAGCGACAGCTCCACAACATTATCACAAGACTTGCAATCTACACAACAGACCTAATGAACACACTTGACCACTTGTCCACTGGAAAGCCAAGAAAAGAAACCAGGCCAGGGCAAATGTAAGATATTTAACACCAGATTGAAATTGCTTATGATAGCTTTACAACCATACAAATCATCTTTGCAACAATTGATTATTTTTCACCAAAATGTGGCCATGATTTATTCAGTTGTAATATATTTGGAGCCTAGCCTTGTATGCTATAGGGAAGTTCCTTTCCAGCCCTATTCACCTGATATATCTTTGAACAGGAGGAAACTGGAACACCTGGTTAAAAGCTACACAAACATATAAAAATAAAGCAAACTCCAAAAAAAAGAAGAAGCCCCATTTGACCCTGGTCAGGATCAAACCCATGACAGTTTTGCTTTGAAGGGACAGTGCTAACCACTTAGCCACCATGCAACCTCTATTATTTTACTCATAGGACAAAAGGTGATAGTGATTTTAACTGTGGCTTTTCACAGGTGTTGCTTGAGGCAATTTTGTTATTGAAAAGTCACTTTTAACTAAAAACATGTTTCATTAAACTGCTGCGTGTGCGTACTGTATCATGTGGCTATAATGCATGTTTTCAGGTCAGTTAGAAACAAATACAGATTTCTGTTTAATTGATGTCGTTTGCTGATGTTACAGTATTGCTCCCACCTTGAAACAACTCTATTTAACTCTATTTATAAAACTGTTCAAGAATTTTTGCTTAACATATGTGATTTAAAACCTGAACAAATCTTAGTCTAGGATTGATGAATGAAATGAATTCATAACTTTTCCAAATGAGCTCCATTCTCTAGTGGTTGGGGACTAAACAAGGCTCTGCTGTATTCATCCCAGCAGCCCATCCTCTCTCACCTGTGCAAATTACTGTGTGTAAACAGACTGGATCACACTAGCTTCATGTGGTTAGCCACTTCCCTAGCTGGGACAGGGTCTACTCAGGAGAAATACGCCATTTCCAGTTCACTGAGGGAAAGATATGCTCAACTGTAACCTACTGTAATTCTGTCCAGGTGGTGGGTGGATTTCATTTTTTTAGATGATGTACAGTACTCAACAGGAAACATTTTCAGTAATTTAGATCCCCTTAAACACTTGTTTTGACTGGTTTATTTCTTTAAAACATGCAAACTGTATACAGTTTTCATGATACAAAAAAAGACACCTAGATATGCTTATTCTACTAGGTGTAATAATTTCAAATACTTCCAGATGGGGGAAGATGAAACAGGGTACTATATGCATTTATTCACATAATTTAATTTGGTAGTCCTGTATCTATATTTAGAGTCATGTAATTTATATTTTACATATGATGAAGCATTCATTATTATAGATGCATCAATATGTACTTCACTTTACTTAACACATACTATGATAACAATGATACTGCATGGACTATTATAGCATTATATGAATCCTTACTACATATTATTGTTGAGGTGTGTATAGGTGAGTATAGGTAGTCATAATGTATTATAAGCCCTACCAGTCAACTAGTCAAGAGCATCCATAAGTCACTTGAACTTATAATTCATTGTAAGTCACATCTAAAATGTTTTATGGCTGTTGGTATGGTGCATCAGAAAGCATTATGTGTGCATTATAATTCACTACGAATGCCCCCATAACGCACTATAGATGTGGTCTTCATAGCAAGTCTTACCATTTTTAGTAAATAAAAAGGAACTGTTGGTAGAGGTATTGTGTCAGTCCTCCTGTGGTGGAAAGTACCAAAGTACATTTACTCTAGTACTGTACTTAAGTACAATCTTGAGGTACTTGTACTTTACTTGAGTGTTTCCATTTTATATTACTTTATACTTCTACTCCAGTTCATTTCCAAAGGACATATTGTACTTTTTGCTCCATTACATTTATCAGACGGCTGGAGTTACTAGTTACGTTTCAGATTAAGATTTTACAAATAAAACTATGATCAATTTATATAATATGATGTAGATTAAACTATCCAACAATATGTAAAGTAGGCTAGTTTAAATTCAAATAATAAGATGTATATGACATTATAACATTCTCAAAGGAACTGTTCTGCCCAACAAATGTAGAAACAGTCTGACTTTGGTTGTAAACACAATGCAGAAACTGCTTTATTTGAAGATACTCAAAATCCTCTTTCAGCAGTGGATGTAAGTGAATACATCTATCACTATTCTTAATTGGTTTATGTCATATCTCTGAAAAACACAATTTGCCATCAATTTGTCACATAATTTGATTTCTTTTTAATGAATGATATTGTAAACTCCTGAATGCTAGTGATCTGATATAATCTCCATGGCAACTTATTTTGGAGGCTGATTCCTCCGGATCTTCTACGGTGATATGCATGTTGCACAGTGCAAATGTCTATCAGGCAACTTAAAAATACACAGATATGGAGGTTTAAAAAAATATGCTCAAGTTTTTATTTGCAGTAACGCAGTGAGTATTGCATGAATTTTTCACAAATAATCAAATATTTACCATTCATTTAAATATTAAAAGCTGTATCAACGTTTAAAGTGTACGAGTTAGTAAGATCATAAATACACAATGAGCTTGAGCTACAAGAATATATGTTAGTGTTAGTGCTTTGGATGGATCATTTATAAATCCTATAAACTTTTTAACTTGTTTATAGAAGTAGCCTCAATAGATAATTTCAAACACTGCTCTAATTTCCATGTCTGACCTTGTGCATGTGTGTGTGGTGTGTGTGTGTGTGTGTGTGTGTGGGGGGGTGTGTGATAAAGAAGCATTCCAGCCAGAGGCATGTCCTGGCTAATCCACAGTCCAAAACACACAAGCAGTTATATTTCCATGACCTCAACTCCATGCTGTTCGAACATGGACACGCATACTGTACACACATACACAGACACAGACACACACGCGCTTGTGCACACACAGATTATTGTTTCCTCCTCTTGCTTTTACTCTCCTTTCTCCCTTCCTGCCATCTTTCATCTCTTTCTCTTGCTGATGCCTCCTCTCTCTGAATTACAACATTTTGTCAATTACCATTTAGTTCATTGTTAACCCACAGAGGAAAAGTGAAGTGTGTTCTGTAATACCACAGGAGTTCTGTCATCTTCAGAACAATTATGTCAATTAGCTCACATTTAAATGGTTTCCAGAGAGGAGAACCTAGGCTAATAACAGTCAAATGAAGTGACAACCAACCAATTAATCTCACTCTAATTGCTCAGTAGGTACAGTCAATCAGTCATAATCTCCCTGTCTCTTTGCTTTCTTTCACGCACTCAACGCACATTCCACATTCATTGGCCTCACTAACTCACTGCCTGTCACATATAAACTTGCCCTTCCACCCCTCTAGAGATGGAGGTGCATTCAAGTGTGTTGAGATAATGGCCATGCTGCGAATCAGCATATTTGACTTCTAACATAACACTGAGAAAAACTGTGTTGACAAGAAA
Source organism: Siniperca chuatsi (assembly GCF_020085105.1). Lineage (NCBI taxonomy): Eukaryota > Metazoa > Chordata > Actinopteri > Centrarchiformes > Sinipercidae > Siniperca > Siniperca chuatsi. Next base: position 18,887,184 of record NC_058050.1, read on the forward strand.
AATTACTTTGTCATGGTTTTAGGGTTTATGTATGTTATTTCCTGTTATATTTTGAAAGACTCTCCTTCCCTCATGTGTCTGGTATTTTTGCTCCCTGTCTTTGTTTACTTTTCCTGCCAGTTTTGATTGTTTGCTTCACCCTGATTAGTCTCACCTGTGTCTTGTTGTCTCCCTTCACCTGGGTGTATTTAGTCTGTGTCATTCACTTGTCTTTTTGTCAGATTGTCATTGTCTCTGTGTCCCAACGTTTGTTACCTGTGTGTTCTGTTGGAGTTATTCTTTGTTTTTCCCTTGGACCCTGCCTGGATTTTGGACTTTGTACTTTGCCCGCTCCATGTTGGATTTGGTTGCCTTGTTGTTTGACCACTGCATGCCTGTGACCCGTGTAAGCTTTTTCTTATCATTAAAATCATTGAACTGCACCTGGTCTGCCTTGATTGTCTGCATTTGGGTTCAAACCTTTGTTTCCCTCTGCTACCCTGCTTGACACCATTGCAACACATTTTATAGAGAGGAATCTATTACACACACAGAGAGAGAGAGAGAGAGAGAGAGAGAGGGAGGGAGCAGCAGGAAAGGCAAGTGGAGAGAGAAATGAAAGAATGGGACAGGAGTTTGATAGAAACTTGTTCATTTTTCAAGCAATGGGATGAATTTGACTTTAGGATCACCAGCGGCCCATAATCAAAAACTTAACTCTGTTGCCTCACATTCATTTAAAAACTAAATGCATGCTTGCAGCTTAGATCAATTAACACAAAAACAAACTAAAACTAGCTCACTCTCTTAGTCTGTATGCAGTAGACTGATTGATTGCTGGACAACTGACACATCTTAGAGTCTTTGAACTAATAGTTTCACAAGCGCTGATGTTATGTGTCGTGAGATTTACAGTATGTGCAGCATTCTGCTTCTGGCGATGAGCTCTGGCACACATGTACTGAGAAACACATGCTACTATATAGTAAAGCACAGGGCTAAATGGACTGTACTTGTACAGTCTTCCGACCACTCAGAGCGCTTCACACATTACATATCATATTCACACACTGATGGCAGATGCTAACTGCTAATGAGTCCAAAGAAACTAATCATTCTCACACATTCTCACACAATCAAGTGTCTTGCCCAAGACAAGATTTAAGCATTTTGCTACAAAAAGTCCTTCCAGCTTAACTGAAAACATTACATTTGCAATAGCAATCATGGAATCTTAAAGTAATTTTCATTACTATTAAATCCCAACAGTTAAACAACATAGTTTACATATGAAGCCTTTTTACTGTGAGTTTAGTGAGCTTTAAAGCCTCTTGTCATAGTTGACGTAGCCCAAAATAGTTAAAAATCAAACTTAAGACAGTTTTCAATGATTAGTGGTTCATGAAAAAATAACTGGCAAATGTGAATCTGAGTTGCATCCTAAAGGAGGAGACTCTTCTCAGCACTATGAAGTGGCACCTTTTTTAATTCTTACTTCCAGAAATCTTTTTTTAAATTAATTTCTTTTTTGCCAAATTCCCTTCTGGAAAATCTTTATTAGGAATAACCCCTTGATGAACCATCTCGTTTTCAAGAGGGTCCTCCATGACTATATATATCATGATAATTAAACGATACGAAACATGACAACAGTCAACCCCCCCATAAATATCAAATAATAAGACATACAAAATCAGGAGATCATAGCAGAGCATGAAAATGGATCATTCACTAATAAATTATAGAGAGAAGTACTAATGTCAGTGATAGCATTAAGTAATAGTTATAAAATATACTTATAGAGGTATTATTATGGACATGTACTGGACATGTACAACTGATCCCATAATAAGAAGACAGAACATTTTTGAACAGGCGGAAAGATGATATGGGCCAAATATTTACAGGTAGATCTTCCAATCAGAGGGAGCTTTAAACATGAAGACTTTATTAGCTAATGAATTAAAGACTGCAGGAACAGAAAAAAGAGCTGTGTAGAATGTCTCAATTGATAATTATAGGTGAAAGGTACCAGAAACTGATTGAATATGATCAATATGGCATTAAAATGAGAGTTCAGAGTCAAGCAATATGTGTATATTACCTTACCATCTGTATAAAGCTGAACACAACATTCAGAACAAATTGTGGGGAGGTCATTAATAAAAATGGGAAAAAGAAGTGGACCAAGAGTTGAGCCCTGAGGTATGCCTTGTTGTTGTACTAATGTATCAGATTTGCTTCCTTGTATGACAACACATTTTCTGTTATGAAGATAGGAATTTAACCAAAGTAAAGCATTGCCTGACAGAGTAAAGTTTATCTAAGAGAAGGTAGTGATCAGCCAGATCAAAAGCCTTAGTCAAATCAATGAAAATTGCACCTGTTAATTCACTGACTATATATATCATCACTGACACCTTCACATTAGTCATTCCTAAGATTCTTAACATCAGTGGGAGAGGTGAGTGTGCATATGGTTCTCTGTACCTGTCAACACATTGTGATTTACTTCAGCAAAAGTGTGATCTGAACAAAGAACTAACAGGAAGGCCATTTGGCATCATGGAATGCACATAATGTATTGCATGTTACCACATAATTATGCTATTATTATATATCATGTTTTAAAAACATTGTTTTTTAGGACTTCAAAGTTTTGTTCACCACATCTGTTAGCTGGACACTCTCAATCTCCAATTGTTACAGTAATTCAGATGAATATCTTTATTTAGTTATTAAACAATATGTTTTGTGGTCTCTCACACACACCACAGCGTTCTGTTCTATGAGCTAGCAAAGCAATAAAATTCACCAAACATGTAGCAGTATTAACCTCTAGATATGACGTTTTAGCTATAGCTATACCGTATCAAGTGGAGAATGGTATAAAACATGAGAGGGAGAGGAGAGCGATGCAATGCAACACATTCTCAGTCATTAGTTGAAATCTGCAGGGTCATGACTACATGTTATGTGCCTTATGTGGCACCATCACACCCCATGATGTGAAATATTGTTAGAAAATATTGTTTTCCCTTACTGATGAATTGTTCCTCAACCGATCTGCTTGTTCCCTTTTTCATTCTGGTTCCCACCACTAATTAGGATGGGATTTAACTGCAGATGACTTTAGTGCAGCATCAGAACACACCCAGACATTATGAAAAACCCAGGGACCCATAATGTGGTGTGGGCTTGGCCACTAAAACCATGGGGTGGAGAGACAAGAGGGGAGGGGGGAGCTGGTTTCTCTTGGTTGCTCTTTGAATTGTTGCTTGTGCCCTTTCGCGCCTTTGGCCTGTCATGAGAGGTTTCTCTCTCCTCATTTTTAAAATTGTGTTCTGTTTTTTTCCTCTGCTCTCTGGCTCTCTTTCTCAATGTTTCTCTGTTTCTCTCTCGTCCCAGAGTCTCTCATACCTCCTACTTTACCCTCCATTCCCTCTCACACACTCTCTCTCCCTCCCACACTCTCTCTCCACAATAAGACCTGATATGAACTTTTGACAGGAGCTGGGATCTTTGTTTAATTGCCAGTGTTACTGTGAATGCCCTCATAAATCTAATGCTGTAATGCCTTTGAAACGCCTTCTAGGCCTTCCAATCACACACACACACACACACACACACACACACACACACACACACACACACACACACACACACACACACACACACAAAATCTCTCTCTCACTTTCTCCCACTTTGTCTCACTTTCCTTCACGTACACCCAAACACATGCACAATCGCACACACAGATGTGATGTGCGAGAATGAGGGCTTTGAGGTTGTTTGTGCTCACATCAGACACAGCAGCTCCAGTGTTTGTTTGCAATTTCCACTGGCTCCGGTCCACTCCACCAAACCCATGGGAATTTGTGGATCAGCATCTTCTCAAAAAGCTCCTGGGTGTCAGAGTGTATAACTGAGCAAAGAAAGAGTGCAATGAGTGCACTGAAGTTGTTATTTTTATGTGGCATTTCTGATGTATTCTTTATGCCATAGTTTATAGTGGAGGGTGACAAGGAAAAAAGGAGAGCAAGACAAGTGGTAACATAAATTAAGAGACAATCTGACACTTAATAACTAGATCACACTGGAGAAAAATTCATCACTGAATGTATTGCATTTTGTTCCTTGTAATGGTATTTTGTAAATCTTTATGTAGCTTTTTTCCAATTATACACTCATGCACCCTTATTTTGCTGTTTGCTTTCATTTTTCTATCATCTTAAGCAGAACAATAAATAATAAGATTAATCGTACAGAAAGTTTGATAAAGTATATATATAGATTCTTGCCATGCATTTATCAACTTAAATACTAAAATCTCAAACAGGGTGAGCTGTAGTTTTATGTAATTGCTGTTACATATTTAATATGTTTGCTGTTGGGTTTTACACTCTGTATGAGTTACGCTCCTGTGATAATATTCATAATATTGCCTGCGGGGATATTTGCAATCATATAAATCTACAGCATGTGAATACCTTCAATCAGACACTGCATTTCATTGCTCACTCAGCTGTTTTAGTTTTTGCAATGCACAATGTTCCAGGCAGTATGGTAGAAGAACTGGAGGTTGGTACACATTTACCCCCATACTAGGAAGTATAACTCACTGATATTCTTACTGTAGTGTGGTCAAAGTGTGACAAACTTTGGTCTGAAACAGCGATACTGTGACCCCGCAGCATTTTGGTGCTCACCGGCAGAGTATATAAAGGTCAATATTATCACCCAGTCTGCTCATGCACACTCCCCCACCTTACCACTGTACTGCACAGACACCTACAGTACAATAGGAAGCACTAACATATGCAATATGTGTTTGACTTAAAAGGGAACATTACTGTTGCCTGGGATTTTAAGTAAATCGATTAACAAAGGTATAAAATGTTGTAAACGCACAGCTATCTTCTTTTTATCATAGGCCAGATACACTCTATTGGTCATAGTAGTGGGCTTTTTAAGTAGACATACACAAACATTCAAGAAGACTAATAAAGTCCTGGCATTTTGTCTAAAGCTAGCAGTCAACCAGTTCAAAAAAGATATAAAATCACTCTATTATCCTGTGGTAAATGTTTAGTTGTTGTCATAACCTGTAACACATGTATGTAAACACAGTCACTGTCTCTTTCAGGTGTGGTGGAGTGAGAGTCAGAGGGGATGATCACTTGGTCTAGACAGGACTGTCAGGGTAAGTGTTACATTCTCTCTTACAGTCTATTACAGTATACAATACTTGTCTTTCTTTGCACATCTCTGTTTCCATCTCTCTTTTTCTCTCTCTGCAGCCCTGATGTTTTTGTCTCTTATTGTCTGTGTCTCCATCTCTCTCTCTCTCTCTCTCTCTCTCTCTCTCTCTCTCTCTCTCTCTCTCTCTCTCTGTCTCTGTGCTCCTACAGCTGATTACATGAATAATTTACGGCATGTAAATCCTCAGCAGCTGCTTGCTGTTTGCTGTTTCGCCCTCCTTGTTCGTCTCTCTTTCCTCTTTCAGGTTAACTTGGGAGGATTTTTCTCAACCTTGTCACCTCTCCTTCCCTCTCTCGTTTCCTTTTTCTGTGCCTGGGGTTAAGCTCTCTCTCTCTTTTTGTCTCCTCTCATTCTCTCTTTCTCTCTAATTACACAGTTCTCTGTTTCAGCCCTGTCTTCCCATGGGTTTGTATGGCCTTATGTAAGGACTGGCTGAATGGCATTTTTTCTGTAATGATGGGAATTTTAACTCACAAGCCCACAGCTATTTGTTTGTGTGTTTTTGTGTGTGATATGTGTCTTTCACTGTGTGTGTGTATGTGTAGACAGCTGGTACACACATTACTATATGAACACTTATGTAGACTCAAAACTCATTGTGATTACAGTTCTTCAGGCAGCTGTGCCTTATGTACAACTGTGAATACTTTTTTTCTGTCACTCCAGGCTTAAAATGCTTTAAAAAGGATCTCAAACAGTGCTGTTGAATAAGTTTTTTTAATTTTATTCTTTCGTCCCTTCAATCAAGTCACTAGGTTGGACTACCAGCACTTTTCCGTGTACACTTGAAGTAATTTCATGTTGAAAAGAAAGAAAACATTAATGGTTTCACACAAGACAATCTATCAAAAAATAGCATGAGGCTAATTCAAGGGGAAAAAAAGAGACAACGAAAGGGAAGCATTACCTTTGGCTCTGTTAAATGATTTCTTTTCCCCCATTCAGTTTCCATTGTTCGAAGTCGTGGCCGATCTCTCCAATATTACTGCTAATCTAACTTCAAAGGGTTGCAGTCATGTTAAAGCACTTTTTAATTGTGATAAGAAATATGCTTTCATGCTTAAACCCTTCTCCTCTGTTCGTCTGGACAGAACCCATAAATATTGAGGCCTTTTTTTCATTGGCAATTAAAATTAGAATTGGTCACATTTTTCAATGTCAGCCATTTCCTTTGCACACAAAGACATGTGTGGGCCACACACACGTACAAACACACATGCATACAGACACATGCAGAACCAGACATTGCCATATGTGACCATGCAGAAGCACATACAGTATATGTAGTGCTTTTGCAAAAGTTTATACAAAAACCTTGCTTGATGTCCTTTAGACATTAAAACCTCTGCAAAACTAAAAGTGCTCAAAGGCTTTGCTAGCTTTGTTACTCTGGCAGGGCTGATGATTCACCACAGGCTTCCCTGTTGTTCCTATGACACATGAGATGCAGGCTGCGCCGTATTGTCCAGAGATAACACAATAAGATGATTCTTGAGTGAATCACTTGCACTCTAGTGCTTCTGACACGGAACGTTCTTGTATCTTTGATATGTACACAATATTTTGAGGCAGTGGAGCAGAAAGATGTAATTCTGTTGTGAAAAAATCGATTCAGATAACAGTACATTGTACAGAACAGAAGAGCACATGAAAATGTACTATTGGTTGCAGTTGTTGGGTAAATTGCCCATCTATTTTGCCTCAAAATAATTCTCTTAAGTTGTTTTAGGCCTAGACTCTAAGCTTTGAGAATGAGTGCATCTTAAGATTTTCTCCACAGATGAGAGGAATAACAAAAAGAAGAAGAAAACGAAGAATAAAAGAAGAGTAATTGTGTATGCTGCAAAATATACAGTCACATGAGAAGATTGATATCAGTTTCATCTTTGTGCGTCCTTAGAGCCGGAATGTATTAGCCTAGCATAGAACAAGGACAAGCAAAAGGAAATGTAGCCCTAAAAAATTCACTTTCTAAGATGTTATAAAATTTATCTAGGTGACTTTGAGTTCAGTGTCAATAGATCCTGAGTCTGGAGAATTAACTCAATCTATTAATGCATGGATAACCAAGCAGTTTTCTTTAATTATGTGCATATATTGCAACTTTATCTTTATCTTACACTACAGTTATGATAGGACAACCATGTTTGACAAAACTATTAGGACCATCATTTCACTTCAAATTAAGTTTCCTATGTTGCCATTGATATATTAATTATCATGTCATAAGTGACATGTGCATGAGGCTAAAAGGTTGGTCAACGGATCCCCCTTTTTAAGGCTCATCAAACGAACAAAAACTCTTCCAGTGACAGTGTTACTGACACTGCAGTCAGACTGACAGCACTAGCTTCACTGCAGTAGTTCTCACACTTCACCACAGCACAACTTTCTACTGTAGTCAGTCAGGATTTTAGACATACTGCAAATTGTTCAAACTGAGTTTCTCACTGACAACTCTTGGAGTGGGATTTGTTTCTAAGTTTGGAGAATAAACTATTAGTGACGGTGAAGGAATAGAAGAAGCATGACTTCAGTTCATCCCTCCTCACTTCAGCTCACTACAGCGTGCCTTTAACACTGCAGTCAGTCTGGGTATTGAGTTTTGGTTGACATGGCTGGGTTGGCTCACTGCTTGTTTAGCAGTCTGAGCCAAGCATGTGCGGCTGTGTTTATGTGCATGCATGTCTATGCTTGAGTTTCTGCAGGATTTGTGTGCATGTGTGTGAATGCATGACTGTGTGTGTGCCCCTATGTGCTTGTATGACCTGATTGTGAGTCTACAGTATATATCTTCACGTGCAGTGAGAGAGGGCTGTGAACCTTGGTGGGGTGTTCTTTTTTTTATTTTTTTTGGTTGTTGTGCAGCGTGGCCTCATTACCCAGGTGTTTACCCCCAACCACAGGAAGCGCTTGTCAGTGATGACTGTCTGCCGGCAAACATTGCCTGAGGGAAAGAAAGACAGCGAGGAAGGAAGAGAGAGAGGGAGAGAGACGGGGAGACAGAAGGAGGTGGAATCATAGACAGCGTTTCAATTTTGTAGAGTGCCTTGTGAGTATCTATCTATCTATCTATCTATCTATCTATCTATCTATCTATCTATCTATCTATCTATCTATCTATCTATCTATCTATCTATCTATCTATCTATCTATCTATCTATCTATCTATCTATCTATCTATCTATCATGTGTGTGTTTCTTTTCCCTAAATGTGTGTGTTTCTTTTCCCTAAATGTTGTGTGTCTGTGTGGTTGTGCCAGTCAAACCCTTACTGGCAGGTCATTGAGTTCCTCCACTCCTTCACCAGTGGGGGGAGGGAGCAGAGGAGAGGAGACATACAAGCTGTTGACAGGGATTTATGAGCTGATAGTGTCAGACTGCAAGCACAACAACAGTCTCCCTGTCTCTGCTTGTCTGCTCATAGAGAGAGAGACAGAGACTGACAGAAAGAATGGAGGGGGAGGACAGGGGGAGGGGGAGTGAATAGAAAGTGAGGCAGCAAAATGAGTTGGACAAGAAAGAGCAGAAGAAGGGAGTGAAAAATAGAAGGTAGAGGAATACAGTTAGTGCAGGGAAGGAGGTAAGGAGGCAGGATTGGGATATAATTTAATTTGTTTATGGTTTTCTCACCTTTCTTCTGTCACAATGCTTGTTTTTTTTCTTCATGCACCTTCTTTTCCACTCTCCTCTCTTCTTCACTTCAGCATCACCATTGTATGAGCTGACTTGGCTGTTGAAAGGTGACTGCTTTTGTTTTTGCTTGTTTAGACTCATTTATGTTAGAAACCACGTGTTCATGTTTTCAATATAAACCAAAGTTGTTGGTCTTGCGTGAGCACAGATATGATGACAATGAACTATACTGAGATGACCACGCATGCATATTCTGTGTATAAATAACATTTCCTCCACTGTGTTGTTGTGTCTCATTCAGATTTCCGAGAAAGCGGAGGATTACATGTTTGATAAGACTATTACAATGAACTGTGCACAGTTGTTCATTTTTCACAACTGTGAAGAATAAACAAGCTATTGATACATTTTAGCACATTAGACAATCATTCTTTGTGGCTGCGTGTGTGTGTGTGTGTGTGTGTGTGTGTGTGTGTGAGTGTTCAGATTTGTCATGGTGAATCATGACTGGAATGTTCACTGTTAGATGACACACACTGATATAGTTGGACTGTCTGACATATGAGCGATACAGTCTGGTGGGTAATTTTGTCTAATTGCTGTTCTAAGCATAAATTCATAATATCTTTCTCTATTTAGGTTTGATGACTTCCACAATACATCCTCTTTTATGAGCCTATTTAGCCATGGGTCCTTCTCAGATGAGACTGTAGTTGTATAGTTTTTATGTACTGTAGCTATGTTTTCCTCACCAGACTAATTGAGTTTGCTGATACCAGTTAATTCAACCATTATAAGTTTTATTCTTTCGTATGTAACCACTTTGCTTACACTGCCATTGAGAAATAGCAAATGTGTCAAAGATGCAAGTCTGTGATTATATACTGTATCTAAGTTATTTATTATTTGTATTTAATTCCACTTACACTTTACACAGAATTTGTTTGTGAGACACAACTGTATAACCCACTGCTGTCAGTTGTTTCTTGTATATTCTCAAGTCTAAAAACATACTGTACATATAGACTTCCAGCTTGTCTGATAAGACACTGGCTTTCAGTTTTGAATATTGTATAATCGTGCCTAAAATACCATACCCTGTTAAAATGTTATGATTGTCATAATAACAGTGATCCAGATATGAAGTCTGCCAGACTAACATCTTGAGAGACAGACAGCCTGACAGTGCAAAGCACACATACCCCCTGAGGATAATATAGACTACTAGTGATTTGTATGTCAGTTCCTGTTTAATGATATAGTATTAAAGAGTGGTGATTTATGAGGCCGTTTTCATTTCGTATAGACACTCTGATTCAGATTCAGGGTTTAGCTTACACTCTCCAATATGCTGAGTAATGATCCCATGTTGAGTTTCCCAGAATAGAAAACGCCATTATCTTTTTCAAAACTCCTGTCTATAGATAATGGTCATAGCCTTTTGTTTAGCGCAAAATACAATGCAAGTAATTGTGCACAAATTTTTATTTGTACAGTGAAGGCAACATGAGGGACCCTTAGACAGATATCCTAAACTGCAGATCCCCTACAGGCAAAGGTCCTCTGGTTAAGGCTTTCAGTACCCAAGCAACAGTGCAGAGGGCTAAGGATGGCAGCAAGGTAGTTTGGTTTGGTTGCTTGGTCAGTTCAAACCACCTTGTTCACATGGGGTGTAAAGAGCAGCACAGCCTTTAGTCTTTTAGACTGATTTAATTAAACCATCATTGTCTCTTATTGCATTAAATTAGAAACATACTGTATGTCTCAAGACATATTCATTCTTATATAATTCTGACTGCAAGTGAAAGGTAAGACCATGTAAGTGAGATATTGGGCAATGAACATTACAATGAAACAGTAAAAATATAGTAAATGTAAATGTGTTTATTTTTTTACATGCATTCATCTTTGTATATGCTCTCTCTCTCTCTCTCTCTCTCTCTCTCTCTCTCTCTCTCTCTTTGTGTGTGTGCAATGCAGATCTGCAAAGAAACCTGCGTGAAAATGAAAATGAAAAATGAAGATCAAGACGAAAACAGCTAGATGGAGAGAAAACATCAGAACAATGAAGGGAGAGAAATTAAATTACAAAGTTAAATTATGTATATTTGTCACATAAGGTAACAGGTAGTTGTTCGTCATCTCTGTTGTCATATAACGACCTGCACCTCAAATATTTTACTTTCAATATGATTGCAACATCTGGTGTCTTTGGAGTCTAAATTAGAAGTTTAGGATGTGCAATCATCAAGGGTACTTCAGTGTTACTTTTCACAGGGTATCACTGACTGTAAAGAAGTTAGAAAATCATTATGCATTGCTGTTATTTTGTATATTATATGGTGAGAATCATGACAACTCTTGCTGGAAAGTTTTGTTTATGCTTTTCAAAACAATATACGAAAGTGCTGTTTATATGCTATCCACATTTTGTTCCACAATACTGTACATGCACTTCTTAATGGGACATAGCTTTTTTCCTAATGCTTTTCATGTATGTAGATTTGAGAGAACATGTGGTTGGAATAATGTATACATCTAAGGATTCACAGTGTTACACAGGTTTGAAAACTCCAGTGTCTGGTACAATAACATATTCATGTATGTGCACTGCATCTTTTAGGAAGTAATGATCCCAATTTGGTCACAGGGGAATAAAGACAGCATTAAGGACATGTACTCATACAATATGTAAAACTCTGTGGAAAAATATTAGACTAGACTGTAGTGCTCTCATGTGACAATATATGTACAGCGTTTCACATTTATCATCGCAACATAGATTATTAATGAATATTGTATTCTGTGAAAAATCTAGGTAATATAATGTTGAATAAAGAATTTTAATAGTTACTCAGCAGACTTGTGAAAACATGGGACTACACTTGTCATATGAGAATCTACTAGCAGTGTAGGAATGAAGCAGTGTGCAGAGTACCTCTTCCTTTGCAACATCAAGAGAATGAGAGAATTACTTTCTCTTCCTCACCTGTGCTTTAAAGCCCTTTAAGCAGCTTAGAGTTGAGTGGCTTGCTGCAGGGTGCAGTGGAAATGATGGTGGTGACTTGAGATGTAAAGTGTATTGCATCATTGATACAATGGTGTTTTAAATGATAAAGTAAATGGTTTCTTAAGCCTCCTTTTACAATATGTTACTTACATCCTTTATCTTCACTAGTCCAGTTTGACCTGTAATGACAAAAATCCACCTTTCAACAGTAATAATAGGTGTCCCTTACTTAACATCTAGTAAGTCATCTACAATGATGTGGTTTCCTTATTTGACTTTACAGTCCACACAGAACTTATTTATTTTCTTTTATTAAACAACACATATTTTCATTACAAAACTCACCATTATCTTCCATCAGTTAATAATTATACTATTTTGTAATATCTTGTAAAGCCTAGATATTGTTATCATTTATTAATAACTTGACATAAGACTAAGAGTCCACAGCAGCACTAGTGGCTCTGTGGGGTTAGGCATGCTTTGAAGATGTTTTTGAGCTAAATGCTAACATCAGCATGCTAACATATTTTCAATGACAATACTAAAATGGTAATGTTTTCCATGTTAATCCATCCAACAATTGTTGAGACATTTCACTAAAACCCCAAAATGTAAATCTCATGGTAGCACAAGTGGAAAAGTCAGGGGATCACTAGGCATTATCCTCTGGGAACCGTGAATTTCTGAACAAAATTCCATGCAATTCATCCAATAGTTTTTGAGATATTTCAGTCTGGACCAAAGTGGCAGAGTAAACAGAGCGACAATGCCTTTGCTTGTGTGGATAATTAACAGCTTTAGATGTTTAAACCAGTCATATATAATTCATGTAAGAAAAGAACTGTAAGAGTTTTATTTTCTTTATATAAGAACACATATTTCAGGTGTAGAGGGATTTTCATGCAGGAGTTTGGGGAGTGTGGACTTAATGTGGAGTACTTGGGGTCCGGGATAACAAAAAGTTTCCATCTTCTGGATGAAATTAATTACTATTATGATTATATTTTCAGGTGTAGAAAAATCCAAAATACCAGGGCTGGGTTAGCCCTATTACACCCATCCAGTGAACAATTTTGAGGCCGCCCTATCTGCCTCCCTCCATCTTTGTCTCTGGTCACTAACATGGGCAGTTTATCACACTTCCTTTCCCTCTGGTCTGGGCCTCCAGTCAGTCTGCCAGAGAGGAAAATCAAAGACTTTGGGATATACCATTACAGTGCAAATGGTATATTGCACTGTACAGTAGGCTGATGATATATAACCTTAAAGTCTCACAAGTAAATACAAAACAGGAAGGAGGTCTGAGCTGAGTTTAGCTTTTAACAGCCCTCACAAGTGAACATAAAATGTTTGAATTGCACATTGCATTGATTGAAAGTGAAAATGATATTGAATGGTATGGAATTGAATGGTATGGCAAAATTATTTTACTTGAATGTATGTGAATGTTATTTTGTTGGAACTCTATGGAGTTGAATTTTATTAAAGAAAGTACTTAATAAATCATTTGTGATTCAGTTGATTTCACTGGCATTGTATGGTATGGATCAAAATGTTGGATAAAATTATTTTATTACTTTCTAGGGTGGTTTGTCATACTTTCTGTCAGATTAGCCTGGCTTCACAGTCATTCTATCAAACAAAACAGATTTCCTAAGAGGGAACACAGCATAAAACACAACCACCCCTTCCTTCTGCTCTGTCCAACATCAAGACTTATTCCTGCGAGCTGCTATCTGGATCATGAATTGTGCTTGAAACATAGAAACATAATTTTTTGTGGATGAATAGAGTAGACATGTTAATAGCATGCAAGCTGTAATGTGAACATAGACCTTGTTATAAAGAAGACTTCCTTGTTTCCCTGTTTCTGACTTATTAATGATATTCGGTAAAGTAGTACATGTGAGCCAGAATATTCAGTCTTACTGAAGTAGTAAACATAGGCCTGACATACAGTACTTAATAATAAACTAACATAAAGTAGGGTAAAAGTCATAGAATAGTCTCCTAATGTGATACGCTTCCTATAACTTTTGTTCTGTAGTAAAGGAAAATCAGCACAATGTCTTCTGAAACTTATATGCACTGGTGGAAGACATACTCAGATCTTGTACGTAAGTAAAAGTAGCAATATCACACTGTAGAAATAATAGTAAAAGTCATGCATTTTAAATTTAAGTAAAAGTAAAAAAGTATTCACATCAAAAAAATATTCTTAAAATACCAAAAGTACTCATTATGCAGAATGGTCCATTTCAGAATAATGTTTATTATATTATTGGATTATAAGTATTGATGAATTAATGTGCACATCACTTTAATGTTGCAGCTGGTAAAGGTGGGACTAATTTGATCTACTTTATATACTGCTGGGTAGCTTGTGAATTTATCCCTGGGGAGCCATAAAGTCTTTTCTTAACATATAATAATACATCATCAGTAACTTGTTGATTATATTTTATGTCATTAATCTGAATCTGTAAAGTAACTAGTAACTACAGTTATTAAATAAATGTAGTGCAGTAAAAAGTACAATATTTCCCTCTGAATTGTAGTGGAATAGAAGTATAAAGCAGCAGATAATGGGAATACTATAGTAAAGTACCTCAAAATTGTACTAAAGTATAGTACTTGAGTAAATGTACTTTGTTAATCTTCACCACTTCTTATATGTAAGTACATACACATTTTAAGACCCAGTTCTATTTTTGAACTTGTAAAGGTGAATTTCAGTTATGAAAAACATTACCACCATTAGTGCATACCTTCCATTCTTGGTGGAACATCATGCTCTTTTCCCCCTGCTTTTTCACTTCAGCTACAGGCTCTTCACTGTCCAAAACAACATACAACAATAGTCTAATTTGACTCTGGCTGAAAGTTAGGAGGGGGCCTCTCAAGCCATTGTGCAAGCAAAATAAAGCTTTCTGGTTGCTACTTTTCAACTTTATGGAGGAATCAATTTTAGTACTCTACAAATAACCTCAAAATGCACTTTTTTTTCAGAGTCTGCACCTCAGGTTTTCCTGAGATGTGTAAAAATGCTTGTTTGCAAGGTTAAATTAAAACTCCCATTAATATTACACCTGTTGCCTAACTCTTTGATACATTGAACTTATACTTAATTGAGCATTATGCTGTGAAATGCCACTATACACGTTATCTTGCACTTGTTAGCTTCCATGACAGCAATGGCTCCTATTTTGTTTTCCCTCCCATGATCAGCCAGGATGTGTATGAGCCTGCCAGCCGTTAACCCTACAGAGGAAGTGTGCAGGAAATGAGATCAGCCTTAAAAAGAGGTAACGCCTGAGCTACTGACACCAGACCAATAACTGTCACTCACTGCACCTGATACTGAGATACTAAAAAAGCAGCAAATAACAGGAAGGTCAGTATAGAATAGAAGAGAGTAAAATAGACAAATGTGGTACAGCAGCAGCACTAAAGAGAAGAGTATGCAAGGAAGGAAAACGAGGAAAAAGAAAATGAACAGAAGAGGTTAAAATAGAACAGACAACACAATGAAATCAAATACAGCACAGCAGAACAGAGAAAGGTGACACAAGAAAGCAGAAATTCACCACAACGCTTACCATCACTCAAAGACAGCTTCTGTTGGAAAAACTGTCAAAGAGTTAAAAATATCTGTGAAGGGGTGGAGGTTGAATTTGGCACCGTATGTAACTGTAACAGTATGCGGTACACAGTTTTCTTTGTGCTGCTATAGAATAGAATATAATAGAATCAAATAAAACAGAATAGAATAGAAACAAACATCTAGACCAAAGCATTGCAGACAAGACCGGACTAGAACAAAACAACCCAGCAATGTGCAGAAGAAGGAACATTCAGTACAGCATACAGTGTGAGAGGAGATTAAAGACAATACAAGAGCAGCACCACCCAAACTAACTATCAGATAAATTCTGTTTGAAAAAAAGATTTTTCAATAGCTAAAAATACCTGCAGGGTTGGGCCTAATTCAGTGGCTGTGTGTGTGAAACTGTCACTCTGCCCTGCACACATTCTCGTTACCATGATGAAAGACACACAACTTCACTGAAGAAACCAGACCTGACAGCAGTGTGTGCACACGTGTGTATGTTGTGCATATGTATATGTGTATCTCAGCATGCACACAAGCAGCATGAATTTTTGCTTTCTCTAGATTGAAAAAGAAAACATGTTTTGTTTTTTATTTATTGAGACAGAAGGCTGGAAGAATGATGAAACATTTACAGTGCCAGCTATCACCTACACCCAATAACAAGAGCTTTTTGATAAAATACATAGATACAAACACAACGCTTGTTTTTTAGGCACAATACAGGACTTCAATTGGCAGAAAACTTGTTTGCTTGTTATTTTGGGTATATGTTTTATTTGACATGAATGATTTGTGTTGTTTTAAACTCCTGAATAAATGCTGGCAGATGTTTTAACACCTCAGAACAGATGAATTTAGGCTTCTGAAGTCCATTGACACTGCTCCACAGAGTAAATATATCATGAATATTGCAGTTGTCAATCTCATTTTCATTTATTTTTAAGCCTTGGCTTTCTTGGTCACTTGAACTGCTCACTCATGATCTGGCTGCTTGACATGTTAGTGTTAAGAATACACCTTTGTTAAGCTGTTGCAGCATTTGACATGCTTTTACATACCTGAATAAAAGATGAGAGGTGTGTAGTATGTGCAAGGCCCTCCCTTGTGTTTACTTATGCAAAAAATAATGAGGCATGTTTTATGTTTCAGCACCATTAAAAACAGTCAAATGTATAAATGTCTCTCTGTCTGCAGATCTGACTCTCTGTCAACAGAAAATAGGGAGACAGATAATATCCCCTGAACTATGGGCATAAGATGGAAAAATGGCCAAATTTCCAAATCTGTGGTGAGATATGAGGAAGAAAAATATGACAAAAAAATAATTTGTTATAACTGCGAACTGTCGACAAAAATATAATTAATGTATGATGGTGTTAAAGTCTTTGTATCACATTATGTGATTCAATGAATGACTGATGAAATGGGTAAATATATGAACAAATAAATGAATAAGTAATGAAATGATTAATCATTTAATTAGTTTAACAAACCAAGCGCGTGTCAGAGACTGACAATGCTCGAAAGCCTCATCACCATATTTGCATAATCAGACTTGTGCAGAAAGTGTTTTCTGACAAATTTAACCACATCACTATACATATTTATGTATGTATTTTCAGGCATAGCAGAATTACATTTTGCATAATTTATAAACATGCAGTTCTCAGAAAACTTATTGAACAAATCGTTGCTGAATGAATAAGAATATTTATTTTTCAATGGAAGATACTTTTTTAAGGAATCTATAATAATCTATCATATGTATTACATCATATACAATATGAATGTGCTGCTGGTACTTCTGTAACTTGCTAAATGATGGTAAGGGTGTTTAGATTTTTTGTTAGCATTGTATTTAAAAAAAAAAACTAAAACAAACTGAAGGATAAAATTTACAGAAATTCAAAAAGTAAAGAGTCTGTAAAATTCAAAATGAATGGACATGCGTGCATGTGAATTTCAATTCTTTGGCAGAAATTGATCAATCCAAAATGTGGCCCTTTGTTTTGATCATAAAGCAGCTGTTTTATTCAACTGCAGTGAACTCACAGAATATGGTAAGCAGCATGTCCAGTAGACTCCTATATGGCAAATAAAATATGACATTTCCTCTTTAGCAATCCATTTTCCATGTTATTACACATATATGACAGAAATTATCAAGACAGAAAAAAGTGAGTGGTAAATGACAAGTGATGAAATTACCTTAAACATAATATATATCAATTTTGCATGGCTATGTTTCACTTTAAATGCGAGATCTAAGTGTCATTTACACTGCATACTCTGCTGTTTCATTTGTTCTAGGAAACAAGGGCAAACTAATTTAGCAAAAACACAGTTGGCTGGCTGATGCAACACAGTGAAATTTGAGGAGCATTCATGCACAATGAACCACTTCTGTCAGACCACCTATTGAGCTGTGTGTGTGTGTGTACTTGTACTTGTACTTGCTACATAGTGAGGACTGTAATACGTTTTTTACCTACAGAGTGAGGACATTTTTGGAATGTGAGGACATTTTGGCCACAACTTCAAAGGGCTGTTTGAAGGTTAAGACTTGGTTTGAAGGGTTAGGTTATGGTTAGGGTAAGGGTTAGGGTTAGGCATTTAGTTGAGATGGTTAAGTTTAGGGTAAGGGGCTAGGGAATGCATTATGTCAATGACGGTCCTCACAAAGATAGAAGTGTGTGTTTGTGTGCGTGTGTGTGCATGCCTGAGTGTTTGTGAATGTGCACAAATCAATGTCAGTATTTTTGTGTACTGTACATGTATGTGTGTGTACCTGCCACTGATGTACATAAATAGATGCTTCCTCTGTTGTACACTCCTACAGCGCAGCCTGAAGGCAATTTTCACCACTACCTCTGCGCTGTTGTAGGTATCTATTGTGGCCCCTTCCTGCCATAATGCTGAATTTTTGGCTTAGAGAGTTAAGGTCCTGTAAATCACCCCACTTACTTGAAGTCATGTAATTCAAAGTCAAGCCCATAATCAGCCTGTGCAGTTTAGTGCCACTGCTGTGGCTCGGTTTTCACTGTTTCTAGGTGAAAAACTAACTGCTATTAGATGATTGTGGATGATTTTTGGGGATTTTGGCTGAGATTGCTTTGTCCACTGTGCACAGTAACCAGAATAGTCAATAAAATAGCAATTTATCAGCACTGTTGAAATGCCCATGTAGGTTTTCTCTCTGTATTCATCTGCTCAACTTCTTAATGGAACAGAACTGAAAACATGAGAACATGAGTCATATTTATAGGGTAGGTAACAGGTTAAACACTAGTACATAATTTACACCTGATCATTACTGCAAAAAATATCTTGAGAGTAGGTGAAACCATGTCTCCGAATGTACTTATTGGACTTATATTTGACTTACTTGTCCAGCACATAGCTTTTGGCTCTCAGCTTGTTGACCTTTGACTCTGTGATGTCTGCTGTCTTCTGAGCTTCCTACAGCTCCATATGCACCATCCTGAAGCTGCACACATAAGTGTTCACCTGTTCCCCCTCTAAGAATTAAAAGTCAAAGGTGTTTGGGTAGTTGTTTTTGTTGTATAGTGTGTCAGTAAGTCATCAAAGTCCCTTGAGTTGAAACTTAAAATTGGGCACCTGACTCCTACCAATAACAAAGAAGCTAAACAGCCATAATCACTTGATCTCAGAGTAGTAAGTCAGATTGTCTTAACTGAAATATGTTTCAGTCATTTTGCTCATGATATATCATTTTTCCCTTTTAACAAATACAAGCACTTGTGCTATGCATTTGGTTCCATACAGTAAAGTAGCCCTTCAGAAAACAAACAGACAATAAACAGATAATAATAATAATAATAAAAATAATAATAATAGAAGTAGCACAAATCATGTATCTTCATTGGAAAGAAAATTATTGTGCATCATTACATGAGCTGTTGTTTGCAGCATTTTGGCTACAGTTGTATTGAATCAATAGTCCATAATCTACTTTGAGCTCTTACTGGACATCTCTGAGTTGTTTCTGGGCCTGGACAGCCTGGTGATTGGCTTGGCTCAGTTGAATCTTCATCTCATTCATGTCTCCCTCTATCGTCTTCTTGATCCTCACAGCTCCTCACAACTGAGTTCAGGATGTTCTGTATGGAGTCGATCACCCTTTGGCTATTCCTCTTGATTTGTTCCATCTCCTCATCCTTCTCTGCCAACTTCCTGTCAGCCTCACTCATGACCGCCATGTTCAGCTAAAGCTTCCTTGGTTTATCAAGGAACTTTAAATATTAGAGACTAATTCAATAAATCAATCTGATGAAATGCATTAGGGAGGTGATATCATACATGCAGTTCAAATGTTATGCTTTACTGCATTTTTTTGTATTTTGTAAATACAAATAAATCTTGAGGTTATTTTTGGTTAGTTTGCAGTGCAACCTCCAAAGTGTCTTATTTGCCTTCATGTAGCTCAATGCACACTTCCTTTTCAGCTCATGGGTCTTCCCATTTTCACCAATCTGTTCAGTCAAAACAGACAAAACAGACAGACTAACAAAAGCAAATGTATTTCCTGTTATTAGAATACAAATAGCCCCTGTAATATCAGACTGAAACTATTTGAGAAAAATATCATGGACTTACTGTACGACACAGGTATGTCTATGTTATGGTAAAAAAAGTACAATAACGTTGAATAAAGTCACATGATACTATTCGAATATTTTAAAATATTAAAGTAAAAAAAAAAAGAAAGTAAAATCATTAACCCAATTCTCCCGTAACTTTTTAAGCCCTTATAAGAGTTCCTCTTTTATGTTACAATACTTGTTAATAGTGTTTTCCCCAACACTGAACCAGCAAACTATAAAGTTAATTTATCAAAGTCTTTTTTCATGGATGGATGCTATACAAATAATAGAATGTAAGCTATTTAGTCTGTTACTGATGGTAAGTAAAATAACCTTTTTCAGGCAGCCCCTTCGGTATTAAAGCATGCATCTTTTTATTATTTCATATGCAGACAAAAATGTATTGGTTTAATATGACACTTTAGGAACAAAATACTGCAACTAAGCCCATCTTAAAGTGTAGCAAAGATATTTTCTTAATTTCAACATAATTGGACCCAGAGTTTCCCCTTGGATTTACTGTCCAGGAGCTGTAGGATCAAATAAATGAAAACATGTTTTGTTTTATCCAAAAGATGATGAATCCCATTAGTCACCTGGAACTTTACTGGTCCATGATATAATAGCTTGTATGGCTGGAGACATTTTCTTCTGTATTGCCTTTTAACCTGGTATTATTTAATGACCAAAACAGGATGTAAATCTGGGAACCAAAATTTTGTTATGCAAGGGCTTTAGAGTTTGTTTGACCATGCACATTGAATCTGTTCATTTAGAGGGTGATGTAAGACTTGAATTCAAGTGTGTTATATTTGCTCAGCCTCTAGACTCCTGGTTGAAACTGAACTGACAGTTAAGTGTTAACCACAGGAAGAACATGCTTGATGTACTCCACACTGCCAGTTCTTGTTCTCCCTCTTCAGAGTCTGTAATTGACCTACAGCCCCCTTATAGGAGTTCTTCATTTTAAAGAGCTCAGTACTCACAGATCCTTCTCGGCTGCATCCAGCCCAGCTTGGCCCTCAATCTACGTGTGTTTCCAATCAGCTAGAACGTGGTGTTATAAATACATCAGTGAAAAGTGAGTAATGATAGGATAGCTCTTGGAAAGAGCGGACAAGAAGTTGGAAGCCAAGATTGGAGTAGGTATAAGCCTGCTGAGTAACCAGCCACCACTTGGTATTGCAGTAATGTAGTTATAGAGGGTCATTTTAGTTGTTAATAGTAGATCTGCTATCTTCTCATTAAGATATTATATTATTTTAGAATCTGTAAATGTGTTAGTATATAGGCAATATGTTGAAATAATATTAATGTGCATTTTTGCAAGTGGGATGATGTTCGATTAAACTCTTCCCCTTTGACTGATCCCTATTTCTTTCCCCATCATGCTTGTTTATAAAATGGCTGTAATGAAAACATATTGACTTTCATCGAAATCCCTTGATGGACCAAAATACCTTTTTCACGGCAGATATTTTGACTTGTTGTAGCAGGAAAAGCACAAGTGAAACAAATTTAATTAACAATGTCTCAGTTCCATCAAGTGTCCTGATAAACCATGGTAGTGAGCCAGCATGCACAATACCAGGACCCCGTAACTAACTCACCTAAATGGAACACAGTGGTTTTTCACATTATCAGTTAAACATGCTTTTCCTGCTATGACAAGCCAAAAATGTCCACTGTGAAAAAGGTCTATTACCTTATTAATGTTCCCCTGATTCTTGTCAAGGTAAGTGGCCACATTATTGGCTTTCTCCACATCACTCATCAGATTTGATAATGACATGACGTATTATGTAATGTCATGTCATATCATTTCATGTACGATCATATGATGTTGTGACTGTGATGTTATTTCTTGAAATGTTTTAAAATGATGTAATAATGAATAGAGCTATACCTACACTTAGCGCCATCAGGTTCAGCCTGCTTGCTAAACTTGCACTGCATTACTGTGATACATCACAGCTCCAGACAACATGTCACTAACTTCTCCTCACCACTGAAGCTCAGAATATCAATGGCAGTCTGAATTTCACTGGAAATAAAGTCATTTGCTTTTGTTTGAGCTCATTCTTTGGTGTATTCTCTGTGACTCTCTGTATTCTAAGTATTTGGACAGTGACACATTGTTTGAAGTTTAAATTACCTTGGATGTGAAATGACAGTAGTTATTTAATTGTTCACTCCATATGGCTGAATATAACCTCTAATTAAAGCTGCCAGTCTTTTACCTTATTATTACTGTGTCATTTCATATTCAGTAAAGTAATAACAGTAACAAGCCAACACATCAAACAATGTGTCACAGCCTAAATCCGTATGGAGCTCAGCAAATTACTTTCCCTTGACTTACGTCTGTGGCAATGGACTCTTTTGTGTCATTAATGCAGTGGACAGTTGTTTCACCCTGGTGATCATTGTATTGGCATAAGAGTTAGTAGAGAGCTTCTGCAAGAAGTTTGAGGAAACAACTAGTTTTCAGGAAATGACTCCTGTTTTACTCCTTCGATGGAGATAGGGAAGCATTTGTAAGCAAGTAGAAAGATGAAATGACTTATATGACAGCAGTATTCCACTGCTGTCAAGTCTGTGATTCATTTTGGAAACCATAGCCTAGATTCTGTTTGATTCAACATGAAAATAGTTTTCTTTTCACCTCCTACTGTTTAAATAATTGGCCAGTATTACAGCAAACAAAATATACAAGTATATGCCAGACTGTAACTTTTAGGCACTGTTGGCCAATAATGCGCCAGTGTTTCCTCACTGTTCATTGTCCATGAGCTCTAAGGTCAGGTAAATGTGATTTATTTTGTTTGGGGGCTAATTATTTATTTCACTATTGAAAAAGCTTACTGATCAGTCGCTTATGGCTCATATACAGGCAACTGAAGCAGCTCATGATCTTTTATTAGCCCCACCTTCTCTGTCCCTTACTGCTGGCTTTCTCAATGTCAGCAACTGTACTGCTGATAACATTTAACACTGCTGTCAAAATAGAGGCCACCCTGTTAATACCTTGTCAACACAGTGATATATTGAAAGAGGGTTCCAAATTAGGGAAGCTAATTTTGCAACTGCATAACATGTGTAGCCTTTAAGACATCTTTTTTAAGGTTGCAGAGCAGACTGGCATTCTGGTGGTTTTATGGCTTGATCACGTACTAAATTCTACACTAGGATCTGTATGTTAAGCCCATTGTTGTTATTGTTGCTAATATTAACTCATTAGATTTTACTTTCATTTTGCAAGTGGTGGATTCTGCTGCCTTCCGTCACTGCAATGGTTGCAAAGCACTTAATAACATGGTGTTGACAGTCTTTCCAGCACCAGACTCTGGGGATGTGACAAACAGCTAAGCTGTTGTTCCAAAATTTGTGGTCTGTTCCAAGAAGCTTTACTGAGATATCTTGATAACTTTTCTAAGTGAAATGTGGCACCCCCTCAGATCTGGAACATTAACAGATGTAAAAAGCCCTTTTCCTGGATTTACTCAGTAAAGTACCAGACAACTCAGTAAAACCTGCTTCTTGGAACACGTTCATGATGGCAACCAATAAAAATGATCCACTGACCAGACTAGCTGAACCTGAAAGGACCTGGTTGACCCAGATAGCCAACAGGCACTCTGGCAAGAATGTCCTCCTTAATTTAAGTTAAAGGCCAAATTGGAGTTGAAAAATATACTTGAACACAGCTGCTGCTGTTATAAAAATTCTGGGCTTCAATTCAGTATTGGATCATTATAATCCATTAGCTTAAATCAAGCACAAATTCAGATTTTCTGTAGCTCCATAAAGTTTATAGTCTTGAGGGACTGAGGATCATATTTCTATTCAAAGAATAGGCCCGCCAAACAACAGGTGATTGCACACAAAGAGATAAATAAACAAACCTAATGAACCTTGCTTACTGAAATGTGCCATGTTGATGCAACATTAGCCCATGCAGCATCGCATTACACAGTTTTTGTTTTATGGTAGAGAAAGTATAAGTAAGCCTTTTAAAACACAGCCCTACACCAGGTGGCCTTAAACCTGCAGTCTTTCTAATGACCAGCAGGGGGCAACTCCACTGGTTGCAAAAAGAAGTCAGATTGTATAGAAGTGAGAAAATGACTCTACTTCTCACTTGATTTATTACCTCAGTAAACATGCTCCTAGTGAGTTTATGGTCTCAATCGCTAGGTTCAAGTCTTATTCAATACAGCATGATGTTCATTTAGAAAAATAGCAGGGTATGCTTTAGGGTGTGGCTACCTTGTGATTGACAAGTCGCTACTATGGCGACCTGTCAATCCGGATAGAGGCGATGTGTATCCACTACACTGTGTACATTTAACTAGCCGTGAACTAGCTTTTGGGTGCTGTCTGTGCTTTCGTCTAGGAACTTTGACTCTTTCACAGAGTATTTTCAGTTAATGAAATTTAATTGTTACATATTGGTCGCCTTAAAATATCTTGTTCAGCATTCGACTGTACTAATAGACATTCTAAGGAGTCGGCTGTTCATTTTTTCTGCCTGTTTTTCCCAAATTAGAATCCCAATTAATATCACAGTTAATGTGAATTATGAATGCATTGCACCTTGCTAACCAAGCTAGCTAGCTAGCACCGGCTTCCTGATTCATTCTGCACATGCGCTAAAGTGGTTCTGTCAGTCAAAGAAGGTTACTGCAAATGTGCAAATAGTTGTTGTAAATATACATCAAAGTATATAATACAAAAATAATAAATTATTTTGAAATCACATCATAATCCTCTGTAGAGTTCTTTTTAAATTAGCCTACTATAATATTGTGTTGTTAATAAAGTTAAAAAAAAACTTGCTGGCTGTCAAGTAAAATGTTCACACATGCGTGGTACAGATCGGGCAGGAATAAGTGCGCACATGTGCAGAACGCATTGGGCAGCAGCTGTCAGCACGGATCAGGAACTGACAAGTGCGATATTTTTTATAACTTCAGTAAATTCCCTATTACATAATAGTGAACTGTTAAATTTCCAATGATTAAAAAACATTTTGTTATCTTGATGTGAACAATTTAGTTTTAGTATTTTGAACAGGCACATTCTTTAACCTTCTTTGAGTGACAGGACCTATTTTGCTCATGTGCAGAATGAATTGGGCAGCCGGTACGGATCGGGCACTGACACTCCTCAGCTCCAAATATGTCACTTCAGGTCACTGGTTGCAAAAAAACAAGATGGCGACGGCCAATATGCCAATCTTGAGGCTTTAAAATGGTAGTACACAAACCAATGGGTGACGTCACGGGGACTACGTCGACTTCTTTTATACAGTCTATGTCCTACACACTAGTCAATAAAGGCTACATAATTAATAATGGAGTGATTACTGAAGCACCATCGTCATCGTCATCATCGGCTCGTTTTCACATTGCATGAATATATTCTACACAAAGCTGACTTTAATTCACACTATGTTGTTGCCGTTTTCCTACTTCATCTCTATACAGTAAAGAGAATGAAACCTTGAGTTTGATGTTGAGTTCAGGAAAAAAAGATGGGGATAAATAGGACCACACTGAGTATAGATACCCTCAGGTAAAATTTAGGGTAAACAGACAAAGAAAAACGTATATTATGGAAACATATTATCACTGTTGTCCATCTAATATTCCTGGTGTCGCCTGTGTATCATGGCCTTAGGAAGTGCACACATTTCCTGTTTGTTATCTAAATGAACCAAGAAGAATATGTGGCAAAAGACACAGGGCAAACCTCACAACGCACACTAGTTTGCATGTTCGCATGAACACACACAGGGTGCCAAGAAATAACCAAATAATACTGTAATTGTTCCTGCTGTCTCATATGCTCTCTCCCTCTCTGTCTCTCATAATAAAAGCATGTTTGACAGGCCAGTGTAGTGTATGTGCAGCACAGGAGGGAGTCTTCTACTGTTGCTGAACACAAAATTGTATTATTGAAGCCTGCACCCAGCACAGTGGCTTCTTATTCCTCCCCCTGTGTCTGTCCTTATATTGGAAATGTTTTCAGTCGCCAATAAAAGCATAATGCGGTCTTATACATGCAGCATTTGCAAGTGAATTGCACTGCCCCATATTGCCTCTGATGGTAATCAGAAAAACATTGTGCTATGAGAGAAAGAATAGCCAGTCCAATACTGAGTGTGATTGTGCTGAATGTTATCTGATGGAGATGTTGGAAATAGAGGCATATTGTATGTAAACTGAATGCCAAGCTGCCTGGCCATATGGGTAGCAATAAGATACAGGCATATGAAACAGCAGGAACAAATTATTTTTAAATTATAGCCACAGCACTGCTTGCATGTGAAACCATAAGTAAATGGGACAAGCAAATGGTGCGGAATAACTTATGAGTGTATTATATGGGAAATATGGTTAAATTGTTTATGAAGGAATGTGTGTGGTATCCTTTGTGTTGTCAGTGAAAGTCACGGCATATCAATTCTCTTCCTCTCTGTCTCATTTGTGTCATCTCATTTTCATCCCAATCAAGCCTCCATTTCACATTTAATTCTTATCTCTCAGCTGCTTCAGCCTATTATTATTTCCACTGTTTGTGTTTCTGAGTGTCTCCTGCTCTCTTTATATTTTACTTTTGATCTCTGTCCCTGTGATTTCTTTTCTTCCCTATACAGTATCTGTCTGTTTCATCTACTGTTGTCATCATGCCTCTTTTTTTCTACCTATACGGTATATTTTGATTCCATTCTGCACAAGCCATGAAAAACAGGATCTCACCAGATGCACCCCTCAAATTACTCCTGTGCACATTTATTCCTCCAAAATCTAAAAATTACTCACCTTCCACCCATTAGTGGGATGTTTGCTAGCTCCTCCCTACATCTCAAACACTGACAGTCTGGTGACAGGTGTATATATCCTGCTGGCTGTCTAAAATAACAGCAAACATAGAACAGTGGAAGAAAGAACGGACAGAGCTGGGAGAAAAGAGACAGAAGTGAAAAACAGAGATGCAAGAATAGAGAGGGAAAATGACTTTGCATCAGAATGAGGTGCAAAGGAGTGAAGAAAGTAATAAGGGGAAAGGAAAATATAAAGCAGAGGGAAACCAATTGTGGACATAATGATTGCGACTTAGGCGTGATAACACACTTTGTGCTGTCAATAAATACTTTATTTAGGTTTTTAACAACCTCCAAATCCACACTGTCATACTGCCAGAGATTCCCAAAATGTTTTACTTTGAACCACCTGGGACCTGAATTCAGAAACAGTTAAGAGTTTTAGCTGGAAGGAACATTTTTACATCTACTTTATGATGTAACGTAAACTCACACACAGTAAAAATAATTTCCTGCTAGGACACTTATCTAGCAACTATTTTCTGTTTATTTGACCAAATAGTTCTAGTGCATTTTAAGAACTACAATACAAGAACCTGGGGGAGAACAGATATATTTAGAACATGACAGTATATGCAGTAAAAAGGGTAATGGATTTTATTGCAATACAATAAAACATTTATTGCAAAAGGGCGAAAAAGGACAGAATGTGAAAACGAAGAGCAACAGAGATAGATGATGATGGGGGCGCGACAGAAACAAACAGAAAAAAAGGGGTGAAGCCTACGAGAGAGAGCGGAGGACAGGGAAAATTTGTAACTGGCACTCCTTTTTTTCCTCCATTCCTCTATCTCATGTGCACCCTCCTTCTTCTCACATCTGTTTTGACCCAGTAAACTTAGCAGTGAACCTGAATCACCCTTTCTGATTGGCTGCGTCAGTCATGTGACCACACCCTCTCGTTCAGCCCCACCTTCTACACTGAAGATGCAATTTTCTGCAAAAATTCATTTTGTTTTCGATGATGTGAGCACTGTGCACTTTTCTCTTCGATCCTATTTTTGACTTGCCCCATCCTCTCTTCTCCTCTCCTGTCCTCCAATCATCTTCTCAATATTTTCTCTCCTTAACAAAAAACAAAAACACTCTCACTATTTCTTTGCTGATCAACCCACTGATGAGTTGTGAAGTGTGATGTCATTATTCAAATTACTAAATGATTAACTGTATATATGACACTTAACTGAACATGAGCCTCATTTATTGTTCACTTTCTGTTCCTCTATTAACTAACAAAAAATGTCACTGCCACTGGTTGAAGCTGGCACACTGTCTCCCTCTCTTGCCTCCTTTCACACTCTTCTTTTAATTCTTTTTCAGTTCAGTGTAACATTGTGTATTAACACTTCCTTTGAGTCACTTTATAGTAACTTACTGTTGTTCAAATTCATTTATTAAAGCTTACATCACAGAATTTTTGTAGATGAATCTAGCTGACTGAATAGACATGGTCACTTATGGGAAAATCATTTAATGTTACTAAGACTTATTTAAGGAAATTGTACAATATTTTGGGAAATACACTTATTTGCTTTTTTGCCGAATGTTAGATGAGAAGATTAATACCACTCTCATGTGTGTCAGATAAATATGAAACTACAGCCCACAGCCAGTTAGCTAAGCTAACCGTGTAAAAAGACAACAAAAAAGTTGTTACGCTTCCGTTTTTGTACAGATTAAAAAAAAAACACAGTATAACATGTTAATTGGTGAGCTTTACAGTTGCTGCTAGGCTGGTAGCTGCTTCCCCCTGTTTCCAGTCTTTATGCTAAGCTTAGCTAAATGGCTGCTGGCAGTAGCTTCATATTTGCCATACAGACTTGAAAAGGGTGTGAAAAGTGGTATTAATCTTCTCATCTAACTCTTGGCCATTCTAATTCTGCATATCATGCCAGGGTGGTGGCTTTACAAGCAGCCTGATGCTGCAGTGAAGCAGAGCCAACCTGCCCTGTCACGGGAAGCATATCTTTATTTACTGCCCTCACACATGTCATTTTAGCAATGGCTGGACACAGCCAGCTTAACTCCACTTTCCCACAATGCTGATTTATCTCTTCCCCTGTCCTTTCTTTTATGTCTGCATCACTCTACCTTCTCCCCCTCGATCTCCTTCCTCCAACTGGTGTTTTCCCATGCTGTCATGCTCACAGCTGCAGCAGATCTGGGAACCCTATCCTCTCTCCTGTCCTCTCCCTGCCATGACCTCCAGTGGGAGGACCTTGGTTCAGTTTCTATTGTGTAACATGCTAAAAACAACCCCTTTCCACTCAGAATTGTCTGTTTAATCCATTTTATTTTTTTTCTCCATTTTCTTCTTCACCATTCCAGCTTTACACAATATCATCCATCTGCATTTCTTCAAATGTTTGCCAGTTTATCTTTGACTTTACAGTCTCCCTTCTCTCTGTCCTTATCTTCAACTATACTGTACATCACCTCCTTGTTATCTGTTCTTACTTTATGTGAGACCTAAATGAAAAGTCAGTTCGTATCTCAGCAAAAACTGCTTGGTAAGCAACTTTGGCCTGGCAATGATACTTTATTCTCAATACCGCTGGCTTTGTTTCAAAGCCTTATACAACACAGTAATAGCCACGACTAGAGGACATTTTTATGGGTTTGTTTTTAGTTCAGATGCTATCTTTCTTTATTTTCCTGTACTTTTCAGCAGTTAAACTGTGGCACAACATACCTGATCTGAATCTGGTAAATGAGGCTTGCAGCTCCAGCTGCTGACGAGGCCAGACACATACAGAGAGGTCTGGTGTTGGAGCCCCAGGAAAACAAGGACTGGACATTGTCGCCACATCATTATCGAAGTGCAGATCTAGGACTATGATACATGTACTGTGGCATGCTTTACCACATTTGAAATAATAAATGTTTCTACCAGATTATTGGATATCATGGTACTTCAGGGCTGGCAGCTGTGTTGTTGCATGCACTTTAGCAGTTGATGTCATGGAAGACATACAGTATGATGAATGTGCACTATTTCAGGTTTTACCATTTTTTCTTTAAAGTGATGTTTAGCTTGTTACCTGCACATGACAAAGAGTTTTTCCTAATGTTACAGGGCAAAGCCTTGCAGCTGCTGTACAATGTTGATTTTCATACGTGGACCAATGTAATGTTAAACTGCCATTCATTACACAACAAAGACGTCATGAGTGGAACAGCCAAATAACTTCAGGAATGTTCACGTAGATCAACAGGAATTCTCTTCTTAACCATTCTCACTATGTGCGTCCTTCACAAAACCACTGTCTCCTCCCGCCTTGCTTCTCTCAGGGCCAGGCTATAACAGACACATTTGATGTAATCACAAGGCCCACAGAGGGACTATGTGAACCAGACTCTAGACGATGAATGATAGCATTCATAAAATGAACATCTGACGTTAGCACTTTCCCCTCAATAATAAACGAGCTCTGTAACAGAACACCTCAACACACTGAATATTTACCTGCAAGCAGGACCTGGTTAAGAAATGTTAATATCCAACATCATAAAAAAACTGATAGAAGTTGTTTTTAACTCAAACAGGGAGTGAAAATGTTGTGCCAAACTAACTCTAGACTGTAAAATGAAAGATGGGCAGCATTACGGACAACCAGTAAATGTACCACAGCCTCTGTTCTCCAGCTGACCTCTGACCTTCCTGTGAAGGGTTCAAGAAGAAGAGATGAATTTGTCTTTTCACATAAAGACAAGGAAAGAAGGATGCAGACGATGGCAGAGGAGATTGATAGATTGGGTTTTGAATGAGAGGACAGATGCTTGGATTCAACTAGGTTCTTACTAAATATGATTACAGAGAATATTCAGTTTATATGATGAAGCACACGTCCACCCTACTCACGCCTCTGTGTGATTTTCTGATATGAGAGATGACTGGTGGTGTTAATTGCATTTTAACACAGTAGGGTTTTATCATGCTGTTAATTATACATATGCTGTCTGGAATCAAGTCACACACACACACACACACACACACACACACACACACACACACACACACACACACACACACACACACACACACACTGACATCTGAAAAAGAAAAGATGAAGATTAAGATGAAGAAAACAAAACTATTATAAATTAAACAAAATAAAAGAAATGTATGAAATGAATTCAATCATGAATAAAATCAAGCTACAGCATGCACAAATAAAGAAAGATGGAATATAAAACTGTAAATTTCAGTTCTACTAACTAACTGAATTAACTGAGCACACACACACAAATACACAAACAGCGCCTTTTCCGAACCCAAACCACATGAAAGGACAGCTGGGTGTGTGTGTCTGTTTTGTATCATGCAGCTTAATGTTGCCATATGGTGTCTGTCTTGCCCAAAGTCTTAAATTTAGATGTCCTGCCTTTTATTATATTGGCATTAATTATCAAAATGATAGGGATCTGATCCCTCGTGTGTGTGTGTGTGCATATGTGCATGCCTGCATATGCACCTCCCTAGTCTTGCTTAGTAAGAAGGTTGAAATGCTAATTATACAGTGACTCTGCAGTCATTTGGGGATGAACTTCATATGTCAACCTTCTTTCTGCGTGAGATTCTCTGGCAGGGCGCTTCTAGCTGTCATGACTCTATACATTAACCAAGATGGATCTTATGTAATCACTGCATTTTATACATTGTTGTTTTCTCAGCATTTCTTATGCACATATGTCTATGTTTTTAGGTTTCCACATGAATGAGGGAAAATTGTGAATTCCCACATGCATAATCATGGTGACTTTTTTCAAATTACTGCACACAATAAAACACATTTCAGGCACTATATGTGTCACAGTTTAAAAGTAAAAGTGAAAAGAAATCAAAAAACATTATGCTGAAAACACCCCTTTTTCTGTTACCACTGATAAATCCAAATGTAAACGTTCAGTGCAACTGTGCAAAAGTGAGTCTTAAACTGTGATTTGTTGACTGGGACCAAATTATTAACTTAATTTACACTGAAAAGACAAAATGGATCATATCAATTCATTTAAAATTGTAATTATTTTTCAGTTATCTGGGCTGGGTGATTTTTTTCTTTTGATCATACATCATAATCTGTGATGTATATTTTTATGTTCATTATTTATTTGAGCAGAAGCAAAGCAGTTAAGACACTGCATCACAGATATCGGACAAAGATCTGACACATTCAAGCGTCTTTTGTCAACACCTTCATTTTAATCTTCAAAGCTTATGATCTCCATCACAAGCTTGGTAAAAGCTAAAATTTAGGTGTCGGGAATATGGATTGTTGATTAGTTTCTTTGTATTATTATTATTTTATATCATGCACATCACACATGCACACAGCTTACTTAATATCTTTTACCTCTCATGATGACGTGATCGCAGCTCTCACTCACTGCCTCTCTCTTCGTTTTCTCCCTGCTTGTTTCTTTTTCACTTTCCTTGCTCTCTTCCTTTCTACATCTCTCACCTCTCTTTATCCCTATCGCTTTTACAATAAATAGTTCAGAGGCAGAACTCCAAGGGAAAGGCTATAGTCCTGCAGACATACACGCACACACACTCACAGAGAGCTCTGCTGTGTGTTGCTGTTTCCAGAGACTGGAGGGGGTTTTGGGAGCAAAAATAATGAGCTCATCAGTTCAGCCTGGAGGTGGTGTTGGCAACACACACACATAATTTTTCTTTTTCTTTCATTCTATCCCATACTCAGACACAGAGGCAATTACCACGATCCATCCTCAGCGCCGGATGGCCGCCCACCCTGAGTCTGGTTCTGCCTGAGTTTTCTGCCTCTTAAAGGAAGTTTTCCTTGCCACTGTTGCCAAGTGTTTGCTCATGGTGGGATTTGTTGGGTCTCTAAATAATATTATAAAGAATACAGTCTAGACCTGCTCTATAAGAAAAGTGCAATGAGATAACTTCTGTTATGAATTGGCACTATATAAATAAAATTGAATTGAATTGAATTTATGGTAGGATATTCCTTCTCCCTCCAGCCGACTTCACCGTGACTCACTGTAAAGACTCTGCGCTGCTGAAGAGATTGCTCCCCTGCCCCGCTTTTTTGCCTTTTCTCTTTCTTGTTGCAAAGAAACATATGTAGTTTCAAAAGAGGAGCACCTGTGCCTGTGCGCATGTGTATGCTTATGTTTGGCACTGCGGCTGTTTGTTACGATGCACAAATGTGTGTCTGTGTGTGTGCACTGCATGCTTGCTGAGATCTGCTTTTGTGCAGCACTCATATGGAGATCTATAGTTGCATCTGTGTGTATGAATTTAAGTTTCTGAGTGGCAGGGATATTGTACATGTGCATATCTGAATGCATGGATATAGTAATGAGAAAGAAGATGATGATGAGGAGGAGCAAGAGGCTGGTGCTGTCTGCAGTAAGCCTTGGCTTGTTTGTTTGAAGTGTGGATTATCATTTGAATGAACTGCTTGAACCCAGAGTTAAAGCGTGGCAGTTTTAGAAACGGAGGTCATGAACTAGTAGATTGAATAATTGCCTTGGTTTTCTGTGCACACTGCAAAGTAAAACATCAAGTGGGTGGTCTAAATCCATACAAATGGAGATGAAAAAATATCCATAAAGAAGCCATGGGTTTTCTCATTAAAATGATGCTGTGAAATTAGTTGTAATGAAATGTTATAATACTGCGGAAAAATAGGTTTCAACAAGTAGGGGAAAGCAAACACTTTAATTGAAAACATGTCACTTGCTTGTCACATTGCTGTTATTATTACATTTGTTAAAAGTGCAGTTTATAAATGTTATAACTGAATCACGCTTCTCTTCTCAATTATGTTCTCATGCATTCGGTGTATTATTGTCATTAATGCCTCTTCACAATCTGCTATGTATAGCAGTGCCACTGAGCTGCCACGTCTCTCAAACACCACCACTTAACTTTGAGAAGACAATACATTTGACATAAACAACTGATTCCAGGTTAATAAACACATGGCGGTTTTGTTACAGCCCATTAATCATTCTCAGCTTGGGGTCTTTGGCTTGGTGCAATTTGCTCTCATTGGTTTAATTGAGGTTTCTTAGTTGGAGTGGAATACAAAGACAGAAACAGAGATGATTATTGATTCTATTTTCTTGTCTGTTCTTTCTACTTTCTCTGCTAATCTGGCATTTCTGCTTCCTCTTCATGTACAGGCTCTTCTCTTCTCTTCCCACCTGTTCTCCCCTTATTCTCACCTGTTAATCCCTCTCTATTCCTACCTCCACCTCTGTCTTTTCTCTTCCTCTATCCTTCAGTTGCCAGGTGTTTTCTTGGTGTAATGATAGCCTGCTATGTGGTCTCACAGCTCTTGGTTATTAGATCCAATATCATTTCTAAAGCAATAAATAGGAGACGGTACTTGTGTGTATTTTATTCTTTGTCTTTATTTTTTCATTACTCCCAGAACATATTAACAAGCTTACTTTTTATCCTTACAGGCTCAAGCTTAATTACATTCAGGGAAACGTCACTATCAGCCATAGAGCAGAATACGTAACAAAGACTTTTTTGATTAAGACCAAAGTTTCTGTTTTGGGTTCCATTTTTTATTAGTTAATATGTGGATTCTCTGGGATTTCAGTCATGACTGAAAGCTGGAATGTATTTTTTCAATAACCTCATATTCATGCAGAAAGTTAAGCTCTCCAAATCCAAGATGGTGAATATTTAGCAAGCAAAATGTCACATAGGAATATGGCATTAACCTTTTGATATTGAAGCACTCATTATGCAAGTTATCAACATCAACATTTTCTCTCCAACTGGAGCCTCTGTATGTGTGTATGTGCATGTGGTTGTGTGTGTATTTTGTTGAGGGGGGTCAGCATCCCCTCATCCTCAACTGCATCTTTTTCTCAACACATGCAAACATGCACAGAAAAACTATTCTAACATGGTTCCACTTCACTTCCCTCTGTAATATTTACCTAATAAATTGAAGCTCCAGTCCCAAACAAAATGGTATTTCATAAATACTGTATGAAGGCTGACATAGTATGCAGCAGTCTTCTTGATTATATGTCATATAGTTGTCATGCAACTCTTACAGGAGGCTTATGCGTAGGTCTGTTTAATTCATTCAAGTATAGAGATGCCAGCACTTTTAGATATTTTAGCAATTCAATGTAATCCTACTTTAAGGCAGCGTTTGTGTCACAGGAGACAGGAAAGCAGTCATCACTTGTGGATGAGAGGTAATCAATCCAACCCAACGTCCTAGCCACTATTAAAAGATGTGAAGACCCAAATAAATAAAGTATTTCTGATTCTGTCCTATCCACAATTAAAATATGCTTCTGGGGACTAAAGGCAAGCATTTGTCATGGCACATTGCATGGTAGAAGTCTCAAAAGGCAGCAGGCAGTAACTGTGTAGTTGATGATGCAGAATTTAACAACGCAAGCTTTAGATTTCAATGCATTCTTACTTTGGTACAGCTTTTTATAGCCCTTCTCATTTTATGGGCAAGCTTTGCTCATAAACCTGCATTAATTGATTTCTTGGCCACTTGGGGGCATCACAACAAGCTGTAAACACAACATTGACATAGCAAACCATTGCCTGTTTACACATTCAGCAGACACAGAGCAGCATTATCTTTCATTTGGAATAGTATTTCTGGCCACCTGATGAATTTAAGTCGAATATTCACTCTGTTATTAGATTTGTTTTGGTCTCCACCAACTCATGAAGGAAATATCTGGGTTTTTAGCTGCTAAATGCTCAACTGTATTCTCCAGCTAGCCGCTAACTTTGTCTGCCTGCTGTTTGGTGCTCTGTAGACAGTGAGTTATCAGAACTTTTTTACTGAAAACAGCTGCCTGCTGTCGCTGGAAACGAGGTTGACAAGAAATGTGAGAGTGAACCGTCAAACCAAAACAATTAGCTGAAAAATGTTACAACGCTTCACAGAGCTGAGGGAAACTGCAAAGTGGAGTGATAATTCTCTGTGGGTTTGTCACTGCATGCGACGGCCGTTTGATCCATGTCAATGTAAAAATATTGACCAGTGCAGCTTTAAATAACTATGGTGAACATATTGGAGTATTTGGAACCTGGTGAGCATATAAGTGACAGACAGCAGAGTTTTAAGTTTATCTGGACATTTTAATTTTTTTTTTCTTGCCATGACTCTGGCCTTTCAAGTGATCACACTTGAAACCAAGACAAGAATTTTATTTTCTTATGTGTGGTGAATCCATTGTAACTCCGCACCACTAAAAGAGTCAGACGAAGTCTTTTCTTACACTAAACTTTTTTGTGTTTAAACTGAGTTACTGTCTCTTTGGAGAATAGCAGTCTCACTTCTTTTGACTGAAAAGCAGTTGAAGCAAATGTTTAGACACACATCCAGAGTCACCTACTCAACTACAGACATCACCCACTAACTAATTCTATCATCCATTACCTTTGCACTGGTGGTGTCATTTATTTCTTAGTAAAGTCTACTGTAGATTACAGATGTGGCAGGTATAATATGGGTAGAACACAGAATCACATACCTAGATCCTCTATAGACATGTCTGGTCTCTATTAACACTCTGTAAGTTAGCATGATGCCAACAGCTGGCTTAGCACATGAAAACATTCACTATACTGTGGAGAGAAAATCAGTAGAAGGCAGATTTTTTTAAAAGAATTTAAAAATGTGAAAAAAGTGATAGCATAAAAGAGAAAGTACAAATGTTGAATGAGAAATAGACCCAGAGAAAGATAAATAGAGAAATAGTTTTAATTATCATTATGTAACTCCACCAGTTCTTTAAATTCAGTGACAATGGATAATTAATGCAGTGTTATAATTAATAATTAATTCTTCTACAGCTACATTTAAAAAGATTATCATACTTGTAATGATGGAGAGGTATTGTTGTTCTGGCAGTCACCTATATCTTACTAATACAAGGAGAATACCAAATAGAGGATATGTAAGCAGTGTTTCACTGTTTTACTAATCTACTAAGTGTTTTACTGAAATCACCTCAAAGACAAAAGTATATTAAAAATTAATATCATCCTAGTTAATGGCCTCCATGTTTTGCAGAGTCCTAATGTATATGCATGTATGACTATAAGCGCAGAGTCTATATGAATAGATAACACCAATACTTTTGATATAATACAACATATAATATTAGTGATTTCATTGAGGGATGAGTAACTGGTGATTGTGCCATGAGAAAAAATGTCATTGTCTCAGCTGATCTAATGCTTTGCATACTGTAGCCTTTTAAGCATTCATCTTATATTCACTTAATGCATATTTGTATGGATATGGGTGATGCTGATCTGATGAATGCATGTGTCCTCATGGTAATATTTCCACCAGTCCAATATGGATTCAAAATGAAGTGAAAGTAACCGTATAAAACCTTGTATCTTCAAAAAATCAGCTATTAAAAAAATTGTGGTAAAATGCTTCATTTAGCCACAAACATCCACACACTTAACATTTTACAATGCTGTGTAAGATTTTGCTTGGCCCTTACAGTCATACAGCTTAATTAAACTAAGTTTTGGAGGAACTGTCAGTGGTCATTTAGCGAAACAAGACAAAAATTGAGATACAAGGTTTTTACATAAAACTGACAATGAAGAAAAATACCACCACCCATTCTGGAGCTTACTTTTCTCTTTTCATGAATACTGATGTGAACTACAATCCATTTGCAGCCGTACGTTCGCTCAGTCTGCAATTTATGATTCAAGCTGTAACTACCTCATTTGATCCCATCCTTGTTATGCTAATTTCCGCTCACAATGGTAGCAAATCAGTTTGATTTAACTGTGCAAACTGTGTGAGTAGAGGACTGTGTGTGTGTGGTGTTTGGGAGGAGTGGTTGCTTCCACAGTTGTGCTTCTGTGCCTGAATGAGTGAGCTTACACTTGAGTTTGTGTATGTGTGTGTCATACAGCATACAGTTGTCAGAGAAGTGAGAGGTGTTTTTGTGCCAAATCCAAAGCTGCCAATCTGCATTTTGATGTCATTAGCTTGCCACATCAAGCTGCTTCAGTGGTACTTTAAACCCAGATTGTGTTTTCAAGAGCACTACACAGAATATGGAATGAAAGGCTTAAAAAACATCGAAAAGACCCTTATAATGAAATCATAAATTATTTTAGATATTGGTTGTTTAGTATTCTAGATTTTGGTGAGGAATGTTTTTCTAAAATCAGTATAGTGAGAAATTGAAAAACAAATATCGGCTTATTTGCAGTTAGAGTAATCATGTGCTATTTCTTGCCACACACACACACACACACACACACACACACACACACACACACACACACACACACACACACACACACACACACACACACACACACACAAACATTATTTTGTATTTCCAAGGACATTCCTTGGTTGCACACAGCTTTTATGCAAAACCACACAGCTTCCAAATTAGAGCCACTTACCTTTAAAGCACTGACTTGTAAAATAAAGAGAGCATAGAATGTTTAGAGAATAAAGAAAGTCAAGAAAGCTCAGTGTCG
This sequence comes from Siniperca chuatsi, assembly GCF_020085105.1. Taxonomy (NCBI): domain Eukaryota; kingdom Metazoa; phylum Chordata; class Actinopteri; order Centrarchiformes; family Sinipercidae; genus Siniperca; species Siniperca chuatsi. Next base: position 18,925,686 of record NC_058050.1, read on the forward strand.
GCCACCATGTCAATGCTACGCTCAAGAAATCGCCTAATACCTGTCTGAGGTTCAGTTTGATCTTTCCCTGGTTCTGTCACTTTCTTACACACTTTTGCCTCCTCTATTTATCTTTTAACATTTTATTACAAAATGACACAGCTGGGTGGTGATTTTACCAAAAATCCCACAGTTTGCCATTTTGAGGAACATCAAGCCTTTTATTTAAAGTGAGGCAGTGCTCTTTTTGTTCAGATCGAATCACCTCCGTAGTATAACTCAGTCCTGTCATATCCAGAGAAATACAAACTAAAACACAACTCAAGTGATCTAATTCTTCTGTCATTTTACAGTACATTTGAGAGTGATGTGTAATTATCTCCACAACAACGTGTGCAAAGAAATCGCATATTTCATAGCCCAACGTCACATATTGTACAACACAAAAAACTAAGATTTCACTCACTACTATACTAAACTCACACGGACGACTTCTATACAGCATGTGCACTCAGTCCACAGAGGATAAAGCCTTGGTGTGACCTCTACTAGAAAACAACAGAATCAGGAAACTAGACACACACACATACAATTCAATTGTTGGTAAAAGATAGAACGAAAAAAAGATAGCAGCATTTAGAATGGTGTATTTTTCACTGCAGCCTATGGAGACCTTCTCAACAATGGCCAAGACAAAGATTCAAGACAGAGGCCATAGTTAACCCCCTCCACACACACACACACAGACACACACAGAGCTATTAACATCTGAGTAGCTAGAATCTACTAGAACATGGTGACCTTTGAACTCCAGTCCTTGTTTTTCAAAGTTGACCCTTAATGCTGTGAAAGACTTATCCCCGATTCTGTTCTGAGAAATGTTTGCGCGAGCGTGAGTGTGTGTCAGAGAGAGAAAGAGAAAGAGAGAGAGTACAGGTGAATCTATCTTAGCTGTCTGCTCTCGTGTTTTATTTTCTTATTCTCTTCTGCTGGAATCTCTGGAGCATGAGGCTGAGGGAAAACAAACCGGAAAGATGGACAGTGATTGAGTTAACAGGCAAGTGATAGTTTCTCTCTGTGTCTATCTGAGAGCTGGAAGCATGGTGCTGAGTCAGTATATCACTTTGAATTGTTTCAGCCAATATTCCCTCATATTTTGAGGCAACATGGATTGACAGGTTTGACAAAATACTCATTTTTTAGATTGCTTGTTGTTCCCACTGAATCTAGTCAAGTCCCATTTTATAGTAGCTTTGCCCTCCACCATACAGAGATTAACTTAGCTGTTCAACTTTGCATCAGGATGAGACTCTTCAGCACTACTGCGGTCGCTCCTAAGAGGCAGCAGCAACTCTGCATATCATTCTATTTTCTTCAGCTCCACAAACAGCAGCATAGTCCACTGTCACTTTGCCAGACTAAGTGCTTGTCAGGTACTACGCATCCTGCCCTGGTCACTACTGCCAGCTTTTACCAGATCTACTTTTGTGATTAGTCTATCCTTTGTGCACCCACTACTGCTCTTGTCATCAGCAAGACAAAAGTAATGCTGCAACTTCTTGGAGCATACTGCTTGGATGGAGTGATGAAGTTAAAAACCTGTAAAATACCTTCTTGTCGTCCTCCATTGAATTGAGTATTATATACCTCTGTCATCCCACCATGTTAGGCAAAATCTGCGAGCAGTTGAGGAGGTGTTGTGGCAGCGGCCTCGTCCGATCAAGTCTACCATCTCTGGCTTTACAGACTTTACACGCTTGACAACACACTTTTCACCTAGTTATGCAGTTGTTTAGGGAACAGGAAACCTGCACAGATAAAGAGGAAGGGGATGAATGTCACAACTGAATATTCTATGCAGAAGCCCAGCAGTCAACCTGGAACTGCTGCGTTTATGTCAAAGTTAACACAAGATAAGCTCTATCAGTCTGAAAAAGCATTACATCCGGTGTCCCACTTTGTGGGGTAAAATAATCTCACCAGGCGTCTTGACCTCACCACACTGGATGTCCAATGTTCCTATAGCATCTACTCTGCCACTGTGTCTCCTTCTGTCACTGAAGATAAGATGCAAGTCAGTCAATCAGTTACTTTATTTTATCCAGATAATCCACTGAGTATCAGTGCTGCTTTTCACTGAGTCTTGTGTGGATATTAAAGACAACACAGTGCACAAACAATAAAACAATTAAAACTTCAAACAACATTAACACGCAAATGTGTTGGCACAAATGAAAAGAAGCCTCTTCACAGCCCTGTGTCTGACGGTGTGTTCACACACTGAAGTACCTCTGTGCAGCACTTCTGTAAGTTCACTGCTGTTACCTGCAAAGCCCCTTTTGGATCCAGTCATATAGCTCAAAAACACACAAAGAAATAAAGGAAAACTTGTGATTTGTTAACTTTTGCGTTTATTGATAATTTGGATCTGTATGCTGTTTTCTTGAACTGACTTACCATAAATCAAAAGATATGGGTTGATAATGGCGTAATGACCAAACCTTGGCTCTGAAATTAAGTTTTAGAATTCAAGGTTGAAATAGACACAACTGAAGCATCAAGAGGGATAGAGCAGCTGGACTTGTTGATCTTTAAATCCTTAAAACCCTCAGTCAGAAAAAATGATTTAACAAGGACCATATCATTTTAACAAGATTTCAGTTTAACTGGGCATTCTAGCATTTATCCGAAAAATCTATTGAGTTCTCTCAGTATCTCCCTGTCTCAGTGCTTCCTACACCCTAACTCTAACGTGTTTCCTCTTTCCCCCTCCTCTACATCTCTTTCTCTCTCACTCTGTAAATCAATTTTGGGCTTGAGGCTGCTGTACCTTGCAGGCATCCCTCTCTTTGATAGCGTTCCCACCACAACTCTGAGTGTATGTGTGTGTGATAGCACCCACCACAGCTAAACAGAGGAGCCCAGCCAGATTTCAAACTTCTTTGCAGGATTTTGGTTCAAACTCAGCCCTGTTGTAGCCAAAACGGAAAATTAAAGACGCAGATAGACACACACACACACACACACAAAGACACACAAACAGCTCTAAGTCTCTATGCGCTCAGGGCTTTGAACAATGGGGATGTGAAATTAGGAGTTTTGTTCTCTTGCTACACATGTGTAGGCTTAGCATTAAAGAGATAGACAGAGACATACCAAAGGAGAGAAAAAGAGAGGCAGCGCTTTGAAGGCAGATGTACCTAAAGGCAATGTCCTTCAAAGAATTTGTTGCACAAAGAATTTTGATGAAAAAGTGTTTACAGACAGACAAGAGAAGAAGAGACAAGAGAGAGAAACTTATGCATAAACATGAGAGATCATGTGCTGATTCCCACATGTTGTAGTTTCTCATAGGTACACACATACACACACATACACAACCTTTCCATGTGGCTTTGTCAGACATTACATTGTGATTAGAAAAAACACATTTGATTGCAAAATAATCTTTTAAAAGTTAGGGGAAAATGTTTTATAGTCATCATCTCTTTCTCTTTTAAAGGGAAGTTAGGATTAGAGTGAAAGTGTGTTGCTGGCGCCACAACACCAATGCATCTTTACACAATTTTGGCTTGTACAAAGGTCCATACACCATTGGAGGTCTATAGGAGACTGTTTACTGTTTGTAGTTGCTGATGGCAGGTATACTTAATATTTGATCGCCTGCTCTTTACAACTAGAAAATTATACTGAATAATTGGGGTTTGGTCTAACTATCTATCTTTTCCCCATGCCTGTCTTCTCTGTACTCTCTGGCCAGTATTATAACTGTAGGAGAATGCACAACATGCTCTTTTGTTAGAACAGCTTCTGTCTTTCCATCTGACTTGAGCATAATTCATACCCTGAGCTTATCTGTGCCACACAGTTGTCATTCAAGTCCTGGTCTTCAAAAACAACTGGCTCCACCAGGCTCTGTGTGCATAGGAAAACTGCTGCGTATGCATCTCTCAAAGCCTTGCACTAAAACCTCAGTGCTATTCTAAACTGCAACTGTAAACAAATGTATGGAAAACTCTGCAATAATTGAGCGTGGAATGTAACACACAAGCCGTCATCGTGGCCACCTGTCTAGCAAGTGATCCCAGACTTTGAACTCAAATTAGCAGACTGCTGTCAAGACCTCACAGTGGGTCATGCTTGGTTAACTGTCTATGATCCATCTCAAGAGGAATAGCTCCACCTGTTGGCTGATGACTGTATAACTGGTGATTGGTTTCCTCAGCCACAGACATGTACAGTAATGCTACTGTAAAGTGTGGTAGAGCCAACCTGGCCACATTTGCAGTTGGCTTTTAAATTCCAGTGCTGGCAGAAGACAAAATTATGTTCTATCCAGAGTGGGCATATTTGAGCTTAGTTGTACTACTTAGTAGTAGTAAATGATTTCTAAAAAACCTGGAATCTGCTGATTAAATTATTTTAACTATAAAAAATAACTAGAATTCTGAATATGTCTTGGTGCACACAATTATCCCACTGACTACTCGTGCTTTTCCTTGATCAGATCAAATGTTATGTGCTGTGTCATCTGAGAACAATGTGAGAGCACTTTGCCTACTCCACTGACATGAGTGACACCTCCTTTGTAACCCCTCTACAAAGGTAATATACAGTTGCAGGCATATTACTGCATCAAACTGGGTCTTTACCTTGAATAACATGCAAAACACTTTTCTGCGTTTTGAGAGGGTTTAATGATGTTTTTTAGTATTGTCTTTAAAGAGTCAATACTAGATTTGTATGCAAGGTTTTAACAATGACCTAGAATGCACATTGTCAGATTTTGTAACCTGATTTTTGAACAGAGAAGTAAGACTTTTTGATACAATTTGTAAAACATAATGTATTATTGATAAGGGATTGCCAGATTCTACAATACCCAACCAAACCCTTATTCAATTTCTTTCCAATATAACATGATGATAAGGAGAACCAATGGGCAAAATGATCAAATCATTTAGTAGACATCAAATGGGATGGTCTTCAAATATCTTTCTGCAGTAATATAACCATGGCAAGCCTGTATTATATTGCCAAAAAAAAAAACACCTTATGATCCTTAAGAAGCTCTTTAACAAAAACTTCCCAGACAAGTGGCACTGAAATCCACCATGTGTTTGGGAGCTCAATCTGTTTTACTGTCTCATTAGACTTTACAGATCTTTCTGCATGTCTGTTTCTCAGGCTCATTCACCCTTTTCTTTCTTTCTTTCTTGTTTGCTTGCTTTTTATCTTTATCTTACATGACAGAGACAAAAGGGACTTTTTATTCTATGCTATTTATTTTAGTCATATTGTATTTCATATGCTTCTCTCATCAAAATTCTTCTAAGATAAATAGCTTTTTTAGTCTTTTTTAGTGAATGTTGATTTTCAAACTGACTTTAAACAGCGGAATGTGTTTAAGCTGTGCAAAAGTTTAGTACAACAGACCGAAAGGCCAAAAGGAAATAACTCATATGCAATAAATTTTATTAGAGATGTGAACCCTAAAAAATACTACACAGCATATGACAAAGCGTATGCCTGTAATTTTGTGAACCAAAAAATAGAAAGAAAGGGTCTTCTGAAATTTCAATGAGAACTTCAATATGAAAAACTAACTGTAAACCACTTGTCAATATGCATGACTTGAAGTCTCATTCCTCTCACACACTTTCTCATACATATAGACACAGGTACGTTTGTGGGTGTTTCAGTTATCCAGATATGCTGCTGTGTGCAGTAGAAGGTCCAATGGGACAGAAAGGAATGTAAAGTTGGCTTTGGACATACAGTGGGGCCTCTGTGCTGCTCAACTCTCCCCAACCCTGTAGTGTGTAGATGGAAATATCTATGTCTATGTAAGTGTGTGTGTGTGTGTGAACTGTATATGCATGTGTATGATTGCTTGCATCCATACATATGCAGATAATCCCTCTCTTTCATGTACACACACAAGCACCCCTTCATATGACCCTTAGTGACCTGTGAAGGGATTAAACCACAGCAGGGTTCTATGGCTGTCAACCTGTCCTCAATGCCTAATGTTCACACATGTGGTGCACACACACACACACACACACACACACACACACACACACACACACACACACACACACACACACACACACAGGTTGTCATCCTGTCCTCCACCTCTGTAACCTCTTCCACAGGCTTGCAGATGTCTCCTGAGACCAAAGTCTATGGGAACTGAAGCAAGAATTGCACCTTGTTGTCAGAATTTTACTGTCCTGTTCAGTGCAACAATGTACCCCAAAAGAAAAAAAAAATCTTTTGACTCAACTATAAGATCTGCATCTGGTAGGGTTTTATTGAGGGCTATCTCAATAACTGGCCTTTATGTTTTTTCAGTATACTACACTCATCCTGTGTTTGAGGGCAGAACAAACTATTTCATTTTATTGTCTATTCTACGGCATCATTGTGTTCTGTGTCATTGATTAGTTGGGCTCTTTGTCTGTTAAGTCCTTGATTTGTGATGGGAGGCTATAAGAAAACACATTTGAATGTCCCTTTCTCCAAGTTAAACATACTTGCTGTCTACACAAAGTATTTTTTATATTATGACTGAATGATTATTGCTGCAAATTCTGCTGTAACTGCATCACAGCAATTCAACCCATTCAGCTTCTCACATGATGACAGTGCCACCTAGAGGTGCATTTCCATGCTCTTGATGAATGAGCCTGCACAGATTACAGCATTTTTTCTACTATGCAGTGTTGCTGGTATATAACATACAATAATTAGGGTCTGATCACGTTTTACATCACAGGGCATATGGGTATGGAGAATTATTATACTTGCTTAAGTTCTTAATAAAATGCTGCCATTTGATGGCAAATCTTTATGGGGAAAACTACATTTATATATTTTATATATGTTACATTCAAAATCCAACATTTATATTTAAAATTCAAATCTTGAGCAACTGGTAAATCATGAGATGGTTTCTGTTATTTTTCTCCCAGTACAGCAAATATGCTACATACCACATGCTGAGTTAACAAATTAGATGGCAGTTGTCAGTCCAATTTACCTTTTAATTCTAGTTAATTCCTAGATTCAAGTTTCTCTCTCTCTCTCTCTCTCTCTCTCTCTCTCTCTCTCTCTCTCTCTCTCTCTCTCTCTCTCCCTCACACACACACACAACAATGTGTAACAATGTGTGTTGGCACCAACAACACCTCCGGGGGTTGCTGTTGTGTGTCTGTGTGTGATGTATGACGGAATATACTCACATGTGTGCATTTGTGTGTGTTTTCATGCATCTCTTGGGGTACCCCATCTGAAGCCAGCTGTATATCACAGCAGTCTCCCATGTGTAACTTCAAAGTCGCAGCATGCCCTGTTCAGGCTATTTATCACACAGTCACAGGAAGGACACATGTTTATGCTGGGCTCCGTGTAACAAAACCTGGACATACAGAAAAATACTGCTCACAGTCTCTATATTCTTCTTTCAAGGATATCATGTCAGTAAGTTTTTTTTAGTGAATTTTGGATCTAAGAGGACTGCAGAGAAATCTCTCCGGCCCTGGATGGCAGAAGTATGCATGCCATGTGTCCTTCACACAACCTAAAACTAAAATAACCATGCTTTGAAAACTGCCTTGCCATAGAGAATTTGACTCTCTTCATTGTATTCTGACTTTGTTATTTAGTTCTGCCTGAAAACTTTTGGACTGTCATGACTTGGGAGAGGATGAGATGAACAAAAGAGAGGACAAAGAAAACTGGATAAAAAACATATGGGAGGGAGAACAGAGGGAATCAGTAAATAACCATAAAGCAAACTTCTTTTCCACTACATTTCCACAAGTACACAGGAACAGTTCCCCATAGGCAGTAACAGGAGTTGCAGACCCCTGCTGCTTGTTTCTTCATCTTGTGTTTTGTTTACATTGTTTGCACTACTGTTTTTTTTTAAACATTTTTTCAAGATGTCCAGACCAGTCCATCATGAGAATTGAGGTGTGGCCTGAGATTTGAATAAAGGTAGTATTATCTGCTCGGCTCAGCACCCACCACCGCTGCGTTTTAGGTTGACCGGTGCCAGTGAGAGCCTGGATGTTGGTGAAAGACAAACATCCATGGTGAGAGAGTGCTGCTTGTTAAGATGGAGTTAGAGGAAAACATCTGAGAGATTCAGCCATACATGTTTGAACCTCAGTCAGTGTTTTGGATGAGTCGCACGGGCTGAAGGGATGTTGAACATCACGAGCAACTTGCAGTGGTCACATAGTAGAATCTTTTATTTTAAATATTTCTTTGATATTTCTGATTATAAAAAAAGCTCTCATTTTTTCAAAGCGAGGATTTTTACATAAACTGCAGCATATTCATAGTTATAGCATTTTCAAATTCTAAAACCTTCCACACTACTCTCAAGCTCTCACATTCTCTCCCTCTCCCACCCTCTGTCTCTCCTTCTGTCTGTTCCTGTGTGACAGAGTCAGTAACACCACAGCAGGAGGTGAAAGAAGGAGAGCTGGAGGCAGGAAGAGAGAGGTGGAGGGAGGGAGGGAGAGAGTGCAAAAGTGCAGCACAGAATCACGCCTGACAGTAGAAGAGAGTAATGCAGAAATGTGTGACACTGCAAAAAGGAGATTAAGGGAAAAAATTTGTCTGCGTGCGTCTGTATGTGCGACAGGGTGTGAGTCTATTCCAATAACTACATGCATGCATGTGAGTCATTGCGCGAATATGTGTGTTTGTGTTTATTTGTGTGTGTGTGTGTGTGTGTGTGTGTGTGCACACTGAGCGGGGTGCCAGGCAGCAGCAGCTGGGTAGGCCTTCCTCTGTTCTCCTGTCATCAATAAATGATCAGAGTGGGCCATCTGGAGAGAGGGAACCACCAACCATCAGGACCTGGCACTGAACGAGAGAGGGAGCGAGAAAGAGAGAGAACATGAGGATAGATGGAGGGAGAAGTAGGAGAAATGGGGAAATGGGACAGAAAGGGAGAGAAGGAGGAGAAAAGAGTGAATTTAAAACAATACAGGAAGGCGACGTCGTATTGTTTTCTCTGAAATGTACACAAGGTTCTAGGTGTTCTAATCCATCATAGAGACGTGGAGTTTGTCTTAAACTGGTTTGGTCATACTATTTAACAAACAACATACAAAAACCAGAGTAACATCTGATCAAAAATCAAAGATCAAAATCTTTGGATGTATGGTGAAACAGCAAATTCCTTCTTTTGAAAGCTGGATGTGTCTATGTTTATACTTATGTTTCTTCAAAGTGTACATGTCTATATGAATATGATATGACAAATGGGTCAATCCTTTAAAGACAATATAGATAACAGTTTGGGACTTACTGTAAAAACCCTGCAAGGAGACAGACAAGGATCGGGGCATACAAGTGCAAAAAGAAAAGAGGAAGACAGGAAATGCAGGGAAGAAGACAGGCAAGAGAGGATGCCTTGAGCTGTCGGGAAACGCTTAGGGCAACCTCCTGATGTTGAACCTAAAGGCAAACACACACACACACACACACACAAATTCACAAAGGACAATAGATTTATTTTGATTTGTCCCATTTCCTGAGCTAAAGACAGTTTGAAGTGTAATCTTAAATTAAAATGCACCAGTGTGTTTTTAAATCAAAAGAGATCCTCTGTAGAGCTTTATTTATTTAATTCATTCACTTAGCTAGTTATGCTATTCATTAAATTGTACCCAACACATTACACACTACACACAATCGATTTCATTTCTTGCTCAAAGCACAGCATACTGCTATAAACTAAGTGGATCTGGTATTCCTCTGGCATTTAGAGAGACAAAATATGTAAAAATTCAATTCTCACCAAAACCAAAGGGTGGAATCAGATTTTTATGGTGCTGCAAAATATGTATTTGATTTTTAATATCCCCAAAGATTTTATTTAGTCATTATATTATTCATTCATTCATAAATTTTCCATAGTCACTTATTCCTATTCAGGGTCATAGCTATTCCAATTTACAGCCTTCAGTTCACCTGACCTGCATTTTTGTGGATGGTGGGAGGACACTGCAGGACCCATGCAAACACAACAGTGGCAGCTGGTGACTCAAAAAACTGGAGAAGACAGGAGGAAAACCAACCCACGGGTCATGTTATTTTACACTAGTTGCTACTTGTCTCTCCTTTCTTAAAAACAACATAATTTTATTTAATTCGGTTGTTTCCAGATTAACCATACAGGCCTAATGGGAGTATTTATCAAGGGTGTGAGATGTAACAAGAATCAGGACAGTGTTCAACATTTGTGAAGGAAAGTGTGGTGACTGATGATGATCACTTGCTATTTTAATCCAAGCTGGCCTGATTTCCAATTACACAAACAAAGCTTACTTCCAATTCCAATATTTTATTCCCAACGATGCATCATCACAAGTACAGGTTCACCAGGGAATGTTTAAAGTAGTGTGTTGTTTCTATCTATTAAGATAAATTAAATATAGGCTACATATAAGTAAACAGCTGGCAATTGTCCTTAACAAAGTAGTTTAAACACACCAGCTCTATTTATAATAATCCTAGCAACATCCTCCATGCCGTGCAACCCATGCAGCAGTCCGTCGCCCATACAGGGATCCAGTCCCGGGTGAGGGGAGTGCAGCAGCACGTTGGGCTGCCGCACGCCACCGTAGTGGTGGGATGTAATTCAATGAAATGTTTTGACAGTTACCAGAGCATTCACTCTATTAGCAGAACAGCTTCATCTCCATAGCAACAGAGCCAGATTGTTATTGTACATTTTTGGAGTTCTGCAGTTAAATTCATGCTGGAAGAACATGTTCCCGTTTTAGTGACTGAATGCACCATGGATAAGATAGCTGGATAATTATCAGAAAACAAAGTGTAAATGCATCTAAGAAGCATTCAAGACTGATTGAAATCTGATTGTTCAAACCATCTCTGTAGGTGGTTTGAAACGCTTTCTAGCCAGATGTTTAAAAGGTGTAAATGCATCAGTCTCTCCAAGACACACAATCTCTTCCGGAATATAACTATGTCTGTAAGCGTTCCACGGATGTAGCACCGGTGAAAATTAAAGTCTTTCTCTCTGTCTTGTTAAATAACAGGGAAAAAGCAGCATCAATTATTTCCTACAGAAGCAGTGTAAAAGGCACAAGGTGCTGCTGTCTGGGCCGTTAGCGTTTATGGGATCCCTGGGGTACCCAATGTAGCCATTGATCTGTGAGAGTGCTGTTAGTGAGAGCTGTGGAGATGAGCAAAACGTTTGGGTCGCAGCTGCTAAACTGTTAATGTTGTAACTTAATGGTGGGGTATGCAATTCTGGAGAAATCCAATTCCATGACAAATACCATGATATAGAGCGAACAACGACACGGCAAGTAATGCAACTAACGTTAGCTAAGTTGTGGGTTAGCTTAGCTAGGTTATGGGTTAGCAAACTGTCGCTACAGTTGCTGCTGCGAAGCTAACAGCCAGAGAGGACGAGACGGTTTCCCAGAACCAGCAAAACAGCTCCAGACAGCGATACTCACAACTCTCCTGCTACTATAGCTAACATCACAACGACAATATATCTTGGCAAACTAGAAAGTAAGCTGAATGTCCGTCGGCAAGTAATTGAACGTTACCTGACACACAAACCGTTACCAAATAGTTGCATGAGGATTACCATTAACCTATGGAAATGCGTCCACTGTGCTGAGTTGCGTGTAGTCCAAGAAAACCAAGACACATTGCAGTCAGGTTAATGTGGCTAACAGACATGCATATGTGTAGCTAAATTACATTGAATTGCATCTGGATTTTAGCTGGATATGAGACAAATGACATTTGTAAATAGGGCCTATGACTAGTTCTCATAATTATGACTTCGCAAGTCAAAACTATTACATGCCATATTACTACATAATTCTACCTATCAACCTTATTGTCACACCCCCAATATTAGAAAATACCTTTTAAAGAAACCATGTAGTTTTTCACTACCATGTTTAGAATGCATGACCATTATGAATTTTCAATGCTGCTGATTTAGCAACACTTCAGTATCTAAATAATTTTCATGATCTGTTTCATAATCATGAACAGATATGGCTATTTCATTATATGAGGATTATTCTAAGCCTACTTTGAAAGATGTCTTTAGCTTCATGTAACAAATTATTAAAGTCATAAATCCATATTTATTTTACATTAATACCATATTGTATATTCTGTTGCCTATTACTGTGTTATTTTATCTCTTTCTGCACATTATATTATTTAATGTCATATGATTGCACATGACCGGACAAAATATTATACTTTAATATTGAAATGTGGATATTTGTTCCCCACGTTGTCATTTTAACATAATAATTTTACAGTGGGCTACCTCTTACCGTGGAGTTAAAACACTAAATTAGGAATTCATATTAAACATCCTGCAGCTATACTTACCAACGAACCATTCTCTCTGAATGTGTGTCTGTGTGCATGTATGTGTACATGCATGCCTAAATGCAGCCCTAATTTGAATATGCATGGTCATTTCAGATTGAATTTGCGAATTTGCGAATGTGACTAATTTGTGCTCCAATAAGTAGCATATGCCCCAGGCCATATACCCTAGCCATCCTTAGGTTCTAAATAGCCTTTATAATTCTTAGATGCTAAAAATTTGTGCAATTTTAATTCAATTAACCTATTAGAGGTCAATATGGAAAAGCCAAGTATACAGGTGAGCTACACAGCACGCAACAAGCTATTATTACAAGATTATATGAGTAGAAGTAAATGGAAAATAGAAGACATTCCTCTAATGTCTTGTAGTCCATTTTTTTATTCTTAAAAGAGGCAACAAAAGCCCTTTTTACAATACTGCCATACTGTCATTCCACCGGCTTTGATTTTTTACACCGAATCAAACAACAGCATAATGCTGCACCAGGTTGTGATTATAGATAGCATGCCGGCGTTCCGGAAGAAAAAGAGGCATGACTTGTAACATAACAGCGTTGGCGTCTAGTGTGACGTATAACTTACGCATCAGGCAGCAACAAAGTGCTTCACATAGCAAGCAAAGAACACAACATATAACATAGAAACACAGCAATAAAAGAATAAAAGTACTAAATGAACCACATAAAAAAACCCATTTATTATTATATATTAAAAATGGCAAAACCCATAAACAGAATAAAAACTAGAATCAGATGAAATCAGGGACGGTGCGATAAAAGTAAGTTTTAGGCTTAGATTTAAAAGAAGCCATTGACTCAGCCTGCCTTCAACAGCCAGGATGTTCCTGAGCCTCTGGGCTCTTATTTCAAAAGCTCTGTCCCCCTTAGTCTTCAGCCGGGAGTGTGGAACAGATAAAAGGCCCCTGCCAAAGGATCTCTAAAAAATCTGAGATATACTGAGGAGTCAGACCATTTAGTGACTTGTGAGTAATTAAAATCAATTCTAAAATGTAGTGGACGCCATTGTAAAGAGGCGAAAACCAGGGTGATGTGTTCAAACGTTTTTACTCTGGTTCCGTACTGTCTGTAGCAGGTCTACAGTTTTTCTATTTAGGCAAAGGCTGTTACAGTAATCCAGGCGTGATGAAAAAAAAGCATATAAAATAGTTCCTGCACTAGTTCACAGAGATGGCCATCAGGCATAAGTCAGTGTCTTAAAAGCCAACAAAAAGTAAGTTTTTAGTGAAATTTTTGGCAGATTTCTGAAGTGGTATACACTGACACATGCACCTTTTTTGACACACAGTAGCCCTTGAACACGCTGGTACAACCCTTAAGTTATTTACCTATCAGTTATCCAGTATATATAGTCCAGTGTTTCCGCTGGTAATGTTTTAACTGGTGGGCTGCCACAGCGAAAAAAAAATCACAAAAGAAAACAAAACATTCTGTGATCAATCAACTGATCTACTTCCTCTCGGTTGTTGTTGCTGCACAATGTATTTGTTACTGTACCCACGAAGCCCGATTCCTGCCCCCTCCCTCACGCACGCATTACAAAATCCAGTCAGTTCATTTTACAAGTTGAAAATGAGCATACTCCGATATTTTCCAAGGAAAAGAAAAGCAGGTAAACAGAAAATACTGGGCTGAAGAATGACGTGCAAAGTCAACTAATGCAAGATGGTTAATTGGCCAAATGACCCATCACTTGTTTTTTTGAAAACCAAAAGTTGTAACAATAATAATACAATAAATCATGCTTGGCCAAGGTTACAAACTTTCCACAGGAAACACTGTAGTAGTATTTAGGGTTTCCTTTATATACATTTAATACAGATACAATACACAAAGTGTTGCCAACTTGGCAACTTTCTCGCTAGATTTAGTGACTTTTCAGACCCTCTAAGAGACTTTATTTCTAAAAAGCGACTAGCAACAAATTTAGTGACCGAGTCAGACCACGTGAAGACCAAATATATTATATTGTAATTAATTCCCATGCATGCTGCTCAGAGTAATCTTGTCTACGTCTTGTCTCTCCCTCTCCTCTTGCGCCGTGTGCAGACAGTCAGTAGATGCGACGTGTCGGGCAGGCAGGTTTGAGTTCTCTCTCACACTTTCTCTCCAGATCTCTGGATTAGAGTGATCCTATAGCTTTTAAATATGTAAATAGTTTGTTTGATCATGTAAATATTTAAATAGTTTGTTTGATCTTCTCCCTCCCTTTGTAGATTTTTTATAAACTTTTTTACTTCAAATATACAAAGTCCCTGTTGTGAGTTTGTGATTATTTGGCTACAAATATCTCTATCTACCTTATCTCTCCCTTGCTGCAACCAACAACCCCTATGCTTTATGCAAATGAATGCGATGCAAATTAATACCCTTAAAATGACAATAATATAATTTATCTCATTTATTGCTGTGACAATATATCGTCCAATAAAAGTAGTTATCGTGACAGGCCTAGCCACTAGACTCCTTATTTCACAATGACATTTGTGACATATACTAGACATTACAGAAAGCCATTCATAAATAAAAACTGGACATATCCCAGTATTAACTAGTGTGTTGTCAATACTATTTTGTTGCATTCCTCTTTCATCATTGTATGTTAATTAGTGAGTGCATATCACTTCGATAATAAATTCATTATCTACTTAAACCCAGTGCCTCAAACTATTGTTAACTCCTGCAGCAGTGTCACTTGTAAGGTTTTGAGAAACTCTTTGAACAATGATGTGGTGAAGGTATCATGTGTTTTTTAATTTCTTTTTCTGTGGTGTTTTTTTTCCTTCTCTCCCCTTGCTGGTTGTGATCACTGACAAAAAGCGTCAGGTTTTTGGGTATTCACATGTGCTAGAGACCACCTGCTGAGAGCGCTGCTGCCATAGCTTCACACACACACTCACACTCACACACACACACACATCTCAGAATGCCTGTGATGTAACCTCTACCCCTCCTTGTCAACTAAAAGTATTTTATATAAATGTTTATGCAGGACAGAGAGGGTTACCGCCACCTCCTGTTTTCCCTTCTCTTTCAACAGAAAACAAAATTCAGGACATTTAGAGTAAATCAAACAGCTTCATTCTGCTTCAGATGTTTATTTCAGTCCTCCCTGTTCTCAGAGGTATTTGGTAGACTTTCAAAATAGTCTTTGATTAAATACATTTAAAACATAGTCTGAATATGATAATGTGTAACAGTGCTTCCACAGAAAAAAGGCTAATTTGTCAAAATCATCAGAATAACTTAATAATAACTTAAAAAACTAATTTAAAAATGTAACCTACTTACTTTAGACTTTCTACTTACTTTAGTAGACTTTCTGGACTTTCTGGCTCCTATGCTCAGCCTCATTCGAGGTTTGTGTGCATTGCCTGTGAGAAGACAGACCAAGAGTCATCCATTGCAAGCGGACTCCCTCAGAAGGCTCACTCTTCTGGGCTAAATTATGATGTTTTTGAGAAAAGGACTGTGAGAGTGCTCTCCTACATGAAGCTCCGAGAGCTTATTATGTCATCAGAGAACTGTCATCAAGTAACCTTGGGTGTGGCAAGTGTATTCTAGATTATTTTTGGCAAATGTGATAACTTTTTCTCTATGGGACTAACCATTTCTATAATCATTTAAACACTATCAAAGTGAGGCTGATGTCCTCATCCCACAGAAACACATTACAGTCAATTAAAACTTATTTTGAAAAAATGTAACCGACTTACTTTAGAAATCTCAGCCTCATTTGAGAGTATTTGCTTGAAATCCAATCATGAATCCAACTGTGTACCTTTAGCATGCTGTTCATCCTCTTCAAAACAATACCATACCGTTTGCTGTACTTATTTAAATTGATAGACAAGGTTTTATATTACAATATATTATATAATATATATGGTATATATATTATATTACAACCAAAAAATGGTAGGACTCAGTACAGGGGTAAGCATGCATTTTCTTTCAAGCCATGGTACAGCCATATTATTTTCAGCACACAATAATTGTTAAAGAAATGTGGCCTGTGATGTAAATGAGGCAAAATAAATAAATAAATGAATTAATTAAAATAAAACATCCTTCTTTTCTATAGGTGTATTAATAGCTAATCCTTAATTGTGTACAGTACGTCTTTCATTTTCCTGACATTTAGCCGACCGTCTCAAGCTTGATGTTGTATGAAGACTGAGTAACAAGCACAGTAATTTCCCTATTTTCCTCCCTCTCTCCCTCCCTCCTTCCTCCCTCCCTCTTTCTTTCTCATTCTTTATTTGCAGCATACATTTTCACTGCTAAATGGAATTATGATCAAAGAGTCTATGGCTGTGTATTGTGTGTCCCAACGTTAGTCACACATCAGTGAGTTGAATTTTGATCTGCCTGGAGCGCCACAGACTAAAAAGCAAGGCAGACGGAGGGAGCAGTGAGGAAGTGGAGGAGGAGGGGGAGTTAAAGAAAGCGAAAATAGGAAACATGGCAAAGAGCGAAAACAATGTACACTGGTGCCAGGATCTTTTTTTGGTTATATCACTGCCTCTCTCTACCTCTTTCTCTCTCTCTCTTGCCATCTCTATTTCTCTATGTCTCCCTTGAAGCTTGTCAGTTAGAGCCTTGGCTGCCACCAAGGGAATTGGAGGATAGAGGATATGTGTGGAGCAGTGGAGGGAGGGTAACAGACAATGAGAAAGTGAGATGAAGAGAGAGAGAGAGAGAGAGAGAGAGAGAGAGAGAGAGAGAGAGAGAGAGAGAGTTGAATAATGAGGTAATGTAATAATGCTTGTCTTGTGATGACACTACTGAAACATTTCCCCACAAATGCTAAAATGTGCAAATTCTCCACTGTCACATGTAAAAATATCACTAGAAAATGCCATTTTGTCAACCTAAAGTAAATTCATATATAATGCATTATGACAATGTGTACAGTGTACAGTGTACAGTATATGCAACCTTACATCTATTTTCTATTTATTTTTTAGCTATATATTTTTTTTTCACTTATAGATATAGTCCTGTGTTAGCATAATGAAAAAGTTGGTCTTGGACCTACAATATACTATTAATTTTACATCTTATTAGCCTTGCTTCTGGTTTTGAAGCCACAATGCCTTTGCTCAGTGGTCAGTTCTTAAAAATAACAAGATGTTGATATATTGTATCCACTGAAATGTCCTGTGTTAATATTTCTACTGCATTGAATATGAGGTTTGTTTCTGTACAGGAAGTATTTTTTATTCATTGCCTGTTTTGTGATTTGTTTCTGTTGTCTTAATTCTTGACAAGTTGCCTTACTCACTGACACAGCACAGTGATGTTGATAGGTGAGTCCCCGGGACCCACAGGTGGTCATTTGAATAGGGAAAATGAGTGGATCCCCAATAAAATTTGTGTTTTTTGACAAACTGTAGTGTTAAACTCGCGTTTGATGTTATATGGTTATAATTATGGTTATTCATGTATGTTGAAAATGTATCTGAAAATCAAACAAATAAAATCCCAAATCTTTAAATACACTGCAGACACACAGCAGCTGACAGAAAGAGGAGATCATATTATACAGAGAAATATTAGCTTTCTCTGGGTGAATAAATGTTAAGGTAAACTAAGGTAAGCTAGTATCAGAAGTAATAATACCATCAAGTACATCATGTTTAATTAGGAAAGTAGTTTGTCCGCAAAAACATAACTCTAGAAACACAAGGTAAAAGGCGTCATGTGTCAACAGTCTTCTTGTCAATTCGGCATCAATATAATCCAAAAAGATAAACTATATTTCCGTACTCACATAATTTCCATACTTCACATTTTGGATTTTGTCGCCTCAACTCGCTACTGCTGCTATTTTAGTGGGAGAAGACTGTGGAAATAAGAAGAGAATGTTTCAAAAATTAAGATTTCTCAGTTAAATATGTGCTGGTTGGTGGGTCAGATACACACCAAATTAAACACAGTCACAAAACTATAAATTCACCCTCTGTTGTGCGAGAGAGATGGTATTTGAGGAGTTTTACCAAAGTAACTACCCGGTTTGCTGCTTCCCATTTGGTGCTGGAGAGATACAGTACATACGCAGACAGTAAGAAACAGGTTTTTTGACAGCAAGGTTTCTTTTGTTTATTTCTATGATTTCAACGTGAATTTGTTGATCACAATGTACGTTAGCATTTTCAGGGAAAAAAATATGGTGCATGCCCTGGACTCGTCAACAGTGAATTTACTGTTAAGGTCCTTTCAGATTTTAACGCGTCAGAGTTGCAGGACACATACCTAGCAACATCACTGCAGCAGATACTCTAAGTACTCTGTTCCTTTGTCTTTTGAGGAATGCAAGGATATATTATATCATCAAACCCAAAGCTGTCAGAGAGCTTGTGCTTATACAATAAAAGCTTGCTAAAAAGACTATTATAACCAGTGCACATACCATGCACAAATGTATGCAAGCACACAATACATACACTCATACCCACCACTTCACCTCTGCTTAACTCTGCTTAGCCCCCAAAGGTTTAACATTGAACCCCTTGTGAACTCATTGCAAATTCCTGTGTTTGTGCATGCATTTGCATGTGTGTGTGTGTGTGTGTGTGTGTGTGTGAACTTATCTATATACAGTCCACAAGCAGACATAACTGCTGAGTGATGGAAAGATATTTGAGGGATGGGAATGGTGACGGCCTGTGTGTGTTTTATTTTTTTAGTACATTTATTTTGCTATTGCTAGTACATCTTGCAAAGACCATGACCCTCCCAAGGACCACGACTCCATCTCTCTTCTCAAGAGGGTCTGGGGGTCTTGGCCTGGGGAAGATAATTGGGAGCCATAGCAAAGACAGAAATGCCAAGCAATGCCATAGCTTCCAATGCAATTGTGATTTTCTTTTTTCTCCTCCAGGTGGGGCACAATAGCTGTGTGGAGGGCTTCTTCAGTATTCAAAGATAACCTGTATCCAGCAGAAAAAGTCAACTATAGGTGTAACTGCATACAATAATGTTTCTGTTGTAGATAGTTGTTCATAAAAATCTTTTCAACAGCCCAACCCAACCACAAGCAGGCAGATATCCCCTGCCTCATTGAACCAGTACTGGCCAGGCCAACCTTCAGTGACAGAACTACAGCACACATGGGATCCACACGTCTGTCCTAGAAGAGGAGAGTTCAGGGGTCCTGGCTCAGGGAAAATAATTGGGTAGCAGACAGACAGGCCATAGTCAAGCCAGGCCAAATTTATCCAAGTAGCAGACAGACAGACATAAACCAGGCAGTTAGTGAGTCCAGTGAGGCCAGAGCAGCACTGACCGGGCCAACCAGTATGTTGACATGCTTTCACACCCGGAACACACCAGGGGATATATGGGGTCTTCTGTGAGATAGAGATGTGAAATTGCTATGGGTGCGTCTTTGATGTCTTAAAATAAACACATATTTGCTTGGTTTAAAGACCATAAAATATTTCCACCATAATTAATATTATATTAATATATGCTTCCAGTTCAATAAACCATTGACATGTATGACAAAATAAAGGAAAGCCTGCTCCTCTGTCCCGAGCAAACTGAGGAATACAACTTGGAAGAAAATACATTTTCCACAAAATTATGAGGCAATTTTCAACACAGACAGTCACTGGCCAGAAGTCAGACCGACAGTGTTGTCATGGAAATAAGTGCAGCTTCATTTATGGATAGCTTAAATTGAATTTTCAGGAAGGTAATGTTTTGCCAAGAAAGCAGGTCTTTATTTCATGTCCTGTACACCAAACCAATATTTACTACTCTTTCAGCACAAAAGGGGATGTTTTGAAATTGCAACATCACTTATTGCCCTTTTTAAAACAGTCAGCCAGTATATTTACATACAATATAGAGGATTGATGAAAGTCATTAAGATTCTCCTTATTTAGATTCTGTGGCCCATGTGCAAGCATCCCAGCCAAAGCAACAGTAACTGACCAAACCAGCGTGCTGGATGACGTGCCCTCACCATGCCTTTGTATCCACAACACACTGGGGATCTATGGGGACAGCTGGGGCAGACAAGGGGCTGAGGGAGATACAGTAATTGGTCAGCAAGTATTAAAAGCTAATTGATATGCGCATGTGTTGGCGTAGTCTGTGTCTGACTGGAGCTCTGTCCTTGCATTGACGTCCTGCCTATTTTTACTACTATTTTTAACTGGGCTAAAGACTCTAGACATCAGATCTATTGATCTTCTCTTATGGACATTATTTGGTGATCGACCAAACCGCTTACAAGAAATCGCACCACGGACGCCACTCAGCCACGTGAAATCTGTTTTTTAACACTATTCTTTACAGATTCACCGATCATTGGATTGCTTTTAACTCCCTGTTTTAAGTTTTCAACTTTTAACAAGTGTTGTTGTTTTATGAGTATACTTGGACTGAGGTTATTATGGCTGTGTGTGTGGACTGCAAACTTGCTTACTCACAGTTAAAGGAGGATATCCACCACCTGGAGTCAGAGCTCCGAAAAAGGGATCAATGGCTATGTCTCCGTAGCTGCTGCCCAGTTGAAGCATATTTCATATATGCAGTCGTCCACTCTTGATGTCCCAGCAGCCCAATCACCCACCTCGCTGATTTTTCCTACGGTCTCGGAGTCTGTGGCCACCCTCCCCTGGCTGGCCTCGACGCACACCCGCACCTTACCGATACGCTCGGAGGGTTTAGCGACTGAGGAGAGTGGCCAGGAACTGGACACTGCACTTGGTTGGTTTTATTCTTACCTTTTAGAAAGAACCTACGCAGACAGCACACAGATATACTGTACCTTCCCCTGAGACCTGGTGATCCATAAAGCCTAACTGCTGTTTTAGACTGTCTCAGTGATGTCAACTGTTGAATGGCACAAAATCTTCTTTAACTTAATAACTCAAAATCAGAAATCATATTGTTCAATTGAGAATAGCCTTCATCCCTTGTCTGCAAATGTGAAGCCCACTGCAAGAAATTTGGGGGTACTGTTTGATTCTGATCTAAGCTTTAAACCACAAATCAAAAACGTTGTCCAGTCCTGTTTCCTCCAAATAAGAACCATCACCAGAATTAAACAAATGCTCTCATACTCTGACCTGGAAAGAGTTATTCACGCATTTATCTACTCTAGACTAGACTACTGTACCTCCCTCTTTTCTCTCTCACCTCCAACTGGCTCAGAATGCAGCAGCTAGGCTTCTTACTGGTTTTAACAGACAACATCACATCACCCCAATCCTGGCTTCTCTCCATTGGCTCCATGTTCGTTTTAGAATTGATTTTAAGATTGTGGAACGACCTGCCTGAGGATATAAGGCAGTGCCGTCTTTTAAATCACTTCTTAAAACACATCTTTATAGAGTTTCTTTTATGTGATGCCATCCTTTAATTTGTCTCTTTTATTGTTTCCATTTGTTTTTATTTCCATTTTCATGTTTTCCATTGTTTTTAAGTTGTCTTGTCTTGTCTTTTTTTGTCTTGCTTTGTTTGACATTTCTGTTTGGCTTTCTGCTGTTATATTGCCCTCTGGATATCCTTGTTTGTCAAAGCACTTTGTAAACTCTGTTTTAAAGGTGCTATATAAATAAAGTTATTATTATTATTATTATTATTATTATTATTATTATTATTATTATTATTATTATTATTATTATTATTATTATTATAACAGACAGAGACAGACTGCATATAACCTGCCCAACACAGTTTTGACTAGAGTACTGTTACAGCTTTCTAATGTTTTTTGTTTTTTTTCAGACTTGCTCTGTTGTAAGAACACTTGACACTGTTGCATGTGTTTCCTCCTAATGTCCTTTTGAAGAGCACGCCCAAATATAGACTAGCTAGGGGGATTTGGGCCAGGTTTGAGACAGTGCATGTGCCCGTGAGTGCACACAAGAGTGTGAATGTGTGTATGTTGGGTTAGTATATGTGTGTTGTTGGCCCCAGGGAGCCCGACTCAGACCAAATTACCTGTCAGGGGTTGACATTACCTACCCCCCAGCCAACCATACACAGAGTACAACTGGGCCCTGCTCCAAGGCTCCTGTGATCTGTCAGCTCAGCTAGCCTCTCCTTCTTTCTCTCTCAATCTATCTGAATATGTGTTTGTTCTTTCTTTCTTTCTTTCTTTCTTTCAATATAATAGTAAAGGTCTGGAAAGTCAGGATAGTCTTTGACAAAAAAGGTGCCCAGTTTCTCTCTCTGGTGCCAGTTACTGTTGACACTACACCATACACACATGCCCACACTCACACCACATAGGGATGCCAGATATATATAAATGCTGGTGTCTCTCTCTGACACACACACCTGGAGGCAGATGTGTCAGGGGTCTTTGTATCCTCCGGTCCTAAGGCCCCTGGCTGCCTCTCATCATGCCACTATCACCAATTGTGAATGGATGCCCCCAACACACAGATACTCATTTAGACACGGTGACACACCATAAATTGCCCCCAAACATCCCACACACACATAATTGAGAATGAATGTCCCCCATAAGCATAATACCCACACATGATGATACACAGTTTCCTCCACTCACTCTCTATTTCAGTCTCTGTATCTCTCTTTCTCACACACACACCCTATGACCCCCACAGTCACCAGAGAAAATGGAGTCTCAACCAACATGTCTTATTGGGCTGCACTTATCATAACAGCAGTAGAAGGCATGGAATGAAGCTGAATGTTCTCAAGACTGTTCTCTCAAGGTCACCGATGTTTTCACTTAGACTCTCTACAGGGAAAAGACTTGACTGACTACCGACTACCGACTGCACGTACACTATTTGATGTGTATAATGTATTTTTAACACTACGGGCCAAAGCTAGATACTGCTATTGTTGCTTGTGGTGAATACAACAATGTTTTGCAGTAGATGCAACCCTATGTATTACAGGGTAGTTTAAAATCCAAGAAAGATACAGTTTGCTTGAAGTTATGCGTCAGAATGGAAAACAATGCAGGGATTGGCTGAACTCAATGGACCACTCATCATGTCCAACACTTCCATTACTCCTGTGGACAATATAAAGCTGCATGGAGTGCCTCTATGGTTCCTTAGGAAATGTAAGCATGGTTTTTGGCAGTGAAAACTACCATACTGCCACTTGTGCCACTCATTGGCATTTTACTTGGATGTTGGCCATCCTTGTGACCCAGTGGTCTGCATTCACAAAGTTCCTGGTTCAGATCTAGCTGGGGGCCACCAGACTATGTCATATTCCTCTTTCTCTCTATATTTTCTGTCAGTCTCTAGTGTAAAATGAAAGCAAAATGCCTTAAAATATTGTTTAAAATATTCTTAAAAAAGAATGAGGGTTGGAGAATCTTTAATGATATTTTTCACAAATCTGTGGCGACTGGTAAGCACTGAAATACCACTAAAATGGCTTTTAGTAGGTGAAAATTATATAAAAGTAATTACAACTATACAGTAAAAATATGAGAACAGAATTTTGTCATTTATGGTTATTTCTAAAGTTGCATATGTTATGGCGAGTTAGTTCCAAACATATACTGTATACTGTATATATAGAGGAATAGAGTGGAGCTTATATAACAGGATAAGCTGTACAAAAATGCATTAATACATATCAAGGTATCAACATAGTTTGCTTGAGAAAAGAGTATAATAAAGAGCATAATAAGGTATTTGCTAATAATATTTTTTTGATCAAACTAAAAAAAATTATTAAAAAAACAGCAAAAACTTGCAACATATAAAACTTATGTTAAGAAAGAGGGAGATACTTTTTCAAGGCAGTAGACCAAAGGATAACAAACACATGAGCTTAATAGGGGATTTTTTGCAACACCACTGATATTGCCTGATAAATCAACTCCTGCATGCACACAGAAATGCATCATCTGATTTATCCAACCACCGTGAAAGACTGAAATTGCTTTTTTCCTGTGTGACAACACTCCTGCTCCATGCTGAAGGGCTTCTTTTAAGACCTAGAAGCTCCAACCAGTTTTTCGATGTGTCAGGATTTCTATTCATTTGGAGTCCAGGCATGTAAAACCACCACAGGCTCACCCACATGTAAAAGTACAAGTCCACTTTAAACCCATTTCCAGCCAGGGACAGTTGGACTTAAAGTTATTTAGTGATGCTGTCAAGCGATTTATTCCTGCTTGGTCCAATTTACATGGAGCTTTCTCCGTCTTGAGCTACGCAGCTTCCTTGTTCAGATTGAATGTGTGTGGGGAAGAGCTGTCCTTTTAAGCAGACTGGAGTTTCAGCATTGAGTCTAAGATTGACTAGCTGTCACCAGATATTGATTTCCTCTCGCCTACTTAGTTCATAGCAATAAGCCAAGGGTAAATCCCAGGGTACCACACAGTTCCTGCATGGACAGGAACCTGCAATTAACTAATGCAGTGTTTTGGTCTTATTTTTATCCAGTGATGTAAAATCCATGTTACACTAAGTAACTTTGAAACATTGTCCCAGCACTCATAACACTCATGACACCATCATTCAACTGTATATCCACATGCATTCTGTCCAGAATGAACAAACATGAGCCAGAGACATAAACAAGCTTTATGGCCCAAAGCAGGTAATACATAAACAATTAAATGTTTACTATTAAAATGCCATCAAGACAAACAAGGCTTACATGTTCCTGAAATATGATGTTGTGGTATTCATCAGCTGATTAGTGATCATGATTGTTGCGATCCCAGTAGTTAATTGGCTCTCTAAAAGAATAATGAGAGGACGCTTGTTAGCAAGCCAAACACCTGCAAGGGCAGACGCTCTGTCGGAGTGTGTGTGTGTGTGTGTGTGTAGGTATAATTTGTGTATGGTTGGACGAGGTTCAAGTGGAGTACGAATACCTGCCCTTGTTGCCAATCCAATAAGAAAATCTGGCACAGACAATCACTCATCATCCATAGCATACAGTAGAATAACACATCTCTGCCACATTCATTTCTTCTTTTTCTAACACTACCATGTATTCTCAGGGCTTTTATTTTTCTCTGATATGTCTGTTCTTCACTCTGCAACTTTCTCAAAACTCATCTACTCACTTTCTCTATTTAAAAATAAAACTTTTTTCACATCACATGGAGAGAGGTAGATAGATACCGTAGATACAGAGAAATATTGCAAACAGTGTTTTCACTGATGTGGCAGCTCAGCAGGGTGGCGATATTTTTCCTGCTAGTGTGAGCCCAGAGAACTAATAAATGTTACATACAGTAGTTTGTGTGTGTGTGTGTGTGTGTGTGTGTGTGTGTGTGTGTGTGTGTGTGTGTGTACAATATGTGTACGTGTGCAGTAGGGAGTGATTTGTCTGTTTGTGTGGTGAGGAGGTAGTTATGTATGCAGGACCACTAAGTCAAATCAAATAGATATCTAGCATCTATTTGGAAGAGCCTCTATCTATGGAGACCAGCGCTAGACTATATGCATTGCCCAAGGAGAGACACACAAGTCCCTCTTCACTTACAATTACATTTCGGCAACCGGGAATTCCCAGGATTTGCTACTACACACAGTCCATCCCAGTTAACCTTTCTTTTTTCCATCCTCAAACCTTCACACAGACAGGACAGAAAAACAAACAAACAAGGAAATATGTTCACAGAGAGGAAGCACTGCAAAAATTGGCAAAGTTAGTATATATATATATATATATATATATGATGCATGATAAGATAAAACGTTTGGAGCTGATTATTTGAAGTTACCTTCCAGAGGATGGTTTATATTAAAAAATAACAAAAAATAAATTCCGTCGCAATATAAAAACCTCCAACCTCCAACTTTACCACTTGCCATGTTTTCAGTGTTGGTCATTGGATTGGAGCATTGTTGGCACATAGTTTCCTAAGGAAAGCCCCTTTTCTGCATTGTTTCCCAGCAAATGTCAAACCAGATTAGGGGCAATGCAGAGGGACAGTGGAGGGTGAAGGGGTTTATTTGACGTGCATCGTGGGTCGAGGCAGGCGGACCCCCTGCTGGGTGGCCTCGGCTGTCATAACCTTTAATTATCGCTACATTGACAGGATTGCAGATGGTCCTGAAGAGGGATTAAAGACACAGGATAGTACACATCATCTGTGAATCCATCTCTATATTTTTCTCTGTGACTGTTTCTCTCTCTCTTTCTCTTGTGATTCAGTTCACAGGAGCCTTAGAGAGGTTCTTATAGTGATTTAAAAAGTAAGGAGGCTTGGTGTTGCTTTCTGTTGCTTAGTGTTGACATTTTTTCATATTTAACCATGACCATGATTTTTCCTAATCAGTTTTGCCTAACCATTCCTTAACCCAATGGTTCTCAAACTACTGGTTCCTCATCTGATAAAATAAGGGTTTAAAAATCATATCCTAGATGAAGAAACATAAAGCTAAAATTAAGCATGAGACAAAATGGATGGATGTTTCTTTTTTATTCTGCAGTGTTTTTTCCTCCTCCTGTATTAATACAAAACCTACCATTCAAGCTCCTGAAAGCCCCTCTTCCCTCATTCATAGAAACATTAGTTGTGCTTTTACTTCTGTGCGATGTTCTAAGAAAAAGCTCTTAGTAATTGATGTCATTACCATGCATCACCTGTTGTTGCCTTGCTAAATGTACAGGGACAGAGATCCACCCTAAATGGCAGTGAGAAAAAGTCAGGCTCAGGAAAGGTGTAACTAGACAATGGAGTGCACTTGGATAATGGTATGCATTTGGGCCTTTAAGTCACATACAGTTGTGAATAAGGACAGAGAGAGAATGAAGTAAAGAAAGGAAAAAGGAGGAGAAAGGGAAAGACACAGGAGAGAAATAGAGAGGAAATACTAATGAGATAGGAGAGAGTGATCATTTATTCAAGTGATTGCATAGATGAGGGATAATTTATTATGAATGTGCACCTACCTTCTTTTGACTTAGATGCATTAGCTTTGCCTCACAACTGTTTCTCAGTAGATCGCTGGAATTGCAATTTAGTCCCCCAGTATCATGCAAATGGAACTGTTGGCCAGCTCCTAATTCATAGATTGCACTCAGTGGCCCCTCGCCTAACCATTGTCCCATAATTAATGACTCATTCCCAGTTCTTTCCTCCAGTAAGGTTATTGCTATTTACAGCTTAAACCTTGGAGGGGGAAAAGGAGCGAAGACAAACACAAAGTGGATTTACAAGATCAATAAAACACTCAAAAGGGATTTCAAAACTTTTAAACATATAAATAATACATAATAATAATAAAATGTAGATGATAATAAAAGTAACATACAATTTATGGATTGTTATAGCAATTATAATGTCACCTATCATCTGCACATAATGAACAACCCCTTGTAATGAACACAGCATTAATTCAACACAAATGAATTAGCAGTTTATGAAATGATGCATCCAAGCAAATTGAATTATACCATCTGTGGTTTATGTGGTTTTAATGCTCAAGGGACAGTGTAGATTGCTATTGACATGTAGCCATTATGTAGCTACAGTGTCTATATTGCATTTTATTCATACATCACACAACACATTAATACATGCACAAACACATACAACTCTGGATTTAAATTATGAAAGCATGCATACATATAAAAATGTCAGATTTGTTTTCATCAGTGTAATTCAACTTTACAAACATACAAACACATATGTAGTCTAGGTCTAGGTACAGCATATTTAAACCCACAGATTGGTTGGCATATTGGTAAAACCAGTATTTGTATATATGCCACTACAAGTGTGACATTCTGATACAAGTTCTCCCTTTCTCTATCTTTAACACAAGCTTTCATATTTTCTTGTTTCCCTCCCAAATACTCCTGTATGTGCATCAGGCCTGGGTAAAAAGCCAATGCTGTCTCACATATTTGCAGAATCTCATGGGATTAAACAACATGGAGCCTGCAGTAGGAAATGGTCCAAGCAGAAATCAAATCTGCCCCTCTGAATAAATATCATCTTGCCGTCTGAGGCACATCCCTCCAAGATAACCTGTCTGCTGAACACAGCTGCTTGACACACATGCACACACATAAAGACAAAAGTTGTTGCCTATATATGCATGCATGCGTACACGCGCGCACACACACACACACACACACACACACACACACACACACACACACACACACACACACACACACACACACATCTGAGCTGTGTGAAAAATCAGCCTTGGACATGACAGGAATGCAGACAGACAGCCATGTGTAAAAATGCCTATCCATCCATTCACCCATCCACTTATCCAGCCATCCATTTGTTCATCCGTCCATCTGTCTGCCAATTCGTTTATCGGTCCATCGATCCTCCCATCCATCTGTCTGCTCATCCATCCATCAAACTTGGTTTAGAATTAGGGTCTGAGACTGCAGCTCCAACCTAGAGGCCAGGATGATATGGAGAGTTCTTGAAACGATGTAAGAGATGTGAATAAGGTAAAGGTATTGACAATTCACAAGTATACTGTCATGCATTAATTGTTGTAATAAATGCCTTTAGCTTTGTGAAATCAAGAATGATTGCTTTGGCTTCTTAAGTTAATTGGTTCAGATGTTAAAAGTTATGCCTTAGTCATGAGCTGAATTCCTCTTAGTGACGTCAAGGAAAGAGGAAGGAAAGGAAAGGAGAATAATATTTTTGTCATTTGGGCCAGAGGCAAGTTCCATTCACTTAAGATCACCACAATTTTTGTTCAACGTAAAACAGTTTCAACTCAAGAGGACACAGTTTCACCTCAGTTCATGCTACCTAGCATAGATCTGTGCTTGTTCTCCGCTGTTTGCATCTGAAAGAACTGTGGCCTCCAGCCAGTGAAGTCAATTGTGACAAGTCAAAACGAGAGTGACACACTTAAACACTGTCCCACTGTTTAAGTCACCATTTGTGGTGGCAAACAGTTGACATTACCCCAATTTTATTTTATTTTTTTTAAATCTGTAAAAGCCCATTCATGTCAGACCACAGTCAGGGTGAGGGTAATGTACTCCCCCTAACCTCACTCTCTAATACTGACTAGTACATTTGGGCTATCCCACTTATGACCAGAGGCCACCTCAGAATAGATTTTCATCTTTATCCCAATTCATCTCCATTGAAAACTTTAATATGATTTCAACATGTGCTATTTTACAGGCCTCTCTACATCATCAGACAATAGTATCTGGGAAAATATTTGGATAGAATTTATGAACTCAGTTCATTAGGGCACCAGTTTAGCTTACCAGACAGAGTGAACACTATGTTTTGAATAATTTTGTATGTTTAAATGTATTTAATATTTGTTCTATTCATTTGGGAATAAAACTGCAAATTGATTTTCGATTACTTTCCACTGAAGCCTCAGTACATGCTCTAGCCAGTGTAACAGCCCCAAACCAAAAACTGTAAACTGCAAATCAGCACAAAGGTTAGAGCAGATGTGCTGGGATTGGACATTATCATCTTGGTTGATTTATTGGGTCTCCTGTTAAGATAAGAATTACCTCCAAGTGTATGGTGGCTCTGCTCCAACACCTACAGGTAATCACCCAAGTATCATTAAGCGTGGAGCGTGGACATGATGTTCCTACTGTCAACATTAAATGTATTCTTCAATTAATGTGACAATGACTGACATGAAAAAGAATGTTACTGTGTCAAGGTTAACTAAAAAGTCAATTCCACACCTTTTTATTTACTTATATTCTTATAGACTAGTGACTAAAAAGAATGGTCACACAGCTCAGCTTCATTCTTAAAAAAAAAAAAAAGAAGTACATTTACATTTTGCAGAAAAAGTATAAGATCTCAAATTTAGATTATAGATCAGGTTTTATTACTTGAGCAACAACATTTTATGTGGAATATAAAAGAAATATATAAATTCTTAATATGCTGAAACACATTTTGAAATAAGGGCTAATACTGACAAAAGTCAAATTGCAGTCTTGAGCTGCATATTTGTTTAACAGCAAAGAGAACTGTTGCAGTCAATCCCCATGGTAACCAAGAGTAACTCTGATGATTTTGTGAGTTAGTTAGTTATTGATTACAGCTTTGAATGTAATAGCCTGTTAGTAACCAATTATACTTTGAATGTGACCTCCCCAATTAAGTTTGCAGCATTTTGACAGTTTGAAATACTGCATTTATACTGAGATTAACTATGCCTGTGGTGCCTACACCATTCATCGATAGACCAGCATTCGCACAGATGACAGGAGCTATTAAGACTGTTCAGCCATGGCCCACCTACACACACATAAATACAAATGTATTCGGCACACATGGAATATGTACACAATCAGTCTGTATATGTGTCTGCAATAAAACAATTGTACACTTGAACATCTTGTCTACTCACTTACACACACACACACACACACACACACACACACACACACACACACACACACACACACACACACATCCTTGTACTTCCATCTTTGTGAGGACCGTCACTGACATAATGCATTCCCTAGCCCCTTACCCTAACTTTAACCATCACAACTAAATGCCAAACCCTAACCCTTACCCTCACCCTAACCATAACCTAACTCTAGCCTAACCCTTAAAACCAAGTCTTAACCTAAAAACAGCCCTTTGAAGTTTTGAGGACCAGTCAAAATGTCCTCACTTTCCAAAAATGTCCTCACTCTGTAGGTAAAAAACTTGTTTCAGTCCTCACTATGTGGCAAGTACAAGTACACACACACAAACATATGCACAAGAACTAACCTGCCCACAGCCAAGGTCAGAGGACTGCAATATAGATGAGCATATTTGATCAAGCTAGGAGAGGTTATGCAAATAGGATCCACGCAATTAAACCAAATTCATGCATAATACATAAAGCCTCTGCACTGGTCTACGTGTGTGTGTAAATGTCTGTCAGTATGTAGTTTTATATCCTTGGGCCCAAAAACGGTGTGGCCACTTCCTCCAATTGTGGTATTGACATGTTAGATAAATAATTTGCAAACCTGTCCGGAACAAAATACAGCACAGTACAGTCTGTGTACTTCAAGACCCAGCACTCTTGTGTGTACCAACAGAGCTGGTCTGTCAGTGAGTATGTCATGCCAAAGGACACCAAAGGTTTGAGAGAGGCAGTTTATTTTGTTCTTTAATTTTGCAGCATGATTTTTTTAAAGCAGGAAGTGTTCATGCCCTACACCGGAATTTATCTTCAGCAAATAAACCTTAACTAATCTCTGAGATTTCAAATTAAAGCAAAAGGGACAAATGTGTTTGCCCCACTTTATGGTTTGACTGATGAAATGGGGGTATTCTAACATGAAAATATTTACTGTAGCAATCAGTTCATCCTTTTCTCTTTATGCATTTGTCTAATTCTTAATTATCAAGTATCAATTCAGCTTTCATAAACATTCAGATAATGGAGCAATTCTTTCTTGTTTATGTACCCTTTTAAAGAACACTATTATGTTATTATGTCTCCATTGATATTTTTCATGAATTTAGTATAGTATCAATTATAAACTTTGAAAAAACAACAACTTACCCCCCCCCAACAATAATGAGTAATTATAATCATAATAATAATAAATCAGCAGCATTTCACATAGTACTAGCCCTCACAATGTTCTCTTATTTTGATCATATTTATTAACATACACCAAAGGGGGTTTAATTATCATCAGGGTAAAATCAAATAGTTCATTCAATAGTAAAACATCAAAACATTGACGGAAAGTGATTTACCACTTCATCTGTCAAAGAACTGGACATTGTCTCGCTGGAAAAACGATTCAATAACAAAATTGTAGTTTTGTTTACACTACTCCTTGTTGGTTGTTGCATTGTTTTGTTTACTATTTTGTTTTCATCTAATACCTCTTTTTCCTCTTTTTACAGCTGTCTATTGCCCCACCCCACACAAAGACACAGTTTTTCTGTTAACAGCAACCATAAAGTGTGCATCAAAAGAAGAAATTGTCAGCCCTCAAAGTGTCATATAAAGTGTTATAACACTGATTTCACCTACTGTTATCATGTCAGGTCAGTGACATTTTGTTTTTAATGTGAAACATGAAGGCTATGTAAATCGTTGGGGGATTTTATATTTGGAGTGATTATCACAGTATAATAAAATATTTACTTAAGCACAATACATTCTGTCAGCCTTTTTAATATCAGTGTAGAGACACATATAAAGAAAAGTTAGTATTTAGCTGTTGTAACAGGATTACTAAGCATTTTTTAAAAAGTTTTTATTAAACTCAAAACCACAGATGGCCACTCCTGCTCTGTTCATACAACCACAATTTGTATCATAAATCTGATATCCAAAAGCGGATTCAATAGGCAGAACAGGTGTAGTGTAGTCTTCATATTTGGTCAAAAGACAGGCATATGCTTGTGAGAACAGGTACAGGCAGCCAAAATAATGGTTTGACTGCTCAGGCAACATGGACAATCTGAGACAGTGAGACTACTAGGTGCTGATTGCAAATCAGGAGGAGCTTGGTGGGCATGAGTAAGTCAGGTGATGAGTTGAAATGGATAACTCAACAGTGACGGCTGGTGGACAGGTGCGGAATGGCAGGTCTGGAAAGAGGAGAAGTTGTGTTTATCAGTTCATCAGGTGAACTAGAGGCAGAGGAGGGAGGATTTAGCAACTGTCACAATGACATAAATCAATATATTTTGATGTATTTGGACAATTCTGGGTAAAAATGCACAATTCCATTTCCTGTCTTTTTACAAATAGAGACTAGAGATTAGTTAGATCCAAAAAAAGACAAGTGTGCATTCAAGTGAGATGATTTTGAGTTTTTCATGATTCAGTTTAGGTAGATTTATAAATACAGAGTAATGTTCTGATATTAGCATTACATGTTTTAATTCACTTTTGTTTACATAGAAAAAGTTAGGAAAAGGTCCAATCTTTACATGGACTGTCTAATATATTTACATATGTATACTTTGTCTATGTAAACAAGTCAGGAGTGTAGCATGTGTTTTTACTTTGTACTGCAAACAGATTACAAATCAAACAGATGGGAAGGACACAAGATGCTTATTACAGCAGAAATGTGTCTACAAATCAATTGTTTAATATGAATATAGTTTAAAAAATACTTATATTCTATCTTGGGTGAGTGCTCACAGCAGGCCATATGCTTTGCTTAATCAGCTGAAAATCCATTTCATTACACTGAATGCATGCCAACTAAGAACGAAAGGACTTTCTAGCTCTTTTTAGCTTTTCTGTCTGGTTCTCTTCTGAACAGACTACACTGATAAAAAGATGCATTCGTGTAGTAAAGTAACTGGAGCATGGTGTTGCTGAAAAACAAACAACATGAAAAGCTAGCTTGCATGCCCAAAAACTGCAAATTTAGTAATATTCATGTGAGGTGATTGTAAATAGGACAGCCTTTCAGCCTTTTAGACATCTTAAAAGGCTTTCACATTATAACTCAGTGAGAACTTTTGATGCTGGAGTAAAAAGTAATACCAAAAGATACAAAAATGTATCTTAGATTACACATATAAACTATATATCATAACATACTATACATCAAAAATAGATTTTCAATGGGTATAAAAGATGTTTCAGCCATTAAATTCTAGGCAGACAGTTTACAGTATCTGTCTGGCTGGGACACTTGCTTACCGCACCATTCCCTGACTGCCTGTCTATCTCACTGTAATTATGCTTATCCTCTTTTGGGGTGACCCCCATCCTCCCAGCCCTATTTGCCCCTGAAATCTTTATGGATCCGGAGCCGGTTGTCATGGAAACAAGGAGTACGCCAGGCACATGGTCACTTCTTTGAATACAATTAATATGCAGCCTGATTTATCATTCTTTCTTGGGAGGGGTAGCAGGAAGGGGTAGATGGGAGTAGGGGGGTTTGGTAATTGGGGTAAGAAAAAAAAGGGAGGGATAGGGGAAATTAAATTAGCAGTTATTTAAATGCATCTGAATTTTAGGGTGTGAGGATGTGAGGAAGATGGTTAAATCATAGTAGATGGATGGACTGATGCATAGGGATAAAAGAGGGTAAGGAAGTGGAATGAGATGATTTTAGATCAATCAGTTTTTCGCTTTCATTTTGGAATTATGACAGTTGTGACAATGTAAGGATGGGAAGGTCGATGGATGGGTATAAGGATGGTGAAAGGACAGATGGAAGAATGAGGAATGATGTGTTGTCATCCCGCTGTATAGTTTCTACAAAATGTGACTTTTTATCCATAGCTTAACATTTGAAATGAGTAGCCACAGAAATAGCTGGATTACATGCAAATTAAAGATGACAAAAATATTAAGTCTAAGTCAGTTTTTCAAGAAGACAGAGAAAATGATACT
Organism: Siniperca chuatsi; assembly: GCF_020085105.1. Taxonomy (NCBI): domain Eukaryota; kingdom Metazoa; phylum Chordata; class Actinopteri; order Centrarchiformes; family Sinipercidae; genus Siniperca; species Siniperca chuatsi. Next base: position 18,960,394 of record NC_058050.1, read on the forward strand.
TTGCTATGGTAAGAGTGAATATGATCTAGGGCATATTTGGTGTTATATGGGAAATTAAACCTTGAAATTATTTTTATGTCTGTATTTTATGTGTTTCTATTTTTGTTTGTTCTCATTCTTTTCTTTCATTTTCTATCCATCTATTTCTCTCCTCTGTCTCCTCTTATATATCCATCAACTACAACAGCACACATTATCCTCCCTCATTAGACCCAACATGAGAGTCCTTCAGCTAAAGCAAAGGGCTTGATCTTACAAGGGGGCCTCGACACAGAGAAAGCAGAGAGGGAGAAAGGGAAAGAAGGAGAAGAAAAGGATAACATAAGTAGGAGTGAGAATGAGCGAAAAGGAGAGATGGGGAGAGAAAGGGGTAAAAGAAAGAGAGATGGAGAGAGAGAGAAGCAGGAGTGAGAGCCAGATGACATCCACACAGAAGCAGTTGGGTGGAAAGAGCCAAACGCTGGAGCCAATTAATTCCCTCCACATGTTCTGAGACAAAAGCCTGTGCACTTGACCCTCCTGTGAGGTGAGGGAAGAGAGAGATGGGTGTAGGCATTGGGGTGACAGCAATAGTTGACAGCAATGGGACATTGTCCCTCAATGGGATGTCCTATTAAGACAGTGTGCATGAACTACAACCTTGGAACTTGAACTTTTCTGGCTGCTAGACACTGGGCAGCCTTCACCAAGAGGCACCTCCCCTGAGTTTGGACTCCCAGTATGTTTTAAAAAAGAGTAAATATGCTACTCCCAAACAAATATTTTTGAATGGGCTGTGTGACAACGATGTCTTGACAACACTGTCCAGAACAGAAGGACAAATTCATTGTTTAAAAAAAAATCCTTATCCTTTCCCTTCTCTTTGTTGCACCAAAAGCCAGAGGAGAGGAAAGAGACACGCTATCAAAAATTATTTGAATAGAAAATCCTATCATAAGATTTTCTGAAAGGCTGCCTCGCCCCACTTCCACATGCTCAACACCCTGTTTTAGGAACATCTATCTGGAAATATAGACTGAAACAAGTAGTCTGGCAGGGGGAAGCTGCTGCTGAGATGTCATTAGAGGGGACCTAAGAGCAAGCGATTGAGCAGAGAGTGCTTCCCTGGAGAGCCGGTGTAGAGTCTGTTCTTTCACTGAGATTCCCCTCTTAACACCCCTCTTTATCCTTCTTTCTGCTTGTTTCTGTCAAATATGTGATGTCTTCGCAGATTTAACAAATACATTTTAGCAGCATTAAAGCACACTGAAAGACTGTATCTTTTTGAAAACTGAGGCTCTTGCTGGAGAGAAAATTATGCTTTCTGCCCTAACAGAAAGTTCTGTTAATCAAAATTGCGGAATAAACAGTCTGCACTTATATAATGACTACTATTTATCTAGTGTAGCAGGTTAAAGGTTTAAATGCATTAAACTGATCATATTGAATTACCTTAATTTTGGTAAGAGGAAGGGGCAGATTTACACTCACTATCAGAATAAAATCAGTGTTCATATTTAATAACAGTGTTTAACTCAGTGAATTAATTTTAAAATGGGGCACCACTCCTTTTACAAGGAGAAATTAATACATTAATAAATAATCTATTTAGTCTCGATCTGAAGTTGCTACAGAGTTCTTGTCTCGAGACAATGACCAGATTATTTTATACACACAAATACACAATAACCAATGTTTTACAAATGTTTATTTACTACTAACTACACATACAGGACAATAACTACTAGACTACACAAATAATTATACTACTAGTCATACAAATTAAAGGATAAATGCAACCAAGAATGAATGATGATGATAATGAACACAGCGTTGAATAATTAATAAGTGAATATTGACCATTTGACACAGAGGATGCATTGAATGATTGTTTGGTTAGCAGTATTAATACAATACTATATTAATTAATATTATATTAATTAATATAATAGGAAACCACTATGTAGACAAATATCGTAGAAAAGGTTTCAGTCGTAGTCATCTGGACACTGTTTTCAGAATCAAGACGTTTCGGCTCCCATCCGGAAGTCATTCTCAATTGTGAAAAAATGGGACGGGAACTAGAAATTTAAGCTACTCTGTGTTACATAAGCCCTGCCCTCAGGAAGGAATCTGCCTGAGTAGACAAATAGTTAGACAAATAGTTACCAATTAAATAAACTATAGGCACTGTTCAGCAACTGAGAAGTTTTAGAAAGTCAAGGGGAGATTATTATTAGGGATTATTAATCACCTGACGTAATTTAGCTATCATACCTATGTTGAGGGGAGATCCTAATTTTTAATCTACGTAATTGTTCTTATTAAGATAAAACATCAAACCCCAATGTCACAGAAAAGTATGTGTTGTTTCACCTGAGTTTTGGCTGAGCGGGGCAAGCGTGGAAGAGGAGAGGAGAAGCAGTGCCATTTCTCTGGGGCACTCGGTGGCGATCGGTTCGGGATGAAACTCACCTGAGTTCCATGTTTCAGGCCACGCTGTCGGTCCCACGGGGCATCCTAAGTCGGACCTCTTCCTTGCTGCAACTGGATGTAGCAACTTTTAATCTGGTATCAGCAATTTATGTTAGAGTTTCTTACTTAGAGTCAAGTCTTTGAGTCTATTTCGCTCTGTCTCTCCATCTCTCTCTATTTCTCCTTCTCTACACCAAGTGACTGGTGCGTAAGGCCCAGGTTTTCTTCTTTTCTAACTTTGTCATGTTGAATCTCAGAGATGGCACAGGTCTCCTTTTAGCAGGCTTCTCTCTTTTAGAATTGTTGGATATCGGCATTTTTCCAACATGTTCTGTGTACCTTTGGTCCGTCTGCGGGTCAGTTTAGGCTTGCTGGGCCTCGGGATTCAGTCAGGCATTGTGGCATATTGGGGAGGGGGGGTGTCCACTGTCTTGAAGAGCAGCAGAGAAGAAACGAAGAAGATCTGAGAGAGTAAGGACAGGAAGTTCCCTCATGTCTTAAAGTTTTCTGTACGAGGGGCGGGGTTTTTTGTGCTCAAGGCACAAACTTCACTCCATTCCCACCATATCTTATCATAATTCTTTCAGATGGATTAATAAAGTTTTAAGTTTAATTTTCCCATGTTAAAGCTTTGTCTTATCAGTTGTTGGAAGGTACCGCATTTTTCGGAATAAAATTGGATATTGTCCACTTATCACCTAAGTAATTAACAGACATTGTTACTTAAATGTCATACATGGTAGGCCAAATATATGTTACGACATATGCTATTATGATGATACACGCACTGAATTTTGCACTATTCTATTGTTCTATTTTTCGCGTGCTTTGTTATACAAATAGGAACTATTGTCAAAGAAACGTCGCTAGCGGTCTCGAGTGCTATTAGCATATGCTAATTTGCTTACAAATACAAATTATTAGACTAAATTGGCTATCAGTACAATAATTTAAGAAATTCAGTAATTGCCTAGGTTGGAGTTTATAAGGAGCCTTTAGAAAATGTCTGAAATGAATGAAAGAATGAAGAGAAAGATGACCGCTGCCATGGCCTTGGAGATGCTTCAGAACTTGGACAGCGATGACTCTGACGCAGGGGATCTATCGGAGGTGGAAAGTGACAGCGACCTTTCCTTTGTGCAAAAAAATACTTCATCCTCATCAGAGAGTGATTCAGAGTCCATACCGAGGAAAAAGAGGCGGCTACTTTCATCAGAGACTAGGGATCCAGATGTTCCGTTCACGGCTGACATTCCAGGTGAGCTCGGCTGCCCTGTGCTCCGCTATGCACCGCTGTCCTGTCTTGTGCTGCCCTGCGCTAGTTATAGCCTGGGCTATTCGCTAGTTATTTTTATCATTATGCTATTATTATTATTATTAGGTTATTATTGTTGTCCTAGGCCTTCCCGAACCAGTACCTGCTCTTGAGCCAACTGGAGTGCTCAGCCCGCCCTTGGAGTCATCTCAGCCGGAGGCCGCTGTGGAAAAGGGGAAGGATGGGACGGTGTGGACGGTCCTTTAGTCAATTGAACGTCCAGGGAGAAGACAGAGCCAAAATGTCCTGACTGAAGCTGCTGGCCCCACAGTGCATGCGAAGCACAACATCGGAGATGCGCTCACGGTCTTCTTGTGTGTGTTTGATGATGGCATGCTGAAACACATCAGGGACTGCACTGTGGCTGAGGCACATCAGCACCGTGGTGACAGCTCATGGGACCTGACAGTGGCTGAACTGAAGGCCTTCATAGCGCTGCGATATATCCGTGGAGCACAGGGAGCAAAAAACATGGAGTTGGGCAGCCTTTGGTCGGAAAAATGGGGCTTCCCGTTTTTCAAGGAAACCATGTCCAGAAATCGCTTCAGGGAGATAATGAAATTCCTGCGGTTCGACAAAAAAGAGACCCGCCGTGTGCGTCTGCAGGATGATATTTGCCCTGGTATCAGCCACTTGGAATAAGTTTGTTCAGAACAGAAAAGCCTGGGAAAAGAGGAGACGCGGAGCAGAGGTCAGCTCGTGGGAGAGAGTGTGGTGCTGAGACTGGCGGAGCCATTCCTGGGAAGGGAAGAAATATTACTACAGATAATTTCTTCACTTCTCTCAAACTGGCCACCGCCTTACAGGCCATTTCAGACCAGCCTGGTTGGCACCCTGGGGAAAATGAAGCGTGAGTTGCCCCCCTCTGCAAAAGAGCAAGCAGAGCTGTTCAGCACAAAGGTGCTAAAATGTGCAGATGCGACGCTCACCATCTACCAGGAAAAGCTGAGGAAGAATGTGTGCATTCTGAGCTCCGTGCACACAAGCGTGGGCATTACCGATGGGCCGAAGGCAAAGCCGGAGTCGGTAACATACTATAATAACACCAAATATGGCATGGACGTCCTGGATCAGATGGCAAGGGCGTACTCTGTGAAAGGCGGTACGCGTAGATGACCAGTGGCTGTCTTCTATAACATCCTCGACCTGGCTGGAATCAATGCCCACATCCTCTTCAAGGAGTGCACCAGCAGCAAGATAGCCCAGAGGAAGTTCATGCAGCAACTGGCAAAGGAGCTGAGAGCGGAGTTCATGGAGGGAAAGGGGGCAGCATGGCAGTTGGCACAAGGTCCCAGTCAGCAACAGAAGCAACCACCACAGCAGACATCAAAACGGAGGCAGTGCCAGGTTCGGAGAAGCTGCAAACAAAATAAAACACACGACACCTGCTGCAATTGCCGCAAACCTGTGTGTGGAAATTGTGCATAGAGAACAGAGGTCACTTGCGTTGACTGTGAAGCTTAAATAGCCAAGCACGCTATTGATGTAATTAGTTAATATAAAATTAATAGCCTAATTCTTTTATGGTTCTAAACGTCGTTCGTGGCTCTTTTTTTAACGTTAGATCTGCTCGTTTCCAGCTTTTCCGATTATTTTCTGTGTTATAAATGTGTTATAAATGTTAATACAAACTTTTTCAGAATCAAATAGATCCTTTTAATTGTTATTATCTTGTTCTGAGTTATGCTGAATAAATACGGAAAAATACTGGTGTGAATTTAGCTTATGCGATAATTACGGTTTACTATATACAATGATGTGAATATTGATAAATGTATAATTCAACTTTTTTAAATGTACATTTTGGTGTTATTTGGTTTTTTAAAAGATATCCTAACACATCAAATACATTAATCTCCCATTTAGGTATTTATCACTAGAGAATATAGAGTTTGGTATCTAGCGGTCAAAATGGCCGCTTACGGCAATTCTAGTAGTTGTGGAATTCTGGCACTTAACTTTTTAAGTAGTGTTAAAATGGCCTTGTCTGTCCATTTAGAGCAGACATTCTTTGATACAAAACAATACTTTACAACAATCTTTTGGTTGATAAATAATACAGTCTGTTGGACTGAATGAGTTCAAAAATCCAAATTATTTCTGAGGGTATATGAAATGTATATGAAATGTATTTATTTCATTATAAAAGTACAACACAGCAATAATCAGATTTGCTGACTGTAATATTAAGTTTCTCACCATCTCATAACAAACTTGCACTGAAAAACGAGGACAGCAGCAGTAAGACAATACACTCACTATGTCAACTGGAGTCAGTGGTGCAGCCATGCATATAAAGTACATATCAATGATCAAATTTGCTGAGTGTAATGTGATCCTACCAGAACAGGATCCGGGACCTCCCAGATTGGGACCGGCACCTACTTTGTCACGAGCAAAATCTACCTAATATACCGGTCGATGCATTGGATGCTTGCAAGTGGTTTATGCTTTTTGGTGTCTAAATATTTTGGCATATGATTACTGTAAGCCCCACAGCTAAGCAAGTGGGTGTTTGTGCTGTGAAATGGTGAAATGAGTATGGCTAAATTAGGGGGTGCATGTGAAACGGAGCAGAGGAGATCGATAGACAGAACACATCACTTAGTTCGATTTCTTAGCCTGCTTGCTTTTCGTGATAGAACTTGAGCTAAGAATTTTTCTTTTCCATTACATGGCCATTAGAAAAAACTGATCATTACACATATTCAGAAATGAATCATTGTATTATCACCATATTAACTTCACTGTTACCGTATAAACCATCAAACTACCTCTATCAAGTTAATTAAGATTTTTTGTACAGCCCTATAAAACTTTTTGTATCACTCATGTCTTTTCCTAATTTGCCAGTCCCATCAAATAAAATCCCTCCATTCTATCTTAACAATCATACTCATCCTTAACTAAAGTTTAAAATACATGACCAAATATACATAACCACCAATTTCCAGTGCCATATGATAATTCCTGAGTAATAATGTTTCCAAATGATAGCTGAGCTTTTGACCAGGGAACAGATGGTGTGTACTTTAACCATATCACATACCATTTCATTACTGCCCCACCTTCTAACATGAGGTTAAGTACTTGGAATGAGCAGTCGCACTGGAGTGTGGCCCTTATGGCAGAATGTGGTTAGAATAATGTTTGGCTGATTTGACTGCTTTGTAACAAGGTACAATGTCAATGTGTCACCAAGAATTGAGGTTAATATTATTATGTGGTTGGGCAATCACATGTGACCAACTGTATGAAAAGAGTAGAATATACAAAGATATTCATTGGCAGGCAAACACAACATTAGAGCTAGAACACACAAAAAGACTAATTTACAGAAACAAATGCAAGTATTAACACATACACATCAGTCCTAGGATAAGCAAGTCATGGCAGCAGACCGTGGCATCATTAGAAATGCAGGCATGACCTACTTTGAGTTCCTTTTATAGTGAGCATTTGGCTTGGCACATACAAACACACCAATATACATACACACACATGCAGGAACAGACATATCATAGAGAATGTCATGAAAGGTAAAGGGGTATAAACACAAAACAGGAAAGAAGTTAAGAAAGAGTATACAGGAGAGGGATTGAATAAGGGGAATGAAAAGAGGGAATGAGAGGTGGTAGATAAGAGTGTGTAGAGACACAAATGGGACAGAGGAGAAGGTCACACAACATGTCCAGGTGACAGCATAGGCAGCAGTTGGCCAGAGAGGAAGGGAGTTAAAAATTAGTAAGCAGAAGAGTAACTAAATGGAAAGGCAAGAGGAAAAATTAATTAAATGTAGACGGAGAAGAGACAAAATGGAGAGGAACTTGAACATAGTGTACGTGGAAAGAGTGAAGAGGGAAAGCAATGTAGGTAGTGCAGTAGATATACATAGAGAGAGAAGGAAGAAATGTTTAAAAAAGAAGGGTAGAGCACAGGAAGAAAAGAATGCTAGAAGTGTGAGAGGGTGGGGAGAGGAGGCAGTGAGGGTGTGGAATAGGACCAAAAAACATAGGCCCATGCAGATGCTATGGCAGTTTTGGGGATGTTTTTTAACCCCTTTACTTTTTTGCACAACAAATATGTAAACACGCAGCCATTTGCACCACAGAAGCAGTGTTCTGAGGAAGATAGAAAACTTATAGTTAAGTTATACTCATCACTTAAGTGAATTTTCTTACTTAGTAGTATTCTTGACTACTATCTCAAACAGCTCCAAAATTCTGAGCATGAACTAAAATTACTGTAATAATGAGGTTGTAGAGATTTTATTTCAACTATATGGACAGACAAAACATCAATAGTGGATGATTCGTCAGAATGCATACTTTGTTTATTTTGAGTGTCGCAGAGTAGTGTGGTCAGAATGCCACAGCTAAAGTAGTGCAAACTAACTTAGCTCACAGAACGTGCTGTAGGTGTGTATTTTAGCTATGTTTGTCACGGCTCCCTCGTGATGCTAATTATTTGGTAATGCTCCTGTCATGTTATAAGCTGTTTTGTATGTATATTCAGTGTTTAGTTTGGTAGTGTAATGTCTCTCACCAGCCATGCTATTCTGCTAATGAGATTTCCCATTCTACTGATATTTTAGCATAACGCTAAGCATAGTGTCTCACAAGCCAGCCTATTTGGTAACACATAGTGGTGCAGTAGTTCAGGCTGTAAACAGCAAATTTGTGGATATCTATTGTTTTCATTTGTATGTAAATGATTATAAAACACACATGGCTTGTGGAAAAATGTTTTTATTGGGGCTATTGAATGTGTTGTTTTGAAATTGTGTAACCTCATGGGTTTATAAAGAGTAATGTGTGTTTAAAGAATGCAGTCAAAGTGCAGTTAAAACACATACACATGTATTTTAAAGTCTGGCAGAAGCAAGGGAAGGACTGAATACTCAGTTGCCAGTTTATTAGGCACACCTATCTTAAATGAATGCAGTCTAATACAACAGTCCTGTAAATAAATCCTACTTTCATCAAGGTTATAATGTTCCATTTTTCTTGAAACTGTTTTAGAGAGGTTTGGATTCAACTTCATGATGATTTTGGAGGCAGCAGTTTGTGGCGCCTAGAATTGTATTGCATTACACTGACAGGTGTTTCTATTATTTTGTCCACCCCATTCATATTAATAATGGAGGGCTAAATAACAGAAACATATCTTTGTACAATGCATTACAGTTCGAGAGCACCACAAACTACACCTTTTAAAATGATCAATACTTCTCCACATGCAGTTTGATTCTCAAATGCTGACTGAGCAACATTCAGACAGTTACTTTAATTACTTATTTATGCTTACATTTATGAGTTGATGCATTTAAACATCTTAAAACAGGTTGTGTTTATGTTTATTTTCATTTTTAAATTCTATTTATTTTTTTTATCTCTTCTCATACGCCTTGCACCAGAACTCATGTATTTTATGTATTTGTACAAACTTCGATCAGATACATTATTTGAGCAGACTCAGGGTGTGCCCATTGAAAAAAATAATACCTAAACATATCACATGTGATCAGACAGGCACATTGGTATTTGAAGAGGGTGTGTATACAAAGGTAGAAAAACAAGACTTATTTGCCTAGGATGTTCCTTTATCAAACAATCGTCAGTAATGCTCTGCACAAAGGTATAAAATGATGCTCTCTATGCACACATGCATATCACAGCTGATTCCAGGGTGCTTAAGAGCTTCCAGGTAGGTCTTTGGTAGGATTATTGATCGGCTTTCTTTTTCTTCTATTTTCTACTGTATGTAATTTTTTTGTTAGTAAAAAACAAACAAAATCAGATACCACTTTACATTACAGCTTGGTAATGACAAGCTAGTAATCACATAATAAATATCTTGATAAAATACGATACATAAATAGAATGTGACAAATATATACTGATAATCAAGTAATACATTTTTTTATGTTTAGTTAGGCAAAGATTATGGTCATGGTTAACAGAAATGTTTATGCTATTACTCATTTTTTGTTCTTGTGGTCATGTCCCTTTTTTTCTTTTTCACGTTTGTTTATTCATATTTGGGACCTTGATGTCTAGATAAGGACAGTAATCCCATAAGGGTAAGTAAGATGTAAATATGTGTCAGTTAAATGTTTTCTCTGAAACTGTTCTAGGTGGGTGTGCAATAACTTAAGACTGTCTTAACTGTTTTTTAATAAAATGCATTAAAAAAACAATCAAACAAATTAAAAAACAGTATTCATTTTTGGCAGAAGACAAGATGTGTGCATCCTGCATCATTTTGTGTACATTCCTATGTACAGTATGCCTATGAATTTATAATTATGTGCAGTGTTGCCCCCACCACCAACTATGGTTGGTTTAATTTTTTTTGGACCCCACCACAAACTATTGAAAATAGCATATAAACAAGCGTTGATTTGATTCTTATATTATTGAGAATTGAGAAAGACGGTAGTAGGGATAACTGACTCTGAGTCTCTGACTTACTTATTTATTTAGGGTCCAGACTAGGGGTGCAACCGAATACATTATTCGGATATGCACAGATAATGTGCTGTGAACAGATATGAGAAACATCCAAATCGACCCCCCCGTACTCCCCGGATATGTCTTGCACGTGGGAGAAGTTTACCTTCAGGGCTTTCTGGCAGAAAGGCTTTCTGCATTTCTTTTTAAACCTAAGCAGTTTTGGTGCCTAAACCTAACCAACTAGTAAGGCTTTCTGGCAGAAAGCCCTAAGGGCAAACTTCTCCCACGTGAACATCTCCTTTTGACACAATTCACCACAAACATAACACTGTTTCTTCCCAGTCATAACTTAGAGACATAGACATGCACACCTTGTTAGATGTGCATAAATCATATTAGAAAATGCATTCCTTATGACTTCGGATCATGGGTTATACAGTAATCATTTGATTTAGAAATTTTCTTCTGTCCCAAAAGTAACCCAGGTAGTCGTGTCTGTACAGGGTAAACAGGAACTGCTAGTAGCCAAAGCAGCATAACTTTTCATGATGCAGATGTTCCAAAATGTTAATAAATAGGCTGTAGGCTTAAAACACGGACATGTGCATAGGTTGAAGTTAAATACTTTCCACAGATTAGTTGTGAAGCCTGGCACTGTGCGCGACTTGACAGAAAACAGGAAACTGAGGAGCTGAAGTTAAGGACTGTCTCAAAAGTGCATACAAATGGACCAAGGGAACTTTTCAAGGTTTTGTCAATAGCTTTCTTATTTTTGAAATAGACATTTCAAACAAAATTTATTTTCATCTGGATGTCCTCCCATAACATGCACAATCTCCATTTTTGAAATTATGCCACAGGGCCTAAGCTAATATGGTCTATTTGTCTATTTTTTGTCAATAATTTTCTAATTTTTCAATCATAGACACCTCAGACCAACTTTACATTCATCTGGGCCCCCTCCTAGTTTTTTTTTTTTTTTTTTGTCAGGTTATGTACCTTGTGTTTAGAGTACACGGGAAAATTAAAACTCACCTGGAAGAAAACATGAATGCTTTTAGTCCTATTTAGAACATGAGGTAGTGGTGCACTTCAGCCTCTTGTGGCCAAAATGAGTATTACAACAAACAAAAGTAACATCATGGTAAAACATTTTTTTTACCTGGCAAAACTTTCTTTTCCCAACTGTTTCACATATCAAATTTCTTTAAGGAACTTAGAAAGATAATCATGGCAAAATCTTTGTTTTCCCCCTGTTCTTAAGTCATAAACACAGGATGGAAAACAAATTAAGATCAGACTTAGAAAATGGATCACCAGATTTTTTTTTTCACTTGCCTCTCAGGGCTTCCGTACAATACAATTCTGACTTGTATTTTTCCACTAACCACACATTATATTTTCACTATTGATTTCCACCTGGACCATTAACACTTACACAGCTTTAATTTCGATTTAGTTTAGACTTACTTTTCTTTTACTGAACGTGGGGTTCAAATAGAAATTATGTTTTATTACTTGATTAATTTAGGTACAGGGTTAAACTTTACATTATTTTGTTGGCAGCTAAAGGTACACATCTGTATGAAGAGTACAAATGGCAGTAGAAAATAATTTGATGCAGAAAATGCAGCAGCCTAGACAATTTCTAACAACTTATACATATGCAAGCCATGCCCACGTCCGGTGTAATCAAAATACGATATGAATACAGATATTTTTGTGACATAAGCTGACACAGATAACAATAGTAGCTTTGCATTTTGTGTACACCAGACACGTGATGTTTGGACCTCTTCATGGGGGGGAGGATGTGTGGTGCAAGAAAAGGAAAGCAGAAATAGGTAGATTTGGGCATGGGTGTATATATATATGGCGCAGGGTAAGGGACAGAATTAAGACTACTGAGAAGTCTGAGGAGGCTATATCCTTGCTGAAGCCAGCTACCGATCTGGCCAGTGATAAGCCGGTGCTGGGCTGGGGCAGCATGGGAAATGATAAGCCAATTATTCATTTGGCCAAGGTGGTAACTCATGCATCTAACCTAGCCACCCACTGGATCAGCTACTGGCTTGGCTGGTCATTAGCTTCTGAGGCTGGTGACTAGCACGCCGAGGCTAGTAACCCACTGGATTGGTTACTGGCTCGGCTGGTCATTAGATTCCAAGGCTGGTTACTAGCATGCCAAGGCTGGTCACGTTCTTCTTTTGCATTTTATTGGCTGATTGGAGCCAAATGCGGCGTGTTACCGCCACCAACTATAGACAAATAGGATTTATTTAGATTCTTTCACTTAGTATTCTTTCTCCTACATTTCCTTTGCTGACAATTTATGTGCGGCATTGCTGCTTTGAACGGCATTGCTGCTTTGAACGTGCACATATATATCTTAACATAAAAATATGTTGAATTGCAGGCTACTCTACATTTCAGACTGTACAACTGCCAATATAATGTTTGATAGTTAATAAAGACTATTAGTCATTACATTTACATGTAATTACCATTATATTTAACCCTACACCAGTTAGTTTACTCAGTCAAGCCCAGCTGTCAATTTGCCTTTTCTGTGTGTTATGAATATGAATGTATAGTCCAACTGATTATGTCGATTATGTCCAGGTCAATAATGTATTATGAGAATGATCTGGTATAGTAGGGTTCGCCTAGATGGATAGTGTGATAGAGGCCATTAGATATGCATTAGACTGTAAGCTGCAGTTTCGTTTAACCGCTAATATACGTCACCAAAAACACAGTAAGTCTATTGAGCCGGTCTACAACCGGAAATACTGACCCAAGATCAGCTCAGCCTTCGAACCCCTACCAGGAGCCACCATATTCTAAAAGCTGGATTTACATAATGCTTACCATCTGGTCAGAAAACAGGAGGGAGATGGATGGAAAACAGTGTTTTAAACCCCTCTCGGCCACTACGAGTACCTGGTGATGCCCTTTGGTTTTACACATCCCTGCTGTCTCCCAGGCCCTGGTGAACGATGTCCTGCGTGACTTCCTTAACTGCTCCTTCTTCGTGTACTTGGACAACATCCTGATTTTTTCCCGCAGTCTCAAAGAACATGTGGTACATGTCAGGCAGGTTCTCCAAAGAAGGCACAGTGGCCACACCAAGTTTGTTCGTTAAGCTACACTTAACGTGACAGTACATGCACCACTGCTTATCACTTATTACTGATTTTATTACATTGTATTATTATACTGTATTATCATCATCAACCGGTAAACCCACTTCGTACTTCACACTATTTTATCTTATACTTATATCCACCTGGTACTTAATTTATTTTCTGACCTGTTTTTATAGTGTTTTATAGTGTATTATATTTTCTTCTCTGTCCGCTCTTAGGCCCTGCAGTGGACACACATGTCCCTGATTTCCTGCCACCCAGGCGTAAGTCGCACCCTCACGCTCCTGAAGCAGTATTTTTGGTGGGCCACCATGGTTGCAGACAACGAGGCCTTCGTCTCTGCCTGTGCAGTTTGTGCCCACGCTAAAGCCTCTCACCAATGCCCGCCGGGCTCCTCCGCCCACTGCCAGTTCCTGGTCGACCTTGGTCCCACATTGCCCTGGAATTCGTCACAGGTCTTCCCCATTCCCAAGGTAACACCACCATACTTACCATTGTTGACAGATTTTCTAAAATGGTACACTTTGTGGCTCTGCCTAAACTCTCCTCAGCTCTAGAAACAGCAGAACTTATGGTCAACCACGTCTTATGCCTCCATGGGATCCTCACCAACATCGTCTCTGACCATGGACTCCAATTCATCTCTTAGTTCTGGAAAGTCTTCTGTCAAGCCCTTGGAGCCACGGTGAGTCTGTCCTCTGGTTATCACCCAGAGACTAACAGTCAAGCAGAGCAAGCCAACCAAGATCTCGGTGCTGCCATTCGCTTCATGGCCTTTCAGAATCCCTCTTCATGGAATAACCAGTTGGCTTGGGTTGAGTACGCCCACAACTCACTGTCCAGCGTGGCCACAGGTATGTCACCTTTCCTCTGTGGCATGGGTTTTCAACCTCCCTTATCCCGTATCATCGATGACCATCCGGGGCTACATTATTCGCCATTGTGGGCAGGGCTACCTGGTCAACTGAACTGTCCGGAGGAGCACTCTTGGATCCCGCACCGGGACATTCTGGACCCATCTCTGGTCAGGTAACCAGCCTCGGAAGCTAATGACCAGCTGAACCAGTAGCCGATCCAGTGTGTTGCTCATCTTTTATATATATATACAAGATGAAAATGTTATGTATAGCTAGAGATCAGGTATGGCTTTTTTCCTGATCTTCAAATGATGAAATTAGTCAAGTAAAAATGTGGATAAATATATGCAAAGGTCTTTAAATCAAGGTTTAATAAAATTATATCAGTGTTCCATAAACATATGGTGAACTTTCTCCACAGGATGATGACTCCAGTGGTCTTTCTCTTTTTGGCTGTTCTAGGACAGTGGCCTTTTTGGTGAGATTATTCTTTAAAATGGTTAAATCAAATTGTTGATATGTCCCCAAATAATTCTGATTTTAGTTTTTGAATAAATGAGATGAATATTTAGAGGTGCAGTTCACTTAAATCAAACAAAACTAACACACACACACAACTCTTACCTCTTGTAACATGACATGCAGAATATTTTTTGACAGATCTTTTCTGTAGAGTAGTTTCAATAAAAAATGTTTTCACAGTATTCACAGTAAGAGGTCAAATAAATTATTGTATACTGACAGCTGTTTCTTTAGTGGCTTTGGTCAGATCAAAACATATAATACTTCTGTACCTTCCTCAAACTCTCTTTAATAACAAATTTTGTAACTTTGTCCAGATACAATTAAAGGTGGAAAAGTGACTCAGTCCTCCCTGTATGACAATGCTGTCCCTGAAAAGGCCATTGATGGAAATCGTGCTAGCATCTGGGGACAGGGATCCTGTGCCCACACACAAAGAGATCAAAAACCATGGTGGAGACTGGACCTCCTGAAGATGTATAAGATCAACAATGTTACCATCACCAACAGACAAGATTGTTGCCCAGAAAGGATCAATGGTGCTGAGATCCGCATTGGAAATTCCCTCATTGACAATGGTAACTCTAATCCCAGGTAACAGCACTTTCTGTGTTATCTTACATTTGAACATTCAACATTTGTTTTGGAAGTTACAGGAAAGTAGAGCACTGGATATCTACATAATTCCTAAACAGAAACCCATATTTTCCCCCATAATAGCATCATCAGTATCAAAATACAACTCTATGTGAAATCTATGCATAGTGTTTGTCTGGTAACATTGTTTTACTCATATTTGTTTTTCTTTTCTTTTTCATCAGATGCACAGTGATCTCGTCTATCGCAGCTGGGACCTCCGAAACTTTTGCATGTAATGGAATGGAAGGCCGTTATGTAAACATTGTGATTCCTGGAAGACAAGAATACCTAACACTGTGTGAGGTGGAAGTCATTGGGATAGAATTAGATGATTCCATTGACTATGCCTGCAAATGAGTTCGACACAATTCCTCATACTCATGTCCACTTAATTTTAAAGCTAATTAATGCAATGTTTCTACTTCTTTTACTACTTATGGTGAAGGACTTTTACATCTAAGTTCAAACTTTCCTGGTTTTGACCTGTTTTCAAATGTTTTCATATCATAAATATGAGTTTCTGTCATCTAATTGCCATAAAAATAACAAAAATAACATTAAAAATAATGCTTACTTTCATTGTGGCTGTTTTATTCAAATTTATAGCATCTGTGGTCTTCCCAGGTCATATATGACCCACCACACACAAACAAACGAAGCAGCTTAGACCCACTACTAGGTGGTGTAATGGTGCAGTGGGTCAAGCAGCAGACAGACTGCCTCTGGCCAGGATGCATCTGGATGCACTAGACCACTAAATGCGCTGGCTCTGATGTACTGCGAGTTGGGAAGGGCTTGGTTTTGGTTTGTCCGTTTGGTCACAAACTTTCTCTTATTACAGCTAAACAGTCCACTAAAATATGTTTCTGAAAGCATTTGAGGAGCAGTCCTTTGCTTAGCTATATACACTGTTACTCTATTGTCTGTTGTCCTCCTTACAGTTACCTCGGCGCTGACCAATGCTGCGTTCAGTGGCTCTTAAGATTGTGGGACAAAAGAGAATGCAGTCTCCTAACAAAAGTCCAGTTAACAATCACCCAAATGAATTAATTCATCTGCGGAGTCCCATTTATTATCTGTCAAACCAGAAAAAAGGACAAAAATGGCATGGTCGACGGCAGGACAATACGGAGATTAACACATTGTTAGGCCAGTTTTAGTAAGAGGTTTTGTTGCTTTTCACCAGGAACATAACTTGGGCATGGATTTACAAGAGTGCTATTGCATAGTTGTTTCAGGTCCTCTTATACAAGGATGGAAAGACTACTAGAGTATTTTACTCAAGTAAAAGTACTGTTACTTTAAGAAATATTACTCTGTACAAGTTTATTTACATTAAATATATTTACATAAAAGTGAGAAGCAGGTCAGTTAAAATGTACTCTGAGTAAATGGTATTGCATTACATTTTTAAAAGCGAAGGGGAGGGGGTGTACATGGTATTAGCCATGTTACTGTCCATGGTACAAGTAATGTACCGCGGTACGTGTGGGTTTTTATCTTTCTTTTTCTCTCTTTACTTCACCCACAACTCACCGTCTCCTTTGTCTGTCACTCCCTCTTAGTGCCTAGTTTTACCAGTGGTTTACTGCACGTCCATATGTCAGAGCTATTTTCTGGGCATTTCTACTTTGAGATATGACACATCTTCCATCAGTCTCACAGGCAGCAAGACTTCCAACATGGACGCTCCATCACCACTGTCAGAGGGGGGGTCGGTAGTCCACCCCCATTTTACATACACACTTTTTGCCTGTAGTGGTGTCTTTCTTGGATATAACAGCTTGCTGGGGAAACCTTTCTCTATGGAGCCAGGACAGTGACTTTAAAATTTGGCATCAAAAATAAAATTCGACAACAAAACCGGAACTGAAATAGGAAACATTGGCATTGAAACATTTGTAATGGAAAAAGTTCTATTGGCACTGAAACAAGTAGTCGCACTGAAAAAGGTTTAACTTTTAAAAAAGAACAAAAAATTATTTCATTTTATTTTGAGATTTTTTGCATTCTGATGGGTTTTTCAATGACAATATTCAGATTTTTTCATGTCATTCTTTTTTCAGTGACAGTTTTTTTTATGCTGTCAGTTTTTTTTCAGTGTCACTGGTTTTCAGTTTCAACTTTCTGTCACCGTTTCGGAGTAAAGAGGAGGGGTCTGAGGGGAGGGGGCAAGGAGAGTGATTTACATATACTAAGGGGAGAACATCACTCTTCCTGAACCAGCATCACCATCAACCTAGGGCAATGGCTTCCACAAGTTCAGAATTCACCGGGAACTCTCAAACAGCAAGTAAGTTTGTTTCTCCCTGTCGTTGTTTTCTCACATAGAACGGGGCTGGTTAAAGTTAACTTTTAACTGATGTTATGCTGGTCTGGCAGAGGTCGGTTGGAACAAGCGCTACCCTTAGCTAATAGTGACATCTAACTAACTTTAGGCTCTATGTGAACAAACAACGGCAGAGAGAAACAGACTTAATTTTGGTTTGGGAGTTCCAGGTGAACTTGTGAAAGCCATTGCTGTAGTTGTGCGATCATGTCAGAGGATTACTGCGGTCAAGCCAGCCACCGCTTGGATTTTGATGCATCTATTCATGCAGTTACGGTACCGGTGTTTGGAGAGCCCAAAAAAGACAAAGAAAGACTTGTATTTCAGCATTAATTTCTCACATTATGTATTGCGTTTTCTCAAATAAGTAGTCAATAATAATAATGGCCGGTGGTGTGGTTGCCACAAAGAAATAAAGGTTGGTCCCCAGTGGGAAAAAACAAGGGTGTATAAACTCCTGGTGCCTGCCATATAATGTGCATGCCAGCTAAGCATAATGTACATTGCCAGTGGTGGATGAAGTAATCAGATCCTTTACTAAAGTAAAAGTACTAATACCACACTGTAAAAAACTCTGTTACAAGTAAAAGTCCTGCATTGAAAATGTTACATAAGTAAAAGTATGTAAGTACATCAGGAAAAAGTAGTTAAGTATTAAGAGTGAAAGTAGGCCTACTCAATGCAGAAAAATTGCCCCTGTGACTGTTATACTATTATACTGTATATTAAATTAGATTATTATTACTCATACATTAATGTAAAAGCAGGACTTTACTGTTGTAGGTTGAGGAGGAGCAAACTGTTTTGTATAGGATTGCAACTAATGATTATTTTCATTATGGATTCATCTGCTGATTATTTTCTCACTTAATTAATTTCTCACTTGATTGGTTTGTTTTAAAAAATGTATTAAAATAATTAAAAGGAAAAATAGCAAATCCTCACATTTGAGAAGCTGGAACCATGAAATGCTTTTGCATGAAAAATATAAACGATTATCGAAAATAGTCGCAAATTCATTTTCAAATTGTCTGTTGGGTAGTTTAATTTATAACAAAACATCATATTTTATAAGCTCTTCATACGTACAAAAATCTTAATTTGTAAAGTAACTAGTAACTAAAACTGTCAGATAAATGTAGTGAAGAAAAAAGTACAATATTTGCCTTTGAGATTTAGTGGAGTAGAAGTGGAAGGTGGCATGAAAAGAAAATACTCAAGTAAAGTACAAGTACCTCAAAATTTTACTTAAGTACAGTACTTGAGTAAATGTAGTTAGTTACATTCCACCACTACTTTTCCATCACTGTAATTTAATAAATTAAACAATATAATCATACACTTTGTTAATATTAGTGTTATTGTCCTATAGATTTCAGTCTCTGTGGGTATATTTGTCTTAATGTCTCAGCCAAACGGTATTTTGTTGTAACAGGATTAAAAGATTGCCATGGCCTTTCTAATTCCCTCTGTTTGATAAGTATATTTGTTCATATTTTAGAATGAAGCTTCCTTGTTTTCTGATCCACTAATGTTTGCCCTGTAAAAGTCATTGCATTATGCTGTTAATACAAACTTGACACTTCCTGTATCCATTTTAAATGCCCTCTAGTGTCCTCTTCATTTCATAACAAGGCTTTTATTGTGAAACATTTGCAGGACCATGTTATGGAAAATTCAGTGACTTACACAGTTCCCATACTGTTTTAAATGTAGCTGCTGCCATCTTGTGATACTTGTATGTTACGACAAAATACCGTTTGGTTGAGACATTAAACACATCCTGTGTAGGACAGTAACACTTTAGATCAACAAACTGTTGACAATAGCATGATTATATTGTTTATTAAAATAAAGTGATGGAAATGTACATTATGCTTGGTTGGCAAACACAAACAGGCACTAGGACTTTATCCACCTATGTCTTTTTTCCCAGAGGCTTGTATTTGGGACCTGCCTTTATGTATTTGTGGCAACCACACCCTTGGCCATTATTATTATTATAATACTGTAAAAAATGTGAGAAATGATTGCTTAAATACGAGTTTCAGCCGCTCCAGGCACCAGTATCATAACTGTATAAATAGAAGTGCATCAAAATCTTAACATTATCTGCCTGACTAACATTAGGAAGCTAGCGTTAGCTGGCTAGCATGGTAGCTAACAATCAAAATAAACTCCTTAGCAAGATCTAAAACGATAAAAAAACAGAATGAACTTGCCTGGAATTTGTACTGCTGTCCTTCACGAGACCATCAATAAAATCCTCGATCTTGAGGTTTCTTATAAACATTGCGTTGCGTGATATTTTCTCATCTCCACCAAGTTTTCTGCTCCTTTTCCCACCGTCACTGAGCAGTGTGGCGACATGACAAAGAAGAAGAACCTGATTGGTCATCTTGTGTGCATTCAAAGTGCTGATTGGCTCACAAGTAGAAACTTATAGAACCAAGTTAGAGTTTGACTATAGAGTTAGAACCTTTTTGTTTTCTAAATAAAAAGTCCAAAAATGCATACAACTTAAAAAACACCTCACATAATGTTAATAAGTTGTTACAGAATAAGAATATGTGAATAAATCAATTAAGACAAACTCAATTATGTCAGATAGAACTTTATAATTCCAAGGTGACGATGTGTCTGTGGATGTGCATGGTTTTCTTGGGTATTTGAATGTATACGTTATTTTCTATTCAATGTGGCTGGCATGCATGTTTGAATGTGTTTGTGTGTATTGTTGTACATTCATAAAGAGACTATAAGTGTGCTTGCATGTGTATGTGCCTCCTTGTTTATATTTGTGGCTGTCAGTTGATTTGGGCTTGCCTGTACAACATCACTGATCACTTAAGACTAGTGCACCTCACACAAGACAACAAGATTGGAATCTGTCATGTTGTGCAGTGTCTTTGTGGTCCATTAAGTAATTCGGCCAGTAACTGAAAAAGCAAAACCACCCTAGAGTCAAGCACATGTTGGGTAAGAAAAGGTAAGACAAAAAATCACAGAGAGCAAGAGAAAGGGATACACAGAGGGAGAAAGTGAAAAAAGATGCTCTCTAAAGGGTTAAAGCTTACTAACTGATAAGTCAGACACGACACATATTGATCTCAAATACACGTTCTTATAAGCACTGCTATCTACGCTCACATACATTTGTGAACATACAAAAGGACTTGCGTTGAAGTCAACACACACAAGCACCCAAACACATTTTCACTATACACAAAATACACAGAGGAAACATACACTCACACACACACATCCACAAAGCCATCAGAGCAAGGTCAAGCCTGACAGCAGGCAGATGAAGAGCCACTTACGAGACCTGTGTCTTGTCTTTATCCCGTGTCTCCCCTTTGAGAGCTCTATGCTCAAAGAGCCTATTGATAGGGAATAAACAATGAAGTCATAGTTGCTCGCAATGTCAGGTGGAAGAAAAATGAATGGAATAAGTGTTAAGGTAGAGTAGAAAAGTAAAAAACAAAGGGTGTAGGGTACGCATCCCCCCCCCAATACCCAATAACTTTTACAGGTGCTGGATCAAAAAGCAAACTAAAGGCAAGAATCAAACTAAAGATCAAAGTAAGTAGAAAAGTAGAACATAATTGTGTAAAATTAAAATTAATCAAACAATTTGTGGAAAATGGATTGGGGGGATGCTGTCTCTTCGAAGTGCCATAAACTAGCTTGAAGACTTAAGTAACACAAGTATGAAGACATATAATCACATCTAATGTCATGTGGAAAGAATAGAAAATGGAGAGTGAAAGGGGCAAAAAGATAACCCAATAAATTGTATGCTAATGCATACAATGCACAAAATACAACACAAGAGGGTACAGAAATCCATTTGAAGTTTGATTTACAGAATAAAACTGAAAAGAGAAAATCCTAAATCAACCTTCGACCACACCCAAGGTACACAATGCCCGAACAAACACGAGTTGGAAATGAATGCTTTATATCATCATAGCTTAAAGGAGAGACTGGAGATTCTGTGTTCGATATCGTTGATTCTGCTCCACAGAGCAGGCATATCACTTCTGAAAACACTGGAGACCCACTGGCTCAGTGTAGATTATAAATATGCATGGAAATCAATACATATTTGGCAGTGAGGCAGAGAAAAATTGAGAAAAACGCAGGAAGAGAGCAAAGGCACTGGAATGTTCATCTTCATTTATTACAGTCATTTATTCTCTTTCTCTCGCTTCCGTCTGCTATACTTTTGCACATACTCACTTTCCTATCTATGCGCACACACACACACACACACACACACACACACACACACACACACACACACACACACACGAGAGGGAGAGGAAGAATATGTCCAGATCAGCAAATTATCCATTCTTTTCTCTCCAACCGTCCCTGTGGGACTGGGCAGTGTGTAATAGCAAGTGCACTCCTCTGATGATTAGCCAGACTGTATATTTGTCATTTCAGGTCCATAAGAGAGGCCAGGGAGCAGTCTGAGACACAGGTTCATTCATTCATTGACTTCCATCCTCAATGTTATAGGCAAAATCCACAATTCAACACAATTCAGATTATGTATTAAGTTAAGAAAAATGCAAACTAAGAATTGTGATTGCAAAATGATTAAAGAATCTTAAATAGGAATGTTACTTGAATGTATTATTTTCAGCCGCAGAGCTAACAGGGCCATAGCCAGGGTAAATTTTTAACCAAGGTCCAGCAGCAGCCGTGGGGGTTGCAAAGAGATTTTTTTTTTTTAATCAATTTCCTGCAGTCCAAAGTAGTAGCTTCAATCTATTCTTAAATACATATTTAATCTGTCTGATGCTGTCTGTATCATCATCCTTTGTCTCTGTGTCTTCTTTTCCTTGTTTCAGTCCAAGTTGGCTCTGACACTAAAGTATTTGGGCAGATAAAATGAAGAGATTTTTCTTTTGATCTACTACGTCAGATGTTGCAGCAAAATAAATAATAAAGACAGATACTACTTAAATGTAGCACAGTTACTGACTCATTTCTTATGTGCCTCAGTCTTCAGCTAAGCTAAAAAGTTTTCAGATCGACTTTAACAGTCAACGTTATTTTTTTATCTGTGGAATCACATAAATAACACTCTGCACTGTAGCAGATATGAGTGTGTTTTGTTTCCCTTCATGTTTTGTATGACTACTAGTTAATGCGAGCTGAAATAATCCCTGGGGAAATTGTTGTTATCCTGCATATTTATGTACACTATGCAGGCCTACACAAACACGATAACAGCTGTCCCACAGAGGTTCAGACCTCTGGGACCTCAATGGTAGCTACAGCAGTGAGAACTAACCAGTATTCAGGTAGGATCAAACATTTTCAACACATCCATGCATCTAGCTCAAGTGTTACATCAAGTCATTGTGCACTGGCATACTTTGGATGTTTTGCAAATCAAACAAATGCTTATGGGGCTACAATAGTTACAAAAATGTGTTACATAACAACACATACTTTTTCATCATGGTAATTTCACTAAGCATTAGTGATAATTTACAACTTACTCTAATAAGCTCTATGAGCACAACTTGAGATTTGTGTGTCATGAGTACACTACTGTAAGTGTACAGTACTGTAAGTCTGCAGAGTGTATACAGGCACTAGGCAGTCTAAATGTAGGTTTCAACTCGAGATATTGCAGCTAGTAGTCTTGGCCCAAAAGGATACATCTTAGCTTTTTATTCCTGTTTTATGACTAACAATAATGGTCCTACTTGTCTTGCTTCAGCACCTTACCACCATTCATTCAGTGTGCAATTTGCTGTATTTCTGTCCATCAAATGCCTCTATACAGACTCAAAGTGTGCCCAAATGGCCTCTATGCAACATTAACATTTGACAACAGGCAGTATAAATGTACGTTTGTGGTATTGCAACTTATCTTTGTTTAGTAATTGGTGACACTGGGTGGTTGTAATATAGCCCAAGAGGTCATTTGATACAGGCAGGCAGGATCATTGTCACACTTCCTTATCAGTCATTTCTTAATAGTCTGGAGAACTGTCCCTTCTTTCATGGAATTTCAGTCTGTCTGTACTTGGTACATTGGTTATTGAATATATGTTTTTCATATTAGAATTATAATTTGGTAAATAATGAATTGAAGCTGAAAGTGGGAAAAGAAAAAAAAAATAGTATTATGAATGGAACTCACTTTGTATCCTGTTACATTTATCTAAATACTACCACTAGTTAACAAGGAAAACTTTACTTTATGTCTCTGTTAATGGCAATGGTTGTAATGCCTTCTTGTCATGGGAAATAAATGCATCTCCTGATTATACTTATTTATTATCTATATTGTGAACCCTGCTCCAACACAATGGCCTCTGTGATTATAATATATGTATCTATGTACATGTATCTGATTATTTTATTGTGCTTTCTGGGAGCACTTGGATGTATTAATTCCACTGTCTAATGAACTATTCACTTTCTCCTAGTCTGTCGCTCTCCTTTTCCATTTTATGTCTTGCATCAATCGCTTCCTCCTGCTGCCTTCTTCCCTTGCTTTTTTCTTTCCTTTCACACTTATGCTGTCCCCCCCCACCCCCTTCTCTCATCTCATCTTATCCTCTCTTTTAATTCAATTCAGTTCAATTGAGTTGGGCTTTATTGGCATGGGAAACAGATGTTAACATTGCCAAAGCATGTGTGAAATAAAAAAAAACATACATACAGAAGACATGTGCTATTCAAATATATATAGATAGGTGTTACGGACAGAGTAGACCGGAGACACCAAGATGGAGACACAGATGCTTGTATTGTACATGATGTAAAACAAGCAGTGAGTAGAATGGTGGGTTATGGTTACTGATACCGTCCTTTGCTTAGTGGGGTTGGAGGGGTGTGGAGTTGTGGAGCCTGGTGTGTCCGTGACAGTACCCCCAACCCACGGTGCGCACCTGAGGGCCGAGGACCCCGACATTGTGGTGGCCATTCTCTTCCACTGTGGGCAGGCCGGTATGGATGGGTTGTGTCTAGTAGAGAGGATGTTGTGTCTGGGGACCCATGATCTTTCCTCTGGACCGTACCCCTCCCAGTCCACCAGGTACTCCAGTATGCCATGGTGGCATTCTGGAGTCCAAGATCTCGTTCACCTGGTAGGCGGCTCCATCCTCCAGGATCAGCGGTAAGGGGGGCTCTGTAGCTACGCCAGGCTCTGTGGAGACATGAACAGAAGGGTGGTGAGGTTTGAGAAGGGATACGTGAAAAGTGGGATGAATCTTGTTTTGTGAGGGTAACTGAAGCTTGTACATGACCGGGTTGATCTGCTCGAGGATGGTGAAGGGGCCAATGAAACTGGGACTGAGCTTTCTGCAGGGCAGGTGCATCCTGATGTCATGGGTGGACAGCCAGACCTTTTGACTGGGTTGGTATTCTGGAGCAGTGGATCGTCTCTGGTCGTCTGAGCGTCCCAGACTCTCTCGCTCTCTCAGAACCAGTAGTCGACCGCGGGAACCTCTGATGGTTCTCCTGACCACGGGAAGAGAGGGGGTTGGTAGCCGAGCACGCACTGGAAAGGAAGTGAGTCCAGTGGTAGATTGGCGCAGGGAGTTTTGTGCGTACTCGGCCCAACCCAAGAACTGGTTCCAAGAGTCCTGGTGGCCATGGGAGAAGGTATCTAGCAAGCACCCGATTTCCTGGATTTTCCTTTCTGTCTGCCCGTTTGTTTGTGGGTGGTAACCAGAAGAGAGGCTAACAGTCACACCTAGGAGCGAGAAGAATGCCTTCCATACCCGTGAGATGAACTGGGGTCCCCTGTCGGATACGATGTCCTCAGGGATACCATAATACTGGAAGATGTGGTTGAACATACATTCTGCTGTTTCCATTGCCGTGGGTAGTCCTCTGAAGGGAATCAGTTGGCAGGACTTTGAGAATCTATCCACGACCACCAGGATACATGTGTTATTGTTGGAGGATGGTAAATCGATGATGAAGTCAACTCCTATGTGTGACCAGGGTGGGTTTGGAGTGGTTAGTGGGCATAGTTTGCCAGATGGAAGATAGCGTTGACTCTTTGACATGGCACATTCCTGAGATCCTTGTACGTACCTTCTCACATCCCTGGCCATATTGGGCCACCAGAAGCATTCCCATAGCAACGAGAGGGTTTCATTGGCCCCTGGGTGACCAGTACCCAGATATGTGTGGGATGCGTGGATCAGGGTGGTGCATTCTATTCTAGGGACATATTGATGGTTCAATGGGCAGCCCCAGTGTTGGTGGAGGCATTGGAGGAGGGAATGGAGGTTTCTGACCACTGGTTGGGGTTTACAAAGATCTGTTTGGGGAGAATGGATTCGGGTTCTTCTGTGGATTCTTCAGGTGTGTACAACCGGGACAAGGCGTCTGCTTTGATGTTTCGGGCACTGGGACGGTAGGAGATGTTGAAGTGAAATCGAGTGAAGAAGAGTGCCCAGCGAGCCTGGCAGGGGTTTAGCCATTTGACGTTCTGGAGGTAAGTTTTTGTGATCAGAGTACAGTGAATGTTTGGCACCCTCCAACCAATGACTCCATTCCTCCAGGGCCAGCTTGGTCGCAAGCAGTTCGCGGTTGCCGATGTCATAATTTCTCTCCGCCGGGCTGAGTTTCCGGGAGAAGTAAGCACATGGGCGGAGTTCGGCCAGGGCACCCTGTAGTTGAGAAAGCACCGCTCCTACTCCTGTGGTAGAGGCATCCACCTCTACTGTGAATGGTTGTTCAGGATCAGGATGAACTAGGAGCGGTGGCACCCACCCATGAAGGCTTCATGGGTGGGAGGCCAGGACAGAGTCTTGGGCTTGTTGTGGAGAAGATCGGTTAGGGGTTGGATGATGGTGCTGTAACCTTGGATGAAGCGATGGTAAAAGTTAGCGAATCCCAGGAATCTCTGTAGTTCCTTGATGGTGGTAGGTGTGGACCAGTTCCGGATGGCATCTATCTTCCCCTCGTCCATCTGAATGCAACTGATACTGATGTTATAGCCTAGGAACTGCACTGAGGGCTGATGAAACATGCATTTTTCCGCCTTGAGGAAGAGTTGAAAGTCCCTCAGGCGTTCCAGGACCTCCGCAACGTGATGGCGATGTTCGGCCAGACTCCGGGAGTGTATCAAGATGTCATCAATGTAGACTATCACGGAGAAACTCTCGGAGCACCTCATGAATAAAGTCCTGGAATACAGAGGGGGCGTTTTTCAGGCCGTACGGCATCACTAGATATTCGTAGTGGCCAGTGGGTGTCACAAAGGTGGTTTTCCACTCGTCCCCCTCACGTATCCGGATGAGGTTATACACATTGCGGATGTCCAGCTTGGTGTAGAGTGGCACCGCGTAGCTGTTCCAACGCTGCAGGGACGAGAGGAAGTGGATAACGGAATTTGACGGTGATGCGGTCATGGATTGACCGTGGATCATCGAGGATCCACACAAGGCCACAAGCCTCCGTCCTTTTTGGCCACAAAGAAGAAACTGGATGCTGCCGGAGAGGTAGAGGATCTGATGTATCCTTGAGCTAAGGCCTCCTCAATGTACTCTCCCATGGCTTTCTGTTCGGGAATAGAGAGAGGGCACTGGTTCACCTGGTATGAGGACGATGGCACAGTCCCATGGCCGGTATGGAGGCAACCGGGCGGCTCTCTTAGGGCAGAATACATCTCGGAAGGAGGTGGAATATCCACAGACTGTTTCTCTCGCGGACTCTCGATGGATGTGGTGAAGGATTTTCTTCGGGCGAGGAGGAGATGGTGAGGGCATGCGAGGGAAACAGTCTGGGAAACAGGAATGACCCCACTGCAACACCTCACCGGTGTTCCAGGAAACGATGGGGTTGTGTTGTTCGAGCCAGGGTGGCCCTAAGATCACCTCCGCAGTCGAGCCCTCCAGAACCAGCAGATGTTGTTGCTCCTCATGCAGCACTCCAACTCTGATGGTGATGGGGCCGGCGACCCTTCGGACACGGGCTCAGTTGAGGGGTATGGTCTTGAGGTGGAGCTGGCGGCAGAGGGTGCCAGAGATGAAGTTGCCAGACGGAGTATGTTGTGGTTGTGGGGTTGTGGAGCCTGGCGTGTACGTGACAATAGGTAAAATAAGATAATAATAATAAGAATTAATTTCCATCTCCCACTAACCACCTCTCATTCTCTCCATATCTGGCCTTATAATAAGCTCTAATACATGCAAGACATTGGCTTCAATGTGTACTCTGTATAAGACCAAACAGGTGCATCATTAATCTAAGCCCTTTGCAATGCTAGCTGTGTATAATAGTAACTGGATAACACATTGTTTCCTGTGTGAGCCATGGCATCAATATTATCTACCATCACTCCTTAATAAATTACACTTGGAGATGTGGCATTTCATCTATGTGTGCCTAAGCATTGTGTTGCTGGACTTCCCTGGTGGATAAATGAATATAATACAAGCATGTTCTCTAATTACCCCATAGTCTCTCTTGCTAACACCCACACGTACTTTCATTCTCTTTCTCTCCCTCCCTCTCTTACATTTTCATCTGGTTACAAATGCATAACAGACTTAATAAAATGACCTAAATATGATAGAAAATTGTGCACTGTTTTAAGACATTATGTTATAGAGTAAACTGGCAGAATTTAACATGTTGAACTAGACAGGCTTCTTATACAGTATTTTGTGTGTTCATAGGATAGAATGCATTCAATTTGTGTTAGGCTACTGTTGATCATGAAAGGTATTACAGTATGCCAGTGGGCAATACTTATCCACAAACACTGAATCTTTGGTAAAGGAATACTCCATCATCATCATTCCTTCATTTTGGGAAATGCATCATCAAATCTCTCATCTACTTGGATTTAGGTGAGCGATTGGTAGGGTTGTTTTCTGAAAACCGGTTACATTTTGGATCCAGGTCCTGGTTGGCATAATACTCACATTTGTTTGGCACTGACACTAACAAATCTCCTATTAAACTTTTTATTTCTTTGTTCTTGTTTATTAGCAAAGAGCAATGTAGAAAACAATGACAAACATCACTGGCAGCAGATTATATCACCTGTATATTAATGTTAATTATATAATGGCTCAAATGAAACTTTGGCTGATGGGTGCATCCAAGAGTGACGACTCTTCTCCAGAGAAACAGTCAACAGATTTTCTGCACACCATGTCGATAGTTTAAGATTATCAACGTAAAGGTCCAGTGTGTAGGATTTAGTGGCATCTAGCGGTGAAATTGCAGATTGCAACCATTTAAATACTGCTTTCCTCACCCTCCCATTTTAAGTGTGTAGGAGAAACTATGGTGGATGCGAAACTCGCGAAAAATGTGAAAGTCCCTATCTAGAGCCAGTGATTGGTTTGTCCGTTCTGGGCTACTGTAGAAACATGGTGGTGTAACATGGTGACCTCTGTGGAAGGGAACCCGCTCCCTATGTAGATAAAAACAGCTTATTTTAAGATAATGAAAATACAACAATTCTTATTTTCAAGTGATTATACACAAATGAAAACATATATATTATATTCAAAATTCTAAATGTTACACACTGGACCTTTAATAGTTGAAAAATGCACCAAGCTTCAGTATTTTGGCAAATAACTAAAATAATTATGCTTCTTGTTGTTGTTTGTCTCATTTTCAGGTTGTAGCAACAGAAATTGTAGTGTTTGTGCCTTCTCAGCCAACAAACGGTGCTTACAGATCTTTGAGTTTTAGCTACAGTATTTATAACTTATGTTACTTGCAAATGTTGAAAGGTGAAGCTAACTAGATTACATTTGGGCATAGAAAGGATTTGGATAGGTGGATTCAGTGCTGGATTTAAATGAAATAAAATGCTATCAAACAATAACCCTAGAGTTTGGTCCAGAATGTGTTTAAAATACAGAGACTGGAATCAGAGTGAAACAGCTGGCCTCTTTCAAAAATACATATTTCAACAACTCCAAAATTTTACTTATTTATAAACTGTGTCTTGGAAGCTAAAGTAAACACTAATAGCCTACTTCCAAGAATCCCCTGGGTTTTGGTCAGGTAGGTATGCAGCCACTGGCTCCAGTCATTGTTGGTCAGTGAATACAGTAACTCTGATGCATAAGTTAATTGCATCTAAAATGTCAGTGTCTGATTTTCTATTTTAACACATGCAACAGCTTTGGAGTTGTTGAAGGGCACCTTTGATGTAGTCAAGCTGTGTAACCCTTCTTCCAGTCTTAGCACTAAGCTAGGCTAAACATGTCTTGAACCAGTCTCTCAAGTGAACACACAGAGATGAAATTGCTATTGATCTAATGCAACTCTCAGTAAGACAGCAAGTCTATTTCCTAAAATGAGAATTCCTTCAAAAGACACTGAGGAAGGCATTATGTTAAAACCTGCAGATTGTGTAATAGGCTCTTTAACCTTGCTGTCTTTACAGCCTTTCATTTGTCCCAGGGCACAGAAATATTCTCATCAGCCATGTAATCTAACTACATCACTCCCTAGAAATAAATAAAAATTTATAAAACACCATCTGGAAGAATTTGGTTCTCAAAGTGACCCCAGTGAAATGGGAAAAACAACTTTTTTACTTCCATCTGCCTGTCTATTTCTTTCTTTCTTTGACAATAATTCAGATTTTTTTTTGTTTGTTCCTGTCACCTTTCTACCAGTGCTTAATTTCCAGTATGCCAACAGTGTGTAAAGAACCTTTTGTCTTTATAAGCAAATGGCACCCGTGGCTTTATTTATGTGGGGGTTAGTAAAATATAGGGTCTACAGCCCCATGGTAGTCCCAAAATGGGGTTACTCCTTATTAATCTCTGTGAAATGCACAGTTAGAAATCTGGAGTACATACACTCACACACACACACACACACACACACACACACACACACACACAATTCCACATAAGAATGTATTCATACTTTCATAGATGTATAGATGTAGACACATCAGAATCAGAATCAGAAATACTTTATTGATCCCCGTAGGGAAACTCTTTGTTACAGTAGCTTGCCTTACGTCAGTGCACACAGGAGAAAGTACTAACAAACAATATGATACACTATAAAACACTATAAACAGGTCAGAAAATAAATTAAGTATCAGGTCGGTATAAGTATAAGATAAACTAAGTGTCAAGTACCAAGTGGGTTTACCGGTTGCAGTATAATAATACAATGTAACAAAATAAGTAATAAGTAATGAGCAGAGGTGCATGTACTGTCGAGAGTAATAGAGGTATATAATATCAATAACAATAAATAAGAAAAACTAACATGGGAAAACTAATATTGCACGAGAGTAGTACACAGAATATTGCAGAATTGTTCAATTATGGCAGAGATGTAATGATCAATGTCCAGTTTAGTGACCTAGGGTCATACAGACTGACACTGAGGGAGGCGTTAAAGCGTAGGCAGGCAGGAATGACTTCTTGTGGCGCTCTGTGGTGCTTTTTGGAGGGACATACACACACACCTGGACAGAGAAAATCAGTGGGCTTCAGTTCTTGACAGAAAAGAAAGAAAGAAAATAGATTAAATAAAAAAGGGTTTAAATGTAAATCATTTTCACTTGATGCTTGGGTCATCATGACCTAGTTTTGAATTTTGTCATATTTTTTCTATTTTTTAGTTTAGTTTGTTGACGGGGGGGGGGGCTTTGCAGCGACGTGCAACCAAGTCTGACACAAACCTGACAAGCCACCAGAGGATTTCTAACTGCCATTTTAGGATAAATGTGAACATCTCCTGATAAGCATTTGATAGCTTTCATAAACCAGATGTCTTACCCAGTATTATGAAGGGCTGTACAAGCCATAATACATTCTGGACCTCTCACATACATACATTCTCCTTTCCCGAACATATATTTTCACTCTCGCATAAATTTATTTTCATTCTTATACCCACACATTTTCACTCTTATATTTATATATTTTCACTCACATATTGTTACATTTTCACTCTCATATTTATATATTTTCCTTCACACATTTTCGCTCTCATATTCATATATTTTAATGCACACATTCATACATTTGCTCTCATGCATATGCAGTCAATGTATACATTTAATATTATATATAATATATATGTTAAGAAGAAAATGCATGCATGTCTGAAGAAAATATATGCATTTAAGAGAAGAGAAAAATGTATGCATGTGTGAGAGAAAGCATAGTGGTAACGGAAAGAGTATACTGGAAATGGATGGCAGCTTATTTATCACTCTGTGATTGGCTGAGAAGCTCGAGGTCGGGTCTGAGGGGAGGGAGCATACATTTTCTTCTTAAAATATATATATATATATATATATATATATATATATATATATATATATTATATAATATTAAATGTATACATTGACTGCATGCGCATGAGAGCAAATGTGAATGGTTCTATGAATGTGTTAAAATATATGAATATGACAGCAAATGTATGAATGTGTGAGTGAAAATACATAAATATGAGAGTGAAAATGTTTCAATGTGTGACTGAAAATATATAAATATGAGAATGAAAATGTATGGGTGTAAGAATGAAAAGAAATTAATGTGAGTAAAAAAATATGTACATGTGAAAGGAGAATGTATGTGTGTGAAGGGGTCAGAATGTATTATGGCTTGTACAGCCCCTCATACAATATTACATTAGAGAACACCTCCTCCAGCATTATTTTAGGGCTGCAAGCAACATTTATGTATGAAAAAATTATGAAAAAGGCCTTCACGATCTCTCAGAGCCCTAGATGACGTCTTTAAGTAGAGTAGATGCCATGTCATCTCTCTCTCTTTCTACACACACACACACACACACACACACACACACATATGCACAATCTCAAATCAACTGCATTACTCTATACTATTCTATCCAGTTAACCCACTGTTCTCTGCCTGTTTATGTGGTCCCTCTACAGTGCACACAGAGAAACACACTCATGCACACCACAACAATACACTTTGTTGTACTCGGGCCAAGTCCAGGGATAGCCTGAGGATGGGGAACAGTTGGCTGCCACATTTGGCTGGTTCCACACTGTTAGTCAGATATGGGCTCAAGTGTACAGGGGGAATAGTCTTTTAAATGATACCTACCCCACTGCCTGTGTTGTTACATTTTTTGTGCACTGTATCCAAATGTGTAAGAAATACACACATACTGTACACGCATATGTTCATACATATGCATATGTGTATATAAAGGATTGTGTATGTGCATGTGTGTGTATACTTGCGTTTGCTTCTGTCATTAGTTGACAAGTATTTCCTGAACATAAGCAAGCTGTCCTGCCCAACTGGTCCATTACGCCTGCTAGTGAAATGTGTGTGTGTGTACTCATGCAGGCTTAATTTCTTGATTCTCACATCCTCTTTTTCACGATGAGATTTCAAAGAAAATGAAAATGTGTTAATGGTTACTGCTTTGCAACTACCACTATCATTAGTGAAATCTCTAATGTGTTGTTAAAACATTCTTATGCCCACAGCATGCTTACATCGCCACATTATTACCTTGCTTCATTTGAATATTTTGTTACTATACACAGCCTTCTTTTGTGTTGGTGCAGACCACAGTGTTTGTTTTTCCTTTTATTATCTGTTCTTTGAACTTCTCACCCCTATCCATCCTTGGTTGCTATCACATCGTCTGCTCATTCAAAATACAACAAAAAACATTTTTACTGTTTACTGAATAAACCATACATTTTATCTCTTGTTTTGGTCTCTTCAGAGGTTAGTACTTACATAGACATTGTTTTTTATTTTTATTTTACAAATCACCTTAAAGCATAATGAGGTCTCCCCTTGGCTTCATTACAGACTTAGTAGTTTGTTAATTGGAATACACACTATAGCCACAGGCAGTAACCTGATGACTGCCCAGCAGTTGACTGGGATTATGTCTCTGCCAACAGTTTATTATAAATATATGTATTCTAACGAAAGAAATTGGTCTTTAAAGAAATTACCAAAACATATCATATCACATAAAATTAATGGTTAGCAGCTTCCCCAGTAAAACTGAAGACATCAGTGCTTCTCTACAAAAATACAAAAAAAAGGATTAACATTTCACTTACTAAGTAAAATCTTAGTAAGTGAAATGTTCAAAATATTTTACCACTTTCTCTGTTAAGTAGAGATATCTATCCAGTCTCTTTGTTAGTCTCTTTATTGTGCAATACTGTATGAAGAAGTCGCTTAATTGTCCCATTTAGAAAGCTTGACCTTGCTGGAATCTAATTAATTAGTGTGGTATGAAGGTTAATTAGTAACGAAGGATGTCCATGCATCATAAAGCTCCTTGTCTTAACCCACTGTGGCAGTCAGGCAGAAAAGCAGTCATCAGTTATCCCCTTGGTGAGAAAAATCTCAAGTGATACTCACACATTTACATGAGAGTTCATTTCTGTCCAGCTCTTATTCATTGACCTCTTCTGCCATGAAAGGCAAAGGATCTACCATGTGGGATTCTGTATTTGAATAATCAATAAGTTAATGGGATGTCCCATTGTATATGATGGATGAGGTTTGTGATGTAGAAGGTGAAAGTTGCAGCCATCTTCACTGCATAAAGCAACATATAGAATTTACAATGTAGCATTGAGATTTTGAAATTTCTGCACCATTAGGATAAAACATTATTTGGACTAAAATTGCATTTATTGGAAATGTAGGGAAAAATAGGCCCAGTATGAAGAAAAAAATGTATACATTTTTGCATCTTACCTGATCCAAAGAATTAGTTTAAATTGACAGTTCAACATTTTGGGAAATACGCTTATTTTCTTTCCTGCTGAAATTTAGATGACAAGATTGATACCACTCTCATGTTATGTAGCTGGAGCCATCAGTTCGTGTACTCTTGTTAAATGAATTAAAGAATAACTTTTTTTGAAAGGGAGCATTCTACCGTGTTGCAAGTCCTTGTGAAACAAATTTACAGCTGGAGCCCAGCCCAGACCCAGCCTTGCCTCTCTGCTATTCATGAAGGGAAGCAGAGAGCAGCAGTCTAGCCAGCACATAACCCTCCCATAAAGTGTCAGATTGTTGTTTTTACACTTCATATACACTGTGTTAATTTGTTTAATTTGTGAACTTTAGAGCTGATGGTAGGAAGATTTTGTTACGTTTGGACAGATCCAGGCTAGCTGTTTTCCCTTGTTTCCAGTCTTTATGCTAAGCTAAGCTAACTGGCTGCTGGCTCCAGCAACATATTTATCATACAACCATGAGAGTGGTATCAGTCTTATTATCTAACTCTCAGTAGGAAAGCTAATAAACAAATTTCCCAAGATGTTGAACTATTGTTTTAAGTATTATGCTGCAGAAAAAGTATGTAGTAATTGGGCCATTGCTTTTGTTGAATTCTGTAGTTGACGTTCTCTCACATACTCATACTGGGTATGGCACAAGCACATTATTGGCAGCTTCATACCAATGTAAGTTCTGATTTCTTTATTAGGTGGAGTAGAGCTAGTGAGATAGTGGAAATCAGGTGGGGTTCTTTTAATGTTTATAACCCTGACAAGCCAGAGTGTTACATCACAAACATTTCTTGTTATTTCTGTATGTCATGATGTGTAAACAAGTTTCTAGCCTGAAAAGGTTAGAATGACAAAAGGGGAGATTTCATGGCTAGCTATGGATTTTAAATCATAAGTGAACTTCATGGGTGGTGGTGGTTATGGAGGGCTGTGTTGATAAATGCAAACCGCACAGGTCTATTCATAAAGCTGTAATTGACTGTCAAGTAGTGAGGAAGCTGTGTTACGGGCAGGGCTCCAAACTCTTTCTGTGGAATCAATGTCAATTAGGTTTAAATAGACCTGTCACTAAAATGTAAATAGGCACAACCAAAACAATAGCAAAGTAATTGACATGGTAATGAATCCTCACTTTAAGTTAGCCATCGAGACAGTTCTGGAACAGAACAGAAATATTTTATGTGGGCAATAAAGTCATGGCTATTTATTGCAATTCCCTACAGAAATATACTGTGAACATTGTTTACAGGAGTGGGAAATGTTCATGCTAGTTGATGTACTTACTATGGCAGCAGGGATATTTATGCTTCTAGTGCTCAATTTATCATTTTAACTATTTTTAATTTACTAAATTACTACAATAGTGCAACAATCTTTGCAGATAATAAAGTCAAAATCATGTCACTTGTATTGCAGGTAATATAGATTTCCTGTTTGCCAAAATGAAGTCGACCAAGTAATAATTTTTTCAACAAGGTTTGTGTATTATTTATTTCTTGTATTTTGTTAACTGAAGCACAGTTGATTCATCCTGTGGGTTTGCAACAGAGTCATGTCAAAGTGAGCCTTTCACATCTTCTATTTTCTCTCCCTTTTAAAGCTTCTTTTCTAGAGATAACACTTTCTCATTTGAATGAGATAGTTTCTCCTAAGTGACATCAATTCTTTTGTAGCAGGCACACACACTGTTGTTGTGAAATAAATGGCCCTTTTCATTTGAAAAATATTGTGCTGGCGAAATTCAATTTTTAGTCTTAGTTTTTCCAATATAAGTTCTTTTCGTTATTTTCCTCAACTCCAGTCAAACTCTCCCTGGACGTTTTTTTTTAACTCCAGGGCCTTGTTATGTTCAGTTAGGACTTGAAGGCAGCCATTTGTATGCCCTTACATCCCACAGGGAACCCTCCTCAAAAGCCACTACCTCAAGCTTTTCATATGATTTTGCAATCAAAACCTTGCTCAAGTAGAGGTGGCTCTCAAACTGCTGAGATGTGCATTTTTCCATCTATCTGTGGAGTGGTAATTGACAGGAAGGTAGGTGAGAAGAAAGCAGAAGGGAGGAAGCCTTTTATTACTGTCATAGGTGTCGGATTGCACGCCTGTCGCTGAGTCTGCATAGTGGGTCTGTGATTGGAGCAATTCAGCGCAGGGAATAGGAGATTCGAGGGCATGTGGATGGATTGCCTGTCTGTCATAGCATCTCTACTGTACATAGTGGATCTCTGATTAGGGCATTTCAAATAACACAAATGATTTAGAGTGGTGTGACAAGGACAATATATCAAGTCGCGGAACTGGCTCCTTTCCTCCCATCTTTTTTTGTGGTATAGACAGAGGGAAAAAATCAACACTATATTTATGCTGTCGACACTTCCGCAAGTGATCAAAGAGGCTTCTATGGGCAGTTTCAACAACAATAGTTGTAATTTAACTTCTTTTTGTTACTTAGAATCAATGCAACTTAGCAGTCTTAAAACTTAACAGACCTCTTAAGATAATGCCATATCACTTAGTTAGTATAACATGGAGCATTGCCAGCAAATAGGTTTTCTATACATAGAGCTATCACCATGTTCTTATTGAATTATTCAGTCTGATAAAGCTGGGGACAAATTAGAAGATTACTACCACATTTTTTTTCTAATGATGCCACATCCCTACACTATCATACTTCTCATTTTCTCCTTGATTATATTAAAAACATGTTGACACCGCATATTTAGCTTCCAAAATCACTTCTCTTCCTCCACCTAGCTCCTCTAAAAACATTATCCTCCACTCCTCTCTGTGAAATACCAGCCAAGGAAAAAATATTGTAATGAAAATGTTAAGGCTACCAAATTAACTATTCATATAAGAATAATCATAACATAAAAAAGTTGTACCATATGAATGCGAGGGATCCCACTGCATGCTGTCTCGTCTTCCTTTCTTTAACAGTTAAATGACAGATAAAGGGAATAGTTAATACACTTTGGAAACAAGATGATCAGATGGTCTATTCAATAGGAATCCTAATAACATAAAATAAATATTTACCTTTTAAGAGGGTTTGCATATTATGCAGTTTCCTCTCTTCTCTTTGGAAAAAAAAAAAAAAAAAAAACTTCAGCAGCACATAAACAGATTACTAAACACAGGACTAAACTGTACGAGCAGATGACCAGAATATATAAGAACATTTGATGAAGAGAGCACATTTATTTCACAGCTATGTCAACTTTGAATTCAATTTTAGCACATTTAGAGCATAAGAGTAGATCATTTGCTATGTGTTAATTATTGGTAAACTTACCAAAATTCCTCTGTTTGTGGTGGACTGTGGCTTCACTAGTATGGCACTGTGTTATTGAGGTGAAAGTGTTTTGATGGTCTTCTGGGCTACAGGGTTAAACATAATCACTGTTGATTTCCAAAAATACCATGTCATAAGATAATGCAACTACAATGTACGGAAGAGTTAACTACTTAAACCTTACACCTGACAGTTCAACAATGTCATAAATTCTTGAAAACATTATGTCCAAATTAATGTCAAGGGTCTAACCACCAAAAATAGTAATATTAATATTTGTTTTAAGTCAAGTAAACCACGGCTTAAAGTTCTACTATTAAGGCCTACAGCTAGTGGTAGCTAGCCTTACAGAAGTTACACTATAAAGTCTGCACAGTATAAGTCAGTATTGTTTTTGTTCAAATAAGTATGTTCAAAACATTTCTGAAGAGTACAGAATAGATTATGTTTGCACATGCAGGTGCACACTTGTAGGTATCAGCTGATGTGCAATGTCAATACAGTATGTGCGTGAGCATGTGTGTGCACTTATCTATTTTTTGTATAGTGGTTTTTGTCTGCAGCCTTGTGAAATTGCTTGTGTACCTGTGTGTACCTGTTCATGTTCATGTGGTAGTGTTGTGTATGTGTGTGTGTGTGTGTGTGTGTGTGTGAGAGAGAGAGAGAGAGAGAGAGAGAGAGAGAGAGGGGGTATGTGTTGTATGTGTAGGTGTAAAGCAGAGGTAAGCCAAGAAATTGCAGAGGACTTGCAGGTCTTGCATGGTAATGAGAAAAAGGGACACTAATTCTTTCATTTGATGTTCTGTAATTATGGTGTCCATGGCCCAGTCTGGCACACTAGCCAGATTTATGTTCTCCTTTGCTATGAGAGTGTGTGTGTGTGTGTGAGAGAGAGAGAGAGAGAGAGAGAGAGAGAGAGAGAGAGAGAGAGAGAGAGAGAGAGAGAGCGAGAGAGCGAAAGAAGAGATAAAGCAAGATAGAGAGCAGAGAACGGAGAGCTAACAGGCAAGGGGAGGAAGGGGTGGGAAGCAGAACGAGCAAGAACAAGAAATTTAAAGAGTGTTATAAAACAGAGTCCTCTGTCTTAAATCACAGGCCTTGTCCCAGTGGAGGTAGGCCTGTGATTACTATGTTATGAGGTATTGGCTGAATACATTTACATGTCAAAGACAAATTCACCTTGTTGGAGCACAAGCCATTGAGATTTTAGTGTTAAGAGGCATTGTACATACAGTACATCTGTTTCCATGGTCTCCCCCTTTGGATAAAAAAAGCTTTTTGATGCATTCTTTCCTGCTCAAGCGATGATGTGATTGCCCGTGGAGCATATCAGACAAATTGACAAGCTTATATTCAGTGACTTACAAACTTTAACCAGTCATATCCAACCGTTCATCTCAGTCCTTTTATCTATATCCCCAAGAATGGAAAAAAATGGCCACTTAGATGTTTTAATCATCAGTGTGTTTTTTTCCCTCCAACTTTGAAGGCCATCAGCAAATCATTCAGAAACCACATGGGATCTTGAACCAGTAATGTCACTTTGCTAATGGCATTTAGTTGTATTGATTTTCTATAAAAAAAAACCCATGATATATCAGTTTGACAATGGTATTGACCACCTTTTCTGTATCGACAAAATCAGTAGATTTCTACATGTGGATCGTACACATGGCTTATATCAACTTTTGAATGAAAAAAGTTCCTGGAACCTTGTGGGTGTGCAAAAAACATATATGCAAAGATAAGACATGCAATCATGAAAAAGAAATATAATAGTAGATAAATAAAAATGAAATAATCCTTTTTGGGTTTTACCCTAAGTTGAAGCGGGTCCCAAATGTTGTTTGGGTAATGTAGTTAACTTGAGCGTCAGGGTCAGTCTAATTCAGTGACCTGTGAAGGTGTCTCTTTACACACAGTTTCCCACACAGTGAAGAAAGCAGCTGTGGGTCTCTACTGAGCTACAGCTACAGTAACAAGCTCAGCTAGCTCCAGGTGTGTGGCCTCAAAGCTGGCATTACCTCGTGTTCTCCCAGCATGCACTAGAGGGACTTTTCTGGACTGTACCTCTCATTAGATTTTATTTAGTAATGCTGCAATTTGGTATCATTTATATGAAAATAATTTTACTTTTTTTTGTCGGATGTTTACCACAGAAGAACAAATGTATAAATAAATTACACCGAAGAAATGCTTTTCGTAAATACTGGCAAAATCGCCGATCTTCATTCACTTAAAATGTGTGTTCTCTGACCTTTAGTCACTTGCATTTTGCACTGACGTAATCAATAACCTTCCAACAATACATCACTTTTAAGTTTCTATTCTGCAGTGGTTCAGTTTCCTTGACAGTATTTCATGACGTCCATTCACTTTGGTTGATGTTACTATGGTAAAAAATAACAATCGTAAAAGCTGTCCTTTGGTGTCCTTAATTACTGGGGGATATTACGGCCTGTTTGTTGATATTGTAACCTACCTCCCTCATGGCCTGTGAGACTTTTAACCCTTTTAAAGATGATTTATTGCATATACACATTCTTTTTAATTATCCCCGCAGCTAGGTGTCCAGCAGATTTGTAAAGCCATTACTGAAAATCAATACTCAGCTTTTAGGTGATGAATTAATTAATGAAGTGTGAAGTTTACCCTGAGTGAGGGCCCATTGATGAAGAAAGAAAGAGATGCAGAGAAGGAGAGGGAGAGAGAATGAAGGAGATGTGGTTCAGGTGACTCCTAATGATTCCGTATCAGTTGGTTTGGAGCATTTTAGCACTCCGTTAATTGCACTTAATTTGTGTTTTGATTGAAATAATTTGAGGGCAGGGCTGGGAAACAAACATTTCTCTGCTGGAGACGGGTGAGTAATTTCCCCCTCATGCCTTTGGCAGCCAGTCTCACAGACTGGCTAAATGGATCATTATCCTAGGACCAATTCAACCGAAAGAATTTAGTCTTTGAAGCTCAACTGATTCTTTCCTTTGTTTTCTTCATTTTTATCTACATGCTTTGCTTGTGCTTTTTCTCCAGTCCTTAAGCCCCAATTGTAACACACCTTTGACAGTCTGGGAATGAATTCCACCTATTTTTGTACACTCTTTAACTTGTGACCTTAAATTAACATCTACAACATCATTAGTGAGCTCTAACAAAAGCTGTTTGGTTTGCAACTATGTGATTCATTCATGAAAAACCTAGCTATCTACAGAGGGGTGCTTAGCCGTTGTAAGGTGATAAAGCAAACATGAGAGTTAAAAGATGAACTCTGTTGGTCTTATTATAACAAATTGTGTCATTACTATTGAACAAATCTTTATTTTATGTATAGGTGTACATGTACGGATAGAGAGAAAAACAGGATGACAGGCAATGATATTCAGTGTGCACCTGTGGGACAGCACGTGAAATTCGTGTGTGACCTGCAGCATGTTCTACATACAAGTAGATATATATTTTTTAACATATGCAAAACATTTTGCAAAATGTCTCATTCTAAGCCATGTCTAAATTAAACAGCCCTGCGGCTGAAATGACTACTTTTCTCAGAGTGCACTACCTTGCACCTAATAGTCCCCATTATTCATGGCCCTACAGCAGAGGTCACTGCCATGGGGTTCACTTTTTTTTACCTCACTAAATTGGAAGTCAAGAGAAAATGAATCGAGACACCCACACATGGAATGAGCTATAGGTTTGACTTTGACTTGTCCTCAAACTGCAAAGGGAAAAAATAGTTTCATATACATCATGTGGACTGTTGGAGATTGTGCTGGAGGCCAGGATGAGTGTTGATGTCACAAGGAATTGTGGTTGAAATATTAGGATGTTTGGTTTTATCCTTCCTTATTTTCTTTTTACATTTCACCCAGGTTGTTTGTTTTTGTTCTCATTGACAAATAATATTTAATGTCATACATTTAATTTGAATAGAAACAACCATCTCTTGTTGGTGATTTCCCTGGCTAAACTTTCAATGATAATAATGTACTACTGTGAATCAGCTGCTGTATTTCTGATCAGGTTTGATAAGTTTAAAACACCAAGCTACTGGATATTTGCATAGATGCTCTTTGGCAGCCAGACAATCAATGGTGACCAGACAAACAGTCTTTTAATTAAAAATGTCTTCATTATGGAAATTTTTGTTCTGACTGTAATACCACTTAAGTGATTGTGAAGTGACTTTAATAATTACAAAACCAAATTTAAGGAGTTAAGGAGCACTTTTAATAAAAATAATTAGAAACTAAATTTGAATATTCAACACAAAACCATACCTGGAAATGCAGACCATATCTAAGAAAGAGTTGTATGGGATTGTAAGAGTGAGAGTCTAATTTTCCCAAACTATATAGTTGATTAGCAGATAAAAAGTGCTTTTGCCCCAGATTTCACTTAGTCTTAAAATTTTATATTTCTGAGGTCCCCCAGGAAAAAGTTTTATGAAGAAATTATTCACCTTAAGCAATAT
This sequence comes from Siniperca chuatsi, assembly GCF_020085105.1. Lineage (NCBI taxonomy): Eukaryota > Metazoa > Chordata > Actinopteri > Centrarchiformes > Sinipercidae > Siniperca > Siniperca chuatsi. The sequence continues at coordinate 19,002,633 of NC_058050.1, forward strand.
ACTGACCACCAAATCCAGATCGAGTCTTCAATTTTCCACAACTGCCAAGAGCAAGTTATTTCTGATAACACCGACATCTAGTAAATTGGTGATTTAAACAACCAGTGGTTGAATTAAGATGATGGGTTGAAGCCTGGCACTGTTTGTCACCTTGCAAGTTCAAGGTCCAGCTTTTGAAAATTGAGACATTTTGCCGATAGATTGAAAAATCCTCTTTAGCTGATGTTCACTTTGTTGAGCTTGACCTTTTCATCTTCCAGGCAGGAATATTATGTTATCACAGAGAACGACAGTCATTCAGTTGACTCTCTGATACATATAAACACAACTGAAAGATTGCGGTTTTCATGAACAAGTGCAGTTACATTTCTGTTTTATGATTTCAGAAGTTTTATGACACACGGCATATTCTAGTCAACATGCATATGCCTGGACAAATATAATTTGAACAAAATACCAGCAGGTTCTACAACACATTATTTCTCATAGGATATTATATTCCTAAAACCTTTACTTTAGTTTGTGAAACTTTAATTCAAGCACATTGAGACTATAGGGTCCTTCATCTTGTATTCATATATTACACACATACCCATGCACACACACCACTAACATACATAAACATGCCATTTAAAAAAAAAAAAAACAGACAGCCACCTTCAGAAGCATAATGTATTGCTCATACCAAACTATCTGGCATAAATTAGAATCCTATCCACATTTCCTGCCCTCAACATTATGCACATTTGCCTGTTTCATTATTTTTCTAATTACAGGCGAATGGTGAGGATTTTATGTCTTTCACAAGCTCCATTGTCTGTCAAGCAAGATGGATCCCCCCTGGGGTGAGCAATATATCAGCTTTGCAAATCCATATATTGTCTTAAGCATGAGGTAATGTAGCACTGATCCATCCAGGTACTCTCTAATATCAGCATGTTAATTTATTATTCAGACATTGCAACATTTCCTGTTTATAGGCCTCCAATCCACTCAATATTTTATGTTTCCTATTTTAAGTTGTTAAGGTTCAGGGTTTACACAATTCAGATGACTTCACTTCATAGTAGAGATATTATTTCTGGGTTTGTGGTCATGTGTGCCTCTGCTGAAGATGTAAAGTTATTCCCTAAGGAATTTTTGCATACAAGATGAAAAAACAAAACAGAAAAACTACACATTAAACATCATCATTTCATCATCATTTCATGTTGTCATGTTTTTTTTTCAATTCATAGTCAAGGGGATTTCTTTTTTACAGACATTAAACATGTAAACAACCCTTCACAGGATCAGATTAGCCAGCAGAAACCCCATTATAAAGAATTACATTTCTAAAATTGTATTTTTTCCAATTCATGTGTTATAGACCACTGTGTGGAAGGGCCTTTTTAGGTTCAACCACTGCATATTTCACACTTATATACTTCTTTTCACAGCACCTTGATTTGACAATATCCTGCCACTGCTCAGCACAGAGAGATTTAAAGACTTGAATGAATAAGTTAAGGAGGGGAATGTGCTCACGAATAAAATCTGTCAAAAATCAAATTAGAAAGATTAATGCTAAGAGGTGTGAAGTGTACCGTAAAATGTCAGAGAGTAAAAGACCTAAATTTAAAGTGGGATGTCTTTCACTGGAATATGTCTTTTCAGGATTTTATGGGGAGATACTGTAATTTCAAGGTACTGTAAGTCAGCACAGGCAAGGGGGCTATTAAAGTTCACGAAGCAAAGGTTCAGTGACAGTGGGGTTGAACTGCTCAATTTCAAAACAGTAAAATCTTTATAATTCTTTCCTAAAACATGCTAAATGCAATTTAATGATATTTTTGAAAACCTTACAGTTACATTATGTCACATCACTGCAGTGTCACTGCCATTTTGACAACTGCTTCTGTGCAACTGTGATGGAGATTTTTAACTGGGATTTTCAAATGTGCGATGTGTATGACATATATATATATATATATATATATATATATATATATATAGAGAGAGAGAGAGAGAGAGAGAGAGAGAGACCTTGGTCAGGCCAATATTTGTAGGTCTAGTTCATCTTAAAGGTTGAATATGTATCTTTTCCGCATTAAAATGTCTAAAAATAACTACACCTTTGTTATATATTTTGTTAAATTGTGTACGTACATTATCCCAAATGTTTCCAACAATTTTCAAACCTAGAGAAATCTGTAATTTTAATCAATGTAATAATGCGTTTCATTTGGTTGCCTGTCAATGGTGTCATATCCTCTTTCTGCATGAGTCAGTGTTGTGGTTGTCTGCCAGAAGCTGTTATAAATGGACTTTTTGGCCAGTTTTAAGCCACATTTTTACAATACACTTTTTAAATCTTAGTTGTTTTTAACTATATATTTTAACTGGATGATGGACTTTTGGTCATCGGAGGTCTGGATCTTAAATTATCAGAGAAACAAGCTGAGCAAACGATAGAGGCAGCTCGGCTCGCGGCTCTGGGACGTCCTGTGTGTGGAGAAACATTGATTTTTAACATGAAACTGTTTTATTCAGTGTTTTTACCAGTTTTAAATCACCAGGTCTGTTTGTTTTGGAAAGGAACGTTAGCAGCAGCTCAGCTTGCAGCCCCTCTGGGAAGTCCTTTGTCCGCCGAACGACGTCGGAGAAACACTTATTTTTAACGTGAATCTGCTTTATTCAATATTTTATCCACCTGGCTAGAAGCTGACTGCAATGACGGTGAAGACAATAACGCCCATGATTCCCCACACTACGTCATCAGACTACGTCTTTTGTCATTTTTGATGTGAGAGACCGCTAGGGGAAGAAATTCCATACTGTGCATTCAAATTGTCAATCACTTAATGTGGAACAAGTAAAATTGAAATATAAAAATGACATGTATGCAAATAAACAAATAAGTGAAATAAAAGTCTAGCTTTGCATGGTACGTTCACACAGCATGCCTTTATTAAGTATGATATGATATATTATAATATTAAACTGGAGGGAAAGCAAACAAAGACAGGAAGTAAAATTACAAGACACACAAGGGAATGAGAATACTACAAAATAAAACAGGAAATGAAAAACCCTCAAACTATAACATGAAGACTCACTGGAAAAAGACCCACAAGCTATTTCAGTTCTAGCATGTTATATCAAACTACACTTTCCCCCTTTTTATTTTTTTAATTTGCTTGTGTTTCCCTGTTTATCTTAAAGTCATGGATATGTAAAAAAGTTATGGATACTAGCCATACTTTGGTATGTTTTCCTCCATATAATCTGATTTGTACCTTGAGCTTAATTCAACCAAAACTCTTTATCCTAGGTTTAAATTTTGTCTGCATGCCCCGTTACATTTGAAAACACAAAAAAAGCTGTTCCAGCACCCTGCCTCTTTCATCCCTTTTGTCACCTTTTTTGTGCTCATCCCATTCTTATTTCCACCATTGACAGCTGTAATATGTGGAATTCCTATAAGAAAAAGATTGGAAATTTACATATGTCCTGTCCAACAAACCTTTTGAAAACAGACATCACACCAAGATAGATAGATAGATAGATAGATAGATAGATAGATAGATAGATAGATAGATAGATAGATAGATAGATAGATAGATAGATAGATAGATAGATAGATAGATAGATAGATAGATAGACTGGCCTAGCGAGATCAATCCCTTGGCTATCCCCTAGTTTAATATCAACGCTGATTCTAATATATATTTATGAAGCTCTCCTCTACACACTGACATCCTAGTTACCACAGCAGCAGGTGTTCGGTCGATGTAGTATACAGCCTTGGTCTCAGACAAACACACACACACACAATGGAACATTGGGAAAGAAGCCTAGCATATTACTTCAGGACACACACATACACACACGCACACACTTGTTTCTCAAGAAAGCATTTCCTGAAGGTTGACAAGCTTCACTTTTGGTGCTTCCAAGGTCAAAAAGAACTCTATGTCTCATTACAATTTACAGGTGCTTGTGGAATCCCAATGCCAGTGTGTGTGTGTGTGTGTGTGTGTGTGTGTGTGTGTGTGTTTGTTGTTATGTGCAGTACGTGAGTATGTTGTGTGGGTGCGTGTGTGCATGTGTGTGCGTGTGTGTATGTGTTTATGTGTGTGTGGTGGAATGGAAATGAGCCCTCTGTGGATGGCTAAAGGGCTTTCAACCTCTCTCACAAGATAGATAGGATCTTAACAAGCATGAGAGCAGAAGGGAAGTGTGTGAGTCTGTGTGTGTGTTTCTCCTCTGGCTACAACATTTTTCAGATTTCTATTGCATCAAATCATAAAGATGATTCCCTTGATTTTCTGACTTGTGGCATGGCCGGTGGTGAGCCGAGAAAGCTCTTCGATCAAATATTTACTAGTATGTATCCTGGCTCACATCACAGCGACTGTTATTTATGTTTGTGATGAAAGTACAGAAAATGCATTGTACACAGACAGTGTCACCTAACAGCATAACACTGCTGTCATTTATGTTTTTATTATTACCAACAATTTCCTTAAAGACAAAACTTAAAAAAAATAAAAACAATTTTTATTTTTAGAGAATCTTGAATGAATTAATCTTACTAGTCAGTATTGTCTCAATAGCCAGTACTGTATCTCCATAGACCGCCACCTCATCCAAAAACTATTAAAAACACATAAAGCAGCCATACCATTGCATTGGATGACATATTCTCATTATCGTTTTGATGAACATGGTTTATTTTTCTAAGCTCGTCAAACTAGCTCCTATGTGTCCTATGTGTCACCTCTTTCCTCTCAATGCTCCAATCACAGCTAGACAATGGCTTTCAGCTAGTATCACATTGGAAAACTTTCAGTGCATAAAAGCCTGACTGGGTCTATGTTACAAAGAGCTACAAGACGAAGATGTGTTTGTTGAGCTTATAGCACTGATACTGTTGTACCTGTTTATTGAATTCCATATTAAGTGAAGTTTAAGTGCAGCGGACATTGATGTCAAGCCATCACAAAGGATATGTTCAAAGATCAAATTAATATGTTTTCCTCTGGGTAGTTAGCTGAGCTATAGGCTGCGTAGAAACATTAGTTAGCTAAGGCCATCAAAAGCTTTGCATTAACTGGCCCTTATTGCTTTCCCTACAATTAATCAACCAGACTGGTTGTTGGAAATTGTTTTATAGATAGCTATTCTAAATCCAAAGGTGATGATCTGGAAAAGCATTTTATTGATTATAGTTTTACAGATCATGGCACATGATTTGCATGGAAGATTTATAAACATACAAACATGCTATGAAATGGATTTATGTTTATGTTTTATGAGTTTTCTCTGACATTCTCCATCTGATTTTTAATGTTGCTGCAAAAAAAATGGAAAATGAACATGTGAAAAACTAGTCATGTCCACAAAGCACAAACTGGGAGAAATGACTGAGGTTCAGCCACTGCGAATAAGTCTGCTATAGTCCAAATGATATTTGACTTCATGCAAATGTAGTCACTGACTCACAAGTACAGGAAATGTTACATATGTATAATATATAACTCACTGTCTACCAAGAGTTGAACAAGAAATTGTATGAAAGCAGAACCACCATGCAGTCTTTTAGAAAGTGCTTTGAACATTAGCCTCTTATTTATTTTGGTAATGTTTGGTTTGGATGGTTATACATGTAGATATTTTGTAAGATGCCAGGCTAAAGGCATACCTAGGCATTAAAAATATCAAATATATGGGCTATAATGTAGTACCTGTTGCACAATATCATATCATTATATTAATCAGTGTTTGATGGTAGCATTAAGTGGGATAACACAGTAGATTCAGACACCATTTGGAAACATGCCATGTATATAATGTTTGGTCCCAGAAATTTTTGATAGGCACTGTACTCTAAGTATACAGTGTTATACATTTACAGAAAAAAAAAAAAAAAAAAAAAAAAAAAAAAAAAACTACACCAGCACATCTCTGGTTTTGAAATGGAACTGCACAACAGGATAGTAATCCCACATTCAATTTTGTCTACTAAAGTGAATTTGCGAGAAGGATACAGCCAAAACAACTCAGTGCACCCTGATGTTCACTGAAGTGGCACAACACAATGTGGATGGATGAAATGATGGAGGGGGGAGAAGAATAGTTGGAGAAGGGTGTAGCGGGGAAAGGAAAGGAGAGCAGATATCCAGGATGTATTCACCCTTCATTTAACAGGCAAACTCTCTCCACCTTACAAGAAAGTATCAACATACTATATCATTTGACTTGCATGAAGTGATTTCTACATGTACAGAAAAAGAGGACTGTATTTTTGGTATTCTGTCTGCTCCACAAATGTCTTGCTACAGTGCTTGTTGAAATTGTGCTATATTTCCCTTGTGCATTAGCTCCATTTCACATTTTTCAGAATTCCACTCGCTGTGTTTGTGAGAGAAAATCCTCGCTGGTGGTGAAGTGTGGTGTGATGGCATAGCATTGGTGGTTCATTGCACAGTGAAATAGCAGGGCCAAACGACAGCCTGGATTCCAGTACAGCTGTTGACACATTCTCACAATCTATTGCAGATGTATGGCCCTTAAATTTTATTGACCAGCTCCTTGGGTCTGGGATTTTGTTTTGATCTTTTAAGTGTTATACATATGCATTAAAGGTCTAGTGTGTAACATTTAGGACGATCTATTGACAGAAATGGAATATAATATTCAGAAGTATGTTTTCAGTAGTGTATAATCACCTGAAAATAAGAATTATTGTGTTTTCATTACCTTAGAATAAGCCATTTATATCTACAGAGGGAGCGGGTCCCCTTCCACGGAGGCTGTCATGTTGCACCGCCATGTTTCTACAGTAGCTCAGAACGGACAAACCAAAAACTGGCTCTAGATAGGCCCTTTTGCAAATTTCGCTGCCACCATAGTTTCTCCGTGAGGCGAGCAATATTCAAATGGTTGCAAACTGCAATTTCACTACTAGATGCCACTAAATCCTACACACTGCTCCTTTAAGTACAAGTATACAATCTGAAACTTACGTGATATTTTATATTTCTTGAAATGTTTCATATAAGTTCTTATGCCTACTCTGCAATTTATACAGTTTTACCTTTGTTTTTCTTTCTTTATTACAGTACATACAATAAAGAGAGCACAAACTATCGTACACTTTGACTGATTGAGAATTGTGTACTCTTACACATGCACAGTAGAAATTAGCGCGATATCTAGGGCTGGGTATCAGTACTCAATACCTTTAAGATATCAACCGAAATAATCCAGTACCGAGTTGCATCGAAACATCTCCATTCAAACGATACCTGCATTTGATCCTTTTTCACTGCAAGTGATGGGAGATTTAATGTGATGTGTGATTGGCCCAGGGGGCCACAGCTACAGCTAGCCGCTAGCAGCTACATACAGTCTTTGTCAGTGGTTGTGAAGTTTGTCAGTGTATTTGACAGAGTTGGCAATTCAGCCTGCTGGTCCTCCTCTCGCAGTCACTTCGAAGCCCGCTTCACTGCTGGAGTGTCTCTGGGCTAGGCAGAACAGACAGGTCGGGTGTCCGCAAGGCTGGCTGCCACCGGACTGCTCCTCCACACATAGAGCACTTCTTCGCTTTGTTCTCTGGTGGGCTGGACCTGGACCCAGCTCCGGACCAGTATGTGGAGTGCTGATGGAGTGTGCCAGTGTGTGGGGGCCACTAATTTGAGTGATGGGTTAGTAGAAGAGATAACCTGTTGTTGTCTCTGGTAGTGTAATGTTACAATGGTACAGTACTATAGTGATGGTAAGAACCAGAAAATAAATGTTTTATGGTTCTATATATTGACTTTTCCTGGGACTCCCCACACAACTAATAAAGCCTGAATGACAAAACATCTTCAATTCTATAACTTTCCAATGGAAAGTTTTAATTAAAATATTTGAATGGAAATTATTTAAATAATATGGTTAAAATAATTTTTATTTTATGTTATTTTTTTCTTGACAAAGTATTAGAGTATACTGTTTGAAAAAGTGTGGTAATCAAGTAGAAGCTGTACAATCTTCACAACAGATCTTTTATTTCTATGCAGTGCGTTTGATCGGCTCTAAAAAGCTAAGTAGTTATGTGACTCTGTTTTCATCATTCTAATTACTTTACCAAACTCTTACAAATTGTCCAAACTCTAAATTTATCATTTACATTGCTTCTCTGTAAGAATCAGTCAAATCAGTCACTTGTTTCCTTGCATTTTATTCAACCTCACTGACTATGCAGCACCATTGTTTAATTTTTCACAAAGTCTACTGATCTACTGTAAATTGCAAACAACATTCCAAAGTAAATGTCAATAGCCAAATGTACAATCTTCATGAAATCCCCATCTCTTTATCTGCCTCTGTCTTTCTTTTTCTCTACAGTACATATTCCTATTTTCAATTATTCTGGCTGAGGGCAATATGTTTTAATGATGAGCTGATTCTCTGAGTGCCGTCTCCAGCTTTGCTATCCCAAGCAGTAATGCCTTTTGCACATGTCAGGGTCGGGGCCTAGTTGTAATCTGAGGCTCATTACAGCTGGTGAGGCCAAGAGCAGAAACGGAACACAACTTCTCCCTGCAGCGCTGAATTACTTTTCTACCACCGGGTTCCCCTCTCCCTCGTTCAATGTTTCTCTCCTTGTCTCAGCTGCTTCACTGTTTGTCTTTGATCTCTCTCTTTCCTGCCTTATTCTCTCCCTCCCTGTCTCTCTCAATCTCAATATCTTGTTCACCCCCCATCTGCTTCTCCATTTATTTCTTGATCTTTGTTTCTTGCTCTCTCTCTGTTCTCTCTGCCTCTTTGCCTTCGTCCTGTCTCGACACTCCTCGGGGGACCTCACAGAGTGCAGTAGGTTTGGAGTTGGAGGCTAGTTTTATTGAGTTTGCTCAGGGTCCTGGAAAGGTCTATTTACCAATAAGGTCATGATGAGGTGCATCGAGTCTATGAGCAAATCCTTAAATCCCTCTCAAACCAGCATGTGTGTGTTTATGTGTGTGTGTTTGTCTCTTGCATGTTCTCATATTTTGCCAGCACTGTGTATTAGATTTCTAGATCCTTCATAGAGAAGGGCTTATCTTACATATTGAAGAGTAAGCGGAGTATTGACAGAACTGTGAACAACCTTGCTAAACGGATCTGGCTCAGCATCCAAAGTACTGTACTTCAACCCTACATAAATTGAAGGCATAAATCCTTCACCATGTAGCTTTTTCTGCAAATTCCTTACAGGAAGCTGTGGTGGACGCCCACCTTAATAGCTCAAATTATGTGTACCTGATGTTTATATTATCACCTGATACTAATACAGTCATGCGAAAGAAAAAAATAAATTAATAGTGTCGGCTGAAAGTTGATGACTTTGATGTAGAATACAGAGAATATGTTTTTCTTTCTTTTGAAGCAGGGTTTTTAGGGACAAATTGAGTTCACCTCCAGTCAAAGGATACAGAGATTCTGACACATTTACTCCAATTAAACAATGCCCTGATTAAATAACCTTTGTGCAGCTCACACATGCAAATAGTCTCACTTGTGTCTAATTTTCTCATTTTGGTTGAGCAGGGAGGGCTCTAAGCAGGACTTAAACAAGACTAAGGGCCCTATTTTAATCACGCAAGTGCAGTAGTTAGAAGGCTTTGATCGCATCGATCCGACGTTATTTCAGTTATAATTCTACTGTATTTCACATTGTAAATGGTTAAATCCTGTCTTAAAATGTGACACAGCGGCGTTTGCACTGTAATGCATTTTAAGAATAAAACATTAACCGCTGATTTTTTATTTTTTTTTTAAAGTTGGAAAGGAGCTCATGATTAATGAGCTCTGGTCAGAAGGCAGAATACTGAGTTATAATTTATCAGTCTGAAGTGTATAGACGTGTATATGGTTATTTTGTAGCAGCCTGGTGTCGTTTGCACATGATTTTATCATGGTAAACACAGTAGATGTTACATACAGACGTTGAGTTCTTCGGGCAAGGGTCTTCTGTCTGTTCCTGAGTCCAGGATGAACACTAAAGGGGACAGAGCTTGTGCCATCAGGGCCCCTAATGTAATATATATATATATATACCATGCTGATGTTTAGCAAGTAATATTTACCATGTTCACCATCTTAGTTTAGTGTGTTAGCATGTACAGCTGAGGCTGATGGGAATGTTATTAATTTTGCAAGAATTTGGTCATAAATTTTGACCTCATGATGACGCTGAATGAAAAGGCAGAGGATCGCCAAAGTGATTACAAATCATACAGATGGGAATATGAATGTGGTGTTTACAATTCCATGGAAAACCATCCAATAGTTGTCGAGACATCTCATTCTGAACCGTCATGGTGGTGCTAAAGGAACATTTTGAGGATCACCAAAGTCAGTAGGATTAATCCTCTGGGGAGCATGAATATCTGTACAAACCTTTGTGGCAATTGATCCAGTAGTTGTTGAGATATTTTAGTCTGGACCAAAGTGGTGGCTCGACAGACAGACAGGCCAATATTGCCATCCTTAGAGCCACTAGCATCGCTAAAACGTGTGAGAACCTTTTAAAATAGTGGCCTGCTGCTAACAGTGCAGTTTAAAACTTAAAATGAATGTACATTTTGAAGATTGCAAAACCATACAGATTGTCCAACTGTCAGGTGACAAAAACAAGATTTTCAATAAAATATCACATGCCCATTCACTGTATTTCTAGCATAATACAAACCCTAAGCCTGACCCTACGAATCTCTCTTAAATAAATCTTTAGTACATCTCCTAAAAGTCGGGTACTTCATAGTCAATTGCCTCTTAGTGTGGCCCATAATACTGCACATGTTGTCTGTTAATGTCCAAATTTGTGTATACAAAATAACACCATCACTGAGATCATCCAGAGAGCCTTGTCTTTTGGATGGAGTAACTGCTTATTACTTGCATAAGGTTTAAGTACAAGGAAGAGTTACACAGATACACTAAATGGAAGCACTCCCTAATAAAACCCATGATTCTTAGCCTGGGCTTATAAAGTCCTTAAACTTACAGTAGCAGACTGCTTTATTATGCAAACTCCATTTCACAGATTATACTGTTCTCAGAAATAGGAAAAATGTCTCTTCAATGCCTTGTTTTAAAATATACTCTACTAATAAGAACCATAAAAGCAAACAACAAAAAACAGCTGATTTTGAAGTTTGTTTAAAACAATATTTCTGAGACAATGAGAATGAGGTTAGAAAATGACTTCTTCTGAATAGCTGTACTTTAAGACGTCTGGTCTTTCTGCTCTTTCATTTTCCACAACTAATATTTAAGGAAAACTTTCCTCTCTGTCTAAAAGATAGAAATGTGGGATTATGTTAAAGAGAGGAAACTTCTCTTGACTCCTTAGGGTACATATGGATAATTTATCCTTTACGGGGATTTGTGTCTATCAAACAAGAGTGAAATGTTATATAAGAAAAGTATATTTGGGAGGAATTTATTCAGCTGCAACTGATCCGATCCCTTTCTCAGTCACTTTTTGACATTCTTTGATATAATAGAAGAGCTGAGGAATAGACTGGCGTGGACAGCTTTTGAATGTTTGAATGCATGAACCACTGTGTCAGTATAAAGATAGTAGACTTTGTTCTATATGCATGGACTAGAGACATGATGGACTATTTGGAAATGAAAAGCTGGTCATATAATGAAAAAATGTTCCTGGTAATCTGACAGGAGAGCTGATACATTCTTTAAAATGGGACTGTACTCTTTTTTTAAAAGACATTACAGAGGCTTTTTGTAGGAATATCTAATGTTCTTTACTCTGGGATTGGATTGTACATATGACAGCTGATATTTCAGGTTTTTTTGTTTTTTAATGTTTGCATGAAACTGATTTCTTAAAATAAATGAATCAAACAAAATACAATTTAACATTTTAATGACTTGTATATCCTTATAGTAACAGACACAGGAACTGTAACTGTGGAACTGTGTATGTTATCTCTCCTCTAAGTGTAATTGAGTATCAAATTACAAAGCTTTCTCTAAATAACCTTACCTTCCAAACATAATAAACATATGTTAATCTTGTAGACTGTTGACAGCTGGTCTGGAGGGGTTTACTGGAATCGCTGTTATGGTCACTCTATGATATGCACATTGCCTGGACTGCATCAAGGTTATGGTCAATTTGTGAGCTGTAAGTCTGAGTCAGAACTGGGAAAATGGACACTCAAATATCATCTGGCCATTAGTGTGTATGTGTTTGTGCGTGTATATATTGGTACACTTGCACATCTCTGTTTATGTGCATGTAACCTGTGCCTATATGTGCCACAGATTTTGTTTCTTCCTCACACACCCTCAACCTTTAACCCATCTCTCTAGTTCTCAATCATTAATGCTGAGTCGGTGGGTTGTCCAAAATTTGTCCTAATCTAACACTCAAATTGACATCCTCATGGTTCTGTTGACACACAGGATTCATGGAAGCAGTGCAGGGCTATATGTCAACTCAGCAATAATGGTTTTATTATACAATGCTGCCCAAGTCCAACAGACAAGACGAGGGATATATACCACTAAGAGTATAGGGGAGATGGGAATCCTGCCTGCTTGATGTATTTTGTGGTTTTGTGTTGTTGGCATGTTTTCGGTTTCACTGTTTTTCTCTTATGCAACACTACTGCAAGCAGATATGAGCACTAGAGACAAGAAGACATGGGATTCTCCATGGCGACTGGTATTAATACTGAATTTAATATTTAATAGCAGAAGTCAACACAAGACAAAAAAAATTAATAAATAAATACAGACAAAAACCAACAAAGAAGAGCAAGTCCTGTGTGTGTATGTGAGTATTGTATGAGTCTCAGGATATACAATATGTTTAACTGTTTTATAGAGCAAACAAATACTGTGTGTCGCTGTATATATTTAAGTAAGACTATACGTGTCCATTCATCCATCCATTAGCTATACCCACTTATCCTTTAGACTCTAGGATCAGTTGGTATAGCTGGAACCGATCCCAGCTGACATTGGGCGAGAGGCTTGGTAGACCCTGGACGCGTCGCCAGTTCATCAAGACTGACACATAGAGACAGACAACCCATCCACACACACATTCACACCTAGGGGCACTTTAGAGTTGCCAATCAACCTAACTTGTCTTTGGTCCGTGGGACTACACCAGAGCACCAGGGGAAAACCCACGCAGACACAGGGAGAACATGCAAACTCCACACAGAAAGGCACCAGCCGGCCGGCAGGTTCATACCCAGAGCAGTGCTAACCACTGCACCACCATGACTATTAAAACTAAATAATAAATAGAGATGTGACCATTCACCACTTGCCTCATACTCAATTCAAACAGCTTGAATTAGACCAAATTCCAGAGGGAATCACTGCTGAATAGATGTTTGTTTCTCTGTATTCAACAATCCTAATATGACAATGTCATATAGTGATTTTCAGTGCCAGACAGTGTCCTATACCCTTTGCATGTTTCACTCCTTTTGGTTCCTTAAGCTCATTTCAACAAATGTGTCTGTGCTGCCCTGTACATTGCGCCTTTATTGAGTCTTCATTGAAATATACATGTCAAAACATAAATATACAACATATAAAACCTATAAATGGAATAAGTGGAGACCCAGTTTGGGTGATAGAGAGTCTGTGCCTAACTAATTCATCAACACCATATTCTTTATGTCACAATTGCTTGTATGTACAGTTGACAATTCTTCAGGTAAGGCTATACAGGGGAAATTGGAATTAAAAGCCTGTCTCTAATGATAATCTTTCTTAAAAAAAAAAAAACAAACAAAAACAAATCCTGAGGCCATTTTTTTGATGATTTACACAAATCCTACAGCCTTTTGTATATATCATTTGAAGATTCCTCCTGAAGTAGTGGTTAAATGGAACTTCTGCACAATTTAATTGCATTGCACTCCAAAGCCTCCCATTCTTTTTTCTCATATTGTATTGAATTGTTACACGTCAAAATGTATTGTATCTTTCATCTTTTCTGCATCAAATCATCCAGTCCATAACAACATGTACAATGAATTACTGTCTGAAGGAGAGACACAGTACACTAACTTATATAGCCATAGAAGAATATAACGTAATATAATCTGCGTTACAGTATCAGAATCAGAAATAATTTATTGATCCCCTAGGAGAAACTCTTTAACACACAAGTTACTCAAGTTTTGAAGAAAAAGGAAAGCTAAAAGTTGGAAAAAATAAGACGATGAGACGGAGCTACGGCAACAGGCAGCATGCACTATCTTCAGTGTCAGTAAGGGAGGCATTTATACATGCTATCTTCACTATATATGCCTGCTTTGTGCATAAGTTGCTGTGTCTATGGGTGCGGGTGTGTGTGTATGAGAGAGAGCACTCTTGGCTGGTGTGAAGAAATAAAGATTTATGTGTCCGTATGTGTGTGCATGTGAGAAAGAATTAGAAAACAGACAACATATTCACAGCTGCCAAGATACAATGCATAAACACTCAACCCTCTGTACACAAATATGTTTTGTTATGGTGAGAACATTGTGCTATTGATGCTTTGCATTGCTCAAGCATTATCACTCATGTGATAATGTCACTCATCTGCTCACAGCACATGCATGATGAATTCGATGTGTGGAATGTAATCACTGTGCAGGGCTACCTAGTTTATGCATTTGATGTAATATTATAATATATAGTTGTATCTGCACATCCTGATTTTGTTATAGCCCCCAGAAGCCCCCCCCCCCATCTTTAAATAGTAAGTCTTTACATGCATGTACATGTGATCACAGAACGAGAGTAACAACATGCAAAATGCAACTATTTTATTTTTACTTAGCAGTTTATTTTCGAATAGAAGTGTATAGGCTTTGTAAAGGCTTCGGTCCAGTCCTACAGTCATCTTGTGACACAGAGACAAACTTATCATGTCACAGGTCAGCCAGCAATGACTTATCTTTTCTGCCAAACAGAAGGAAGCATGTGACCCAATACCACACTAAAATTACTTACTTGCCCTTTTCCACTTCTCTCAGTTCAATTAGTGATGGGAAGATGCATCCTTACAGTTTCATGTTAATACTGAGTGATTTGTTTGAAATAAGTGATTTGTAACTGTACTTTTCTCAATTAGTTTGCTCGATGAGACTTACACTATTTTTTCTCCAACCTGTTCTGTGTTTGTTGGTCTCCGCTTTTCCCTCTCCTTCTTTCCATCCCTCTAGATCTCACTCCCTGTTGCGTGGAGAATTGAACAAATCAAATTACTTGTTCTTCCATGCTGTTAATGTCATTAGATTTTGAAGGACAATCACATAATACATCACGGTTATAGCCGTACCTCCAAAAATAATAGGCACTGCTGTAATTGTTTCTATAATGCACGTTTGTAGTCACATTGGTAGCTCCATCTTTATACGGCTACATATTTTGCTGCAGGCTTTTCCCACCCTGTTTCTCTATTCATGAAATTGTTGGATGAAAACATGGAATCAATTTGTTTCAATTATTTTTTACCACCTGTGAAAATATCTGTGTAATCCTTGGTCATCTCCAAAAACACCTCTTAGGAGGTGTATATATGGAAGGTGTTGCATTTTGAGGGTGTGTTGCTGAAGGGCCCAGTAGAGTGATGTCAAATGGTTGTCACCAGTCAACCCTAACAAAGGGCACGTTTCAGCCACATTTTTCGTCAGATCAGATATGATTCCATTTTAATCAATGCAACCGTCTACTGGCCGAATAACAGCTGGCTGGGTTTACATGCATAACTGCTTCAAGTCTAATAAATAAATAGACTAGCATCCAAAGTAAACCATGGCATCCATGTTTATGCTATAACTGTCGTAAGGGGTGCTATATAGAGGTATGTGGACCCAAAAGCAGATGACGAGGAAGCAGTCTCAGGGTAAAATAGCCGGATGACTACCGTGTTTATTGTGGGGTGGTATGCAGGCAAGTACGAGCAAAACAGTAAGCAGACAGGTAATAAGCAGACAAAAGGCAGATAAGTACCGGCTAGCATAGGTGAAAGCAGGGGAGTGAATCCAAGGTGGGAACACAGTTCACAGGGGAGCAGGCAAAATCCAAAAAAGGTCCACAGGAGAACAAAAAATCCAATACAAACTCACAGTAGATACACTTGGCAGGAACAACACCATGTGTACAACGATGATCCAACACTGAAAAAAGAAAAGACCCAGACTAAATACCCTAGGGGAGGTGAGACAACAAGACACAGGTGCAAACAATCAAGGGAGGACCAACTGCTGTTTTCAGAAAAAATAAATAAATCTGATAAACCCCACTGTACACTACATTGCCCAGCACCAAATGGCAGAGAGACAAAGTTAGCGACTAGCTGGTGAAAGTGGCTAAACAGCCAGATATTTTTCTCAGGATTTGGTAGTAACCAAAGCAGAGCTAAAAGGAGAGTTATTGGACTTACATTAATCAGGTGGACACAAACACAACTTCAAATGAATAATGTTGCTAATCTGTGTCTGCTCAATGTGTAAATAAGCCAGTGTTTGATAACATGTTTACCATGTCAACTTTTTAAGTTAATGATATGTTAATTGTGCTGTCCCCAAGTGGCCAAGAATGTAATTAATGCACAGGTTTACAGTTTTTTACGATTGCTTAAGCACAATTTTGAAAACAGGGCCCGGTTTGCCAAAACACTACACACAATTAACACAACCCTACACCAAAGTAGCACAACACTTCAGATCATTTGCAAAATGGAACACTTTTGTCTAAACTATACACAACTTTATAAAAACAATATTTTGTTACCATACGAAACACACACATTTCATATGACTTTAATCTGTTTGAACCAGTTACACACTGCTGTTGCTAACCTAAAACACTTTTAACAAGTCTAATTCTCAGTGATTAGAGTACTGTAAATGAAGCACACAGAGAAAGTGCAACTATAAAATAGTTCACCAAACACTACACAAGACCAATGCCGTAGACTTAGGAAAATATCATTGATTTCTCTCCATATACCCAAATCAGTCAACATGGAGAATCACAACAAAACATGTCCCAGTTGTCATGCTACTACAGTAGTGTGCATAACACTGTTAGCTCAGCAAACAGACAAACGTAAAATACTGTATCCAGTACAGGTTACAATTAAAGTAAATAATAACAACAACAAACATAAAAAA
The DNA here is from genome assembly GCF_020085105.1 of Siniperca chuatsi. NCBI lineage: Eukaryota > Metazoa > Chordata > Actinopteri > Centrarchiformes > Sinipercidae > Siniperca > Siniperca chuatsi. The sequence goes on from NC_058050.1 coordinate 19,019,810, forward strand.
TCAAGCAATATCCTCATTAGCAAGACAACGCGGGAAGAACCGCCTTCAATGTCAAATCCATCCTTGCACAGCTGCGGCGTCGACTTGGTCACAGGCGTCCTCCATGGCCTGAATGAGGGGTACCTGAGCCTGGGGCTGGAGATTGTAAACCTTCCACCTCCATGCAGAGAAAAACTCTTCGATAGGGTTTAGAAACGGAGAGTATGGTGGAAGGTATAGTACTGTCAACTGTGGATGGTGTTGAAACCAGTTCTGGACCAAAGCAGAGTGGTGGAATGACACATTGTCCCAGATGACAGTGTATTGTATCTGGTGGATTTCATTACCTGCTGTGATGATGTGGTGCAATCGGTCCAAAAATGCGAGAATGTGAGGTGTGTTGTAAGGGCCCATTTTGGCATGACGGAGGAGAACCCCATGCTGTGAAAAGGCAGCACAAAGGGTGATGTTACCTCCACGTTGCCCTGGGACATTGATTATAGCCCTGTGGCCAATGATATTTTTGCCTCTCCTTCTTGCTTTTGTGAGGTTGAACCCTGCCTCATCAATATATATGAATTCATGCAAGATTTCCTCAGCATCCATCTGCAAAACTTTCTGAAATACAGTGAAACATTGTGCGCACAACATTGTGTAGTTCAGGATAGGTCTAGTATATTACAGTCAATGCAAAAAAAAAGTAATGTGTGGAGTATGCAACATCACAGTGCTAAAGTGAACAATACAAACCTCCACATACTCATGCCGCAGCCGTTTGACCCTCTCTGAATTCCGCTCAAAAGGCACTGGATAAAGTTGTTTCATTTGAACCTGATGTATTTTCAGGATGCGTGCCAGTGTTGACTGAGAGACCTGATAGACATTATTGAAAATGGCATGGTCACCCATAATGTTTGCTAGTAGTTCTCTGAGCCTGATAGCATTATTGGCCAAAACCATGTTTATTATTTCTCTCTCTTGTTCTTGCGTGAATATGGGCCCCCTTCCTCCTTGTCCTATGAGAATAATACATGTAACTTACTGTACAATGTCACAGGAAGGGGTATCACAAGTGCTGATATGGTGCATACAATAAGCGGCTGATTACTGTAACTGTAGACAGATCATCTTTTACCTGTTTTCCTGTCGAAAAGTCCTTATGACAGATGCCACTGCATATCTGCTAAGATTTGGCTGAACTCTCAGTCCAGTCTCCCTCAGTGTCAATCTGTGGTTCACAACATGGTCCACTAGTGCACGAATGTCATTTGATAAGTTTGGTCCTCTTCTTCTTTGTGCACGTTCTCCTCCTGCTTGAGGTCTTCCTCGGCCTCTTCCTCTACCTCCTTCTCCTCCTCTGTGTACTCCTCCTCTCACCCTCACTCTTCTTCTGACTCAGGTGAACCTACCTGCTGCATTTTTATAGTGCTTAAACCTGATTGGTGTGTCTACAATTTAGCAATCATTTGTTTGTGCACCTGATGGCTGTGTTTAACAGATTGGCTCATAGGTGTGGTAATTTGACAATCAGTGCTTTGGAATTGCAAGGAAGTGACATCATGATATACTTCTGTGTCTGATGTATACAAGTGTGTTTAGTGTTTTGCAAATCACTGTGTGTAATGTTTTGCAAATAGTGTGAAGCTGACAATGTGCTTACAGTTGTGCAAATCTAGCCTTGTGTTTTGCTGCTTGAGTGTAAGGTTTTGCTAATTGTGGGAAAAGTTTAATTTTAGTGTGTAAGCAATCGTAAAAAACTGTAAGTACGACTTATTTTTTCCTTTCTACCTTCAGTTTTATTTAATCTTAAATGTAATTTAAACTAGAATATATCTGTCTCATCTGTTTGATATATTTACTATGTTTGTTGACCAAATTGTCTGAAATGTGTTCTAATAAAGAATACATGTCACAAGAAACACCTTTCAAAATAATGCAGTCAAAATTAAGTCAAATCAGACAACCCAATAACACAAATACTATATTGCACAATAGAAAAATCACAATACAAAACAAGGCTGTTGGTATTTTGCTCACACGTCTACTGTAGGAAAGGCCACTTTATGCTCTATTTCAGGTGGACCATTCCCTCTGTGGCAGAGAATGGACCAGAACAAAACAGTTGTCTGGTGCTTTGAGCGCCCACCCTGTTCCTCCATGAGCCCATATTCCACACAGCGGGCTGTGAAATCATTTTTGGTCTCCCTTGGAAGACAGCCCCCCATGAAGAAATCAATAAATTCATGAGCATCCAACATCCACATGAAAAGAAAGGATGTGGTGAAAACAGAGTGTGATAAAGAGCAAGGGGAGAGAGAGAGTGAAAGACCAAAAGAAATGAAGAGGAAAAGCAGGGGAGGTAAACAGAGAGACAGACGTGGCAAAAGAGGGTAGAGAGAGTAAGAGAAGAGAAACTGGACAGGCAGTAGCAGAGGAGAGGAGAGGAGACAAATGAATGCTGAACAGCAATGTGAGCGCTTGGAGGGACTCAGCATGAGTCTGGTCTGAACCCCCAACCGATTCAGCATCGGAAGACACAGACATAGGTATATCAAAATGCTTCGGTTGCTCGCACACACTTGCGCACACACACACACACACAGAACGCACACAAGCACACACCTACACATACTCACACGCAAACACATTAATACATGCACACATATGCATGCACTCTGCTTTTGATGTACATTCTGATCTTCACACATGCACATGTATGAACATGAACACACATATGCATGCGCACACACACACACACACGCACACACACACAGCTGCTCCATTCCTTCATTCTGCTCAGCCCAGCTTCTCACTCTCCCTCTACTCCCTGGGAGCTTTGGAGCTTTCCATCTCTTTGCACTGACTTCTTCTCTTCTCATCTTCTCCCCACTTCTCAACCCCAGGATGTAGCACCCCTAACCCTGGCACAGTACAGGATATGTAGCTTAAGTGCAGTAGGAAAGATAATGTCCCCCACGCAATGTGAAAGTGCTCATTGATTCTTACATAACATATTACATAGTGGATTGCCTCAAGCTATATCTTTGATGATGAAAGCTATTCACTATTACTTTGAATTTGAATGACTTTATGATGATAGTGTTTCATTACAATGTACTGTAAGATATTTTGTGATACTGAAACTGGGTCGTTACATCAGCAGTGGGTTTGAAAAGCATTTATTTAGTGAATATTTTAACTTTTTGACATTTTTTTTCATATAATTTCACACTTTATTCTTATTAATAAAGTGTTTGGTGGCTTTAGAACAACCTTTATGTTAGGATGTTCCTGGATAATTAATGCTAGGATACTTAAAATGTTTCTTGAATTTGATTGGAGTTCACCTGTAACAAATTCAGTTGATTGGACATACTTACGGTAGACAAGTGCACTGTCTAAATATAGTTCCATCATTGACAAGTCTCCTACAGCTGGTGGTCTGGCTAGACTGAGAAAATATACAAAAAATGGCTATTCATTGTGCCACTCAACAGTCTGTAACTTCATCAATCTGGCCTTTATGGTGTAGTGGTGTGCTATTAGGCACATGACATCATGCCAGGAGGAAAGCAGCCCTTCAAAGGACAGAAGTCTTTGGCCTGAATTCCAAGCTATGGTAAAATCTAGGTATACAGTTCACTACCTGGTTAATTCCATTTGTCTAGTGAAGGATTGGAAGACGGACAGTCAGGATGGATTGAGCAATGAATGGACCCCATTACAGAGACATCTTTGCAAACCTTCGCCAAGGAGCAGACCACCCCAGGCTGGCAAAAAAAAATCACTTTGCGGGAAGACAATGACCAGAAGCACAGAGTTTAGACAATGCGGGAGTGGCTTTAGGACGATACTCTGTTCTTCAGTGACCCAGCAAAAGCCTGGACTTACCCCTGTGAAAATGTCTGAAGAGACTTAAAGATCACAGGTGACACATGCTCACCATCAAATCTAACAGGGCTTGAGAGAGTCCGCTGGGTGGAATTGTAGAAAAAAATCCCCAATTTAAAACCACGATCCAGGTGTGCAAAGCTGCTAGAACCATACAGAAAAAGAAACAAAGCTATAAATTAGTGCCAGTGATGGTTCTGCAAAGTACTGAATAAAGGGTCTGCATATTAATTCCTTAATATCAGTATTTATCATTTATTTCTTAACTTCATATGGTGTATTACTTGAGGGGGCACAAAAAAGTAAGTAATGGTGAGATAATCATGATGTAATGATGGACTACTTCGTAACTACTCAGTATGATGTATCACTTTAGTTGGGGGGTGCACAAAAAGAGTAACTATTGATAAAGTAATTAGTAATGAATGAGTCGTTACTAGTTTGTACTGCTCAGTGTCTGGTTCAGAGTTGATCAGGAAGACTCATGAAGAAAGGGGTCATTATTGCGATTCACAGATATTTATCAACTAATCGTTACCTAATGATTCAATAGTATAATATCTCCCAGTCTGTTTTCTAGTAATTCATCATCATTCAGGAACTACTTATTAACAATTCATTAAATATCAGTTCGTTCCTGATTCGTTCCTCACTTGTTCCTTATCTCTATAAACAGATATCTGCATATGAATGCAGAATCTGTATTATGGTATCGGAAGCATTCTGGTTTCCATTTGTAATCCGTTTGTAGTCCGAACAGTATTGACGAATCAAATTTGAGCGGGCTTTGGTTGCATGCAGGTAAACAGTCCGTGTGGAGAGCAAAAGAGTTGGAACGCATTGGCCAAAATGCAGTCTCGGAACCCACTGGCTCTCGTCTTACGACGATTTATCTTTTTGTCAATCTCGGAACCATAGAGATTAGCTTTTTTAAATTTATCTGCATTCAAATTGTCGTCAGACAATAGCCGATGGGTTCAAAGATTGCTAATCGTACAGTAAACAATAACTGGCGCACGGAAGAGGAAGTCTCCATTCGGATAATGGATAATGTTCCTTTGTTATCATTTAATCAATTCAAAGGAAGCATCATCCGTCATCAGCTTAACCCAGTCAGTGAATTCTGGTTGAGTCTGACTCTTCCAGTGGTGAATAATTATTCTATCTGCAGTGATGAAGCCTGTCAGTGCTAAACCAAATTATGCTTTAATCTCCCAGTACACAAAGTTGGGGAGATTCTGGTAAAGGTTTTTCAAGCCATTCATCCAGTTTTCCAATGGCTACTCAGTATTTTGTGTACCGTATTGTAAAGTGTTAAATGATATTATTTTGAACATTGCATTTGTGCATAGCATCATATACAATTACAACAACATTTCTAGAATACACAGTCATACACAATCACATACAGTACATATGCTGCACCTATCATACTGTTAACACCTTAGGGTTAGTGGTTTTTGTCATGCTGATCTATGTTCCATCCATAACTTTAATTAAGACTGGGGCTCTGCAACTCAGTAGGTGCTCTGTAGACACCACTGTGACACACACAGACACACACAATAATGCCATTGCCCAGAAGACACACACACATGCAGAAGATGCAATACTGTCTATGCACCACTTTGACACACAGAGAGACACACACATGCATTTGTTTTACAGTAAATGCACAGTGCATATGCTTGTTCACAAGCAGGATGCAAATGTACATAGACACACACACACACAAATGCGCACAGGGTGACTGAGTTAACAGGTCTACACAGATGCACCAGGAAGCAAATCACCATAATTATTCCACCACAGGTGCCTATTGGCCACTGAAGGCAATCACATGACATCTCCTCACAGTCTTTGACATGTGATTGGTTAATATGGTTCATTATGTGACACGAAGATGACAGATCAATAATTATAGTGAGGGGGAAAGGAAAATGTGCATGTTTGTGTGGTGTTGGTGGAGGTGGTAGGAGCATTATGGTTGAAGAGGAAGAGAGGGAGAGAGATTTTAAGTTATTGAATAGAGGGAGAATAAAGGTAAAGGCATAACACATGGTTAGTGAGGGCATTTACAGTATGTGATGACTGACACATGAGTAGTTGAAAGCCCACATAGAGTGACACTGTGAAAGAAAATGAGATGGAGTCATACTATAATAGGAAAGAATTTTAATCACAATATGCGTTGGCTGACTTGCAGACATAGAAAAGGGAAAACAGAATATTAGATGATTAATGAGGTGATGTGTGATGACTGATTCTCTGTGATTCCTTGTGAAATAGAGAGAGAAAGCAGGAACAAAAAGGAAGAATTAAGTCTTTAATTAACAAGACTGAATTGATTCGTATTCACTCACACATTGAAACACTATGAGAATTAGAGAGATAATGTAGAGAAAAATATTAATAAGGATATGGATTGATTGAGAAAAAGTAGTATAAGTAGCTGTGCTGCATCAATGATAATGTTGATTCATTTAAACATTTCATATTTGCATGTCCAATACAAATTACTAATGTAACATAAAATGACTGAACAAAACCCTAACCCTGATTTATGTGACATGATGGTAAAAATAAACATTTTAATAACACATTGATAGGGGGTGTAAATTTGTGTGATTTTATTTAAGTATTTACTTGTCAAGTCAGAAGAGGAGTGAGTAGGATAAATTAATCCTTTCTTCTGCATCCAACATAAAAGTGCTGAAATGATTCTTTTACAGTATGCCTGCTTCCAAAGGTCGTGTCTGCCCCCCTCAGGCTGGCAAACAAATAACACCCATGCAAAGTTATTAAGTCAGTCCATTGTCTGGCCTCAATGCCACCATGATGTCATGGCAAATGAGTAGGACAGATGAGATTATTTATCCATTATTTGTTTATTAAGATTCTCCCTGGGGCTATTGTTGTAAGTCATTGTAGGCTTAGAATTACACGAAAGATAAAACAAGAAAGTGTTTCAAGCTCTTGACATCGAAAGGTGAAATATGAAGTTGTCTGAAAAGTTCTCTTTTCATGGATTGACTGACAGCATGCAGGGTTAGGGTGAGAGCAGTAAAGAGTATGCTCAAATGTTTCTTTGGTCACATGGCTAATAACCTTTCAATGGGATTAAAATCAGTGCCAGCTGTGTATTTGTTTAACCTCAGTTTTATTTTACACATTGTCCAAGTCACTGGCATTGATGGTAGTCTCTTGAAGACCTTTCCCATCCAAGCATTGTTTCTTTGCTTTCTAGCTGTTGCCTGAGAATAATTACATTCAAGCTCATTTTTAAATCTGAAAAGTCTGAATAGTATGAATAGCAGTTTAGCAGTTGCATATCAAACCAGTTGGATCATCTAGGGATAGATGCATTGTAAAGTGTGTGAATCCCTGTAATGCTCCATAAATGTATGAATTTGATAAAATGTAGAGCTTCTGCTACATAATTGATTCTTCAAAGACACTAACACATTACAAGGCAGTGATTTATTCTGAAGTACATTCCAATTTGTAAATAAATAAGTAAATATAACAGACGCATGCCTTGCTTTAAAGCTTTGCAATAACGAAGAACTAAAGCCACTGCATGTAGAACACCTTGGAGCCACAATCACAGTAGAGAAGCAGTTTGTTATATTTACCATGACACAATTCAACTTCACAGATGGAAGAGGGTTGATAACAAATAAAGTGAAATACCAAAATAAACCTTTTTATGAGCATATATTCAAGGTTTTGGTAGAAGCAACCATTTCTATTAGGTATTGTTGGCCCAGTCCATTTTTACTGTTGGTCATTCTTTCAAAATGAAGATTCTGTTTTATTTTGGGTTTTGCATATTTTTGTTCGTCTTCTTGGTACTACTCAGCTTTCAATCTTTTGTTAAGAATGTAACATTACTGCCATATTACATATGTTTAGCAAGTTTTGCTTTTGTGAATGACAATAATAATGTTTGAATAGATTTCTACTATTTCTACTTTCCTCCTGGTTAGTTGATGGTTTTCACTTTAGAGATTTGACATTTTTGTAAAATCTCTTCCATTAATCTATTCTGTGAACCTGGAAATGACATGTAGTGGTTGGGCTGTTGAGAAGACAGGGATGCATTGAGAGAACGCCACCTGTTTTGAATTTACTGAATGGCTATTCAGTTATTCATTCAGTTGCTTTTAGATGAAGGATCAGGAGCTATTGATGGCATTGTACATGAAGGAAACTTACAAGGATAGCATCAGGGGAAACCACATAACATGTTTTATTATTATTATGTTTTATAGTATTATTAGGTCTACTATAATTTCCAAATAACCACTCTCCTCTCCTTTGGCCTTTAGGTATCTATAGTCATTGCAGTCATTTTCTAAATAATGAGGTCCTTTTAAACACATTATTATGCTAAAACAAACATAATTAGGTCAGATACACATCTCAAATAATGGACATCAGGAATGACACAGTGAATAGCCACACAAACTAAATATTTCTGCTGCCAAGCTAAATGTCCTTTTGCTGAGAAGTGCCTGCAAATTGATGGCAAAGTTTTAATAAATTAATAGTCTGTCCCCAGGCTAAAACCCACGGGTGTAAAGAAATACTGGGAAAATAATGCTTTCTAATGGGAAGGGAATGCTAAATTATGCAAATCAGTCTCTGAGCCATTAATGGACATATTATTTTTTCATAAATTGGGGGGTCTCTCTCTTTTCCTCTTCTCTCTTATTAAGGCCGTTTGGCATGGGCCTCAAATCTATAGGCGAGGTGTGTTTAAGTTTATTGCTCCTCTCTCTCCTGTTATTCTGGCCTGTTTTGGCCCTAATGAGAGATACATTATTACAAACTTCTTGGAATGATATTAACATTTAATAGGGGACAATAAAGTACATTTGGGACACAGTATCTGATGTGACAGAGCAATTAGGACTATGTTTTATGAGTGTCTTATTGTCTTGAAGTGTGATCTACACTGTGGAGATTTGCTAATTTGGAGCAGGGCACTAACATCCTGGGCCATATCTTGGGTGGTGCGGCTCTTGAGAATCGTATGAATTGCTGGCAGTGTTCTTTTGCTGCTTCACTTTGTCTTAAATAGATTTTTAACACATCATGACAAAAGAAGAATTTCAGGGCAAATGTGGACATGTCTGATTATTTTGTTTCCTGCTGTCTTTCCCCATTCAAAGATTAAACAGTTGTAGCAGAATTATGTTTAACTGACTCCTGTTGCCTTGCTGTAGCTTTTGTGTGTGTGTGTGTAATTTCACTTTGATTCTCTTTGCACTGCCAACACACAATAACGTAACTGGCAAATTGTGACTTCAACTTTTTGTGTTTAAAATGGCATGACCAAAACTGTTCTAAAGGGCAAGTCTATAATAAAATTTTCCAAGATTCTTTTGTCAAAAATACTATATATCCATGCTGGGAAAACATTGCTATCTGAAATTCCAGTGGTAATACTTAGAAGCAATGACAATTTAAAAGCAATTGTTTTTGGATGCATTCTAACTTCAGTACTAACACATACTATGCTTATCTTAAATACCAACAGCCAACATGGTAGAGATGCTATTATCATTATTATAGATTATAAGTTATATTTTGGAACAAACTGTTCATTTATGGCTAAACTGATTTTGATTACTAATATCATATTGATTGGTAGTTACAGTGTCAAAGAGATGAATGTTTGGATGAAATAAATATTAAATGAAATGTTGTTTACCAGAACCGCCATACACTTTTCCAAAGATGGCTTGTCAACGAAACCACAGTCTAAAAAAATGTTTCAACTTCATAGAACTTCTACATTCTGAACAAAATCACTTCAAATTCTTTTCATACCATGTGCTGCATATGGATGTTGCCTTGTGAATGTATGTTTTTCAACCTGTGAAATGGCGTCTGTAACCATACTGGACAGTATGTGTGTGGGATATACTAATGTGTGTGTGCTTGTGTGTGTGTATCTTTAGTCAATACACCTTTTCCTAAACCGCTTACAGACCGTGTGTGTGAGTGTGTGTGCATACACATTAATGTGTCCACCAAAAGTGTCAATATGTGTGCTTATGATTTTGTGCTGTGTGTGTGCATTTGCGTGTGTGTTGTTGCATGTGTGCCGCTTACCCACTCACATCTTCTGCTGAGGTGTCTTTTGGGTGCTCTTAACAGACGAAAACTGTAACTACATTCAGACTTAGCTCCATAATCTAGCCATGGCAGAACAAACCCAATTGGACAGTGGGACGCTGAACACAGGAATCTGTAATCCTCCACCCAACAGATAATTAGTCTCTCCACTGGCCCTTGGATGACTCCACAGAGTGCCCCCACTCACCTCTTGTCTTTGCTGTTGGCTGCTTATGCACATTTCAGATGTGTGAGAGGGCTTGTTGAAATTTGCTGTATGTTTCTGGTGCATATTTTTAAAGATGTGAGTGATATTTTTAGAGGTCAGGGGAAGATTACGTGTTTGTATTTATTAAAAGTATCTGTGTGTGATTGCAAGCATGTCTATTTTTAGTTTTGTTTCTATATAAATCTTGAATGAAGAAGGGGACAAGTTCAGTGTGGCTGAACTTTGATCTGCAAAATAACAAGACTCGCTAATATCCAACACATTTTAGACAGATGGCTGGGGTTCACCTTTGTTTAGGAAGTAATGGTGATATCATCTATCTATCTATCTATCTATCTATCTATCTATCTATCTATCTATCTATCTATCTATCTATCTATCTATCTATCTATCTATCTATCTATCTATCTATCTATCTATCTATCTATCTATCTATCTATCTACTTAATTTATGTAATTTTGAATTGTTTTTATTTTATTTCAAAAATCATCTCTTTGTATCATCATATAAATCACAAGTTTGTGAAATGCTAATGGTAGCTGACAAGTCACTGAATAACTCCAGTCACTCCTGGAAAGAGGACTCTCTAATAAAAGGGTTTTGGTCTCAGGAGAACATCCTGATTAAATGAAGGTCAAATTTACCACCAAGGAGTTGCAAGTAAACTTGTAACCTGCCATTTCTGGTCGGACCGTACCTTTAGACGCTATACTGTTTTGAATAACCAACAAATCGCCTGTTTAATAACTTTGCAGCATATTCATATTAATGTGTAAAGGTGTTTGGAGTATTGGTAATCTCCAGTCTACACAACCCAAGTGGTCCCTCTATTGTTATTCTCAAATCCTGCCCTCTTTGAAACCTTCATACAAGCTACTGATAGATGTTGTTGGCAAGAACATCTGGTGAGCCTGCCTGTTCACAAACTGATAGGAGCAGAAAGGGAAAAGAGTTCTGCTGCTAGAACACACAGCCCAAGCAAGGTAGTGGAATGGTGGAGTAGAGATATACTATTGAGTAAGAGTAGCACTTGAAGGACAGGCAAAAGTCAAACCAAGGGGGCATTTAATTACATTAAGCCAAATGTGAATTGTAATTTCAGTTATACATACAACATCCTAAATCTACTAGACAGAAATTGACTAATTACTCATAATTCAAACAAGTAACTACCAACAGAAGGAGGGATAAGAAACTTACTTTAAGTCATTTTATAGCAGTGTTTTTCCATCTGGGTCTTCAGGATCGCTGCTACTTTTTATTCATGTCATCTAATCAGGGAATGATTTACACCTGGGATGCCAGGTAAATGACATTAATGAATCAACTAAGTGATAGAACAGAAATCTAGCAGTACTCTGTCCTGAAGATGAGAACTGACAACCACTAATTAACAGTATACAGACTATAACAGTAGGCTATGTGACAAGAATCATGGAAAGGTCCTTTGAAGTCAGTTTTTTTTTTTTTCAAAACTATTTTGATAAAAAAAATTTGGAAAGTTGTGTGTGTTGGCATACTGAGGTAAAATGACAAATGAAATGGTAGCTACTATAACTTCTGAAAGAAAGTGGGGGCCTTGTTGATTGTAGCTTTAGTCATCTCTTTAGTCATGCAAAACCTCCTATAGAATAACATTAGCAATGCCCCTAGCTTTATAGTACCAGCAGCGGATGAATCCACAGTAATTTGAAGTAGAGCTTGATAGTAATTGAGAATGACTTCTGGATGGGAGCTGAAACGTCTTGATTCTGAAAACAGTGTCCAGATGACTACGACTGAAACCTTTTCTACAATAGCTTGATAGTTTACATATTTAAAACAGTATTTGTGTGTAAATATTGCTGAATCTTTCTGAGTTGCATCCCATTTTACTTTCCTGGAATAGTGATACTGTCACATGCAGAAGATGCAGAGACATGCTTTTCTTGCTCTCTCAAAGATATCTGCTTCTCTATTGATTTCTTCCACCCTGGGCCAACTATATGCCTTGGCTGTGAAATTAGTAATGCGCATCGTCACGCATCCCTCACAATCATCAGGAGATTGGGATACTGGGATACGTGCTGGCTGTACCTCCGAGCGTAACACATTTGCATGAACCCTCATGTGAGTTTAATGAAAAAAGTCAAATTGTAAGATGAACTACTCTGGAAAAGTGTATTGTACAATTTGGGAGAATGCCTTCGTAAAAACTGTGATGTACAAAGCTTTGTAACCTAGACCTTGTTATGTGATGAAAGTTTTGTTTTGAGATAGCACTTTGGGATTGTTATGCATTACTCTACTCTTCTTATTTTTGCCCACCTTTGCTATGAAAAGCTCAAATTATATGCAGGTTATAAGTCTTTTTGTTGTAGTTTCACTGCTAAAAAAAAAACAACCATTATGAACAACAAAGTGCCGACTTGGCGGGCTCACAGAAATTAGCCTCTCAGAGACGTGATTATGTCTGTGCAATCTTCACTGGTCCTTAAACCAATACTGAATTACTCAACCTCATTAGGTGTGTGAATGTGTGTGAGATTTTCATGATGAGGCTTTATAGCAATGAGAAAATAATTGGCATTTCAGTTATGATCAGGCTGGGGGCTTACAGTGGGGAGATGGCTTCCAGTCTGATTTACACTTCAAGAAAAGTGCATAGGTAGAAGAAAAAACACACCATGTCTTTGATCTGGCTCATCAACAAGGCTCCTGGAGGGCAATTCCCACAGACAGACAAGACAGACATTTCACTATATAGGTTTACTCAAAATGAAGACAAAGCTAAATCAAAACATGGGGATGCAACATTGTGAATGGACACATAACCTATAAATATACCAACAAAATGTATACACAGTATGTATTGCACATTTTCTGTTGCAATGTTACCCAGAATATGCATTTAACAAAAATACACATATGCTTTTTGATGTTATATTTGTTCACAGTACACAGTACTTTTCTCCCTGAAAAACATTTAAAAACTGACAGTGTAAAACAATCTGTATATGGGGTTAGCTCAAATACATTTTCTTCAGTCACTGCCATGTGAACAAACTCAAACAGATGCTTTTGTCATTCACAGTGCTTCATCATTTAATGATTCCTTTTCCTTTAGATCAAATTAGGCAAAGCACTAACTGATTGTAATGGAAATGAGGTGACCACTATTGTCATAAGCTGCCATTGACGTGTGGCCCCAATCTCACTGTCTTTACGCTGATGGCTAATTGTTGGTCTGATTGCTTGGCCTTCCAGTGCTGTGGTTTTCATGCTAATAAGCTAATTATTGAACAACAATGTAATCTCAAATAATTCAATTACTGTAGACACTAATGAACACATAGTCCAATAACAAGCGTTTGATATTTCAATTCTATTTGCATCTGTACTTGACAGTTAGGGTCTGTGTTCACATGCTCAGTTTGCTGTAGATGTGATTTTATGGCAAATGGTGAGGTTAGAGAAACATGCCCTGTAGAAAGTTGTATCTTGGCTTTTATCCATGTGCAGTATTTTATGTATGTATTATGTATGTACAGGTTATCATGCTAGTCCCACTTTTTTTAACTTTGAAAATGGTCTGGTTGACTGCTTCTTTAAAAAAAACAGATGCAGCGTTGTGGTAAACATACTCTTATATGTATGGGTTTTTCCATGATATTCCCTTAACAAACTTGAAGCCCATTGAGCTTGCAGTAGTTGTGGTTTCTGTGGCAAATTGCATGGATAAAAGACTGTACTGTATACTGGCCAGAGAAACTACTACAGTTCTTTCTTACATCCAGTTGTTTGGTGCCATTAGTGCCAAGTGAGATACTGACCACTGTGGCCACTGCCACTCTTGGTGGCATAGCCTGATACTGTAACTGTACTCCTTGCTGTGATACTGCCACAAATACCTATGTCTAAAAATCCCTTTGAACGTTCCCTGTGTTTACAGAGTTAGGCCGTGTTCAGAATGACTTTGGCGCTGCATGACAAAAAACGCAGCCCTCTCATTTCATTCGAATGGAGCCAGTCCGCGGGTGCAGTTTGTGCGCCAACACAGAGGGCTCTGGTGAAAAAATGTCGGCCAATCAAATAGATGAAAGCATACATTTCTGGTAGACTACTCTGTGACAAGAATGCCATTTTTCTGTGGTTTACTTTGCGATAGTAATGACAAAAGATACGATTGTTGCCGTCATGATGACTTTCCGAAGATGTTTGTATTATAAACTGCTGTGCAGTGTTTTGGCATCTGATAAGCCTTTAAGCACATTAATCTGTTACTCAAACTGGACTTCCTGTATCATATTTCATTGTCTCACTGTCACCTTAAATAGCCCCTTGTGTTGTTTAAACACAGGGATGTTTTCAGTCTGAATGCCTGCTTAGGGTTACAATTCATAGATGTATTTACCATATGAACAATATTACCTATGATGCTTGTGGGGAAGTGAAACATGTTTACCCAAAGATATTGGATGTGATTTAAATTGCTACAGACGATAGAAGTTTTGATTTTGCATTGTTCCTCTGTAAGTACCATGTCTTAGGAGGTCGCATGGTGTGGAACAAATGGCAGATACTAATGAACAAGCAAATGCTCAGTATTTACCATTGATGTGTTAGATGTAATTGGTGTACTGTAGATATTTTGTGAACTTGATCTTCATTGAGGCTACACTCTGTAACCTCACACATCCACCCCATAATAAGGTGGAAGGGGTCAGACCAGAGTTTAATAAGGATAAGATTCAAGCCCTTTCAAAAAGAGAACACATTCTCTGATTCTACAAAGCAGAACACTACCAAGTTAAAAAAAAAAAGTGTGATGCGTTATAAAAGCTCCTGTTAAAATTAAATAAATTTAGTTCCAATTTCCTGGCACAGAGGGATTTGGTGTCACAGAAGTTCATTTCATTGGCCTTTTGACATGACTACATCAAATGCTGAGGAATTCATTTTACTATTATTTGATGGGCAGACAGGATTCACAAGGCTGAGGGCTGCTGGCAAAGGCCAGCCAAAGCTTTATCTCTTATTTAAAGTCTGCAAGTCAATACTAGACAGAAAGAGAGAGAGAGAGAGAGAGAGAGAGAGAGAGAGAGAGAGAGAGAGAGAGAACGAAAAATAAAAAATAAAGAACGAATGAAACTAGAGAGTGAAAAAGAACTTCTGCAAAGAAATAAGCCAAACCAAAGAACAAGAACAAGACCAATAGCATGGTATATTTATAATGAAAGCAAAGGAAAGGGAGTGAGAGAGAATCTTCTGCTTTAGATGATGCCCTACCTCGCTGCTGGAAGCCAAATGAACATTCTGATTTTTTTTTTTTTTACCATAAAATGGACGATTCGAAGCGTTACTCTGACACAGGGAGAATTAAGCTGGTTTGACTGTGCTTAAGCTGAGTTATCACATCCCCCAGCCGGACACTACACACACAGGCTGGGCCCAGCAGAGAGGACAGAGGAAGAGGACTTGAAAGCAGGTGCAGTATTTCTATGGCATAATGCTGAGTTGAAAAAGACTAGCTGTCTGTACTTTAGGCTTTATTGGTCTCTGTCATACAAAGCACAGCCGGAGGCAGTCTTATCAGAGGTGGGAGGCGGGAGGGGGTGGTAGCAGTACTTACTGTAAGATAGTCTGGAGGTTCTCAGTTGGAATCAATGATCCTGCCTAAACTACACTCACTTTTTACATCCTCCATTCCATCAGTCTCCTTCAAACATCACCTTGTCATATACCTGTGCTATCAAAGGTCTCCTTTGCTGTTATATTATAAATATCCTTTGTTATTTTTTCCTTATAGCATTGCTCAAGACTATAGACTGCTAAGTACACTGTACAGCATTTTAAACCTTTTATATGTGGGAATGGGTTATTGTTTATTAACTTTAGCACCTCATGAAACATTAAGTGAGGCTGACAATTCCATTTTCCATCCATGGGTTGCTTTATTAGTGGCTCTTTTGGGTCTCACAGCTGAGGTCCCAGGTTTTAGCCAGAGGCCAAACAATAACCTTTATTTCATTCATTTCCAAGTTCATTCAGTTTTGACTGTTAATGTCGTGAATGGTTTCTCAAAACACAAGACTATAAGCATGCATGCATAACACTCGTACACACATATGCATGCGCATAAACACATACATGAGTAAAACCAACACATACATCCAAGCACAAGCACATGCTCCAGTGGTGGACAGAGAAGGTCAGTGTTTTGGTGATGGCTTGGTAAACAGCTCTGTAAATCATTAGTATCTCTTTTTTCAAGGTTATTTTACCTCAGGCCACTGATTTGAGCTCTATATATGAAAAGCTACAGTGACATGCACACACACACACACACCACACACACACACACACACACACACACACACACACACATTGAGGCACAAGCCATAAACATAATCCATTTAAGTATAAACCTCTCCTTTTTTTTTTGCTTTTATCTCCACAGTGTTGGGGCTTGATCCAAGATTAAATTTTTTAAACCTGCAACACCCACATCTCTGCACTCTGCGCTTCATAAATCAAACCCTCTATCATTCTCACCGGCCCAACACGTTTTTCCTTGGAAATGAAGACATAGTAGAATCAATTAGGTTTGATGGACCTGACGCTGCTGTGGTCTTTCATGTGCAGTGCAGTTTAGATTCTGTTATTGCTGTGAGAGCAAAAAGGAAAGTTTTATTATCACCGGAGTGTTCCATAATGTAATATTTGAGGAGACCCAGAACTCCTATGAAGGCCTGTTTCATTGCGGTCAGTGTCTTCAACCATCAACTTTACACACATCAGAAATAGCTCAGTGAAATGTATGAGAATAGAGTGCACTTTAAATTCCTATTTGGACCAATTTACCTTTTCCCTTTCTCTCCCTCTGATACCTTTATGATTGCGTTTATGTGTGTGGAAAAAGCACCTTCAGCCAAAAAGAAGTAGATTTGCGTCCTATGGGAGGGTTGCTGTGAAACGACATTGTATACTTTTCCCTTATGCCTGTTGATTTACAGTAATGGAAAGATCTAATTGACCATGGAAATATACAAAACCAAACCCACATCTAATATTGTCACTGCATTTTTCTTAAAATCTGCAGAGATTAAGTTGGTAAATCAAGTGTCATGGACAATCAAAAATATGCCTAAAGGCCTAATGTGCCCATGCTCAACCACTGATATGTACATATTTGCTGCACTAACGTCCCTGTGGTTTCATTGTTTCATTTCTCTTTTTTTCTGCAAAGACATGCTTGACTTTGAGAATATGAGAAGCTGACTATTAGCTTATCTGCCCTTGTCAGTGTTAGCCACTTTCAAACATTTGACCCATCCTTCTCTCATAATTCTAGCAACATGAGAAAAGACCCTTGACTTTGCCCAAACTGCCATAAGTACCTGTGACTCTTTACCTAACCATCTCCCTTGTGTAAAACTAGTCCACCAGAAAGTGGTTAAAAACAACATGTACAAATGCAAATTTAGACAAAAAAAAAAAAAAAATCAGTTAAAGAATTATAAAATGAAGTAAAAAAAAAACCCAACAAAACATGTCCATGTCACACTGGAGCAGAAAATAAACAGCCCTGCTTGACAGTGATACTGTGTTATAAATCATACATTAACATAAACTGATAAACTGATCTCCACCAGTCACTAGAGTGTAGGGATAAATGATCATTGTGCAGAATATTAATCAGCATGAAAAGATAATGTAAGTTGTTTTACCTAATGCTTTTTTACAGTGTTACCATATTAGAATGTTTGCATGTTAGACATGAAGCCATCTTTTCACTATTCTTGCTGGGTCTCTCCTAAATTATTTGATGATCTACATGCCAGCTTCAAAGCCATAGTCACATGATTCATACACAAACCAGGAATTATTATTCCAAGTGTATGTCTCTTTAATATCATGCACCAGGGAAATTATGAATTTTTATTACAACCACAGTCATATATTTGATTAGGTCATAAACATTACTTCTTTGTGCTTCTAGGTCTAAAAATGATTAACAGCCATTGGAGGAGCATTAATCATACCATTTAAAACAGTAATAAATATTACAGATATTATCTGTATATAATGTGTTATGTATCTTATTTATTGCAATTGTATTTTAAATTTAAATCTCAGTCTAATTATATTTGTCAGAATACACATCATATAAATATTTCACAGTTATGTCAGACAGGACAGAGGTCTGAATTGTCCACTTTCTTGACAAAGATGAAAAGAGAAGACAAGGTAAACTGATTAGCACCTTGACATACTGAGACAAGTCAAAATTTGACTTTTGAATTTTGACTAAAAACAGTAGAACAATTATAGAATAAACAGGCTTAAAGGCAACCATTTTGGGGCAGATAAACAATAGCAACCAGGTCATAACTATAGCAAATGTCAATATGTCAATAGGCAATCAATGTAACTTCCACTGTATGTATTCTCACCCCATTCCACATGCAGACTTTTTCATACTCAACCTAGACACACACAATGAGTAATATTCTTCCATCAGAGAGAGTCTGGAATATAAATTAAAGATTTTCACCAAATCACTCTACAGAGATCTGCAGATGGGGAGAAAAAGAGAAAGAAAGAGAGAGAGAGCACCACACACGACAGATATACTTGGATGAAGAGCTTCCAGCCAAATCCATCATGATGAAACTCTCCTTTGCACCGGGAGGCCTCCACTTCTTTAAGGTCTACAGGCTTTGATGGCTATCGTTTTAAAGGTCTAAACGTCTTACTCATAAAATGTGTGTAAAAATGGGAATGGGATTTTTCCAGGATTTGATGTTGGGGATGAGATATTGGAGAAGTTAATAAATTGAAGAACCTGGTCAAATTTGAAAATTGTCAGACTTTATCACATTTATGGTTAATGCTCCATTGTAATGTTGCATCTGAAGAATTTGACTAAATTTATCTTTTTGGAAACATTATAAATGTTTTTTTTTTCATACTTGCTTTTTAAAATTTTCCCATAAAAGTCTTCACAGACATCCCTCATGTCTCTTTAAACCTGACTCTCACAGTAGGATATGGTTTCTTAAGCACTGACCAATTACTTCCTAGTTTCACAAATAATAATAAAGACTCTTGTTTGGTGCTGCACAAATAAAGCCATGATAGAGAGAAGGGACAGAACTTGCTGAGTAAAACAAGGTCTTTAGTCTAAAAATGACGAGAAATGCTGTCAAGGTGAAACAATTCCCATCTCTGATTAGTTGTTCAATGATTTGTAACACCTCATGTTTGTAACACTTCATGGATAATCATACCAAGTTCTGTTTTTCTGAGCTTTAGGAGAATTGTGGGCCAGGATGTTGGAAAATCTCATGCAAGTTTCAATAGATATGCAATTGGAGGGACACACAGGAGACTGCACAGTACAAATCATTATTGCCCCACACAATTTTAAGACCAAAAAGTCAGCTATTCACAATTTCTCATGAACATACACACATTTTGATCATTATATGTATTGTGTTGTTTTTGTCTGTTTTTAACCTCTTTAAACATCCAGGTAATGCAACAAAATGACACAAGCAAATAATATTTTGCTACTAGCTAATAAACTAATAGAGAAGCTTATAAACTACACTAGTGAAATACAAAGGTGTAAAACTGTGAGTGAGCTAAAGTTAAGCTGAAGAATAAGGCTGTTCACCATTATTGAATTAAAAAGTGGGAATTAACACTTTTTGTGTTTATTCTCATGAACTTATGTTTTTATTAAATTAATTTAATTTTCACAAATTCACGTTTGTCCCTCATTATATACTTGAAGATTCTTCAAATAGGATCAAATTCAAACTGTCATATTGGCCTTGAGCAAGAAATTGTATCCCAACCTGTTCTGCACCTGACTTTGACCTTTGATTCTCATGGAGAGTAACGGGCAATTATGTATATACAGGTGTGCATGTACAATATGTGAGCATGAGTTTTACACTGAGAGAGAGCAAAATTGAGATTGTGTGACTCCATACAAGCCTGGAAATTGTGTTATTTGTGGGTTTTTTGTTTTTGGGGCTATCACATCATCCACACACATACAGTATGAGCTACTTTGTACTCAGGTTCATACATACACTTACATGCACTCACAAATACACACACACACACACACACACACACACACACACACACACACAGACACTCACACTCTCACACACATCTGTTATGGTGCTGTTGAGGCCAAATGCCATTATTCTAATTCAAGACTCAAGCAGTTCTGGACCACAAGAGTCACTTGCTGGATAGCTATACCCTTCAAGCCAGTTACACACAGTCTGTCTCCCTCACACACACACACACACACACACACACACACACACACACATACACGTGCACACATGCATGTACACTTCCATCTCATCCCATCTCGTCACGTTGCCCCCGAAACACCCTGAAACAAAATTTATTCATTCATTTATTCATTCATCCAATCATTTAGGCCTCTTCACTTTTTGAGAGGAGGTGAATAGGCCCATTGTGCTGCAACCTGTGTACCTCCACCCCTCAAGCACTCTGGCCAATTTTTGCTCCCATGCGCTGTCCCCTTAAGAGGAGAGAGCTGAAATGAAAAGCCTTGTCCTTCTTTCTCCCTCATGCCCCCCCATCATCCTTCCATCCTCCTATCCTCTCCAAAAACAACCCATAATGGGAGACTGGAGGCTGTCTATCTATTTTTCTGCCAAAAGAGGGGGAGAGAGAAAGAGCGAGTAAGAGAGCAAGAAAGAGAGAGAGAGAGACCAACAGTGAGCTCATCATCCTTGATTAGGCCTGTCACCACCAGGTAGGAGGCAGCAATTAGCCTTGGCCAGGCCTGTTCCACTGAGACACACACATGCACACATGCCCACACGTGCTGCCTCGCACACACATGCATAATTACGCAGACACAACAGACACTCATGCAGACACACACCCATACACTAGGGAGATCGACTGAATGAGTGCGGCATCTGTTAGAGAGTGATTTGGCTGCTGAAGTGAAAGAAAGGATGGATGAATGTGTGGCAAGGAGGAGAGGTGCAGTGGCACACTGGCATGGAGGGATGGAGAACAGGAAGAGAAGTCATGGTGAAGGACAGGAAGGGAGAAAGAGGGTGGGAGGAAAAGTTTTTGAAAAGGTAGGAGACCGAGGAGAGGACAGGTGTGAGATGGCAATAAGTGGAGGAGAGGAAGAAGAAAAGACGCTAAGGAGCCATGGATGTGTTAAAATGCTAAAAAAAAAAAATAGAGGAATGGAGTGAGTTAAAGAAGGAGGAAGGAGTAATGGAAGCATTGAGGAAAGGAAGGGAGAGGAGGAATCAAGAAATGAAAGGGGGATTAAAAACAAGAGCATGGCTGCTTGGATTGATAGTTTGTGTTTGACAAAAAAGGAAAGGATGGAGCAAGGCAAGGGATGAGGAGGTGGAGAAAGGGGGGGCAGTAGTGCTAGTCAAAGAAGAAAGGAGGGATGGAGGGAGAGGAGGGGAGGACAGATGGAGTGAGGGAAGGGAAAGGAAAGCAGGCGTGGAGCAAAAGACAGGAGGAGATGAGGGGTGGGGAGAGAGGGGAAGGAAGAGCGGGGTGCTGAGATGGACGGGGGAGTGGAGATTGGCTGTTTGGTTTTGATAGCATGTGCCAAATCGATTGTGGCTGACTAATCCAGTTAGTTATGGCAGAGGCATGCAGAAGAGGCGCTTATGGGGGTGTTAGGTTATAGTGTAGGGGTGTGTGTGTGTGTGTTGGTCTGCCTGCAATTGTGTGTCTGGTGTATGTTTCCTGCCCTGTGTGTCTGCATGTGTGTTTGTCCAAAGCTGACATGAGGCAAAGCTACAGTCACAGCCATGCTGTGAGACTTCGCTCTTGGAGAAAAAAAAACCCCACCAAGCACACACTAGTCAATATTCACTCATACATGCACAAGATAAGTACTCAAACGTTAAGCTAAATTAAATTGCTTTTACTAGAAATTAAAGGATGATTATGACAACAGCAAGGGAGACTAACTTTAATATGCTGTCTAGATTATTTTGGCTAAATATTGTATTAATTAGATTCTTTTAAGTACACATTTTGAAGCACACACAGATGAGGACAGATGGAGTCTGCTGGCAAATATAAGCAGTTACAAAGGGTTTTCTTCAGCTGAAAGTGGAGCTGTTCATATGTTCAGTTTCTCTACTAGCCACTTCCACAGTCTACATCCAAGAAATATGGTACATAATAAAAATTACCTTTGTCATATTCCATTTAAAGACATTGTCAGAAATTATTGCTACGGCCACAGTCATAACAGCAGCAGTGCTATAGGGTGCTTAGCATGCCCCGGCCCCTTAGCCTGCTCTTTAGAATGAGCCACTTATGTAGAAAAGGAATGCTGGCATGTTAAATCACTTCATCTATAATTGCCTGCATTTACTTCTCCTTAGAGGCCCAAACATAAGAAATCCTCCCAGGCCCAATAAATGCAGCTGCTGACCATATTTCTGATTAGGGGCTGGGGGGAGGAGGAAAGGGTCTGACGTTCATTTTTCACAAACAATTTTTCCATTTTTCTTCACAGGCAGACAGTTGGCATTAGATTAGGGCAGGCCTAACAGAAGCAGGGCCGCTAGCAAATTGTGCGGCTTGAAGGGCAAATGCCCCTCTGAATTTATCAACTTATGGCTCCAGTGAGCTGCGAGGGATGGTGATGACCTTAAGATACCCTCGTAAGGATGCCTTTTACCGTCACTCATTGCTACACGCAGAGGCGCTTTACAGGGCCATAGGCTACTAGTCTGCATGAGTATAGTAGTCTTTTTGA
Organism: Siniperca chuatsi; assembly: GCF_020085105.1. Lineage (NCBI taxonomy): Eukaryota > Metazoa > Chordata > Actinopteri > Centrarchiformes > Sinipercidae > Siniperca > Siniperca chuatsi. The sequence continues at coordinate 19,042,829 of NC_058050.1, forward strand.
AGTTTCATTTTTAATAAATCTGTAAGTAAATTGGCTATACATAGCTGTGGTTGTTTTATGTCTTTTTCCTCATGACTGGACCACTAGACTGTACAGAGCAGTATGCGCCAATTTTCTACAATATGTAATGCTTTTACCATTACACACAACATTGAAGTACAGGACCATATGGGTTTAACCTTTACATACTGCATTATGATACAACTTAAACTTTCTTTGGTCAGTATGTGAGTTACACATATAATTCATTTAGTTCAGCTAAAATAATGCCTCTTATTATACAATAACTATGGAGGTATAAATACCGATGATAAAAAATGTTTTAACAATAGCCATGTAATAATAAGTAATTATGTTCTTTTTAGCACTACTTATAAGATCAGATGAAGTTGGGATATAAATATTACAACAGAGACTAGCGTGTGTACAAACAACATGCACACAGTCATGTGTTAGAGTAAGTGTGTGCACTTGTGTGTAAATCAGAAGTGTGTTCTCCCCAAACTCCATCACTCACCTTCTGTGACAGCTCCATACAAAGAACTGTTGTTCCATCAGGGCAGTAATTCAACTGGAAGGACAGGTACAGTGGAAACACACACATTTCAAAGCTGTTCCAAAATATACTGTACTGTACTGCTGTCTTGACTATAAGGACTTATTCTGTGGTTAGAATGAAATGCTGTTGAATGAATACATTGTGCCTTAAAAAACATCCAGTAAATTATACATCTGACATGTGGCCATGAAAGTGGACAGACACACACAGGGACACACACACAAACTCAAACACGCAGACAGAGTATCATTAAAGTAAGCAGAGGAAATGTTTCCTGTAATTCTGTGCAGCTTTAGTACAGGTTCAGGTAAATGCATCTGATTGCTGAACGTACTACAACTGGCACACTCATACTTCATACTCACACGGCAAGGGAAAATCAGTCAGGACTGTCTGATTATGTATTCTACTTACCTCATTGGTGGCCAGTCATCTGACACCAACAAAATAAGTTATTTCTTCTGTATTAATAGCAGAAATCTAGTAAACGCTTTGTGTCATGTCATTTAGTTTGCTTACTAGCTTGATGGCACATTTGAAACACATTTTCCCTGCATGACCACAACATCACAACCCATACATTAAAACTAAAAGAATGCCATGACTGCTAATGGCATTATGAGGATAATACATGGATCACCATGGACATATTGCATGGGTATGATTTAATACTCTTACAGAGTCATTTATTCTCACTGTAATTATCATGCAATCTAGATAATCAAAATGTCTGTTAGTAGTTTAGAGTGAAAGGTCACCCTTACTAATGCCTACTTGATGAAAAATTAGTTGTTTCAATATATGCTAATGTCATAAACAGCACCAGCCAGCCACCAGTGGGAGGCACTGACCATGACCTACTTTATCATGAGTTTTCCTGTCATATTTTACCTGTAGCGTGAAGGCTGACTAACATGTTGTTTTCATGGGCAGTGTTACATCTGACAAAAGATATGGAGATCATCATGCTGACACTGTGAATATTATTTCTATATAGTCTGAATGTAATCAAGACACAATATCTCTGCATAGTAGAATGGCTGTAGAGAAATTAGACCATTACTGAGGAAATTGACTTAGTTTTTGTGTTTTTCTCTGTGTATTTATTCTGTTTGTCCCCAGGCTCGACTTCTTGAAGGAGGATTGACTTGAAGCGTGAAGGAGGGCCTCAATCAATACAGGAAAGGGAATGCCTCAACCAGCCTCAACTGCACTGTAGTGACTACTTTGTCAGTTACTTCTCTTTCACAGTACTAGCATTTTGCAAAATGGGATTGTAACTTCTTTTTCATAGTGATAGATCATCTTTTCTGACAAAATTTTAACTTGTTTTCTAAAGTTGTTTTTTTTTTAGAACAGAATGGGTGTGATTGACACTAAGTTCTGTGGCAAAACTGATTTAAGACTTTTAAGAACCTTAATAATGCTGCACATATTAAAAATCAGGTGTTCTGATTTAACATGGAATAGTGATTGGGTCTCCAATTCACATCTGATGTTTTATAACTTATTCTTAACATCTGATGCTTTGTGTCAAGAAAATAATAAAACACATTTTATGGTCACAAGTTATAATTGTGCCAACAAAAATATGCTAGTTAGAAATAGCCTCGGATTCTGATTCGGATAACTGATTTAAGCTATTTTTATGTAAGTTAAGAAGGGGTATTCATTACTAATCAATCATTATTTTAATTAATGGGCGGATGTCACCTTCCACAACTTAGCTGGCAGTCCTCCAGCACAAGCATTTACAGATGATGGACATTCTCCTCCCTGGTTTAATGTTGATAGTAATAATATCCTTAAGAATCAACTAAACCATTCATGTATGCAAACAATTCAGAAATCATGGTCCATGAGATCTTTTGTTACGTATGGCAGATTGTATTAGTTTAGCATTTGATGAATGGAAAACTGTCACACATTTTAAAGTGCAAAAAGCAGTCATGCATGGTGGGACTCTCACTTTATAGGACAATAGGACATAGAGACTGATGGAATTTGCCTCAAAAACCTTCTGAGCCTAATCAATGGAATCCCTACTTTCAATATAGTTTGCATGATGCCTTTTAAATTGAAACAGCTTTATTTAAGTCCGAGCAATCAATCAAAAGGTTCAGACATATTAAAGTCTGGAGATATTTTTAACTATATCATGTTGGATCATATGTGTGGCTGTCTACTTAGATGCATGTGTGTGAGTATGTTTGTATGAATGTGTGAATAGCAAAATCCCCAGGCAAACAAACATTCACATTATCTGGTTTTATCTTTCATGGTCTGCAGAGAGAGGTTCCATTGTCACAGCATTTTGGGCTCATATTATTTGTTTCTCTCATGTTAAAGGCACAGCACCAGCCCTCAGTTGTGTGAAAATAGTAATTAATATGATCAAAAAATTTAAATTGTTGTGAGTTGTAAGGCAATTACCCATTATTTGATGGTTAATAGAGGATTATCAAATATTGGGAGAGAGGGATGACATGTGATGAAGGTCTACAGTTAGATTAAAACTGGGGAGGTTGTGGTTTTTATGGTACAGTAGCTAAATGTTCGAGCCTCATACATTCCTCAGCTCTTGAGGTGTTCCCAGGCTTCCTCAGATGTATAATCTCTCCAGTGTGTTCTGGGTCTGCCCTGGGGTTTCCTCCAGGTTAGAACTGTTTGAAATATTGAGGCATACTGGCAAATGCCTGATCAAATACCTCAGCTCGTCATGTTTAAAGAGAAGAGGTGGACCCTACTCTGAGCTCCTCACCCTGTCCTGAAAGGTGAGCCCAGACACTCTGCATTTTGACCAGTGGAATCTATAGTCTGCTTATTTCATGTTTTAGTCACTAACCAAACTTTGTGACCATACAGTAAGCAAGAATTGGAACATAAATCAACTTCGGTCTCCTTCCTCACCACACTTGTTCAGTACAACGACCACAAGACTGCAATCGCTGTCCTATCGATGTCACTCTCCATGTTTCAGGAAGAGTCAGACTCAGAGATAGTTAAAGTCTTTGGCAGCAACTCACCCTCAACCCAGAGGGGATTATACACCTTTTCCTTACAAAGAGCTATGACCTCAGACCTGGAATAGATGACCCTCACCCCAGTGAGTCCATCCCATCCGTATGTATCTGAAGACTTCCCAAGTGCTCACTTGAGAGCATGACTGAAGACAGAACTATGACCCTCACTACATGTTTAGCTTTACCATGTCTGTTCAGCAGCCATCTGATGCAACACACCAGCTGATAATAACATTTTGATCTATGGTGGTGACACTAAAGTGATGAATGAACCATCTTATGCTTAAAACTTATTATGGAAAATCAAGCCTTAAACAGAAGTGATAAGAAGCCAATAAGCCAATAAGAAGAAGCCAATAAGAAGCATATTCAGGTAGGTTTAGTATTTACTGTTTTCTCATTGGCAATGTGAACACTGAATGCTGATCACAGAATTACCGTTTGGAGTCCAGAGGTGGAGTGTTTACTAGGAACCCACAACAAATGTTAACATTGAGGTGACCTTCTCACATTGGACAAACTCCAACACTAGGAGCTCAGCTGGGACCTTGTGAGTATCCTCACCACCTGCTCATTACCTCTCTGAATAACTGCAGAAAAAGCCAGAGTTGAACTCAAATACAGTATACAGTATGTAGCTGGTACCAGAGATATTAACTAGAAAAAGCCTTTAAACATCTGAGTATAAGCCACTGAGATTTAAGGGGCAATAAAGACGCAAAGAAAAAGATTATAGCTGTAGAAAAAATTATTTAGAATAAAATAAATTGCATAGTGTTAGTTGATATGTAAAATACACAAGACATAGTTAATTTAATTTAAATTTAATTTTTTTGTGCCAAGTCTTAATCTGTCCAAATACACTTCCGAAAACAGAGTAGATGGTTAAACAATATGCTGAGTTGTAACAATTTATAATACATGGGTATACATTTGGTATGTATATTGTAGGAGGCACCAGATATTATATATAGTCATAAAAAAACCTTTTGACTGGGAAATTACACAAATAAGAGGAAAGTCAAAAAAGTAAGAATATAAACTGTCAATTGCAATGTAAATCCCAGGACACAGACTGTTGTGTAATGTGTAATAATGACACATGTCTGGTCCAATCTTTGTTCTTAAATGTATTAAATCACATCAGAGCTTCCCAGATGTAATAAAGAAAACTATGATCTTTTAGAAATCAATGCAATTACTGTAATCTACAAAATCAAACTATTGCAATGAACCTCTGGGAACTGAGTGAGCCAAACATATGAGTTCCAACTACATGATTGTCTTTGCTTTTGCTGTTCAAGCTGTTATAGCTGCATTAAATTATGAACTCTCTTTCATAACCTCAGGTATTGCAGAGCTTAGCAAAGCCATGGCTGATTCAATTCACTACATATAAAAACCTGGGACAGGGGCCGGTAATCAATGGATAATTTCCACGTTACATGTCCTGTGGACTTCTGTGGCGTCAAATGCAATCAAAAGTGTCAAAACCTGTAAAACTTCCTCTCAGCTTGTATGTATGCGGGAGTGTGTGTGTGCAGAGAGTGTGCGTGTGCACTTTATCTTGCCACTCAATATCCCCACATCGCTCACTGCTCTTTGAACAACAAATGGAACCAACCACTGTGGTGTAAATCCAATTTTCAACACCCAGTAGGTGTCATTGTGTGCCTCATGTTAATCTCTCTACTTTGCACATTCCATTTACATCATCATAACATTACTTTCATTTATACTAATCATACTTAGTATCAGAAAGGAGGCAGTTTTATCAGTGCTAGATATTGTCATCTATCTTAAACATAACTGAAACCAAACACATCCTTTTTCTATCATTGTCCACATGTACACATCTTCCTTTCAATTAGCAACATCTAATCTTAATTTAAAATATTGCCACAAATGTTATTTACAGCTACAGATAATTTCCTAGAAGACAGACCTCTGTTTCAACATTAATATAACATTAACATTGTAAGTTTTCTTTGATTTATTATGTTCAAACCTCTGACAAAATAGTATGCCAAAGATTTATAGCAGTGTTAGTGTTTGCAGCATTAACTTACACCAACTATACACATTTAATACGTACAGTACATCAAAACAGACTAAACAATTTCCAGTAATGTAATGACCAGTCCTAATACTAGACATAGGGAAATATCACTAGTTACAAAATGTATCTTAACCACTCTACTCTCTTAAGACATGAGAATAAGAGAAATGATTAAATTTCTCTCCTTTTTTTGTGCTTGCTAATGGCATTACATCTCTTTGTTATGCCTCGCTGGTGCAGACAGCAGTCCCTCAGTAATTAAGTACAAATGCTAGAGAGAGAAAGAGAGCGAGAGAGGGACTGAAAGGGAAAGAGGCAGGCTCAGCTGGTTCCCTGAACATAAAAACAGGTCTAATTAACAGCGTTGACTTCACACATGAGATTGACTCAAAGGGGAGTGAATTGCAGCCAATTACTCATACAGCAGAATATCATTTATAGACAATTCATTTGGAAACTTCAGCCAATTTATTCATTTTAGTGACAAGCAGATTCTAGACAAAGCAAAGTTTAAATGTCTTATATTTTAGAAATTGTATCAGGCATAATAATATTTATATTAACATTAGTGATGTTCCTTCTCAAAACATGTCAAGATCAGAGCAAATCTTGACCGATTAGCTCTCTGAACCGAATAGTTGTCAAATTATGTTTGATTTAGAGTGCAGATTGTGTAAAATGTGTGTAAATTTAAACAACATTTTGAAGGAATGAGCATTTAGATGGTAAATACTACATAATCCACATTCATATAACTCCCTCATACAACCAAGTGCACCTACTGTTGTCAGGACAAAGGAACACATCTACTTCTCCCAAAATGTAGGCCAATCATTGCCCCTTATTTTGGCTTTGTATAGAGTTGTTCCAATTTCACAATGGGGAAGTTACCTTGTGTGTGGATAGTGCTTTGTCATCAGGTTTGTCTGACAAGAGATGAAAAAAAAACCTCTACCATCCTTCTCCCCTCTTTTTTTCTTTTCACAGTGAGGTGTGATAAATGGCTAGTCAGCGTCCCACCAGAGAATAATATAACTCCAGCCTTTACTGTCTGTCCATGCCTCTTGTCTCTACCTCTGCCAGTATTTTCCATTTTTCTTTCCTTTCCTTTCCTTTTTTTTTAACTTGCCGTCTCTCACAGACACTCCCCACCTCAACACACACACAGACACTCATACACATACACACAACCCACCCTTTCCCGCCCATCTTATCCCTATCTCTCTCTTCTGTCTGGAACACGCTCGTCTCCCTCATACCTCCCCTTTCCCCCTCTCTCCATCATCTCCCCTCACCCTCCTCCCCCACAGAATAGAGAGAGAAGCCAACATTATTCTAGCAGAGGAGCAGGTGAGGGTTAAAAGGCGACCACAGCCTAGTCTTCCAGGAATTAAAGGGAAAGAGCTCGGGGAAGCAGGGGATAAAGACGGGGCCTGTTTAAAATTCTGACACCTCTCCGCTATAAAGTAGGATTTCTGAGCCACTTGGGGCACAGGGAGGAGGAAAAGAGACTTAAGCAGATGCAGAGGGTAAATGCAAGGCTTTGTTATTTCTGACAAGCCCACAGAATGGAAATGTCATTAACTGACTGTAAATATTCAAACTCCATCTCTCTCACTTTCACTCTCTGATGGAGGTTTTTACAATGTTGTTTTGTCTTTAGGCATATGCATAGATAATCCACTTTGTGCACAGAAAAGAAATTCTCAGAGACTTCTATCAATAATTCAGGCATATAGGTAGAAAAAAAAGAAAGGCGTACACAAGTCTCCCACGTAGAATTATTCATTTCGGTGCATTTTGCAAGTGTGAGCTTTTTTGAATTATAAAACTTTGAAATGGGAACAATGTCTTGCATAGTATAGAAGTTTATGAAAATGGTAGGTTTTATGTGTGAAGGCAGTTGTATTACATTATGCTGAAACTGTCATGAGAATTTCATTGGATTTCTGTAGCACACTTTAACTTAAAGATTACAGTGTGGCCTTTGACTGTATATATTTCATTCTATTGTTCAATAATTGCTAAGAAAAGGACTAATAAAAAGAAAAAGGAAAAGACAGAGAGTTAAAGAAGTGAGACTCACAAGTTCAAGACCAAGAGAAGAGAGAGTAGGTACTGTACACACACAAACTAGGCACAAAAGACAACCCAAGCAGATGACAACATTTTCAGCCAACATCTTCAAGGACAAATGGAATAGTGCTGGCAGCCACAGTGCACCTTAGGGCAGCCAGCAGAGTCACTCTCTACCACCAACAACATATATTTGTCATTTAGCCCTTGGCAATTCAGTTCCCTCAAGACATTTGGAATGCCTCATCAAATGATGCCGATGTTCCCTTTCGATGGTTTTGTGTTGTGTGCCCAAAAGCTGCAAGGCACATTCATCTTTGGAATAACCCAATCCCTTTTTTTCTTTCGCCCCTTGTGGGTATGTTGAGAGGCCTGCTGATGTGGGTTATTTGTCCCCTCATGCTGAACACATGGAGTAAGTGCATTTGGGTTGATGTTGATACTCTACACTATCGCAGCAGATTGGAAGACTTTTTTTCCAGGGCCATCATCATCTTAAAATCAATTTGTCTGATATTTTCATATACGACTAAATACCTGCTAAACAAATGCTATTCCCATCAGCTGCAGCTGTACTTTGTGTTTAGTGCTAATTGGCGAATGTTAGCATGCTAACATGCTAAACTGAGATGGTGAACATGGTAAGAATTATACCAGCAAAGCATCAGCATGCTAGCATTGTCATTGTGAGCATATTAGCATGCTGATGTTAGCATTAAGCTCAAAGCACCACTTACAGAGCCATTAGCATGGCTGTGGACTCTTAGTCTTGTTAGGATTTCACAGAACTTACCAACCATAGACCCATACATTATTACACAGTCAAGTGACAGGGAGCTAATAACATGAAACACCAACACATACTGTGAGTATAAAGAAATAAATGTTCTAGATATACAAAAACAATCAAATCAATAAACTGTGCAAACTGGGAAACTACAGCATGAAGCATTACTTTGCTGCTTTATGAGGCTGACCCAGGATAATGGTTATACCTTCAAAAATATAAAACGGTGCAATATTTTTCCAAACCAAGTGAGAGCCCATCCGACAAACAAGGGTTAAAATAATTATCTATCTATAGGAGACAGATACACAATTGTAATGGAATAAGCATGCTCATTATCCATCCATTTAAAGCCAGAGATATCCATTCTACACACTGCAGTTCTATGCAGGCAGCTCGTTATGAAGAATGGAAAGGTACTGAACATCAATAGCATGCATGACTTCTTTTATGAGCCTTGCACACGGTTAAATTGGTGACATTTGGCCTTTAATGGGCTGGCTGAAAACTCATATCCCTTCTAACTACTGAATGACGACTTCTAATGAACACCCAACCAGCTAAGAGAGTTAGTGGCCACTGAACTGAGAAACCAGGAAAGGCAATTATCAAGGTTCCCAAACAGCACTGATCCAGGATTGCTGCCCAGAGCAATGTTTTTAACCTTGGTTTTAGAACCCTGGTTTTACTGAAGCAGCCTTGCAGCAGTTTTCATTATTAAACAAACGCCATTACACTCTTTTCAGGGACACTGAAAATACTCTTTTCCTAAATCTGATCCTCCAAAGCAGCTGAAAATTGGAAGTAAAAATGAAACAATAATAAAATTGAAATAATTTTCAATTTAGGCTTATCAGAAGTTGACATGCAAGCAGTTTTGAGTCCTTAATCACAGCCTAAGCAAACAAACCTCTAGATCAGCTCATTCATGATGATCTGAAGGCCACACGGCACCAACTCACTGACCCAGCCAGCTGTAAACTTGCTGAGGGGGAACATATGCCACATGTTTTATACTTCAGCATCACTTTTCATGCCTTCATTTTTAGCACAGGACTGTGTTATTGATCTACGAGTGAGGTGATTGGACGTTGCCATTAATGACCTCAGATGAAAGAAGTATTCCTCTGAGGTCCATTCCCTGAAATGCCACTAGATTACCTTTCACCTTTCACCAGAGCTTCATCATCAGTGTGAGTGATACAGGGGCAGGAGGACTGAACAAATGACGGCCCCTGAGTCACAAGAGAGCTATGTAAGTGTAGAGGTAAGGTAATTTTTGTAAAAGGCGGAGTCTCCATCTCTCTCTTTCTGTCATTTATTTATTCTCTCATTCTCCCTCTTCCTCTTCTCCCTGTCCCGCATCCTAACTCCCTCTCTTTACTCACCCCTCCCTTTGCTCTAGCTCAAGTCCTCAATTATTTTCAGACTGCCAGGCAAGGCACTGGGGGGGCACAGGGGACCATTTGGACTTAGTACATTAAAGAATTCATGATTTGAAACCACCACAGCCCACCCTGACGACTCTATGATATGACTTTTCAGTGCCTGAAGCTCCTTCCTTCTTTCCCCTTTTTTCCACCAGACTGGCTTTCATTCCCCCTGACGACTGACATTGATCTATCCTTGAGTCTTTTAGCTCCAGGACTCCCATATCTTAAACTTCTGACTCCTGACCATTAAAAGAAACAGAGCAGTCGATATTTATGAATCTGTCCGTAATGATTTCCTTGTCTGTTTCTCGTGTCGCCATCTGTAAATTGGCCTGTTGGTATCAGGGACATGTAGCGACAGACATGACATAGATGAAATGTCTCAGTGTAACACATGAAATCAATCTATATTGAAAATGGGGGTGTTGTTAAAGAGAAAAAGGGACAAGGACACAACATCAAGCAGTGTGTGTTGGACATTTAAATAGAGTCGAGTATATTTGCAAAATATTTGTTTTTGTTGACTATTAATCATAAATAAAAACCGAAAATATAATTAAATACTGGCCAAATTAATACAAAATGTGTTCTGCAATTGGCATTTTGTCAGCTTTTAAAAAAATTAGGATGTTTTTTTTTGTTTTTTTTTCCAGAAACAGATCCTCCTAAGATGATAAGGAAAAACCTTACAAAACGGTACCTAGGAACCATGGGAAGAAAAAGTAGTTACCAATATTGCAAATGAATACATTAATTTGCTTCCAAGGTCATTAACAAAACACAGAATAAACAAAGAGTCATCATCTAAGCTAGAAAATGCTGGACAAGAGATGCTAGGTTCCTCCAGGCTACAGATATGTATTTATTAGCAAAATGACAGGAGTGTTATCAATAAACAGTAAGTGCCACATAATATGCTGAGACTCATAGCCTGCACTTGTTTGCTCTTCATGGGAGAGGATGACATCACCAGTTTCAATACAACAGAGTTCATTTCAGTGGGAGAATTATGACACTGCAGACATTTACTGTTACTACTCTACTGACTGTGGCCTCATTCATAAATTTCCATCAGCAACATACGCAAAAGAAAAAAACAGCAATGACCAAAATTAAAAACGATGTCAGGTCTGCACACCCCGTATGCTTGTAACATTATTGTTTTATATACCATAGTGAGCGAAACATACAATTACAGATGCACCCTGCTGTTTGTTTTCAGCTTTTCAAATAATGTTTTCAATTGTTGACTTAATGCTCACTAAGTAAATGAGTTATGCAAAAACAAAAACTACACACTGACTGTCTTTATCAATCTCAAATGCAACATCACCATCTAAAATCAAATCAGGTTTTCTGTAATTTGTTAATTGTTTTAACATTTTAAAATGTTTGCATGGTCACAGTGTCAACACTATATAAATGCCAGAACAGGAAAAAGCATAGGTTTTCAAACAGTTGGTCATTCAACCTTTACCTCTTCATTCAAGCCCTACTGTGCATCTAATCTTGAATGTTTTTTGGGGGTTTTTTTGTGACGTATCTTGCTTTTCTATTACAGTGTAAAGCGTGGTGTTTGCAATATGATAGGAACATACTGTCATCTCCTGGCCAGAGTTGGTACTGTCACATTATTGGATAAAAATTGGCGCGCTGTCTGAGACATGGTTGCAGACATGTAATGTTGCTCAATCCCTGGAGTATTTTCTTTGCTCTTCTCCTGTACAACCTGGTGTTTCTATTTACATGTGTGTTTGTCTAGAACAGCAAGAAAGTGACAAAGCAAGAGATGACCTGAGAGAGAGAGAGAGAGAGAGAGAGAGAGAGAGAGAGAGAGAGAGAGAGAGAGAGAGAGAGAGAAAGAGACCATCTCTGCAGCACCCTCCTAGTCAAGATACTGAATGCCCTAACATGTGTTTCCAGAATGCAGGGGCATTCTTCCACTCCTTGGCTACAACACCAGACGCCAAACAAACCCTCCTCACTGTGGGCGGCATGGTACTCTCAGTGTGAGTTCCCTAATGGCCATAATGGAGGACAAGACCATTTATTATTACTGGGGGGTGAGGTATGTATACGGCTACAATTAAGGAGAAAAACATCTTGGTGCTTGTAAAGGGCAGTAATGTGACTCGGGGAGTGATGGATACTTGGGGAATGAGTCTCGAAGGCCAGTGGGAGTATCTTATTATCTGAGGCAGGTGGGGGATCCGTCATTGAGGTAAATTAGAGAAGGGAGAGAGATGTGGTGAAAGGGAGAAATGGAGGAGAAAGTGAGAAGAAAGAAAGGTATCTTGAAATTGGAGAGAAGTAAGAGGAGAGTGGCCAAGAAAGGAAATAAGAGATGTTAAGACAAGACAGGTTTGCTCTACAGGTCAGTTGCACAATAACTGTACTGTAGGTGAGACAGATGGAGCTACATTTATTTTTAAGCATATTTATCTATTATTAAAGATAACTGCAAATCAACTTAAAGAATGAGCTCCAACACAATGTGCCCTTAATGCAATGCTTGAATTTACTATACTCCACTGGGAATTACATCATTGGTGAAATTACTGTAGATCATTTCAGATTGCCAACAATGATTTCCCCTTGTTGCCATGGAAGTTGCGATGTTTATATGTGTGCATGTGATGGTGGGTGAAAGTGTTTTTTATGCATTTGCATAGTCTGTCAATGTATATTTGTGTCACTGTGGATATTTTTGTTGCTGTAATCATGTTTGTATGCATATATATTTTTCTCTGCAGCCATCCAGTGAAATTATTGTGTCATTGCCGGATCCACAGTCATTAATGTGTGCCTGGAAACAGATTCTTGTATGCATGTACTGAACATGTCTATATACCCTTTTTAATAAGTAGCTATCTGTTTGAATTACTGTATCTAGCTGCATCCACAATCACTACTTTACCCTCGGGACTCAGTCAGAAAGACAGTATGGGTGGTCAGTGGCAAGCAAATCTCAATTACACTGACATGTGACAGTGAACTGAATAAATTATCAGTATGCCTACAGAGTACAGCCAAATGTATTACTGACTGTATGTGTGTCTATGTATATGTTTGTGTGGGTGCTTGTACACGTGTGTCCCCTTTTGGGATGAACAGCCATGTGCATGAATTCATTCTGTGGGGCAGCAAATGCCAATTAGCTGCCTAATAGCACCATTAGGCTCTGACAAATGAAAACACTAACTTACTCCAAAATGGAGATTCATATGTTTCGGTGCAGTTGGTTTCTCAACCATCAGTCCTGGGTCAATCTTATGATTATGTATGGCTGTGACATTTTGAACTGCCATTGATTCAAATGGGACATTCATGTCCATGGATCACAGTTATTCAGGTTGTACAAGAGGTGAATTTGTGGAATGTGATGTGGGTGGATTTCATTATCATTGGTGATTGGTAATGTCCAGCTCTAATACAGAACAAAGTCTGCTCAAATCAGGCAATCAGGGAAGGTTAGCTCTACACTGACTTAGGCTTTCAAATACTAATATTTTATTAAGCTATGATGGACGTAATCTAATTGAACAGGCCAAACATTATAAAGATGGGCACACTGATTCAAAAACACAGTTGAAGTCAGCAGTGGTGGAAAGTAATGAAGTACAGTTTTGAGGTACTTTTACTTTAGTTAAGTATTTCCATGTCATGCTACTTTATACTTCTACTAGACTACATTTCAGATAGAAATGTTGTACTTTTAACTTCACTACATTTATTTAAGAGCTACAGTTATTAGTTATTTTTCAAATTGATAGGGGATAAATGCATGATGGGGATGACGATAACCATTGTAAAATGTGTTTATTTCTTTGCAAACTGTTAATAAACCATATTGCAATGGCCCAATGTTGGAAAGAAAATGCAGTATATAACCTTAGAAAAGCAATTGGTATTTTACACATGCATGGAAACTAGGGGACTAAGGAATATCCCATTTAAACCATGCTGATATGTTGTGTAGACACCATGCAACATTTTTCCATCTCATCCTTATCTGGATAATCCAAATTTCCAAAAATGGGAATAAAATGTCACGGTCCTCTATCTCATGTACATACCCGTGACATTTCTTGTGCATGGGGTATAAACTTTGTTTATCCCTGTGTCTGTGTGTGTTGTGCATATGTCTATGCATATGCGTGTGTGTAATCTTATGTATTTATAGCATATATGTCCTCTGTTGTGCCTATGTTTTTGTGAGTGTGTTGTGTATGTCTATGTGTGCAGGTGTACTTTGTAAATTTACTTTTTGGTAGATGTCCTTGATTTGCAGTGTCAGTGGTGTGCATTGAGAGACAGTCCAGTTTATTGCACAAATAGATAATCCCCAGCCTCATGGTGGATGCAATATGATAAGAAATGTATTGTCATACGGATGTGCTTTCATTGATATCATCATCTGCCAAACGAGAGAGAGACCAAGCGGAATAGAGAAACAGAGAAAGACAGATACTAAGACAATTAGTCATAAAATGAGACAGAATGAGCACGGGCGAGAATAAAAACCCATTCAGTTATACAGAAAGAAGGAACGACAAAGACAGTCAGACAGCAGGAGCAAGAGATAGAAAGAGGCAGATGGGGGACATTAAGTCAAAGTTAAGTAACCATCGTCTGCTTCTTTATCTCACCCAGATATGCTAATCCAGTGAGCCTCTGCTGATATGAGTTTAACAGCCTGGCTGGTGTGTGTGTGTGTGTGTGTGTGTGTGTGTGTGTGTGTGTGAGCTTGAGAGTGAGAAAAGACCCAGTTGTCCTTTTTCATCATGCTTCCAGTTACACTAGCTCTGCTTAGCCAATACTGGATGACACAGTTATAATCTGATAATTGCAATGGAAAAGTGAGTATAAATGACCTCTAAGGCACTCAGCAAAATGTGACTGTGTGTGTGTTAAGGCAAAGGGTAAACATGAGTACAGTGTGTGTGGGGTATGGAGCTTGTGTTTGTGTGTGTGTGGAAGGAGGCAAAAGAGAGTATCAGTGTGTTCAGCTTATGGAGGAAAGGAATTAATGTGTGCATGCATGCATGTGAATATGTGACAGGGATGAGAGCATCAGTGCTAACGGGTTTCTGTTAATCAGATGCAAAGCGACAATTTGGTAAATATACATATTTAGAGCTAGAGGACAAGGTCATTTATGCTTGAGTATATTTCTATGTCATCAAGGCAAAGGTGTTGTTTCAACAACATTAACACATCTGGATTAGCTTGTTCCACATGGAAGTTTTACCTTCTTTCTCTTGTGATTGTTATTTGACACAATGGTACAGACAGTGAAATTCAGCACTACACTCAAGTATTTAGATGGATTAAAATGCAAAATACAAGCCTTAAAATAAATTAATTTCAATAAATGTGTGTGCTATGAAGCTGTGATGCAAACACATGTAAGAGCAATGCAGAGATTGCTCAACATCCTAAATGTTATTTTCTCATGACGCATTTTTACCTGGCTAGATATAATGTGTATACATTGTTTTTGGCTCATTTGAAGAGAATGTCCATACCAGAATAACAACACCATTGCTTGTTTGTTGAAATGACACGTTTATATATAACAAAACAGAAACTATTGTGCTTTTCTGTAAAAAAAAAAAAATCCTGTGTGAAACCAACATGACTAAAATCACCATGTTATGCTTATAGCCCCTACAGTCTACAGTGTTATTTATACCCCATAAAAAAGTTTCAAATGTAGTAGTGAATCTAAAACTCTAAAGTCTATCCTGATGGTGGCTTTAGAGGAAAGGCCATGGAATATTCAGTCGTTTACATTATGATGTGCCTTGAGTCAAAAGTTGACTGTTTGATAGTTAAGGTGGTGCAACAGGAAAACTGTCCAAAATATATATGATTCATCTTCTGGGGCATATAATTATGCTTAGTAAATTGCATGACAATCTTTCCTCTAGAGGGATATTTCCTAAGAACAAGTGTGAAATCCTTACAGATCATCTGCCAAAGGTCTTCCTGTCTCATCTGAAGGGAGTGAGATGTTCAGACATGCCTCTCCAAAGTCAGGGCAGTAATCTGCATCCCAATCTCCACTGGGGTTGAACATGATCCTCAAGGGAGGGGAGCATCCTGGCGTCCATCTTTGGTGGTGTCATCATCATCGTTCTTCCCCTGGGATTTGATAGTTACCCATAGAGCCACAGAGTTACACATAATTAGATTACATACAATCATAACTCAATTAGAACAATTAATCATTAATTAACTTGTATGTTTGCTTGCATTTACTCACCCACTTATGCTTCCTCTCTGTCTCTTTATTTTAGACTACTGGTCTGTGGTTGGTTGGCAAGAGGGTCGTTAGCCAGGTTGGATGACATGTGCCAACCCATTCAGATAGACCTCAGATTTAGGTTTAACTTACAACACATTCCTTTGCCAGTCTAAGAGAGGCCGTATTTTAAACATTTCAAAATAGTCACAAATGTTAATGTGCCAGCTGTGCCAACTGTATGTTTGAGTGTGCCTTATAGCTATTACGCTCTCCTATAGGTGTTCTGAATGTTATACAAACCATGTTTTATGTCAAATGTTCAGCATGATCCTTGTTAAATTGCCTGAAAGGGTTCCATATACACATATACATATCAGAACTGTAAGATCTGACAACCCATAGACACAGTCATTTCATGTCACATGGCTATGAGTGTATTTTCCATTCTTGTGGCCAATCAATTGGACATGCATCTTGCTATCTCTGAGACTTGACCTAGTAACACATTTAGATTATAATCTAACTAGTACTTTTCATGTCAGGGCAGGAGAAACACTGTCAGTGCTGTGTTCAGATGTGTGTAGTGTGACCAATCAGCTGCTACCACTTTGGCACATCTGATTCAAATAAACCTTGTTTCATTATCAGTGACACATGTTCATGGGACTTTGGCATTCCACGGTTAGGTGTATCCAATCATTGCTCTCCCTTAACGACTGGAGGAACATGTACCAAAGTATAAACCCATGCTGTGAAATCCATGACACATCTGCAAGCACAGGCGTGCACCCAGAGCCATGCATGTTCACTGACATGCATATATATGCGAACTAACACACACACACCAGAGGTATCAGAACCTTTTTGCTGGTAAAATGACTATTTCAGGCCCCGATGGCAAAAGTGAATAAGGCTCCATTAACTCTATCTCTCTTTCCTTTTATCTACAATTCTCTCCATTTTTCTCTCACCTTCTCTTTTTATTTACTTTCTTTGCTCTCTCTCTCTCTCCCTCTTTTCTTCCTTGCCCCCCCGCCTTCTATCCATCTAACTCTCCTTCTCAGCCCTCTCTCTAATATCTCCCCTGCAGCCATCTTTGGGACTCTACAGGGAGGGAAGCAATCTTAGATTTATTTTACCTCCAATTTCCAATTTGAGAGACCCCTGCTGCTGGAGGCGAATCTTCAGAGGGACTGATGTGAGTCGTCCTGTTAAATTAAAGTCTGTAAAAAATGGCAAAATATTTCAATGGCTCCCCATGTTTATAGAGCAACAAAACCAGAACACCATCCATGTTCTGTACACAGAGCAGTATGCATCACTTACCATCATGGTTTCTAGAGCCACGATTCAGGACCCATTACTGTTGAGTTCCCATATTACGTGAGAAGTAACATGACTCATAGAGGCTAAACCCCAGGTGAGACAGCAATGGGCCCAGAGCTAAAAAGTCATGAAAGACCCTGACTTGAATAGTTACTGAACAGCTCTTGTGTGACAAGTAAATCCCTTAAATATAGAGTCTGGTCTTTGTATATGCAATTTTATATGCTTGTTAGATGCCTTTTGTGAATCATTATTTGTTGCATAATGTGTCTGGGACATATACTGAATATCTTCAGTCTCAAAAACAGACATTCAACAGTTACAGTGAGTATTATTCATAGTACAATGAAAGCTCTCTTGGACTCTGTGTTACTGCTAATCTGACCCCCTGCAAAATAAAACCCCATCTATTCCCAAAATGCCCTTTGATAGTCCATTACCACTGAAAAGAATACAGTCTGCCTTGTAGTCTCCATATGTCCATTCTCAAATCCTCACAAAAGAGCGACGCACACACTATTTCTTTTTTGCTCTTGATCTAGCAGAAACACAAACTGTCTCCCTCTCTCAAAAACACACACTCTCCCCTCCACTCTCTGCCATACACACACTGTACTCTTGCATTCACACTCACACAGTCCCCTATTCCCAGTATAAAGCCCGGAGACAGGTGTTGGATTAGCTTTCTGGAAGAAAAGAGCTCAGCTCCTTTGATAGGAGTTGAGCTGGCCTGGAGAGCAGGGAGGCAGGTGCACTGCGAGAAGAGAGGAGGGGAAAGAGGCGAGTATGTGTGTGTGCTTGTGTGTGTGTGTGCTTGTGTGTGTGTGTGTGTGTGTCAGAGGATGCAGCCCAGTCATCCCATCTATTGAGAGTAAAAGAGGGGGCTTTTGGCAGAGCTGGCTTCTGTAATTGGAGAGCTTGGCGTGGCCAGTGAAGCGTGGTTGCCCGTTGCCACGTGGTGACAGTTGCTTGCCAGCCGGCCTGTCTATACGCATGTACACACACACGTTCATGCACACAGACACACACAAATACACACTCAGGTAGATGTTTGATGTAGATGAGTGCAAAGTATTTCTGATTCTTGCCACACCAATTGCTACCTTTATCATAACCTAAAATGTGATTCTCAACCTCATCTCTGAAATCAACAATCTTTTCATCATGAATCTTATATATTTCAACGACACCAGAAAGTAAATACTTACATTACAGACTCACACACTATACAAACTCACATAAGCTGCCAGCCTGTAACCACGGTAACTGAGAGAGCAAAGGGGGCCTCTTCCAGATGCTTTTGTTCTGAAGGACATCCCTTGGAGACTGTCTGCCATATCACCATGGGACTGTCGCTCTCTCTCTCTCTCTCTCTCTTACTCACACATGGAGAAAGACAGAGAGAGGGAGAGAGAGACCTGCACCTCTAATCCTCCAATTTGAGGCTTTTTCATTCAAATGACCAATTACAGAAACACAAGGAGAAAGAGAGGGGAAGAGAACCAAAGTAGATGGGGCTGAGGAGGAGAGTGAACTGAACAGCAGATGGAACTATAGAATACAAAAAGAGCATAGGAAGTACATCTCCTATCTAGCAGCAGTGTGTGTCACGTTAAAAGCCAGCTGGATGCAACCTCGCCCTACCGACTGTGATGCAGGTGCAAGGTGGCATGCAGCATGTTCAGTTCAGGCTCAGGGTAACTTTAACTCAAGGAACTATCACTCTTCTATAAACATTTTATACAGTATCTGTGTGTGTGTGTGACACTTTTAAGCTAGGACTGTATGCACTGGAGGGGTTCCATTTTCCTACAATACCACAAAAGTAGTGGCATTTGCTGGCATTCAGTTGTTATGATGAAAGCAAAAGAAGCCTGGATGCCAATACAGGGCACACATACTGTAAATCATGAACGAAAAAATATACGTCTTCTGAAAATACTGCCTTTTTACAGATCCCGCTGTAGTTATAGGCAGAGGTGGACAGATTCCCAGATTATGTTCCTGCTAATACACGAAACTCCTTCCAAACCAAACCATCGCTAATCTTAACCCAGACACAACCAGCTTTTGTATTTCCCTTCAAGCTATTCTTCAGAAGTGCTGGATATCAGCCTAACCTGTGGGAAACTGCCCTAACCTATATTTTATAGTAGTTTGCCTAACATTTACTTTTTTTGGCAATGCTCACCTAAATGGCTTGAAATACACAATAGGAAAGTGTGTGTGTGTGTGTGTGTGTGTGTGTGTGTGTGTGTGTGTGTGAGTCTGTGGGGTGTGATCCAGCATGATTAATTGCTGTTAAGTGTGTCTCTCATAAGTGATGTTGTGCCTGGAGAGCAAAGTAGAGACGATTACAGCTAAGATTCATACATCAACCCCCATACACCAGTGACTGATGACCACTCAGTGCAAATGTTTGAAATGGTTCAATTCAAATATGGGTGTAGCTAAGGATCACTGTAGGGACACCAGGCTATAGCCCCAGAATCTGTCTGTGTATGTGTGGTGAGGTGTGTAGGTAAAGAGTTTTCACAAAGCTTTAACAAATTACTTGCCATCATTTATGAATGATGTATGATTATGATTAATATCTGTACACTGACACATATTTCAAATAGAAACATTTTCTTTCTAGCATGCTTCCGAGAATTGGATATTTGGAGACTAAAAATGAGGCTCTTAACATGGCCAAACAATCATTTACATAACTTTAATTTACATAAATACTTGTGTCACGGCTGCACCCTTTTTTACAATTTGGGTATGTCCCCAGAAATGTATGCTATAGGATGATTTATATATTATTTCTTTCTTCATATGTTTTCTTAACCTAATTACTTAATCATGCCTTCTATTTTACTCACATTTTCTTAAAAACATAAATTGGACCTAGACAATTTTAGAACAAAAAAGATGTAAGTTTAATTTGTATTGGAAACCCAAGTGTCTAATGCTGTTATACTTTCATTATAAAGAAAAATATTATAAAATTACATTTTGCCCATATAGCCCTGCCCCTACCTTTTTGTGACTGATCTGTTTAGAAATCCCCAACTGTGGCTTTACCATTCTAACCTAATTCTCTGGGTACCCCTGAAGCTTCTCAGATTGTTAATAAATTATTACAGGAAACATAAGCGATGGGTTCTCATAACTAGATTTGTTGAAGGCCAAGAAAAACAGTTTCTTAGTTTTAATATATAGATACCATTAGTGATGGGGGGAGGATTTGTTGGGATTACAATAGAATTTGCATAATAGTTAGTTTTCCAAATTATACAATAAAGGTTTTATTCAGATGTTTCCTCACATGTGCCACCATTCCTTGAGATTGTATAAATGCTGCCACAATTTAATAGCAACACAGCTATAACTTTGACAGCTTTGTCCAACAGAGAAAGATCACTTCCATCAGAGCGGCAATTTTTGCCGTCTCCAATCAATGGTTTATGAAATACAGCATGGCCAAAGTGGAAAGTCCAAGCTTCCAGCTCTGGTATGGCAGAATGACAGATGAATCAATAAGATGAAGAATGGACAACAACACCAAGGCTAAGGTTCGTGAGATGGATGAGATTTGGGGCAGGCTAATGCAAGACAGCTACAATCATGTGTGCTTGAATAGAAGTACAAAATTTGATAAGATGGTTGTCTCATTTGAGAAATTCCACAATAAACCATTATTTATTACTGGTTTGAGTGGAAGACATCTTGAAATAATAGCATGGATTCAGTTTTAGATGCACATTTTGTAACAATAACACAAACTGTCATTGCCTCCATGTCTTTCATTCTCATTATAATGTAAAAGGGAATAAGTGATGTGAAATAAATCATAAAATTTGAAAGAGCTACAAGGCTTGACCTATAGGACAAAAGCTCCAGTTATTGTCTGGGTTGATTTTATGTCAAACATTCCTTGCACAGAATGTTTGACTTGACTTGAGTTATGAAAGTTACACCAACATAATTCTGAGGGTATTTTATGTATTAACGCTACAATCTTATTTAAAATGAGGAGGACAAATGCCTGAATAATACATTTGTGACACATATAGGGCAAAACAAAGATAGTATGCTGATGTGGCTAAACTAATTCAATATCTACACAGCATTTATTCACTGTTGATGCAGAACCCATGATGCCCAGTAGATGTCAGCCTTGTTAGTAGGAAGTTATTATTGACTCAATTGCCGGTGTTTACAATGGTACATAAATAGCAAACTATGTGCTGTGTGCTTTAATGATTTATCAGTTAATCTAATTTATAGCAACATCACTATCACTATATTGTGCCTATTGGATCCATTATCAGAGAACACAATAATCATAACAAGATACTGTACAGAGAATAATAGAGGACAGAATGTGGAACAACTTGACCAATAGATCTCTTGAATATTCTGTAGTCTCCATGACACCCAAGAACCCACCCCATGATTACAATTTACTTTAGACTATTGCTCCCACTGTCTCCTGACTAATGGCTGTCTAGTGATGCATTTTAGCTTTTACGGATCTTATGTACTAAAATAGACTTGGCTACATGGTTGCTATAATAACTTGCACAATATTTGACATTTTATTTGGTCTATACAGTAGGTAATCAAGCATGCAAGGAGTGAAGCTGAGCTTGAGAGAGAAAAATAAATCACACGCACTAAAAAGAAACATGCCAATACTTAATCCAAAAGGTAGCCTACAGCAAACAATAAAAGAAATTGACTACAAGCTTGGCTTAAACCCATATCCTATTCCAGAATAGTGATGAAAAATATATTTTCTGCCACAGATGCATGTGGAAACCAAGGTTACGCTTCTTATAAGTAACGATTTAAATAGACATAAATCTGTACTTCTTATAAAAATATATTCAGGGTGGGGGAGATGACACTTTGAGACACTGGATTAGAAGAAGCTATACTCTGATGGCCTAGTAAAAGAACTGTGGAGAAAAGATCTTGATTTGTTATAATTATTATTTTACAGTTCTGAGCAGGTTACCGCTGCTCAGGCCATAGTATAACTCATGTTTTGGTTATACTTATTACTACCCTTTGTTATCAGCTTTTGTCATACCATTGTACAGAAGAGATGTCTCATGTCGCAATGTAGCTGCAGCATTGCTGCTAATGTAGGTCACAATGTCCTGCCAGGCAGCCTGGTAGCATTGCTCTACATGGCAGTATAGATTCATCCTTGCACACGATATCATCTTGCACATCTGGCTGCTTTACTATTATTGCTATATAGATTTATATCACTTTATGTATGAATAAAGTGAGCATACTGGACCGCATTTCACATGAATTGTTTTGCATGTGGATTAGCATCTCTTAAACAACCTGGAAGCCCAACACATTCCCATAACAGAGATACACACACAGTGTTAAGTGTGGCATACCATTAGTATAAATGTTCTATTGTTTCTTTGCTCTATGACTAATAATCTCTCCCGATCCCCCCACCCCATCTCTCTCTTTCTCTCTAATGAGCTGTGGTCTGTTATCAGTCATTACAGGAAGCCTGATTATCCAACTGGCATTCTGCACACGCTTACAGAGAACTTCCTGAAGGTGACCTTTTCATGTCGCCATGGAAACCGCCTCTCTTTACTCTGAGATGCTCAGCTTGTACACAGAGTGAGAGAGAAAGAGGGAGAGAAAGGGATGACAGAACATTTTCTTCCAAGCAAAAGTACATTAGTATGCTGCAATGTGATAGCACATGCACATGTCATTTTACGGTGTGGCAGCACAGATTATTGTGTTAACCAATAATAAATAGATATGAACTCAACTATTATTAAACATGGGACATTCAAAAGCTTCAATTTTTCATACTTTATTAGATCTCATTTATCTCAAAAATAGGACTGTAAAGGTCCATTAGTTCCTCTGGCCTGAAGGCAGTTCTCACAAATACAGTCACTACTGTGTGAGCTAATTTAAACACATTTTATTAAATACTCTGAAGTGGATTTGACTAAAAAAACCTCAAATAACTGTAAAAAGTAAGTTGCAAAGGGCTCAGTGAAACCTATTTTCCACTGTATGTGTAAGTGGTGTGTGTCTGTGTGCACTACTTTGTGCAATTGAACACACAAATACATGCGATGTGTTTGCAACTGTTAGTTAGAGGTATTCTGGGATGTCTAAAAATACACTATGAAACCACTCAAGAAACAATAATACACAAGAGCTTTGACAGATGTTGAAGGCTAACACCAGTAGAAAATAAGAGATATGGAGTTGCTTTTAAGAAGCATGTCATGTTATCACATGTGCGCCATCAGTCAAACAATGTACTGTTCATTTGTTCATTGTGATCATATGGAGGGAAGTAGGCCTATGACAACATACATCAGGCAAAAGGCAGGGATACACCCTGGATAAGTCCCCAGTCCTTCACATATCATCATCTGTATGTTCATAGGCAGTACAACAAATATGTGTGTGCCACTCCAGTAATAGCAAATAAGGTGAGATGCATTGTCACTGTCTAACTCTATTATAACACAATGGTCTTACCCAACTATAATTGATGTAAAGGCCAAAGCTACCATATGTTACACAGAATACAGTCAAATATACTCTTACAGTAAATTAAATTTCCCATGTTAACCTTACATCTCAAAAAACAAAAAAATCATGTCTTTCATTGAAGACCTTTGTCTGTAATTTCTTATACTCATCACACAAAAATATATAATAATTTGTCATTTATAGATACATAATTTTTATTTAAACGTGATGATGCAACACAATTAAATAAACCTTTGTTCATTTTCATGAATTAAATGACATCTGTCTTTATACAAGCAAAGTGAAATGCTCATTTTAGGCACAAAGAACACAACCTCTCCTCTGAAACATAACAGCCTCTTTTCACCTTAGAAATATCCACAGTGTCATTGTCATGGCGACAGCTGCTCTAAGCTTCTCATCTCCCTTTACTGCCATTCCACACCAGCCCACCAGCTGTCAATCTTGAGTTTCTTGCCTCAGCTCATCATCTAAGTCTAAATTTTGGGTACCAGATCTGTAATCCAGTGTAACAAAAATGTCCTCTCTCTAAACAGCCATTGGAAAATAATGAATGTTGATTGATGTTACCTAGGCACAAGTAGGAGTCATTTTAGCTGTCACTTAGTCAAAACCTCAGACAGGGAATAGTAATGTGATAATTAAACCCAGCCCTATTCATGTAACTTAAATTAAATTCCAACATTTTCCTAAAGATATCGTCAAACTATTTTTAAAACTGATCTGCTTCTAGTGAATTCCTGTTTGGCATTTTTTGGGCGGTATAGAGAAGTGAACCAACCTTACTTTAGGGCTAACACTTCACCACTTGGCATTTTCAAACTACCCAACTTACTGTACAAAATGTGTAAAGTCACAGACATAATCAAGGCTCATTCTACTGACACAAGTCCATGAACATAAAGGTAGGCAGCTTCCCGCTGAACTTCCAAGAAAATGCTTATTAATTTATGCTATTACACATGGATGATACACGGAAGTCAGGCCAGACTTGATCTTGATCTGTGACAAAACCTGAAAAGTAAAAAGTTTCTCTCATTTTGATGACTGTGAATGAATAAATCATGAAAATGAGTTTGCTCATTCTCAGTCTTTATTGAACAGGGATTTCGAATTTGAGTCGTGATGTGGTTTGTCTCTTTAGGTCATACCTTCCTTAAGAGGAGCACTGAGATGGTGACTAACACTTCCTTCAACAGTGTGCGTTACTGACAGTGCTAAAAATGGACTGCCCTGGAACGTGACTGGAATGCTGGAGAATGATTTGTGTGCGTGTGTGTGTACATATGTGTACATATGTGTTTTGCATTATTGTGTACTGGCTGTGGATTTTGATGCATGACTCAGATGCCTGCCCTTCACCCTCACTTTGTTTCTCCTCTGACGTTGTTCGCTAGTCTTAATTTGTGTTTCTGTGACTGGTATGACATCCCGCTAAGCCAAGCTTTATGTGCAGTTTACTGTATTTTGAGCTGGTGACGGTGTCATTTTGTATTTATGTGTTCCAACATGCACATACAGGTTAAGTTGAATGCATGAATTTTAGTTTGGTAAATTGTACATAATATGAGTCCTATACATTATGTACCTGTTCCTTGACTTACTTCCACTGGCATTGTTATTACCGGCTCCCATGAGAAACATAGGTGTTTCTGCCCTCTGTTCCTATAGAAACATGCCCCAGTTAATAGTCTATCTGTCTATCTCTTCCATCTATTAATTCATTCATCCATTAATTGATAGAGGCATGAATGTTGAATCTTGAATGGATGTCTTTCTGTTCAGCTAGCCCTTCCAATCATCCTGCCTGGTTATTTATATTCGCCATTGAATCATATTTTGTCATGGATGTGACGCCTGCGCAGTAGACAGCGTGAAAATGTGAATCATCGATGGAAAAAGAGAGAGAGAGAGAGAGAGACAGAGAGAGGTGACTGTAGAGTGATGGGACCCGGCTGAGGGAACAGCAGCGAGTGATCACTCTCCGAACTGGTAATGACAGGTAAATGACGATTTTAATGATTTTCAAGAATATTTCTGGAATTATAGAACCTCAGCTGGATTGCTGATTTTGTAAAAAAAACATCATCATATTTCCTGCATTGATTCATCCTTGCACACGATATCATCTTGAACATGTGAAAGTAGCTTTCATGTGGGAAAAAACAACGTTCTTATAAACTTTGTATTGTTACCTCTTGCCTAATTATGTGTTTCTATATTAATTCATAAGCGTTTCGGGCGTTGGTATCCCAGTCAAATGAAAAGTTCAGCCCTAAGCTTGTACCTGCAAATGTCATTTTGAGAGATTACATTTTTCAGGTGGTTAAGACGTCAGACGACCTGATTTAGTCCAAATGCGCGTTTCTAAGTTTCATTGAAAAGCGTGTGTGTTTATTTGGTCTCATGGGGGGTTGGGAGGACGAATGGATGAGGTCTGTTTTCAGACTGGCGTCACATATTACGTCTGTGTGTTTTCCTGCTGGGCTGAGGGCTGGATGGTAATAATGGCGTTCAGCATCCACGGCCAGCTCCCGGTTCAACGGTTGCTAGGACATGACGAAGCCATGGTTATTACACCGTTCTGCAGTTTACAGCTTCATTTTGATGTTTGTTTTGCTGTATTCTTCAAAACCCAGTTTGATTTAGGTCAAGATAGGTCGAGCTTTATTTAGTTAGTTTGCTTTTGGGGGATTAGTTTTATTTCAGTTACAGCTTGTCTTATGTGTTGTGGGTGAGGAAAAATGTCAAAATTCGAGAGGACCTGGATAAGAATGAAAATGACCTTTAGAGAGTCATGCTGTACATCTGACAGCTGTTAGCTCATCTGAATGTAGTATTTGACCATATTCAGTTCAGTTCACCAGTTTGTTTTGGTAGTGTTTTAATGTAGCCACTGCTGATACATTACATTGCAGTTATCTGATTCAGTCAGTCAAATAATGTTATCCATAAAGTCAGTTTTGGCCATTTGCGTTGGTTGTATGTCTGTTTCTGTATGCTTGAATTTTGTCCAAGACCACATAAGGTCAAGGCCACTGGTTAGAAAACGTGATATTGTTAATTAGAATAGGAAAAGGAAAAATTAGAATTGGAAAAGGAAAAATGTTTTTTATTCATATTTTTCCCACTGAAGCTTAGGGTTTGGATGGAAATAAATTAGGCCTCAATGGAGTCTCTATAACTTGGAAAGTAATTGCAGTTCATAATCAGCAATCACTTATATTTCCATATTTTTCATTATTTGGCTGGATGATGAATATTTAAACTTTCTTGAACATATGCAGATATGGGTACATAGAGACTTCACAGCATCTGGGCAGAGCCAGATGTTCATGAGAGTGCTTTGCAGGTACAAATTAAGCAGTAATGTGATTAACATGAGGTGCCAAGGAACAGTGTGCCTCATCTTAAAGCAGCATTTCACTCATCACACTCATTATATTATCTGACTGAAACCCTGAAGCTTCCAAATTATAGAAGTGAGACACTCTCCATCTCCTCTACACATTTCTGAACATATAATATCCATCTGAACATCTATAAGGCTGTTCAGACAACAAAGACAGTGGCTGTAGAATATAATGACAACATATTAGCTTTTGAATTACTCTTTGAGATGAGAGTTGGAAGTTAAAGATGCTCTTTTGTGCTTAGTTCCCTCAAATTCTGACATGACACTTAACACTTGCTACACAGGATTATTACTGCACATCTTGCAGCAGTCAATTGCACTAATACTGTTTACTTGAATTAATACTCACCTGCATACAATTGTGTAAATAGTTCCCTGATAAGTTTACCAGAAAGTGCTTCCAGATACAAGCCCAAATGTATTCCCAACAGTATTTAATAAGTCAACAACATTTCTGGAATATCATTCAATTCATTTTTTTTCTTCAGACATGTGTGACCACAGCTACATTATTTAACATTACTTCACCCAGTAGATCTAGTTGATTTACCTATCCTGATGAACCAGAAAGCCTATTAAGCTACTGGTTTTGTTTTAAGATTTCATTTGGTGAGTCACATTAGTTACAAATATTGTTTCTTTGTTTAGGGTAGTTTCTTTGTCCATTTGTCATGCTTGTCATAAGAACACAGAATGCTGCTTTGGAACCATAACATATTGTAAATTAATGTGTTACTGGGATGTGTGTCTTCACTTTTTACTTCTTTTGGCATATATAAGAAACATTGCCAGCACTGGGAGCAATGATTTATTCCCACTTCAGTTCCTTCTATTCTACTTCTATGTGGAGCAACAGAAATAGGAGTTGAGATTTAGTGCTAGCTGACAAAAACTTGAAACATAGTTTTGTGTGTTTGTATAGAGGCACTGAGCTGTATAATGACTTTGGATCTCAAAGTGATACTAAGGAAATTGCGGATGTGTGGAAAATAACATTTCCTAGAGCAGATGTTTTCTTGTCTTTTTATGTCATTTGTTTTATCGGGATGCAAGAGTTACTTTTATAACAACAAAAGAAAGGAAAGGGTAACATGTATTATATATGCTATAATGTATGTACCACTGTAACAAAACAGATAGTTACATTCCTTGAATGAGCTTTATGTAAAACCACATGAGTTTCAATGACTTTCTACTGCACGTTACCGATCTATTAAAAAAACAGCTTTATGTTTGATAAAATTTGATAGCACATATGATATCAAATGCATTGTGACTGTGTGTGATATATTCCTTTATTTGGAAAACAACTATTTGTTATTTTTGCGGTTTTATTTGTTATGTGAATGGCAAACCTGATACATTATCTGTCCTGTAAGACAAATAATGCACAATGAGACCTTGTGAACTGCAACTTACTAAATATATTGCTTTATTTTTGATGCACAGCACAAAAAAATGGGTTTTGATGTTATTTTTGCATGAAAGATAATATGAAAATAAAAGAAGGTTAATTCTGTGCATGTCAGCACTCTCTGTATTTAGCCGACACAATATTCAATCTAACGAGGGGGACTGATGTAATATTTCATGGCTTATTTCACAACAGCAGACAAGGAGAATGCATCATTAATCACATTGTGCTGAGGCACCCATGCCTTCAGTACAATGTTACATAACTTTCTGGCACTGTGTGTGAGGGTACATGCCTGTGTGTATGAATGTATAAATGTACTGCATGTGTGTATACATGTTAATGCATGGGTAAAAACTGGAGAGTTTGTCCACAAACCGTGCGGGTGGTCCAGTGTGTAGTTTGTAACTATTTGATACCGCTCACCTCACCCTTACGTTCCAAGCGTGTAGGAGAAACTCAGTGGCCGTGAAACTTTATCTAGAGCCAGTGTTTGGTTCGTCCGTTCTGGGCTACTGTAGAAACATGGCGGTGCAACATGGTGACCTCCGTGAAGGGGACCCGCTCCCTCTGTAGATAAAAACGACTTATTCTAAGGTAACGAAAACAAAATGATTCTTATTTTCAGGTGATTATTTACTAATGAAAACATACTTAACATAAATATTATATTCCATTTCTGCCAATAGCTCCATCTAAATGTACACTGGACCTTTAAAGCAAGTGTGAAATCATGCATTCATGCATTTATGTGTGTGTGTGCGTCCTCAAGCAGGTAGACAGATGTGAAGGATGACTTCTTGCTCAGTGATCTGTGGGTCAGAATATGGTGAGCAAACTCAAGCCAGCGGAAAGTGCCAGCAGTATGGAGTCCGCTCCTACCTACACCAGGTACAATGCAGACACACACACACACACACACACACAGATATATACAGTATATACCCACACAAAAGAAAGAGACGAGTATAGGGTATAGGGATGACTATCAACCATTCTCTTCTATCACAAACCTTTCATCTAGGCTCATATCGTAATCACTTGACTGTTTCTTTTTGAAACTTGGGGTTTTAGATCTAGATCTATTGTGGGTTTCAATTCACATATTTGGAACACAAAAAAATACCTTTCTGATTTCTTATCTAGTTTTATGAGGAGTGCACAGCTTCTATCTGGGAACGTGATGAAGATTTTCAGATTCAGAGATCGCCTAGCAGGTGGAGCTCTTTACTCTGGAAGGTGAGGTTAACCTACAGCTTGCTCAAACAAAACCACATCTCACCTGCTGATATTTTGATCATCATATTGTAGTTGCAAAAGACTGCAAGCAATGATCTGTGATTACAACAAGACTTTTGCTATACAGAATATTAACAGGCTCTCTTCTATCCTGCAACTTCTTTTTTCCCACCAGGTCTGTCTCGCGTTCGGCACCCTGATCTTGTTTGCAGGCCTCATTGTTGTTTTGGTGGGTTATGCCACGCCAGCCAGGATTGAAGCATTTGGCGAGGATGATCTCCTTTTTGTTGACAGGTATAGGAATAGTAGAGTATATTAATGGGAAGGCGTTGATGTAATCTTCAATATACTTAGACAGCTATTCTGTATGTATAACATTAACATTTGCAATCTGTACTGTATTTTCTTTCAACACATGATCGTAATGGAGAGCACATTGTTTTAGTGGAATTCACATGCAGTAGATTCTATTTAGGGCTAGCCATTGTAAAAGCCTTTGATCACACATACATGCCCCCACTGGATAACGGCTGGTATTTTAGCCTAAACTACAACAAAATTACAATAATTGAACAAAACACTTTATAATACAGCCCAAGATTTACAGAGTAATTTTGTTGCATGAATAATGTACCAATAAAATACTTACCGGTTCCCACTGGTACTAAGAAAATAAGACTATGGGGAACAAGGGAGTAACAATTGGGCATTTTAGAAGAAAGGAGAAATAAATTATACATTAAAGTATTTTGGTAAATACTGAGTACCTACAGGGTATGGTATTTGGAAACAAAACTTAAGTTTGGGAAAGTGGTTAATAAAAATGATATTCTGCAGAACCTATAAAGTTATCATGGTATAGCATATTTCACAGTCACGATATGCCACCAAAAGTGCAGGGGTACGGTAAGGTAAGGGCTTTTGGAAAATCTTTTAACCTAATAAATATATAAACATATAAAACATATAAAATATTTGGGTTATGTTCCCAAAATGATGACAGGGGTACTCACCAATGCTGGGGTGCAGCAATATAGTTTTGGGGTAGGAAGCTCAAATCTTGGAATAATGAGGGACTTATCAGTCACTGAGTACAGAAACATACTTATAGGAGACTTAACAAGACTAACACTGGCCCACTTCATAGGCAATTTAGACAACCAGCTTATGTTCTTTGGATTAACTACAGTACAATAAAAACAAATGCTTTAGCTCATGACCATTATCATCATTATTACCAAACTTCAGTTTTATTTCCCAGTAATGTACCCCATAGGTAAAGTACCCAGTTTGTACAAAAATACTTTATTTCTCCTTTTCTATAAAATACCCAATTGTTATTCCCTTGTTCCCTGTAGTCTTGTTTTCTTCCACTGTACCTACATTTAATTACCAGTAGGAACCAATAAATATTTTATTGATTCATACAATGAAATTACACTGTAAGTCGCGGGATGTATTATAAAGTGTAAAGCAATGCTTTAAAGTAATTGTCATTTGCTTCAACAGCCATGCTGTCAGTTTCAACCGCGCACTGGATGTCTGTAAGCTGACTGGTGCTGTGCTGTTCTGTGTGGGAGGCTCCTCCATGGCTGTGGGTCTCCTGCTGTCTGCCTTTGCCAAAAACTACTCCAAAGAAGAACTGTATCTGCAGCAGAAGTTTAAGGAGAGGTTGGCAGATCTGCACACCGTTGGTAAGGTTTCACTCTCTACTGTCTTATCATGACCCATTATGGAATGAAGGTTAAAAAATGGCAGACAGTAAGTAGAGTAAGTGAAATTTTTTTTTTTTTTTTTTTTTTTTTTTTTACTGTTATACTGTGCCAATATATTTTGTATAAATATCCCACATAGCAGAACTGCTTTTGTCACAGGTACCCCCATAATGAGAGCACCGACCCCCGGAGAGGGAAAGGTGCCAGTCACACTTTCCAAAGTCCAGAACATCCAGCCAACAACCCCAAAGTCGGAGACCTGACAGAAGTCCAGATGAAGGCAGAAAGTGAAGAAGTGTGTATGATGATTGATTGGTGTGCAGACTGTGTGTGAGTGCAAACACATGTGTGTATGTCGAACTATGTGTGCATTTTCTCTTTTGAAAGGTCAGCTTACGTGACAGATAGTATTGGTTCTGCATCTGTATTTGCTGTGTTTGACATTAAAGCTTGATTTTAAGGTTATATAGGTGGAGAGTTAATATAGCTGAGCAAAGTTTAAGTCATCAGTTGTATGAAATTCATAGTAATCCGACAAAGCACAGGTCTGGAGCCCTACTCGGAAAACAAACCACAGAAACAAATCAATAGAACACAGCTGCTGAACAACAGCATCGGAGTGTCCACTATTTTTCTGTCGAGAGGATTCACATTTCGTAAAAGAGGATGGTGTTACTGCTGGAGGGTGTAGAGCAACAGATGCAGTGTTGTTTGAAGTTATTGGTGATTGGCCCCCATTCCCAGAAATGATCAAAAGAAGCACTGAACACAACAACCATTATCTCTGCCTAGTGTCTAAAAGGACATCAGAGGATGAGTGTTTATATGTGCAGAATACTTTGTGCATACTGTGTGTACATGTATATGTATATGCAACTTCATTACAGCTGTCAATCAAAACCGCACAATATGAATACATGTGCTTTAGCTTATGAACAATTCTTACAAGCACTGTTTACATGCAACAACAAGCAAGAGAAGTCTTAACAGATACTTTGCTTGAATTTCACAGATCATCAGAACAGATTAGAGATAATCACTGATTAGAACAGACCTCAAGGGTAGATTTCGCACTGACTTTATTAGGCCTCTGACCTTGTCTCCTTCACTGAATCTTCAGGCAGAATCGATAGACGAGACCAGACAGACTGACGAAAGGTACATTCAACCAGACGGAAAATGTAGAACATAATCTGTCACTCAAAAAAATTGTAATCAAACAAATTACTTTCTAGATAATACAATTAAGGCATTCATCATGCTTTCTATCTTTGAATTTTTTTTTTGTTTTCCTAAAAACTTTAACATTACGCATTATCTTCCTTTCTTTGTCTCCTTCTCCCCCCTGTGACAAACGCAAGCATGTAAACACACACCTACCTTTTTGCAACATTTTGAATCCATCTGTTGTCAGCTAGTAGTCATGAGTTGGTAAAAAAGATGTGCAGGTGCTGCGTGTTAAAATGAAGATGGAGCAAGGGTGCATCAAAAGAGACAAACAACATGACAGATGTGTTACATAACAGGGGGATGAAGAGAGCACATCCAGCTCTCCAATGAAATCACATCAGCTACATCGTGTTTGACAGCGCTCATTGTTTTCAGTCTGTCTGGATCCATAGATGCTTCAGATACAATAACTGCCTTCCTGTGCTTACACACAAAACTTGAAACTACATAGGATATGTTAACATAAGCTGAACAGTATACAATATGTAATACTGTAGAAATGATGAAATGTTGCATCATCAAAGTTTTTTTTAACTGGTTGCATATTCACTTGCATACTATATGTGAAACAGAAGTTACATCAAGAAGATATTTATTTTATTTTATTTATTCTATACAAGTGCGGCACTCACACACACTAACTTTAACTTACAAGCACAACAAGCTGTTAATGGTCATGTGTTGCTGCTTTTTCAAAACATTTGTCTATATGTATTAGAAACCTATATTTAAATATTGTGACACTTTAAATTGTTATGTTTGCTGTTCCTTTTGTTTTGCTTATTTATCTTTTGAATTAATTGCACACAGATACAACATATACACCTTTTACTGTACTTGGTTAGAATAGTTGTAGTAGTCACAGTCCAAGTGCCATCAAGCTACATGTGTCCTACTGTGATTCAATGCTGCAGGTCATTCAAATTTCTCTAATTTGTATACTTACTGTATACAATTAAATAAATTGCTATGCTGGCTACATATGTTTATGTAAGTTGACCTTTTAATATTATTCCCACAACCTCCACTTTTCTGTCATTCTACTTTTACTTTGAAAAATTACGTGATCTCATTTTAACACATTTGTTCTCAGATACAACACAACCACTGTCAAGCTGCAAACCTACAGTACAAGAAGAACAACTAAGTGGTTAGACAAGCTGTTATAAACAAACCCTCCAGTGTGATCAAAGCGTTACTAAGCGATCAATAAATGTGCTGACTTGTAGTATGCCGTGAATTGTGAGTTTATTTTTATCCTTAATTAGACCAAAGTTGAGTTCTGCATTACAATCCCAAATCCACAATGGATACTTTGCTGCTCTTCATCTGACCATCAAAAAAAAAATGGTCTCCCAGTTTAAGTGTATCCTGATGTAACAGTGGATTTTCCCAGTAAATAAAAAAGTATACTGTTCTTATTGGAGGTTGGATTGGATAAAGAACAAATATATATCAATGTCTATATACAGTATGTCTATTTTTCAAAGAACACAATAAAATTGAAATATCCACAGCTCAAAATGTGTGAAGATTGTATTTATCCTTTTAATCTCCCCATCACCATTTAAGTTGTATATACATCATATATTGTCAGGATACCTTCATGACTGACAATACCTTTTTACCTGACAATACTGAGAACAGAAATAAAAGTCTTACACAGTTATTAGATGGGCCATTAGGCCATCTGAAACCCAAATTAGTGTTTTCATAGTGAATATGTCTCAGTTTTATCTAGTTTTATTCTTGTACTTCTGTACTGCTTTTTCAACCTTGTTTTAACATCACTGCCTAGCTGTTTTGAATTGTGCTAAACAATTGACACTTTTGTTCTTAAAGATAAGGTGTATTCCCTTCACTTCATGGAGAAAAACAGAAAAAAAATTTATAGAATTTGGTTTTCATTAATAAAAGACGGTCAGTGGTGTTCCAACATACTAAGCTTTCATTACACTGTGTAGAAGCTTTTATGGTAATCAATCAGGAGAGTCATTTAGGTAGGGGGAGTGCAGAAGGGTGCTATTCAGGGCCTTATTAACACACCCACATACACACTAAAAGGGGCCAGTGGAGGAGATAAGACAGAATGGATGGCAACTCCAGAAATAGCACCTTGAGGACCAGTATGACTCACACACAAACACCCGCCCCTGCCTCCTCTGCCTTTCTCTGTGTCCCTTGCTCTTTGCTCTCTCCTTCTACCTCACCCGCTCTCTCACCCATGTTCTCCCTCTCTTGTGGGATGGTGACTCACAAACACATTGACTGCATGAATCCCAATTTGAACAGCTGCAGGGACGAGAGGGCGGTGAGGCCATCATGGACACTGAATTAGATCACAGTTCACACAACAGTTTCCTGCCTGTGGGAGGCAATTTATAGTGGCTTTATGCAACCTTGTTTCAAACAGAGAGGCAAAATGACTGAACAAAATAAAAAGACATGTTAAAAAGATGTTTGCTACATCACATTTTAAATTTGTCACATTTTAAATTTGTCTACTTGCTAACCTTTGCATCTTGGTTACTTAAATTAGATGTAGGCCTAAATAAGTTAAGTTAATACACAATATTATTATATTAATTTGAACATTAAGTAGAGCCACTTGTTACTGTGAAAATACCTGATGAAAATCTTCCTAGTACATATATTTTATGTTGTGTTCTGGCCTGAAATTCTGTGGTTTTGAAAAGCTGGTGAAAGAACAACATTACTGTAAGCACTCAAGTTTTTGTGCACACATTATCAAAAATGCAAGCTTTTATGCACATGATTCAACAAATTACTGCTCTGCATGAAAAGATTGGCTGACAATAATACTAGAGATGTATTCTTCTGACTGAAAAAAGAAAGATACAAACATGGTATTGCTCACCATGTTGTCATAGTAATCTTTCTTCTGAATCATCTATTTCTAACATGAACTTGCCTTTAGCTGCAAGGATCAGTTGGCCTAGCAACATGGACTCCATCACTGTTGCTGTCTGTGCTGGATTTGGAGCTAATGTTTGAGAAACAATAATGTTACTTAATATAATGTTCTCCTGTTGGGTCCTGTGTACTGTAAAATTATGCATGCAGGACTTTTAATGGGTATTTTTACATTGTGATATTGCTACTTTTTGCTACTTAAAGCATCTGAGTACTTCTTCCACAACAGTAGTATGTACAGTAATGACAAGTTACTATTTGTCTTAAACTTGCCAAAAATGTAAGCATACATAATTAAAATAATCAAGCTGTAGTAAAAGTACAAGCTTTCAAAATAAAAAGTACTTACCAAAGAAGTAGTAGCAGTAGTGACTCAAGTGAACATAATTATTTACCTTTCATCCATTTCACCTAGATTGTCCAATCTGACAAACACTGTCAGTCAATACTAACCATGGCTGCAAAAAGTTATGATTTTCACACCTTAAGTGTTATCTTTATTTTCCTTCTTTTTTTGACAAATTTGATTAGAGTCATTTTAGAGTGAAGTAACAGTGATGGGAGCAAAGTATGTTTAATTAAAGCATCTTTTAAAAGTACCTAACTGTAATTTTTCTTTTATTTCCTGGTAGAAGAAAGATAAGACATAAGACATAGTGACTACATAATGAATCATTATGATTTGGAATAGCTTAACAGAGAATACTTTCAAACTATATTCATTATTATATGATTTAGCTGAACATTCAGACACATACAGTATGCTTACAGTATTACACATAGCTTATTATACTTACTTAAAAAGTTAATTTGTATCACTTGCTTTGGGAAATAGACAAAAATACCATACATACAAAAACCATCTATAAAAACAAGCAGCTAGTATAATCATACCTGTTAAAAATAAACATATTTTTTTTAAACATTTAACGCATGACTGTAACTACATTTCAGTTTTCCAGCATTACTCACTGCAGTGCTCACAGACAGTACATACTGAAACAATAAAGCAGCCCAAGAGGAAACAGTATGCCTTAATGAAAAATAAGAATATATTACTATAGCTTTTATTTGTTTTGTATGTTTTAGACATGATAGTTATGAATAATGTTTTGATAAATAGCTTTTTAATACATACCTGAAATTTTGATGCTTATGAAATAATTTAGCAGTCAGCCATTCAAAGTTCCATTACTTGCTCAACATTGAGACACTGGTTTATTTTCAGTCCAGATTATCTCTTGCTTTGCTCTCTGTGAATTTGCTCTGCCACCTTCATTATTTTTAGATTGTATTGTAAACTATTGCTTACTATTTTCAGCACTGCCCATCCAGTAACTTTCTGTTTCTCACTTTCTTTCCTAATCCTCCTCTTTCCTGCTTTTATCTTGATTGTCTTTATCATCATCCTCCCCTTTCTCTCCATTTGCTGTGGCATCTTCGCTACTGGCTGAATGGTTCTCCTCCATGTCCAGCTCTGCTTCACTTTCCACCTCATCATCTTCTCCACTGACCTCTCCATTCACCCTTCTCTCCTCTTCTCCTGACTCTTTGGTAGCTCCATCTGTTGTTTTGCTCACATCTTCTTCCTGGTTACTGTTGCTACTGCTACTTCTGCCGTTATTGTTCTCTTTTGTCTCGTTATCTGACTGAGTCTTCTGCGGGTCATCGCTGTTTTCTGTCTCTTTCTGTTCCTCCCCATTGTCTACATCATTAACTTCGTCCTTACTGCTATTCTCCCCTTTTTCACTGTCTTTGTCTTGCTTCTCTTCTTCTATATTTTTGTCTTTCTCATCCTTTTCACCCTCAGAAGATGTATGGCTTCCATCCTCTTTCTCTTTACTGTCCTGGGTCTTATTACCGTTGCTACTGCTGGACCCCTGCTCCTCACTCTTAACCTCCTCCTTACTCTCATCTGTGACCTCCTCCTTCGCCTCTTCTTCTACCGCCTGCTCCTTCTCCTCAGATCCTGCTGTTGTCTCCCTCTCTTTTTCATCATTTAACTCATCATTTTCCTTCTTATCTTCCCCTCCTTCTTTTTCACCATTTGTCTCCTTGTTTTCATTCTTTTCGTCTTTGCTAGCTGAAGTGTCTTCTTCTGTGGTGTTTTCAACAGCAGCCTCCTCCTTCTCTCCTGGCTTTTCATCATTCTCTTCTTGTGTATCATCTGCAGGTTTCTGTAATGCAATAATACCACAGAAACAATTTATAGCTCTAAATATTCTAACAGGCATACAGTGTAATTGGATTGTTTACAGTAAATCTCCCTGTGACCTTTAATTTCCTGAAAGAGTGGCAGCGCTATTGAGTCATGAGCACTTACAAATCAAATGGAGCCAAAGCATTATGTATTTTTTTCAAACCCTTTTTATGGTATGTCAATCAATATGAAATTAGTAGTGGAGAAACAACATTTGGGCTTCCCAATGCTCCATAATATATCAAACAATAGGTAATAATAATATGTAATTAATGGGTGATAAAATAGGTGTTACATAGTTATATAATTGTAGTACATTAGTTAGCAAATATCAATCAAACTAATTCTTCACATTTGGATTATATTAAAATGAATTCTGTATTTTAAAGCATTAATGAGTGGTTGAAATAGACATTTTAGCTCATACATACAAAAATGTATGCATCTCCAAAACGAGAGCAGTCTTACTGTTGAAGAAAGATCATTGTGATGTATTTTCTAGGTATCATGATAGAAAGAATGACATGTGACAAAGAACCAAACCCGCAACATTATGTCAGGCAACGTGCCTGTTGCGTCCCCTACATCTCTTTACAAAGATGTCATTGTTTGCTCCTAATAGTCTATTATGTACACTACTGTATGTTTACCTCTTCAGCCGACTGGTCTTGAGGGGTTTTGTCTTCATTGTTTCCATCATCAGCCTTTGATTCCACGTCATCTGGGAATGCAGAGAAAACAGTAAAAGTATTTTAAAATGAGCATTGCAAATAATTGAATGTCAGATGTCAATGGCATGTTTCAGTGTGATATTAGGACATATAGAAATCCATGTGTTTCAACCTCATGTGTGATATTGTTTCCTGAATGGGCTTGTCTGGGGCAAATATAATATGAAGGTGAGTGATGGGTGTCATCCTGTGTAAATACTTCGACATTTATTCTAACACAGTCTTAAAAAGACTTCTCTGTGCCAAATCAGAGAAAACAGAGACAGAAAGGTAATAAAATTATATGAATTGCATCAATGACATGAATAAAATTTTGAGTCAAAGAGTAATATTCAGTTTCAAGACTAAATAAAGCAGAATACAAAGTAACTCTGCACATTACAGCACAGTGTTTAACGTAAAACAATCCCAAATGTGCTGGTTAAGTCAGATGAATGTAATGCCTACTCTTGTTATGTAAAATGCTCATACCATCAGTTTGTTTTTCATTCTCTGATGTAATTTTACAGGTTAAATATTCCTTTATGTGCTGACTACTTTTCAAGACCCTAATTCCTCAGCCAGAGTCCATTACATCATTTCAGAAATCCATAAAACCTCTCCTATAAATAAGGGAGCGTTAATTCATCCTCCAATAAGTGAGTTGTTGGAATTTTACATCTTTTATATCACAGCTGTGTTTGCAGGCTTGAAGAAACACAGCACAAGAGTGACACCTGGTGGTGAAGAGAAAAAACACCCGAGACTATTTCAGGCAAGTAAACAACTTCCCCAGACAATGGAAGTGTGCCAGAGGGAGCCAGAAAACATTTTACAAGCTCAGGCAGGAAAGAACACTGGAAGGGAAGTTCAAGGTCGTGAGGAGATTACAAATACAAATAGAGAATACAAATGTCACATTAGATCAAGATCATCTTCATCATCATTATTATTATCACCACCACGGTAATCATCCTAATAATCACACAGATATATTAAGGTGTTGTTCCGCTTCAACCATTGCTTTTAGGTAATACTGTACCTACCAACACACAAACATACAGAAACATAATCCAGCAGTCCCATTAAAGAGATTCCATCAGGCCTCCATCACTAGTGCTGATGTTTATCTCAGACAGTGGTTTTCATTGTTAGGGTAGGCACTCAAAGTTGACTTAAAGGGAGAAATGGGCCAGGCATTTTCTTTTTGATTAGGAGAAAATCTAACTGGTTTCATCTGCTGAAGCTTTTTCACTTTCCTAATTTTTAACAAAGTTGCAAGCTGCAGTCAAGATTATTCTACCCAAGACACAATGTGTAAAGCAGATTGAATAAAGAACCTAAGGCTAGTAGACTGGGCGAAAGAAAGACTACAAGAACATATCTTACACATTCCCCCAGAGGAAACAGCTGTCACAATTTACTGTCTGAACAACTGCATAGTGATACTGTGGATCTTAGTGTTTAAATGAAGACATCAAACCACAACCCAATACCAGCAACACACTCATTTCTATTGAAGCTCAGCAAGGCAGGTTTGTTGGAGTGCATGAATACGGGTTTTTTTTTTTTTTAGTTTTCATGTGAGCATGTGCATCAAAGGCCTTGGAGTAATTAACCTAAAACATCATAAGAGGAATACAACTATACGCTCTGATAAACAACATAATTACACACTTGTTTTGAAACACTGGATGAGACTGAAATTTCCAATCAGAAATAAGCGGCAAAAGAGTGGGGAAAAAAAAAAACAGAACAGTGTAATTAATGTCTTTAATATTAGTTTCCCTTTCTACATATCCCAGTTAAAGAAGAAAAATGACTCGGGTAGAGATTAGAAGAGTTTATGGAGACATTTAATGCATTTCAAATGCAAAAATGATTGAAGTTTAGCTATGGTGGGAGATGAAACGTTATGGTAATAATAACGGACCTCTTTAAAGAATATTTTATGGAAATCGCCTGCATTCATTAACAGCGAGGGCCAAACGATTGAGCGTAAGCAGTAAGCAGTGGATGAGCCGCTACGACTAAACATGTTAACGTGATTTGAGGATCATGAGGCACAGGCTCATGAAAATGCTAAATCAAATTAAACACAATATTTAGAATCTCCCCTTCTTGCTCTTCATTAAATCAGTAGATTTGGGTTCTGCAAATGGCTAGACAGTCGTGTGTATGTGTGTGTGTGTAAGTGTGTGTAGATGTGAATATGCACCTGTTTGCATCTCTTTTTTTTCATAATCAGGTAAAAACACACACACATTCCTTCTTTCACTTATACACTACTGGCACACAAACACAGACAGCGCACACCCACATTTCCGAAGTAATGCTACATCTCATCCATCAGTGTGAGATAAAACAAGGATGCAACTGTAAGTGGGTATAATTACTCATATAAATGGCTCTCGCTGCCATTTATATGAAAGGTAAAGTTATAAATGACTGTTGTTGCAGAGAAATGTAATAAAACACAACTGAAGATGAAGTGATAGCAGGTAGCAAACTACAACAACCTCCCACTCCTCAACAAGCAAACTCCAGCTCTCTCTTTACAAACACACACAAACATATATACCCTGCCTTACTGCTGATTTTAGTTTTAGGGGGCTTTGTAAAACAAAAAACAGGTCTCTGTAATCTCCATCTCTACACCTCAGCTACATACACTAACACTGTGCAGCATTTCTTTTATCTGTGTTTCCATTTGATGTGCTCATCCAATTCTAGTGACCCTAACACACTGGGGGAATCCAGTGTTCAGTTTACACCAGGTAGAATGGTGTAACTACTATTCCATGAAATACATGAAATATGTATGGCTTATATTTATCAACTTAATTAATAAAAAACAATATATATATATCACAGCAGAAACAACCCTTTGCTCAGATGAACCCTGAACCTGAACTACACTCTCAACAACCTTTTTTTTAAATTCAAGCCAAAGCACAGTATAAGCAAACAGGTGCATATTCTCATTTCTTCTTCAGGGTAAAAAGGATTGCTGCCAATCTTCTCTCGTTTACAGAAGTTGTAGCAATGAGTTTAAACTCAGCAGGGAGCTTGGTGGTGAACCAACATGTGAATGTAGCTTTTCTTTTGTTGGACAGAATTAAAGAGCTACAATGTAATGGCAACGTTGATGTGTATTACATCAGTGTTTTCTTCAGTTCTCCACTGCAGAGTTGGAGTAGGCAACATGCAGGGTGTAATATCATGTTTAAAAGCTTTTCCACTCCTCCAGGAAGCATTTCTGAGTAAAAGCCATACAATGCAGTGCAATCAAGTTCTTGACTCCACAGGAAATCTGTAGCAGACCAACACATGAATATATATATATATATTTTTTATTGCAAATGGAACCATGAATAGGTTTATTGAGGATGTATGTGGCTTTTAACAGCTGTGAAGTCACTATGCTGGAGAAACCTGCTGTTTTTAATGTTGGGCAAATCATTTATTCCAGTTTCTCTGGAAGCTGATATGCCATTTTTCTAGGATTAGAAGATGGTCTCAGTGTGCGACACTTCTGTGAAAACATATTGAACTGAATAAAGCTTTTCCTCTTGAGACACTACTAGAAAACCATATTAGTTAGGGTTTTCAACTCAAAAAGAGGACTGAAAATCTCAAGAACAAAACATCAATTAATTGAATTAATCTTGTACGTATGAGAAAATCATCAGAAACATATCTGTATCCAGCATTTACTGTGCAAACTTGTATTGACCACCTTACATCCACAGTAGGTTAATCACAGTAGGTTGTTTTGCCAATGGTTTCCTTGAAAGGAAGGGAATGCTGAACAAAATCAAGCTTCTATCACCACAACTTAATGGAATACACATTTGTTATAGCATCCTTTTTGTTGCTGATATCCACCATGAGACACTCTGGCATTATGAACTCTGACAGGCTGACATCTGCCTTAAAAGAATACTGGGAAAATGTGTTCGTGGAAATGCCTAGGATGCCATGGTCAATAGTACTACTGTGTGTGTTTTTTGTTGTTGTTAATAGAGCAGAATCTTTATTCTTTTAAAACAACTTCTGAAAAATCAATTCCTAAATGGAAGGGGTTGTAGTTTTAAATAAATACAGATCACTGTTTTAGTACACTGTATTCATGCTTAGAAACCAAAGCATGGAAAAATCGTTGACATGGCCTCCACAAGCCAATTCTGCTTTCGGCGGATTAGCTCTACAGTGTTAAATAAACACTCAAATCTTGACGTACTACTTAATGTACCTAAATCACTCCACACAACACTCCCTGAATATCACCATGCAGTACAGTATATTGCTTATTTACACCCAGCTGATTTAACTCACTCAGCAAATGGCTGAGTTATGGTGGGGTGTAAAACAACATGGGTAGTAACTCTGAATGGTAATTATAAAATGTTGCCACTCAGCAAGTGTGCTCCAGTCACTGACCAGGGTCCTGTTAAAACATTTAATGACTGTGTGGTCGGCCACCATGAGAAAGGCCCATTTGGTGTTGAGTTTATATTGTAATTATATATTGTGAAAAAATATCCAGCTGTTTAGTGTGACTGGACATTGTGCATGTTCATCTGTTTCTCTCTCTCTCCCATGCATACACAAAATATATTTTCATGTAATTGATAGGTTTATATGGTAAAATAGCATACAGTGAAGGTGTCAAGAGAATCATTTGCTCTTTCATTGTTTAATAACAATCCGCCATCTCACAGCTGAGCAGATCCAACTCATATTTGTAATGCTAAATTTGTGACTCACGAGTGAGTCACGATATATTTGCCTCTGCTGCTTTGATTTTGACCATTCTTTTTAAAATCTGTTTCTTCTGAGTCTTCATGGAGGTGGAATGCTAATTGTCTCTTTAAAAGCTTTCAATCAATGAGCCTGGTGGAAACATCTTGAATGCACTAAAAACAGTTACACATGTCTTATATTGTGAATGGACAGGACATATACAGTAATAATGCCCACTATGAAGTTTATTTTATGAAGTATTTCTAGTGTATAACATCCTTTACATTAAGGTTTGTTTCCAAGATGAATAAATGAATACTGTGCATTATCTCTAGAGTTAACTTTTTCAGTAGTGTAAAAAATATTACTCTTATCTACAGTGTGCAGCCCTGTGCTTAGATAGCTTTGACATTAAATCAGAGGAAAGCTCTGCTTAACAATGATGCAGTCAGACAGGCAGAGTAATATTTATAAAGGTCAT
The DNA here is from genome assembly GCF_020085105.1 of Siniperca chuatsi. Classification (NCBI taxonomy): domain Eukaryota; kingdom Metazoa; phylum Chordata; class Actinopteri; order Centrarchiformes; family Sinipercidae; genus Siniperca; species Siniperca chuatsi. The sequence continues at coordinate 19,086,975 of NC_058050.1, forward strand.
GGCTTCAGTTAAATATTTTAATAATTTGTGGAGTTTGTTCTCTTTCTTTTCTCAGTTGCCTGAAATCTTACCATCCAGTGTCTTCATGATATGAAGGTTTTACTTCGAATGACTTCTGTTTAATCAGTGTAATATGAACAAAGATATAAATTTGATTTTTCTCTCTTAACACAAAAAACATAATTGCATGCTTTAATGCATTAATTTATTATTTATCATTTTAATGCAATATTCTAAAGTCTTGCTAACCAATAACTTCAGTAACATTAGTATGGTTAGGTATTTGATTATGGGATGGCACAAATAATGTAGGTCACTTAAATGGCGACAGACTGAAAACAGAATTTCTGTTTACATAAGCAGAACCCTCTGTGAACTAGAAATAGTTACTCTTCTCATTTATCATCAAAATTTGCATTGTGCTGATGGGATTTATATGTTTTGCAATATGTTTTCATGTTGTCTTTGCACCCTAAACTGCATTATTTGGATTAAAACTGATAAATGACAGAAATGTACAACATTGCATGCATGTGCGACTACATTATAACTGATTTTGCTTTGGCAACATAACAACTTCAGATGCCCTCCTTAAGTCGGCTCGAACACATGATGTAAACTTTAGATCTCCACAAATGTCACATATTTACTCTTGCCATTTAGGTTGAATGTCAAAGCTGTGTCTCAGGCTGATACAAACCCTGCAGATGCGGATGTTCCTGATGGTCCACTGCTATCAACCAGTCCAGATGTGTGTCTACTAGCTCAAGCACAAAAAAATACTAAAATGCACAAGGCAGGCTAGATTAGAAGTGACAGAAATGAAAAAAACATGTGTCATTGAAAGTGTCACATGTTACCCTAACCCTATACTTTACATGTCACAGCCGGCACTGTTGTATGTCACAGCTAAAACACTTGTTAGCAGATTAATGTGGCAGATTAGTACAGCTACCCTGCTCTTTAATCCAGTAATCCTGCATCAAAGGGTCATGAAGAATCTTTTCTGCTGTAGTGAAAAGGGAGAGATGAAAGGAGAGGAAGAATGAAGGAGAGATTGGGAAGGATGGCCTTGTTGTCTGAAATGTGACATACGAGCAAGTACTCGAATGCACATAAAAACAGGCATGCACAGAACACACACATAAATACTTTTAACACAAACCACACTTTCTAAGAACTTCCTTTAAATGTTGCTATCTCTCATCCTTTGCTGCTGAGCCTCTTTTTTGACACAGGCACACGATTTAAGACACACAGCCTCTTTGTGTACATGTCTCCTGCCTCCCAACGCTGTTTTGATCCCTATTTCACTCTGACAGGCATTACAGATACATATGCTAACAGGGCTAATTCCCCAAGGCAGCATCACATTTTATGACACCAGAGGCAGAAGGTTGATCTGGCTGGATGGCTTGTGCATGTGCAATGGCACGCATAAACACACATACACAGAGACACACTCTCATATGCAGCAATCTTCATTTCTATCACATTCAACTTACAAATAATACCAAGAATGTTTTCATTTTCATTTTCTGAAATTAGTTTTTCTGAAAAATACCTCAACTTAAAACTTCCTGCACATCAAAATCCCTTCAAGGTTAATAGTAGGAATGGACATAATGTGGATCCATCATGTAGCATGGATTGAATTGGCTCCTGCTACATTCAAAGATGGAGCCTAGTACATGAAAAGGAGGCAGCAGGATACTCGGAACATAAGCTTTTTTGTAAAGTAGATGTCCTTGAGTTGCCTGGGTTATGTGGAACTCACCACCCTCAGACTTAGAAATGTAAAACAAAGGGCAAGGTGAACCTTACTGAGATATTGAAACTGCACAATTGAGATACAAAACTGCTCTGTAGGTGTTTGTGTGTGAAAGAGCGCAGGATGAAGACCTTAGGGTCTGTGTGTCCAATTTCCTGCTGTTGTAAAATCTATTATTAACTGGAACTGCTGTTAGATTTGTTGAACCAGTTGTTTTTACCATATTGCTGGGTTTCAGGCTGCTGAGACTGCATGGAATCCATACCTCCAAAAAAATTCTGATAGCAAAACTACACAAAGTTTGATTTACAGCACTGAAAATGGTGGTGTTTGGGACTGACCTGTAATCCAACAAACAAACAAAGGTTATGCGTTTTTCCCCCCATAATCTTAACAGTTCAGATAGAGATACCATTAAAAAATTGGCCAGAAAGTGTCAATCACCATATCAATAGCCCCTAGTTTAGAGTTATTATTCCAATGCTCTGTAGTCACTGCAGTGGGTGCAGCTCTGCAACAATACAAACCATAAATAAAAATAAATAAGCATAGAGGTACATGTTCATGTTATATGTTGATTATATTGTGTTTCAACTAGCCTCAGGAATCATTGTTCAATTCAGTCAAAATAATTACAACATGCTTATTGGTGCTCAAAATGCACAGTTATGCATTTTAAAGCAACACCTGTGTATCATATATCAATACTGTAGTTCTTGGTCAAATTCTCACCATTATCTAAAGGGGAACAATTTGCTAATTTATAAAAATACCACTCATATTCAGAATAGACCTGAAAAGGACACACGCATCATTTTGCAAATCAAAAAGCCCCACAATACTGTGCCCCCTCATTAACGCACAGAGGCATTGACAATGCATGTAAGTCCAGATATAGACACACTTCTCTCTGTGTCAGCAGACCCCCTTCTCCTTCCCCTTCTGTTGTGCTTTCCCTCTCTATTTGCCTTTCCTCTCTCTCCTCTTGTCCATACCTTTCTGTCTGTCCTTGCTTCTTGAAGTACATGGCTCTTTTGTTGATTTTCAGAGCAGCAATTTGGCCTCAGCAAGGGGCAGAGGCAAGTAAAATTCTGCTTTGATGACTCTAAATGGAGAGATTATCCAAATGAAAGGAAATTATCCAAACCCCACCCATCCCTACCCTTCAATATCTCTGGGCCTTTTTTTCCTACCCACTGCTCATGGTCCACCATCTCAGGCTATTCATCACATTCACTATTTGATATCACCTGTAGTCTTTTTTTTTTCTTTTCTTCTCTTCTCCTTCCTCATCCTCTCAATCTTTTATTCCCTCTTTAACCTTCTCTTTTATAACCCCTTCTCTTTACATGTCCCCTCACATATCAAAACACATTATGTCTCATTTCTGTCTTTTATTCTTCTCCCTTTTCCCATTCCTTCTGCCACTCTTTTTACTTTTCCTTATTCTTCTATCCTCGCTTCTAGGGGGAGCCATTAACTGAACCGGTCACAAAGGCCTTTTGTAAAAGAGAAAACTGATAAACATCATATTTCTATTCTGAGGTTAGCAACAACTGCTAATTGGTTATATACAACCTGAACATAAATGTGTTTTTGAAAGCAAAAGCCAACACTGGCCAAATTGGACGAATAATTTCCCCAATTTAAAACAGCTTCCATAAAGTATAACTATGTTGGGTGAAGCGTATGACAGGCAATGTGTCTTGTTGGTTAAGTCTTTAAAGCCAAATGTCTTTGTTATAGGAAGTTCAAATTCATTCCATGACCTTTGCTGCATGAGTTGTCGCACTGCCCCCCCTTGTCTTTGCTGTCACTCACCACTGTGTTCACTCTAATGAAGCAGAAAAGTCAGAGGCTTTACAATACACCAGACAGAAACAGCTGGAGTTATCCTCAGTCTGGCTCCCAGCAGCTGATAGACAGTGAATAATGGGGACTGGCATACTGAGACACAGACATAAGACACATACAAAAACTAACCTCCCAACACAACAGAGTCAGCACAGAACAGAGGGAGAATCTCGAGTTACGGAGTCACTCTGTCTCATTTGTCTGTCTCTGCCTTTCAGTCTGTACCCCCACACACACACACACACACACACAAATACATTTATAATGACATGACACCTTTATAATAATCTTTTGTTTTCATTCCAATGTTCCAGCACACTGGAGATCTGAAGTGTGGGTTTCATGCTGTGTCCTTTCCACAGCCTCTGCCAGTCAGTCAACTTTTTGGCTGTGTTCCTTTTGGCACCGAAACGGGATGTGTTTACCTCATACCCAGCCAGGGCAGGATTTCCCAAAGGGAAAATAACACCAAAAACACCTCTGTGCTGTTGTGAATCACTCAGCAAAGGTGATATGAACACTGCATTTCTATTGAGAAGCTAAACTGGACAAACATGACCACAACACTAAACTTAGCTGCTAATGGGTGCAGAACTCATTTGTTTTTGGTAAGCCAGTGGGCAGCTATGGTTTCAGCTCTTGTTTGCTTTTAAGCAGCCACATGCACAAACACTTTAGCATCGATTGCTTAGGGAGAGAAGATGAACAAAAATAGTAAAGACACCTTTGGGAAATCTCAACCTACTGTATCTTACAAAAGGTCTGTTCAGCACCATGGACAGAGACTCCACCTGCCATACAGACACTGTATTACATACACTACACCCAGCTACTAAGCTAAACAAATAAGGAAAATATTGATTCTTGTAAACATAACAGCATTTGAAAAAGACTTTATAGGTCGAACAGTGACAGGTGCATGAGGATGTGATATGCTCTCTAAGCCATTCAAACAATCTTGTCTAATGCCTGATCTTGTTTTCCGAGCTGTCTGTCTGTTAATTTAATCTTTGGTCAATGTCACCCAAGGGGACCAATAATGCAACATGTTTTTCTCTGCCTGTAATACGACATGCCACGCAATCTGATGTACTGAGGATTTTGAGGGTGACATTACAGGTTTCAAATGCACACATGCACACAGTCACAGACAAAGCCACACACACACACACACACACACACACACACACACACACACACACACACACACACACACACACACACACACACACACACATTCCTCATCCTGCTCTTTTGATGCAAAATGCCAGCTCCCCTGAACCACAGACACAATTCTCCACGCTCCTTTGGGCTTCTGCTGTCAACTCTCCTGCCAGAATAGGAAACAGGCAACATCTATCATGAGCCACCAGATGACGTAATGTGGTTCATACCGCAGTAGGCGTTACAATGAGGTCAGAAGCAGTCTGCAGAAAACCAAAATCACTTTTACAGTAAAATAAATAACAAATATGCTCTCAATACCCTCTCACATTGTTATATAGAATGCATATACCATTCATGGAAAAAATCTGTTAGGGCCCCAGAGCAACTAAACATCTTAATGTTCAGAGGAGTGCCAGCTGCCAATGAGGACAAAAGTAAGGACTAACTGGAGATAGAGAGTTTCTGCAGTACATTATAATATACTGATCATAAGTTCAGAAGATGACGTAATGGGTTTCTTGTAATAGTAGTTAATGTCATCATGCTAGACCTACTTTCAAAATCACTTGCTATATTTTTTTGCAGAGCAACAGTGCCACTATGTGGGCATTTAAGAATGCAGCAGGTTACATAAGATTTCAAAGGCCATGCATTACATCATATATCCGTGTAATGTATAATACTGGTAACTGTATATAAACCCTGTTTGTGCCACATATTATGGTAATTATTTATGGGACAAGACAATTCAGGCATACAGACAATAAAAGTCCAGGTAGCAGTTACAGTATGACAATGTGACATTGTTGTGAAAGGTGTCCTTAGGAAGGAGTATCTTCTGAGCCAAGGCACTCATCTTCTCAATTGCACAAGCACATGCAGCCACACATGTATGCATACACCCACATCTATGTTCACTTTTTATGGATTTATAAACAGCAACACTCTCTCCCACTTTCAATAGCAAATATTATATGACAAATATTAACAGAAAATGGTGATGATAATTGTTTAGGTGAATGTTAAAGAGAATACAAAATGTCTAAACCGATTTTTTAAACCAATTTACTTTGGTAGTACCTTTTTAAAATTGTGACATCACAACTAGCATAACCTTCCGTGGGGTGTGTGCAAAGAGCTGCAAGAAGTAATTATATTGCTATTGTTCATTAGAACTGTATTATTAATATAGAACATAGATATATTATATTTAGCATTATAAAATACTTTTGAATCATCATGAGAATAGGGATATAAGTCAGCTAATTAATTGTTACAGAAATACAATACTGCTGGGTTTTTTCCACTGCATTATTCAACAAATCTCTTATATATACTGAACCAAAAAACAAACATATCCAGTTCTATCTCCTTGCTTCTGACTTTGAATATGGTGCTGTTGAGCTCCAAAGCCACACTGTGTTGGTCAGGCTTGTTTGGAATTAGCAGGTATGAACATATTTCATTCCTCTCCATACTGTTCTATATGTTTCTCCATTACCATTGTCGGAGATGCCGAGGGTAATGCTTTGTCCACTCCTCTTCTTCCTGAGGGAGATGAGTCTGGCCTGAGAGATCTCTCTGACGATGGAGGACAGATGTTCCCTGTTGTTGCCATTGTGGCCTGGAGGAGAGGCCTTGGAGTCTCCATCTCCACTATCACTGGATCGGACCATAGAATTACTCTGGAGGAAATATAGGTCTAGTTCAGTTGGTGAAAAACTTGTGGAACACAAGATCAACAATGGAAGCATATACAGCACTGGAATATAAACAAAATGTACAAAATATTGTGTCTCTAAATTCTCAGCTTCTGTTTATCTAACATTCATATCCTGGCATTTTGACATGAATGCTCACAGTTTTACTACAAGTTAAGACCAAATATTGTAAGTGCTGGAGAAATGAGAACTGTTTTAACTATTCAGACAACAAGGCCAAATAATACACCATTTAACTAGGTTGAGTTTTAACATTTGAACACTGACTGCTACTGATCTTTCATCCATCTACCCATCCCTCATTAAATTAACTCAAAGCAACTAAATGATACAGAAAATCAAACACTTTCCTCTATTTTGTGTATGTTCAAGAAATCTGATCTAATTATTTCTTATGTATGCAATGTACGATATGCAAGCTACAAATATGTTGAATTTCTTATTTTCCACTTTTGGATACTAGAACAAAACTAAATAATCTAAATAATTCATGCGAAAGGCACATGCAATTCTTACATTTCCATTTTGCTTGGAGAATCTGTAGATAGGCGGTAGAGAGTAAGCTTTCATTCTGTAAAGAAAACAGACAAAAATGATTATAAAATTATAAAATCAATTATATTATATAATTGTAGAAAAGGCTTAGATAAAAGGATCAGAATTATGTAATCATATTATATTATAAATAGCATGAATACATGGTATGAAGTGCGTGCCTTACAACACTGATTCATAATTTTGCAAACCCCAATGGACGCAACGTTCATCTGAAAATGAAAAATTGGAAGTTTAAACACTACTGTTTGACATTTATCAGTAAAATTCCAATCTACCAAATATCTAATAAAATGTGAAAAAAAGTGTTAAATAGTGTGTGTTTTCAGAAAACAACAGTTTTGTGTCACGTCCAGTAAATTATCCATCTTTAAAATAATATTTAAAGGTAAGAGGTGTAGGTTTCATGAGCTTTGAAAGCAGATATTAGCCCTGGAGGAGTAATTAGCTGCCACACTAGAAAACATACAAACACTAACTCAACAGTCTCTAAGAACCATCCCTGGTAGCCATAGAGTTCCATTTTTAAATTTCCACAACTCTTCATGAAGGAATCTACATACTGATGGATACTAATAATGTTGTTAAATGAGTAACTTAAGACCTTGCTCAATATAAAGTAATGGTTTAAGGGGTTTAGTCAGTAAATATGAAGACATAAACACAATACGCACCTCTGCTAGTTTAATGTAGGATCTACTCACGTGCAAAATTTCAAACTTATGTATCAGTTGTAATTTCAAGGTTTTCATATCTGTTTTGTAGGACAGATAATTAGGACAGTAAGTAAGATAAGTGAGTGCAGATGAGCAAGAAAAGAAATAGGAAATGCCAAAGGCACACCCTATTATGGCATTATTTTGCACTTGGTTGTGCTATATGGAGGAGGACAAAAAAATAGAATACCCAACAATCTTCTAATAAACAATGCGTTTCTGAATACATTCAAAATACATATTCAGAGATGTTGTGAAAGTGAGTTTAAGTTTTGTTTTTGTCATAATTTTGTAAGGGCAAATAACAGCATACAATTGCAGATGTGTGACTGATAAAATTACTATGTTTAAGTTTACATTTCCTGTCAAGTTGTCAGTCTTCAGACGACATGTTACTCTAGTATATTTTCTATAGTGCTGTGCTTACCCATTGACCCTCCTTGTCCCTCTGGGTTTGGTGAAGAGTAGGTCACTATAGGGCAGCTTCTTAAACCTTTCTCTTCCCAGAGCCACATAAAGCTGACCGTTCTCCAGCTGATTCCCATCAGTCACCTGGTGGCCTTCATAGGTGTAGAGACTAGAAAACAGACATAAAGCCCCACGGTATCCATCATGTAGTTATACCAGTTTGTCAAAACAAGATGCACTTGAGTTGCCAAATAGCCTCCCATAATCATCATGTGGTCATTTATGAAAATAGTTAAAACATTAACCAGCACATACTCTTTTTGTGTGTCAACATATTGTGTATTTCTATTCATATACCATAAGAGCAAATGTATTCAAAATTATCCATGATAACATTAGTAAGGTGAAGCAGTTTGAAGAAAATCTTTTTTCATGTATATGCAAATATATGCAGCAAAGTGCTAGAAAATCTAATGAGATCATCTGCTTTAATGGAAGAACGTGGTGTTAGTCTGAAAAATCTGTCATGTATTGCTCAAGTTATTTTGTTAACAAGTAAAGACAGATATTATATCAATGCAGGCAGTCCATATGTGAAGTGTGAGGATTTTGTTTAAGCTGTACCTTCGAACACCCCCCAGGACTTTCATACCCATCTTCTCGGTGATCAACTCTAGTATTCTGTCAAACTGGCCAAGCATCCTCTGATGGATCAACAGCCTCATGGCGGGGTTCAAGACATCGCCATTTGCTACCACACTAAGTAAAGCAAATACACATGGTTAAAGCAAATACTACTATACGGTATCCCTCTGAGTTCAGTGAAGCCAAGGGTCTCCCTTTAAGTTCAATTGTATCCTATAAGTTCAGGAATTAGCAGTCTATGATTTTATCTGCCACTTTGGTACACAGTCAAAATCAGAGTTGAGTTACATGCAAATTATATAATATATTCCAATGAAGGCATGAACAAAGATATATTTATAAGTCAATCTGAAAAACGGTTAGTGTGAAATGGGGGAAAGTGAACTTACAATATTGTACATGGCTCCTTGATGGGTTTCAGGAATCGAGCTGACACAATAATTCGATTCTGTGGCAGTGGTTTGGCCTGGAAAAGAGGGATAAAAAGAGTAAAATATGTCAAAGAGTACATGTGTCAAACATACAGCTGCTCAGAGATCATTAAAGATTATCTGGCACATACATGTGGTACGGGCAATGAACGGAAAAATGCTTGGCTCATTCACTCTACACTCTATGTGACATATATATATATGTATGTATATATATATATATATTTTTTTTTTTTTTATTATTATTTTTTTTTTTCTGGGTCCTGATAACAGGGAACCTGTGACTTGAAAGCATGTTATCAGATCAGTGTGTCCAGTTGGGATTTAAGGACAGCTCTTGTTTCCCAGTGGAGACTCAAAACAACAGACCTGTACAAACTTTAGGGACTTTTGCGTTAGGGACCAATGCTAACACTGGAGTCCAGTTGGTAAGGACAACACATACAGCTAACGGCAGCTCCTAAATAAAGCTGCCCATGTCAGGGCAGTCAACAGGGCTAATACTGTGCATCCTCTAGAGCCACAACTGCTTGGAGAATCAGAGCCACTAAGAGTGGCAACCTTTTGATGTAGCATAGAGTGTTTATTGTAGACAATAATGTGTTTATTCATTTAAAAATCCATCCACTCTCCTTTGCTGTGAGAAATTTCAGTAAACAGTACAAAAAAAACAACACTGTTTAACATCAAAAGCTTTTACCCCTAAAGGCAAAGAGAAAGCGTTATTGTACACACTAAAATAGACTCTCATCTCTGTGACAGCAAAAGAATGAGCCCTCTATAGTCCTTTGAGGTTATGAGGTTGCAAAGGGTGAGCACTGCAGGTCCTATCCCATAACACCTGGTAACCCACTGTGACTCCAAGACTAAGACTTGGATCCTGTGAGAGAGAGAGATAAGGGAGGAGGTATATTAAAAGTCTTCTGGGGTTGGTGAGTGCACCCTGGCAACAGAGGTGTGAAGGCCAGAAGTAGAATTAAAAAACGTACATCATAAAACAAGGTGTGATTCAGAGGTATACCAGTAACAAGGCATAAGGCCAGGGCACATACACTGACTGTATAAAAAATCTATAGGAGGTTCTTATAACACAGAAGATAATTTAACATTAAAATGCATTTTAATTCACATAACTGCTAAAATAATCAAAATTCCTGAAAATGCTGCTTGTTAAAAACATGCAATTGCACTTCCATTTTAACCATCACCCTTTTATGTGTACTACAAACCACAGACACTAGTATACACCACATAGCTAGTAACCAATCCAAGCCAGGAATAAACAGAAACAAGCAAGGTGAGTCTCTTGGGAGCTATTAGAAGTACTAGATTTGTTTTTCTATTGACAATGATTTTCATCAGCACAATGACATTTGATTGTACAGTGGGAAAAAGTCCCCTCAGCTCATTTTAGTGTCCATGTACACATTACGCTTTCCAAACAGCATCACTTTGTACTGTTAGTGCTAAGCTTACACAGATTTAATAAGCAAAATGATGAAACTTAAAGTAAAGCAGGTGCCTAACAGGAAACCAATACCAATTTATTACATCTCACACTCACTCGATTCCATCTAGAGAGTGCAGATATTAGATGCAGCTAAAATAATAAGCAAATTCAGTGCTAATGTATGATGTAAGGATTTTGTGCATAACAGTACTACATCTTGACTGGTGGTGGAAATCACTGACCAACTGACTGACTGATCAATGAAAATTTTCATCTCACTTAAGCACTCCATTGTCTACTAACATCACGGAAACCCACAGGTCTGAGCACTGCTTGAAGTGGGTCCTCTCAAGTCCACCCAATCAAACAGAGCAACAAAAAAGCTAATTTCAAGATGAAAGGAACAATAGAACACGAGTATGATAAAAAAGAAGCATTTCTTTATAGCAGCATATTGTCAGATTGTGGATCCTGAGCTGTGGTCAAAATGAGCTACATACAGAAAGGTACATCTGAGGCAGTAACCTTCCTATAATGCTCCAAAATCAATAAGGACAAGAAACAAACTTGCCAACCATCCAGCCAGCTAAGAGTTCTCATCATTAATTGACACAATCAGGCATGTTAAGTGGGGTAGTGAGGGGGATGCAGGGTCCTTTTAAACTAAATTGCCTCTTTTCATGCTCACTGCGTAATCACAGCAGCAACTACAAGCCCTTGAGGTTATCTGTGATGAATATGCATCTTGCTAGCGGATGATAAGACAAAATCAAGAAAACAAAGAGTAGTTCCTGATTCTCTTTGTATGATTAACATGTTACAGTGGAGAGAGGCAGGGCGCACACAAGGGACAAAAGTCAAAGACAAACAAAAGAATGGGCTGCAGACTTGTAGTACAGAATACCCAGACGAAGACCTTGTGTGACCCATTGTCTTCTCTGACTAAAACTGCATGTCAAATGTCATGTTTACACATATTTGTTTTTTGCTATATTGTCCCAAAAGCAACATGAATGTAGTTAATAAGGTTTGGTATTGGGTGCTAGTACACATATCTGTGCATTCTCTACATTACCTACATTTTATTATTAAAAACAAAACAAAAACTCTCATTTGGAAAGAGGACCTGCAGTCAACTTTCAAAATAGATGAGCCTGTGGGCTACCTGACTTTAAGCTGCTCTTGTTTTGGCTGTGACTTCATAGCTGGTGATTAAAGATGCATTGAAAGAAGGGATGATTATGATCCATAAATCAATAATGCATGGCCACTGAGACGACAACAAAGTGATTATTCGCAGAGAACAATAGAGAGGAATGCTCAACATTACACCTTGCTTAAATGATCTTTCTAAAACCTTTACACTGTGGGTGGGGGCATGAAGTGCAGAGGTGATGTTCCCAAATCCTCATGTATCTTGCATTTAGTGGCAGTTTCAAATGTTGAAAAGTTGGATTGAGTAAGGATAAGTGAAACCCTGCCTCGAAAACATAGCCGGTGAAGGGTTTCATTAATCTCTAAAACGAAATCTAAAGTAATGCAATAAAATAAAAGACAATACAATGTGTCTATGATTAAGGTGCCATTCTCATGTGTCTACCAAACCTTAACTGAGTTTACACAGCTGGAAATTCAGAAGAAAAAAACATCTCCAACATGTTCATTGTGGTCTGTGTTTTTGTGTTTGGCAAAGACTGAGTACTGGATTTCTGTCGTGATGATGGTACATTCCCATGGAATCAAGTGAGGCTACTTATGCTTCTTACTGCAAAACTAAAGGACCAGGAGGTGGAATGGAACTTGAGGATCTTCTCTGGCAAGGGCATGTGAGGATGCACCACACCCCAAGACTGTCTGGATGATTGACAAGACTATGTAAATTATGTAAACGGGTTCCATCTCTGCAGATTGTGTTTATATGATGCCAAACATTATACAGATTGGGAATTCCAGGCACAGCTCTTAGCAGCTGTACTTTCATGAAGTCTCACAGTAACATGGCAGCTTGTTTTTTTTTGTCTTTCCTCTTTTCACTGGTTCACTTATTACTTTTCTTTTCCACTTCTCTCTTATTACACTTAAATATTTCACTAGGCAACACAGTTCCTAAATTGTGATTCATATTTGATCTGGATGGATTCATCTTCATAAAGCTGGGGACAAATCTTAAAGCAAATACACACATATATGTGTGTATGAACACACACCGCTATTCGCTACGCTACACCACACAGCTACAGCTACTGTAATATTTTACTTTAGACATTTTACTGCATTCAACAGGAACTTACCTTTCTTGTCTTACTTGACACACAAATTGACTTTCTGAGAAAATGAAAGAAGGCTTGCTTCCTTAAGCAGCACTTTTTCCTTACCTGCACTGGAAGAGTCTGCATCCTCCTCTTCCTTCTCAATCCAATCTGTAGGTAACTACAAACAAAACATAGTAGGTATTAGTACAAGTGAAGTAGGTATTGTATAACTCACAAAGTAAGAGATATTACCATATTTTATCATTTAGGGATGTGAATCTGCTGACATGTTCATTAATAGTAAGAGATATCCATCATCTTGGGTTTTTTTTTTTTTTGCTGCTAGCTGTGCTGCCATAACACAGTTAAAGTAACAGCTATCTCTTATTTTAGCACTAGTCAGTTAAAGCAGAATAGTGTGCTCCTCATTATGCATCATGAGTGCAAACATATTTTCTGAAGGAATTGGTTATTTGGTGAATCATGTGTGTATTTATCATCGCTTGCATTAGAACTGATTTTCTACAAAATTCCTCTGGGTATTGAAGCAAAAATGTAGTCTACAGTAAGAGGGACAACATGATGATGACTATGCAAGTGCATTATATATTCTATCTGTTCTGCAGCAGAGGATATATAAACTGTACCCATATCTTTCCCTGGCAATTTAAAAAAATATTATGTCAAGGAACATGGTGACAGCATACAAACATCATGGCTCCAGAATACCTTCCCACTCAACTGCTTCACCACTGCATTCTATGAATAACAAATCTCATTATCTGCAGTATAAATCCACTCATTTTTAAACCCAGGCAGAGCAAACTTCTCTACAGTGCAGATTTCATCTGCCTCATGATGTGACTCAGCGTTAGTGCAAAACTGTTAAGACCATGACATTGACTGTGGAACCCATTACGTGTGTGAGGCAATAGATATGACCCAGGTCACCCACAGGTTTATCAATGTAATACACCAGTGTTCACGCATATGTATATTATATAGGCTTTGTCACTGTGAGAAAACCATGTGAAAGTATTATTATGCCAAACGTTTAGTCTTACTCCAGCCGTTTGAATCTCTCCCTCCCAGCAGCGACGTACTGCTCCCCGCTCTGCAGGCTCTCCAAGCAGTCCACCTTGTGGCCTCCTCTCGGTGTGTAGATGTTTCTCACCGCTCCAAATGGGGCTTGTATCCCGCCGGTCACCTCTCTCAGCAAAGTCTCAAAGTTGGACACCCTCTTTTGATTTATCACAATCCGGCGAGCGTCGTAGTGAGGATCACCGTTTCGGAACATGAAAATGTTCTTCACGACGGGCTGTGACAGAAAGTTTGGCTTCTCCGAGCTCATCGTTGTGCGTAAAGCAGGCTGGCGCGCGACTGAGAGAGATCTTTTTTATAATAAACTTACAACAGACTGATCCAGTTTGCGAGACAAAAGCTTATAGGCCATTATAATGACATTAGAGCTGGTCCATCATGGCCAAATGTTTAGGGTTGAGTGGAGCTGCGCGTGGCACGCAAATCTTCGAGGAGTTCAGCAGTTTGGACACAAAGGGGTCCAGGGCAAAAGGCTACTCACAGGTTAAGGAGGAGGTTACTGAATAATAATATGACCGCATGCATGAAACTGTTGATGTGTCCCGGCGTTGTAAGTGACAGCTATCCGTAAATTTTGCAGAATGTCAATCCGCTAGAAAGGAAACGGTACAGCGTTATCCGCTTCATGTGCACCGCTACGCAGCAGATGACGATAAGCCCAGTGGGTCTCTATAGTTTCCCCACGATGTAGGCTGGGTATCTAGGGAGCTCATCTGTTTGGATGTATCTATGGGAACACGCCGCTGTTCTCTCAGCGATTAGCAGGGACCTCACACTTCAGTAATCAGCAGGTAGTCAGTCATTAACTGATGAGAAACAATTACTTATTTAATTAAATGCAAACTGTCATTTTATAGGAAACATAACCAAAGATGCATGACGAACTGTGAGCAGAGAAAATGTAGACCCAGTTGTAAAATTTAGACGGTGTAAAACTCTCCAACAGCCATATGCGAAAGTTAATTGGGCATCAAGAGACCAATTGGAAACCCGGGTTGCCGGTGACATCCCGAAAGTAGGACAAAAAACATGTTTGTTTTGTGTACTTTAATTGTGTTGAGCAACAACAGGGAGATCTGTACTCTATGTCCTTTTTGCAAAGTATTATCAAGTGGCACGTTTCCTGTTGCATAAATTAGGAGGAATTCATAACATGTCTGGATCCCTTTTTTTTCCCAGTTTCCTTAGGGTAAATGCATGTAAATATTTTCCCACTATGAAGCCATGAAATATTATACGTTATTTATTTATAGGCTACCTGCCATATAATAGTTGTGGCATAACTACCATAGCCTACAGTTTAATTTCTGTGAATTTGTAAGTTTTGTCAGCAGCTGTACAGAGCCAGAGGGCTAATCATCACCAAAACCTCTTCTTACTTCTTTCCTCCTCCTTCACCTTACTGTCGTCATGACCTCTTTCATCATCAGCTGCAGCAATCAGCGGCAGAATTATTTCTCCGTTGGCCAGCAATAATAACAGTCAGGGCTTCACAGCTGCACCCCCATGTAGCTATTATAGTCCAACTACTTTATATACTTCTTTAGATGCGATTCTTTTGATGCTCACTTGATGGTGCTGTAGTAGGCTATGTGCAAGAATTAGAAAATTGTTCAGCAGGAGAGTAGCAGCAGACAAATCACTTCTGTAGAACATACTGATAGAAAACATGGGGAGGCAGAGGTTGACATGTGTTGACACTACTGAAACTCATGCAGGTTCAGGAATTATCAGTTATCATATACATGCGCTACAATTCTGGAATTATAAGTTTCTCTTGCAAAACTGAAGGCAGAGGCTGGCTTTAATGTTGCTTTGAAAGAGTGATTAGCTTCTACATCCTTTTTAGGAATTAGCACATGTTGTAGTGTTTCTGTTGGATTTATGAATGGCAATTTAGTGTTTAGTATTTCACTGAATGCAATTTTTGCTATTTTTTAAAGTGTTACATTTTATGTTTTGCATAGGCTTTTCAACATCCCATAGTTGAAGAGATATGAAGGAAGTATGTTAGAATCTGTTTACAGTTCATAATTTGATTGAACGGTGATTACTACCCAGTAGCTTGACAAACGTTCTCTATCCATGGCTCCTTTGGCAAAGATAAGACAAAGATAAGACAAAGATGTGTTTTCTTTTTGGAGAAAGGCACCTGTGGTGTTGCATGAACTTGTTGACTATTGTGATATGCGATGATGACTGATGAGATGATTTGCAAACATATTCTACATGGAGTGATGTGTAGTGCAAGCGTTTTGTCAGTAGAGGGCAGTGTACAATTAAAAACAAGCCACATTGGCTCACACATGCACATTTGAAAAAGAAGTTTTCTTCAGTGAACAAGTCTTTTTTCTGAAGAAGTCTTGGTGTGAAAGGTATGAAAGTCATACTTGCTCCGCAAAATGTGACCAAAACTGGTGCATATAAACCTGCTGTCCTCATCCTTAACTTTCATTACTACTTAGAAGCTATATTCTACAGTTCTGCGACTCTCAGAACTGTATAATATCAGAATCAGAAATACTTTATTGATCCCCGAGGGGAAACTCTTTTGTTCCAGCAGCTCACTATCACGTCAGTGCACACAGGAATAGAAGTACTAAGCAAAAATGTAATACACTATAATACAGGTCAGATAAATTAAGTACCAATTGGGTTTAAGTATAAAATTAAAATAAGTGTGAAGTACAAGTGATCACCGGTTGATGATAATAATACGGTATAAAGTAATAGTTACGTTAAGTTAAATTAAGTTAAGTTAAGTTTAGCTATTAAGATTATAAGATTAAATAGTGCCAATCCTCGTTTCTCTGAATGTTTTTGTAATGTGTATTCTTGCTGTCTCTCCAAATTACATGCCTATCTAATCCTTCAATATCTAGTATGTAAGTAAGTTTATTTATCAGTTATCAAGCTCCTCTTCTGTGGAATCAGGTCCCAGTTTGGGTTCGGGAGGCAGACACCATCTCCACATTTAAGAGTAGGCTAAAGACTTTCCTCTTTGATAAAGCTTATAATTAGGGCTGGTTTGGGTGAGTCCTGAACCATTAGTTATGCTGCTATAGGCCTAGACTGCCGGGAGACTTCCCATGATGCACCTCTCTCCTCTCGCCTCCTCTCCCTCTCCATCTGTTCATTTTTATCCCATTATTGCATGTTACTAACTCAACATCTTCTCTCTCCCGTAGTTCTGTGCTTTCTTGTTTCTCTCCTCTCTCCTTCTGTCACTTTCAGCAGGTATTTCTGCCTCCGGAGCTGCAGAGTCTGGATCTGTAGTTGTGGGCCACCTGCTGCCCCCCTGTTCCTGGTCAACAACTGCTACTACAGTTATTGTTATTGGCTTTGTTACTATTATTGTCATTATTATTCCTATGACTATCATTCCTATTATTATTACTTTATCAATATTACCTCTACCATTACATTATTACTAATTAAAATTCTAGGTGGAATTTGCATTGTGCTTCCCTCTCCCCCACTCCCCTTCTCTCTCTCTCTCTCTCTCTCTCTCTCTCTCTGTCTCTCTCAAAACCTAACATGACAACACGGACAGATGGCTGCCCACCCTTGAGTCTGGTTCTGCCCAAAGTTTCTGTCTGTTAAAAGGAAGATTGGATTTGATGGGATTTGTTGGGTCTCTGTAAATAATATTATAAAGAGTAAGGTCTAGACCTGCACTATAGCAAAAGTGCAATGAGATAACTTCTGTTATGAATTGGCACTATGCAAATAAAATTTTATTGAGTTTATATAACGTCTTTCAAAAGCAGACGTCACAAAGTGCTTCACAATAAAAGACAAAGAAATATGCTAAAATGATCATAAAATATGATACTAAAAACAAAAGCAAGTCTAAAGAAGTGCAGCCATTGTGTTGTTATGGGTGGTATTATAGTACCACCTATTGGATTTTCAGGGGTAATACACTTGATGTAAAGTCAGTAGTTTACCTGCCTGCAGTGTGTTCTTTACTTCCGTGGTTGTTGCGTCCTAACTAGTAGCCACTAGAGGCAGTTGAGATCAATGGAGCATGAGAGAGCTCACTTGGACAATGTCATAGGGAAACAAACATTCAAAAGATCAGCCAGTACAACAGAGAAAATGAGTCGTCATTCCAGATCACCACATGAAAGTACTGTGGCACATCACATGGGTGGGAGAAAGAACACTGCCCAGCATATGGCAAGACCTGCAATGCTTCTGGAACAGTCAATCATTTTGCAAGGCTTTGCAACAAAAACAAGAAAAGAGATGGGAAAATCCACGCAGTTGAGGGACACTGATAACACATTAATGAAAACAAATGATGTGTATGCAACAAAGAGCATTGGTGCAGTGAGAACAAAAGGCAGAAAATGGCTTGTCAATCTTCGACTAAATGGCAAACCACAGATATGCCAGCTTGACTCAGGAGCTACGTGCAACGTCTTGCGTCTCAGAGACAAGAAAAGGCTAGCTCGCAGAGAGAAACTAAAATCTAGTGGCACCACACTGAAACTGTACTCAGACCATGGGATGCTATCATTAGGGGCCTTTACTACAGAGTGTGTTGTACAGGGCAGCAACTACAAACTGGATTTTTAGGTTGTAAATACACAGCAGTTGCCACTGCTGTCTGGGTCCATGTCAGAGGAGATGGGCCTCATACACATTTACCATCCCAGAGGAGCTCAGAGTAGAAGGGCTCAACACAGCCTCACCATGCCTTTTACCAAAAGAACAGTCATCAGAGCATGTCATGATGTATTCACTAGTCCTGTGGAGGCACTCCCTGGAGAGGTCCACTTTGAGTTGGACCTAGCTGTTCAGCCAGTGCAGTGTGCACCACGCAATATCCCAGTGGCCTTGAAGGAAGCTGTGAAGGCTCAGCTCAACAGATGTGAAGCAGAGGGTCACATCACGTCAGTCAGTGAGCCCACGGATTGGATCAGCAATATGGTCACAGTCAAAAGACCCGAAAAGCTCCACATTTGTTTACAGCTGCACCATCTCAACCGGGCACTCAGACGTTCACATTACATCATGCCTACGCTGGAAGAAGTGCTTTATAAACTCCCCAAAGCCAAATCTTTCACACTGATTGATACAAGAGACGCTTTTCTTCAATGCAAGCTGGATGAGGCTAGAAGCCTCATGACCACCTTTTGGACCCCTGGGGCTGGAAGAGGTGGTTGAAACTTCCATTTGGCATGTCAGTAGCTCCAGAAGTCTACCAGCGGAAACAGCATGAGCTGTTGGAAGGGCTTGAGGGGGTAGAGCCTATAGCGGACAACATCCTCATCATAGGCTGTGGCGACAGTGAGAAAGAGGCAGGCAAAGATCATGATGAGAAGCTGGTTGCCCTTCTGGACTGCTGTCGACAAGTCAAACTGCGGCTCAGTGCCAAGAAGCTTCAGTTTAAAGTCTCTGAGGTGCTTTTCCAAGGGCACATCGCAGGTCTCAAAGCTGACCCAGAGAGCCTGAGCTGTTTTGGACATGCCAGCCCCATTCAACGTCAAGAGAGTGCAAAGATTCATTGGATTTGTCACTTACCTGGCTAAGTTTCTCCCGCGGCTCTCAGAAGTATGCAATACTTTGAAGAGACTCACGGACAAGGACACAGCTTGGCATTGGCTGCCAAAGCACGATGCAGCTGTCAAATAAAACAGATTGTGACAATGACGCCTGTGCTGCGATTCTACTATGTGTCAGAGAGAGAGACTCCAGCCAGCACGGCATGGGCTGTTTTCTGATGCAGGAGGGACAACCTATTGCTTTCGCATCGAGGGCACTCACACCTACAGAGCAAAACTATTTGCAGATTGAGAAGGAATGCCTCAGCATAGTATTTGCCTGCCAGCATTTTCATATCTGTATGGACAAGATAATGTCACAGCGGAGGCAGATCACAAGCCCCTCATAGCGATCATCTGTAAGCATCTCCTTAATGCTCCCAAGCACTTGTAGAGCTACTGGTTCTCCAGAATTACAACCTGTGAGCTATCCACAAACCAGGACAGAAATGTTTGTGAGTGACACATTGAGCAGGGCTTTCATTTCCAACACCCACCCGTGAAAACTACTATCCTGCAGGGTCGGCCCATTGACAAGGATGAAACAGAGCAGGTAGTCTGCAGAGAGTACTTGCCTATCAAAGAGGAGCTAACTGTTCTGAATGGAGTGTTGTTTAGAGGACAAAGACTTGTGATCCCAAAGTCATTGCATCCTGAGATGTTTGCCAGAGTACAATGCAGTCACATCGGTGGCAAGGCCTGCTATAGACAAACACGAGAGACAATATACTGGCCTAGAATGCAGAGCAAAATAAAGGACTTCGTCAGTAAGTGCACAACATGCAACAAGTATGCTACAGAGCAGCAAAAAGAGACAAGGCTGAACCATGAACTGCCCACATGCCCCTGACAGATTGTGAATCTAAATCTTTTCCAACACAGTGGGAAAGACTTTCTGATGTTAGTTGCTCACTACTCAAATTTCTGGGAGATTGATGTTCTGCCACATCTCAGCACAGGGATGACAATAAAACAATGTAAGGTTCGGTATGGTCAACCTGAAAGGGTCATCTCAGACAACGGATCCCAGTTTGCCTGTGCTCAGTGCCGCCAATTTGCTGTTTGAACACATCACTTCATCACCAAGACATCCCAAGGCCAATGGAAAGGTGGAAGCATCTGTCAAAATCGCAAAGAACCTATGCAAGAAAGCATTGCGGGAAGGCAAATCTTATAATGGCGAAACAGCCTAACGGAGGGTATGGACAGCAGTCCTGACCAACAACTGATGTCACGCCATCTGAAGTCGGCTCACACACTTTTTGAGCCACGGGTCATTACAAAAGTAGTAGACAAATTGTGGCACAGAAAACAGGTCTCTAAACTCATATACGAGAGGACTGCTAAGGATTTACCTGGGCTTGCAGTGGAAGAAGCAGTTTGGATGAAGCCAATACCAGGCAACAGGTTGGTTCAGAGGGGCCTCCATCTAAAGGCAGTGGGTGGCGTGGATGATTTCATTAAATGAACTATGTGTTATGGATTTATCATATAACCAGCCTGTGCACTTTGTATAGTGATTAAATCTACACAAAAGACTAAGTGTGCATGTTAACACCAATTTTGTTGTGATGTATAACACTACAACTAAGTTGAAGAAATGTATTTGAGCATATAATGTGTAAATGTATTAAAGTTACTTAGTATTAAAAATACAGTCCGAAACACCCTGAAGATAGTGGTGTCAGAAACTGGTCTGAACCAGCCTAGGGCTGTTAGCTACAGAGCCTGTGTAGCTGGCAGCTACCGCTGCATCAGCCTCTCAGCTCCTTGCAGCTTGCTGTTGCCGCTCATCAGAACTGACTTTATCTGCTCGAGAGGAAGTATGTGCAATGCCAACAGAATCGGAACCAGGACAGATCCTTAGAAAACCACAAGACAGAATTTCAGTGGATGAGGCCAGCCCTGACTCCTAGAAATTACATTTATATACAACTAATTTGCAACAGCAAATACATTTTGAAATGTAATCCCAACCAGTTATATTATTGATGTTTAACCAAAATCACAATCTTTCCCTAATGTTAACCAAAGTGCTTTTGTTGCCTAACCCTAACCACATGAGTCTGGATGCAAACCTTGATTTTAGTGTCACAGTCCTGCAGTTTGTTCACCCACCATCCACCTTGCCTCTGAACATAGACCAAGCAGTGATTACGTTGTCACCACAATGTAGTTGAATGAAAACAATTTAGTAATATACAAACATAATTTATAGGAGACAGGGTTGATGAGGCACAGTTATGAACAGTAATTGAAAAACTCATGTCTGAAAGGTAAGAGGAGAACCACTCCAAGGCTGATCCAGAGATACCCACCCACTGCATGAGCCTCTCAACCAAGATGTGGTGGTCCACAGTATCAAAAGCAGCAATGAGATCCAATAGTACCAACAGAGAACATTCTCTTGCATCACCGTGCATCAGGAGATCATTTGAGACTTTGACAAGTTAACAAGGTTCATCAGAAGCGGTTCGGACCGTTTTCCGACGACTCCTTGCTTCCAGAGCTACCTCAGCTTCACCTGGACTCCAGCCCTTCTCCCTCACTTTCTCCGGTGTCTGCAGGAACTTTGGTGGTGGAGGCCACCGCTAGGATTAGGAACACTATGATCCACCACAAACGCTTTGATGTACAGAAGAGTCTGGTGATCATACACCCGACCCGAGCAGCAAGTCAACAGCCAACACACAGTGCAGATAGACAAGACAAGACAGGTGGGCAGCAGCCAACCACAGGCACCATCATGCCAACTCTCTCAACTATAAACCTATCTCATAGTCATCTAGTCTTTCATTATCAGTATTGGAGAGATATTTCAGTTAAAGCCACTGGTTGGTTGTTGATTGTGTACATCCTCTTTGACAAAATGTTAAGACAAAGCCAATATCACATAGTGCAGTGCACCTCTATATAAGAAAATCCCATTTCCTTCCACCTCTTCTTGTGTATATCCTTTCAGTTTCAACGTCAGTGGCAAGACATGAAATTATACATAATTGCTGTTGTTTATTGGATGTGATAATGGCACCTTTTAAACCCTATGCTTGCATGGCCAAAATTGCTTTGCAAATGTCCTAGCTTGACAACATTTGGAAAACCACACAGCTAACATCTGTCAGAGCCCTTTACCAGTGTCAATAAATGGAGGAAAGGTGGCATCAACAACCACATATTTCAATTCATTAAGGACCCCCTATCCATGTCATATAAAATTTAAGAATAATGACAGATAGTTGATGGTATCAGTGACATCAACAGGTTTACTGCCACACACCATCAATGGAGTTGTGAAAGTTGTATATATTCAATCAGGTCTCTACTGTTTCAACAATATTGCTCTCTATGAATGTAGCTTAATGTTAATGTGCCATTTTCAGCTTGTGTGTGCCAACATTAGAGACTTGTTCAGTGGGTAATTATTGTGGATTACAAATGTAATAGAGAACAATTACAAAGTGAATACTTACATAAAAAAAAACTTTCATTAAGAGGAACATAATTAAAAATTAAATACAAATATGTGCATGTGCTGCAGTAATAATTCCCTCTTCCCAGCTTCAGTCTGTTTTAGGATACTGTAAGCATATCAAGCAAACCCAGTCACACAGGGACAAGTGGTGCAGGGATTTTGTGCTTAGTCAGGGATGAAATAGGGTGAAATGACAAAGATGACACATTTTACCCACAACGTATTTATTTATTTGTCTTTCCCTCTATTAAGAGTCCAATAAATAACCCATAATAAGTAACTACTGAACAAGACTAATTAAGACTAATGATTAGACATTATAACTACATGCAAAACAGGAGGTTAGACTGTCCTGCCTTAAATAAATATGACTGGTTCCTTTTACAAAAGGTCAATAGTGTATAAACCTTACAAGAAATACCTAACTCAAGAATGATGGTCAGGCCACATGCTGATTAGAACAGATGTCAATATATCCGAAAGCTTTTTAGACAGTAATCATCCCTAAATGTTGACTGCTGTGGATATCGGGTCCTCTGTCTGTGTGGATTGTCCCAGAGACATTATGTTTTGACTGTCTTGTAACTGTAATGAACACTGTTGATTCAGGGTCATGCTGACCAATCTAAAAAAGCTCAAAACAATTATAGGTATGCTTCACTATGTTAGGGCTGTCTTTATGTTTCCCTATTTGTGCTTTCTCTGTTTTGATGGAGGATGTTACATGCATATAGATTTGTTTGGAGGCTGCATGACCAGTGTCTCATTCTGGATTATTGAACACAACATTATGATGATAACATTTTAAGACTTTGAGTATATTTCTACAGCTTCTAAAGAAAACGTATTTAACTGAACATGTTGTAGCATGCATTTTACAACTTTGATGATTGTTAATTGTGTAAGCACATTGGTAGAATGAAATAATATGTCAGTCATTTTCACAGTAATTGGGGAAAAAGGTTTGTGTATATGTGCAGACCAGGTGCCATAGTGATGAATAGTGTACAATGATTCAGCAGTTTGAATTATGTGATCATGAAAAATGTTGGTTACACTTAACTTGGATAGTCAGCCTACAGATAGTTTATATAGAGTATTTGTAACATTTCAACAGCTTATAAATTGAGATTCAACAATTAAACTGTTTCACAAATAAAGGTTTGGTTAGGTTTAGGCACAAAAAACATCTTGGTAAGTTCATACATTTTCACATATACTTTATTAATAATAATAATAATTAACAGACAACACCAAAACAGTTGAAATGTTACAAATAATCGCCAAAATGTTGGAATGGTGATAATAATCATAATAAACTTTATTTATATAGCAAATTTCAAAACACAGTTACAAGGTGCGTTACAATAAAAATATATATTTAAAACAAAAAGAGAATAAAAGAAACTAAAAGCCATAAAACTAAACACACTATAAAACACAAAGAGAGTAAAATGAAATTAAATGTCATAAAACATCAATGAAAACAATGAAAAGTAAGGTTTTTAAAAGTAATTTAAAAGACAAGACAGAGTTTGCAGCCCTGATCTCCTCAGGCAGGTCATTCTGCAGTCTTGGGGCCTAACTGCAAAGGTTCTATCACCTGTGAGTAGAAATCTAGATATAGGAACAACCAGGGATGATATAGCCGAGGATCTCAGGAAGCGGGAAGGGACATAGGGCATTAACAGATCTGCTTAATAGCTTGGGGCAAGGTCTCTCAGGACTTTGTAGGTAATCAATAATATCTTAAAATCAATTCTGAAAACAACAGGTAGCCAGTGTAATGAAGCCAGGATCGGTGTGATGTGATCATGTTTCTTGAGTGAAAATCCTGGCAGCAGAGTTTTAGATGAGCTGGAGACGGGAGAAGGATTTTTTTACTGATGCCAGAGAGTAAGGAATTACAGCAGTCTAATCGACTAGTTATGAAGGCAGTTTGGTGGATGACAGTTTTATGTTATCCACCAAACTGATTTTGATAGAAAGAAATGGTCTAATCCTTGAAATGTTTCTGAGATGATGAAAGCAGGATTGTACCGTTGAATTAACATCTTTGTCTAAGCTGAGGCTTTGATCAAAAATGACACAAAGATTTCTACAATCCTGAGTTGTTGAATGGGATAGAGAGCCAAGACTGTTTGATATTTGCGTATTTACACTGTCATGACCTATGATCAATATCTCTGTCTTATCAGCATTTAGCTGCACGAAATTTTGTGACATCCACTTGTGTCATGAAGGCAGTTTAGCAGGTTGACAGTGTTCTGATCTTGTTTGCAGAGTCACAGCTTAGGTAGATCTGAGTATCGTCTGCGTAAAAATAGAAGCAGATATTATGTCTATGTATCAAGTGGCCAAGAGGGAGCATGTAAATGGAAGAGGATTGGACCAAGCACTGAGCCCTATGGCACCCCACAGTGAACCCCTGTCGCGGCTGACCTGGCATCAGTGATGCAGACGTGAAACAGCTGTCTGATTGATAGGGGGAAAAAAGTGGAAAGGGGAATTTTTATTTAATCACAAAATAAAAGAAAGA
Source organism: Siniperca chuatsi (assembly GCF_020085105.1). NCBI lineage: Eukaryota > Metazoa > Chordata > Actinopteri > Centrarchiformes > Sinipercidae > Siniperca > Siniperca chuatsi. The sequence continues at coordinate 19,112,609 of NC_058050.1, forward strand.
AAGAAAGAAAGAAAGAAAAAGGCAAAACAAAGAGTGACATTTTAAATGTAATAATTTCATTAATTATACTTTATTTGACAGTACAAAACAAAGTCATACAGTCATAAACACCACAAGGCACAGTACAGCAGCACAGGCATACAATTTGGGACACAATTAACCCTTCAGTGTGTAACATGTACCACAATGTGAAAACAAGTCATTGCTAACCAGTTGGAAAAATGTTTTATTCTGATTAAACAGAACTGATTAAACAGAAAGTTCATGAGAAGAAAGTTTATATGGATTTTCCAGGTAATTCTCATCAAGATCCTTAAGGCTAATATATATCAACTTCACAGTAACAAAGCAATAATCTATATATTATATATATATATATATATATATATATATATGTGTGTACATATATAATCTTGTTAGTCTTGTTATTCAATATCATACAGTACAATACGATACAAGCCCCTCTACATTACATTTACTTACACAGATATTTAACTTAAATTACTTCATATATTACATTACACACTATTCATTTGCAGTTCAATAAAAATGAGCTTTTTAAACAGTCTTTAAATACTGAATAAGATTCTGTAAACTGTAAAATTAAAGCTTTATGCTTTCTGCAAATGTGATAGTCATAGCTTTCAAATAACCACCTGAAACTTTGTGGGAAAAACACACAACAAATCTTCACTTAAACAAAAATGAAAAAAGAATGTGCATTGGCACTCATTTGTTATAACGGGAAAGAGTGATTAACCTATGATAAAGTTAACAATCAAGTGGTCTATTGATTAAAAGAAAGAAATTCCCTTGGCAAAATATTCTCATGTGAGAGTAGTAGCAGTATCTGAATTTCTGAGTTAATATTAGTCTTTGGTTGATTAGATCAGCAGTGTGGCTGATGATGTTGTTTTTGTAAGTGATATATTTTTGGAAGTTGTCCAGTCTAGGACAAGATTTAAGTCTGATTACAGGCAGGTTCAGTTTTAGTATTTTTTTTACAATATATTCATACCCATGTAATGAAATGAACCAACATTTGATAACACTACCCAACTGCACTACTGGTCATATTGTGTTTTTGTTGGTCCATCCAACATAACTAAAGACAAGAACATGGTAAGCAGAAGTGACTTTTATTTTCAGACAATCAATTCTATTGATTTGTAACTGATGAGTCATTTTTGTTTATTAAAAAATTGGACCCACCTCAGTGAGAAAGCTCAGGTAATGTACATTCAGAGATAGTTTAAGTTTATTCAAATCATGTTATTTTGGTCTGTTGATGTAGCAACTGTTCTTTCCTGGAAATTGTTTTGATGTAAACAAAAGTAGTTGTCTTTTTCTCGAAGTCTGCAGGAATTGTGTGTATTATAACAGTATTTAAGAAGAGCAAGTAAATAAATAAATATTATAAACAAGATATGGACTGGGATTCAATAAAACCTGTGGCATTCATTACATGTCTGACTGCTAAAAAAAAATTAATTTTTTTTTTAATCAGTTTTAATCAAGAATGACACATTGGAAAGCAAAGAAGCCACCTTAACCTTAATTCCAAAACCAACTGCATTTTGGAAATAAACTCTTCCACAAGTGTGTAACTTAACATCTCCACCCCATGCACATAAACAAAATGTGGAATCTTTTTAATTGCACATCTTACCTCAAAGAAATACCATGCCATTTTGAGTTTTACTATGCATTATGCACTTGACACAATGTAAAGTAAACCATTGATTCTTTCACCTGTGGCTTTTCATTGCTCATTCTTATGAATGGGTTATGCCAGCAATTCTAAGAACATTTCTCATACTGTATCAAGTGCAAAGTAAAAATAACTGACAGGCTAAAACTTGCATGGTATTACCTTCAGGAAGCATATTTATGGAGAAAGCAATGTTACGGAGCCCCCTAAAGATCATGTCAAGAATTTTTTTGAGGACTACTTTTGCATTCCCTTGCAAAATATTTAGCATTCCCTTGCAATATATTTTGTGTTTGTGCTTTTCTTCTTCCATTCCTTCTGAGCCGTATGTCTATTTGGAATGGAAGGTAGTCTGGAGATTCTCAAGTTAATGCATTTAGCATTGTTTATGGACACCTCGCCTTATATGATGTCCACTGCAAATAAGTTATCAGATAGAACATTATCAAACTTCTGGGTATGGGAACTGTATGTATAAGAAACATCAGTTATTGCTTCACATGTATGAGCAACAAGCCTTCTACCAAAACCTGTTTCAGCATTGAAGGTTACTTTAATTTGTTTTGTGCAAAGAACAGAGGACCCAGTGCCAAAATGCAAAAAGCTTTCCAACTTGCGTTGGTCTGCATTCCTGATGTATCTCTGCAAGTGGTTCAATGTTGTCTGTACATATTCTGTGACGGAACCACAGACTCAGTTTGCAGCATTTCAGTGACCTTCTTGTTTGTTGCTTTTATTGACTAATACAGCACATTAGCTTTATGAGGTAGATTCAACTGCACATCTGTAATTCCTCCTCTGGAGACGTCCCCATTTTCTTAGTGAAACCCCTCTGGGGTAAAGAACAGTACAGAGTACACTAACTGTTCACCAATGAAACTAACAGCACCCTGCAGATTAACATACTGCTTTCTTCTGGAGAGACCTCTTGATCTAAGAATTCGTTTAATTTACTTTCACTAATTACATAGGCCTAACCATCCATGCCTATTGAGCAGTAGTACTATATCAGCATACTTAATGCCCAGTTCAAAGAAAAATTCAATAAGCTGATATACTGTTGTGTTGTGCTAGGAGCAGCTTAGCAGAAATAGACATATGGCTCTGAAGGAATGGAAGAAGAAAAGCATTGTGAGGCAACGCAAAAGTATTGCGAGAGAACACAAAATTTATTGCGAGAAAATGCAAAATATTGCGAGGTAACGCAAAACATATTGCGAGGGAATGCAAAAGTATTCCTCAAAAAAATTCTTGACGTGACCTTTAGGGTGCTCCGTAGAATGCCACATTACCTGTTTGATTGAATCCCATTCACCAGTGTCAACACAATGGTGGAGAGGGTCAATACACACAGCTTCAAACACCACTGTTGAAATTAAAGAACATTACATTTCCTATGGGTTTTTTGTCGGCACTTTTAAACTGCTCCCACCACCACCACATCATCGTGATCAATTTAAATGGCTATTTCTTTCTTCTTCTTAACTCTTCAGACCTTTGCTGTGCATGCATTCATCCACCCATTCTTTCTCTCTTTCTCTCTCTCTCTCACTCTTTCACTCTCTCTCTCTTTCTCTCTCTCTCTCTTTGTATTTTTCAGACCACCAACCAGTGATGCAGCTGTGGGGAAAATGGAATATGCACATGAAATAAAACACCATTTTATTCTAATGTACTACTCATAATGGTTGAGTTAATTGAAATAAGCTAAAAATATAGTAAGTAAGTAATATCATTCATATGAATATTTGTCTAAATCCTGCAGACATGTGACGTTTCAGTAGACAACAGCAACAAACAATTCTGAGGATACGATAAAAATAAATCATAATTAAGTCAGCACTTACTGTGAACTGCCGAACCTCCCCATTGTCTACCAAATGATGCTCTGTCTCTGGGGTGATGGCATAAGCCAGTCTCTGTTTCAGCAGAATGGGAGAAGAGCAAAAAAGTTCTAAATTAAATATTTAAAAAATAATTCTTGATCTTTAATGAAATGTCCTTGTCATGACAAAGCTTACTAAAGATGAAAGATTAACATTTATACTGGAAATTACAATAACTCCCCTCACTTCATTTTTGCCAAGATGTCATAGCTCTGACTTACATCGCAAAACTTTCCAGGCAGTGTGCAGAGTTTGTATATGGCGTAGAGAGGTACCATGGTCATTGAGGAAATGGCCAGACACCACCCGACCATGTTAGCCCATGGAGGAAACATGTAGGAGCCGTAGTTTGGAGGGTTGAACGTGGCAAAGCTCACCACCACCATAAACTATAGAAGAAAATTATTTGAATACAAAAGACTTAAGAAACCATCAGTTCAAAAGAAATGCACTGTTAATTTCAAGTCATCTTAAAGCTAATTAATTCAGTGGTTCAATAGAAGTTTCTGATACAGGATGTTAGCAATGGGATTTTTATTAGCAGTAAAAAAAAAAAGGCAATATTTCTGTTAAGAAGTGGTGGGTGTGTTGAATGCCAAGCCATATGTTCCAACTATCCTTAAATCACCCATCTCAGCCTCCTGGGGAAATACATTGCAAAAATACAAGCATAAACAGGCGCAGACAACAATCTGACTCATTGCCAAAATTCAGAATCTTACCTTAAATCCTCTCCTTCCCTCAAATCAGGGGTTGAAGAGAATTTCTTGATCATGTCTATGTGTCATGTATGGACAAGGAGTGTTTTCCTAAATGTATCTTTTGGCCAGAGCCAAAGCAGCTCAGGCATTTAGTAAGAATGGCCGTTACGATGTGTCTTCTTTTATACCAGAGATATAGCTGTGTATGTGTACTCAGGACGCACTAGAGGAGTTACATTAAATCCTAAGAGCACTTGAGGAGATGCTGAAAAAAGTTGTTGGGGGAAAAAACTGGGCTGTTTGTCTTTTCCTCACTTTAACCATTGGACTGATAGATTATCAGATACAATATACAGTGGTTAAAAAATTACTTTTTTAATGTCTGCCTAAAAGTAAAAAATAATGAGAAAGGTTCCAGTAAGTACAAGGGAGACTGGAGTCATAGTGAAAAATCTGCTGATTTCTTTTGGCTTTCACTTTCTACATGTTGTGTATGAGCCATAAGCATATATTGGTGAGGTGAAACTCAGACTCAATGCTTTTATCTTGCTATCTATTTTTAACTTGTCTTGGTTAGGGTACCAATGTACAATACATCTGTGCACTGACTCACTAGGAGAAAGCAGGGGCTGACAAACTTCCAGCACAGCCTCCAGTACATGCCTGGTCGCTGGCCAATCATCTCCTCAATGTCATCACTGAATCGGTCCACTCCTGAAACGCATGGAAATACTTGATATTATTTCCAAGAAATGGTTAAATACAGCCTTTGCTAAAATTGTCAAAGGCACATACGGTTTACAGTCCTTGTCTTTGCTGCTAGGTACATTAATTCTATTTGAGAACATCAGGTATTGAAAATATATTCAAGGCAGTAGGTGCTTTTAAATATGGTCCCCATGCATAAGTTGAAATCAAAAGGTGGCCATGCAGAAACCCATAGACTCTCATAGACCTGGCAGTACATTTTTGTCTCTTGCCTTCCTGCCTGGGAGGCATCTCTCGCTGCAGAGGAATATATCCAGACTGAAGACCAGGTATTCAGCACAGCTAAATGTACTTATGTAGTGGACAGCAAAACGGAAGACCACAGTAGCCATGGGTCAAGGGTTCCTGTCAGCAGTTATGAGGATGGGAAAAAAGGCCCACTGAAGCCTTAGGCTTGATTTATATGGCTTGCCAAGGTCGGGACCCACCAAAGTGGGGCAATATGATGACCCCACCGCCAGGGGCCTGGTTAGTATTTAGCCCTTTATGGATCTCTCAACAGTCAGGTTCAGTAGACATGAGACAAGAAACTCAATACAGAAGTTCAGGTCAACCGTTTTCCCTGACCTTAAGATTGTTTCTATAATATTTTGTGTTTCAAAATGGGGGTGAGTTTTTCACACTCTACAAAGAGTCAGTTTTCCTTGTTTTCCGTTGGTGGTGCTGTAGCCGAAAATAAATAAATATATCCACCATAAAGTAGTTGCTCTTTAGCTATTAATTTACAAAAAAAAAAAAAAACAAGAAGGAAGGAAGGAAAAGGAGGAAAACCCAAATGGCTAACTCCACAGTAATTATTTACAGAACCATAGGGGGTCACTAATCAGCTCATCAGGTTGAATTTGAGGCATAAACAAACAACATGTAGTATAAAGAGGTTATTTACTCCTACAGAACTAAAGTATTTCTTTCAAGTTGTGCTGAAACATGTCATTCACTCTCATTTCATGCAGAGATAAACAATAATTTATAAAGATTTGGTGTGGTGGAAGAATTAGATCTAAAAAAGAGTTGTGTAAAATTGAGTGTCAACAGAATTTGGACATCTGGAGAGAAACTGACTTTGAGCTCCCCACCACTTGCCACCCACAACAATCTACAACCTAGCTATTAGACAGCTGACTCCTGTCCATGACAAATGGGAATTGCCTGTTCCTCAGCTGCAATTTTCTTTATGTGGTGGCTCACCACTGCTAAATGAACACAGAGGTAGCACTGGCACCGGTCAAAACTCATGTCATTAAACCTCACTGAGCTCTTATGAGTACCACAGCTACAGTATGTCCTTGTACCTTAACATTACATACATGCAAGAGACTGAAGAGGGCAAAACCGTTGAAACCGTGAGAATAGTCTCTCTAGCTGCACCATCCTTATGTCTAATAGAACAATGTTGTATTGAGACACAGCACACCTATACCAAAAGATTTCTCATCAAACCCTTAATATAGCATCAGCTTTGCTGACCATGAAAACATGAATCATCTGTTTTTTCTTCCTCTTTTCTTCTGTCCCTCTTTCTCACCATAAAACCATGCGATGCCGATGGCTTCAATAAGCACTCCAAAGAGAATCGATGTTCCTGCCGCAAAGTGGTCGAGCAGAGTGAACACATACATCCCACCCTGGAGAGAGAGAAAAAAAATAACAAACGTAAAATAATGTAATTGTGTTATTATATTAAGTTTTTTCATACAGGTTACAGTAAGAACAAAGAGAAAAAAAGTAAATTCTAATGATTCACTTCATTGCATTTGCAGAGTTGTCCTTTGATCAGTAGGATGGTGTTACAACCAGAGTTTGTGGAAATGATAAATGTATGGAATTGCTGCAGTCTAACCAAAGGGCAAAGATGAATATTAACAATCACACAAAAAAGACCAACATGCAGCAACAGACAGTATGATACTTACATTTGTAACACAGAAGAGGGATATGAGGAAGGTAGCAACGACGATGAAGAGGGTGAACAGCTCTCTGTGCTTGTGGAGGAATTTAAACTCATCAATCAGCCCCGTGATCACTGATTCCATCCCACCCATCTACAACAGAAGACACAAGCGATGAAGTTCCAAAACTAATCAAAAATCGCTAAATGAAAATTTTACGTTTCACATTTTGTCCAATGAATGTCTGAAAAGCATTTCATTCAACATTACAGTACATCAACTAAAATACCCACAATCACCAGAAATAATGCAGCAACAACACAACCTATCTGACACAAATTATATCACAAGTAAGGCAAAGGCACATGTCACCTGGCTGAAATAACAGGTGTGTATGTGAGTGTGTATGTGTGGGTGCATACTCACAGCACTGTCAATGCCCAGTGTCAACAGCATAATGAAGAAGATAACCGCCCACACTGATGACCCAGGTAATGTTGCAATGGCTTCTGGGTAAATGACAAACACCAAACCAGCACCTAAGGAATAAGAAGGGAATGTAGAAAACAGCACAAACACAAATTAGCGTTTGGAGCATTTAACATGGAAGCAAACATAAAAGCAGCCTCCAAAATGGATAGCTAAATAGCTAAATGCATAGTTAAAGAGTAGATATAACATACATGTTCTGAAAAAAAAAATCAGGAGAATAAAGTATGTTATATTAGGGAAGAGTTTGTCCAACATGTTTAATTTTAATCGACTTGTAAGCAACAGTTCCACTAACAGCATTGGTGACATTTGAATCCAATCATTGGGTTCATGTTGGTTTTCTTCATTGATTACAGTGCTGGCAGCTAAAGATAGCTCATCTTAAATATCGTTAACTCATGGAATAATTAAAGAATGCACATGATTCTGCTTCTACTGAACTTTAACAAACTGATTGAGCTCCAAATTTACTTCAAATTTATAAAAAGACAGGTAAGCGGGAAAACTAATATATTTTTTGAAAACTTTGTTTCTCATCATTCATCAAATGGCTTAACTTGACGATAGTGTCTACCTCCAAATATCTACACCATATAAACACCATATTACAAACAAAGACAAATAATACCATACCGTCTCTGGCAACTTTGTCCAGGGCTACATTGTGCTTGTGAGACATGTACCCAAGGAAGGAGAAGACCACAAAGCCGGAGAAGAAACTGGTTAAAGAGTTGATGGAGCTGGTAATGATGGCGTCTCTGGAACAATAAAATCAAATAAGATGAAAAAACAACAGTCCAGAATGAGAGTGTAAAATAAATTGACAGTTCATCAGTCAGTCATCAGCCATTACAAAGTTAAAGCAACACAATTGACCAGCCAGTCAATTACAGAGTATGTCAGGGGGGGTCAAGGCCCGTTTCCTCTTGGCATCCCAGCTCTTTTCCTTGTGTTTTCTTGTGTTTTTGAGTTCCTACCCCAGTATTTGGACTTTCTGACTGAATTGTTTGGACTACAGATTATTTACCTGTTGCCTTTGGATGTGTTTGGCTGATTTGGACTGCCTTTTGGATTTGATCTCTGCCTGCGTCAGTAAGCCTGTCAGCCTTTTTGTTCTCCAATAAATCAATGAACTTTACCAGCTCTGCCTCTGTACCTGCGTCTGGGTGCAACCCCTTGTATTCCCAGTGTGCCCTCGACTGGAAAACCCTCGACAGTGGTCAGTGTTTTGCCTGTTACGTGACAGACTAGTCGTCCTCCTGCCTTCTATTGGAGTAGAGTTAAACTTGCCTTAATTGCAAAAATGATTTAGTAAGTGGAGAAAATTAACAAATAAATGAGTTGGTCAGTGTTGAAAAAGGACAAAACCTCGGTGCGTGAAAGGGAAAGAACATTGTCCTAAAAATAATTTACAACCCTTCATTACTTTTAAGTCAGACATTTTTGGCATTTTATATATTTCCAGTGATTTGGTGTTACGCTCAAGGAGGAATCAAGGTGGACAGTGTCATGTGTCAGTTATCAGAAACATTAAAAAAAAAAGAGATAAAAGCCACCTGCGGGATGGTGATGATTTTCAAAGCGTGCGACAGTTTTGATTGGTGTTACGGCTGTCTGTTGCACAGCATGGTGTCAAAGACATCGCAGGTTTCAAGGAGCTTCAAAGGTTATTGTAATTCACCTGCTTATGTTGCGTGCACATATTTGTGTGTGTGTGGAGAAGAAACTCCCCGTCCTGTGTCTTTACCTGTAACAGTTGTTGCTGAATTTGTTGTAGCTGGAAAAGGCAATTAGCACACCAAACCCCACTCCCAGAGAGAAACAAATCTGTGTTGCTGCCTCAATCCAGACCTGGGGACCGACAGAACAAGCACACTTGTGTGAAGCGGCAAACAAAAGGCACAGGAGAGGGAAAAAAGCCATTATTAGGGATAATTGCAGGAAACTCATTCAACGGCAGTAGATGAAAGACGCTAGTGAATACGGGGGGTAATTTTGCAAATTACTGCTCCATGCATCTATCTAATCTAATTCTCCAATTGCTGCCATGCATCTCTCGTTCTCTCTCCTTCTTGCTTTCTCTCTCATTCTCCATAACTGAGTCCTTCAGTCCTGCATGCTTACTTATTGAGCTCTTAGTGCCTGCTATTAAGATAAATAAGATATTGTTGTAAGATGTGATAGCTGGTTTTACAGTTAAGGAAAATATTTGAAAAAAGGTTCCACAAACAATTTTCTCAATTTTTTTTTATGCCTTGAGGAAATGCCTCTCTAACGGAACTTAACATTGTAAGTAAGGCAAGACAAGTTTATTTGTATATCACATTTCAACAAGGCAATTTAAAGTGCTTTACATAAAAGCAACATAGGGCAATATAAAAATACCTTTAAATACAATTAGAGTTAAATAGAAAATATAAACAAGATAAAACAGAAGAGTAAAAGTTGCAGTGTACGAAATGAATCATTACTTGATTTGAAAAAAGGCAACAACAAACAGAAACTTCTTCAGCCTTGAAGTACCGTAGTGTGTGCTGTTTGTTGTGTCACCCAAGCATACTCTCTCACAGCTGCCTTTATTTCTGTCTTTTAAATTTAGTTTAGTTTAACTCTCTCCTATCTTCTTACAGTTCTCCGTTCCTATTTGTTTTGTTCCATGCTCATTGTTGTTGCGGTTTGCCCGGTATGGGATACATCTTTTTCTTGAGCATGTAATTGTGAAACACTTAGTGCACAATCAAAGTTGAAAATAACTTGTCAATATTGCCTTTGTTTCTCTTTAGGAGTAACTCCTTGTTGATAGCAAAGCCCTGACCACAGATTGTTATCTGCTTACAATGAAGACTGTTTGCAACCCTAAAAGAAGTGTGAATGCAGAAGTTTAACTCTAAAGATCACTGTTGATACTGATTTGTCACTGTTACCTAGTTCAATGACTTAATGTTAACATACAGTACTTACTGTATGTACTGTATGTTAGTACATACAGTACTTACTTTCTATTACTGTTACTGGTATGTAATGTGCATATGTCATGATGTAATGTTATGATGTGCCACTGTAAGCCTAGCTTGGCACATTAGCATTATATAGTCAATCGAAAATGTTCCTAGATACAAGCCTTTTTAGAGAAACCCCACTTTGTCAGTTTTCAGGTTTCTTTACACATTGTAAACACAAGTGCTAATGTTGAAGAAAATTAAACTAAAACTCCAAATGTCATTCCTTCAAAGTGTCTTTCACGCACAGTTACCTCCCTGTGCCTCCTTTTCCTCTTCTTCTGTACCCCCACCTCTCTCACCTCACTCCTGTCACCCCTCTCTCCCGCCGACACTCACCTTGGCGTCACAGAGTCTCAGGAAGTCCACAGAGAGGTAGGCCTTAATGCCATCGATAGCTCCGGGCAGAGTGACTCCGCGGAGCAGCAGCACAGTCAAGACCACGTAGGGCATCGTGGCTGTGATCCACACAACCTGAAAGGGTTGCACAAGGTACACACAGATACACACCAGCACATTTACACAGAAAGAAGGCAACACACACAGATTCAAAGTCAGATTGACACATACGCATGCATGCCTGAGAATGAAAATGCACATACACATTTATTTATACACTCAAACAGTGGTCTTGAACTGCTTAGTCGATTTTAAAACTGGACTTGAAGACACAGCATTTCCTTATAACACATAGCCTTGAAGTAATGCCATAGCTTACATGGAGTTATGACTCACTGAAAGATTCTTTGGTAGGAGTTATAGTACTTTCTGGTTTTCACAAGAAACATGGCAACTGTGTCATTTCCTACCTTGCCGGAGGTCTTGACTCCCTTCCAGAGGCTGAAGTAGAGCAGAACAATCACTACAGCTAGACAGGAAGTCAGCTGCCAGCGTGGACGGCCTAGATCATCAATCCCATTACTGTCCTGGATGTGGAGCACCCCACGTCTAGGGAAAGAGAATATCCTGATCTTCACGATCACCCGGGTCACCATTTACACTGTACGTAAGCTCTTGTATTCAACACATTTTCACCTTCGAAGAACTCACTTGGCAGAAGCCTGAAGTGAAGGGAGCAGTTCAGGAATATTGTGAGAACTGTATCAAATCACAGAGAACTAGCCTAAGAACCTGTTACCAAAAACCTCTGATCACTTTACCTGTTTTTTAGTCCAAATCCTTCAGAAGGCCTGTGCTTAACACTAAGTGCCACAGCTACAGATACTCCCCTCTTGGTTCATGTTTCATGACCATAGCTATACAACAGATGCACAAGAGACTAAAGGTAAGTGGCAGTGCCTCTGTCTATCCCGTCCAAATGGTAATGGAAGGATGTTTCATTAGACTAGAAACAAATTTGGAAATAAACAGCTGAATCCTGTGTTTCAAATGTTGACATACAGTATAAGGCATACAATACATGACACATATGTTGTCCCTGAGGAACATTCAGTACAGTAGGCAACAGAGTCTAGGGCTTATTCTTTGACCCCATGTGTGGCCAGCAGTCAAACGGATGCTGGATATTGTCCTGGAAAACATGGAGTACCACCCATTTCCCCATTGCACTGTGCTCCAATAAAAGAAGCATAGTATGAAATCTGGCCAGATAAGATGGTACATGAAGTGTTGGCACAACTGTTGCTAATGCTGCAAAATTTTTCATTATAGTAAAGTAAAAGGTCTCAAAGATCATGACAGCCTGCCAAGATGGGAAAACTGCATTTCCAGTGAAAGGTAACAGCTTTGAAAGTGTACTTTTATATTGCATTCTGTAAAGTTGAATGACATGTGTCACCTAAAAGACTATAATATTGTTGATGCCTTGATTCAGATCATTTCAGAGACAGCCTAAGATGAGCCAGTGTTCAACTGATGTGGTCAAATTGTCTGCAGGTGGTTCTGTGTAAATAACACACTTCCATTTAAAGTAGCATGGATGCAATGCCTCAACTGTCACAACAGAACAACCCATCACTTGTTGGAACAGGAGACACCTGGTCGGCTTCACGGGGAGGGAGTCTATATCAGCTAAATGCAGCCAGATTGCGGATCCATTTTGAGGAAAATATACCTGATGTTCATTTTTGAATATTTTATAATTTCTTTAGTTATTCATAATTAGATATTCTAAGACATTACTAAATGTAGACAAACGGCAGATAGTGATTACAGTAACTGTGACAGATAGTGATTACAGTTAATCTGTAGACTGACAGCATCGAGCCAACTCCACACCACACCACACCATTACACAGAACTACTAGTCGATTACTAGACGATTTGCTGCTTTGCATCAAACTTTTTTTCTTGTGCACTTCCTGCAGTGGAAATGTGTAGATGCTATACAGTAAAGCTTATGTTCAGTCAAAGCAAAACACAAATGTTTTACTAGTTGGATATATACATAAAGTATGTTTGCCTTTAACTGCAGTGACTTTAAAGTTTCCATATTTGCTGTAGGTTAAAAGACCTCAACAAAAGAGAGAGATTTTAGTTTTAATTTGAAAGCATTAACATAGTTCTGCTTCACTTGATTTTGGATATTATTGTTCTAAAGACATTTTACTGGTAGATGTTATATCCTTATAATTACTACACTGAATACAATTGAAATTCAGTTAGATTTATAGAAATTTTCACATTGTTGTAGAACCACCCTACAAATAGCGCTAAGTTGTCGTATAAGCTTGACTATAACATGCCTAAGTATTTTCAAGAGCATGGCGAGGCTCCTAACTGACTATTGATCTATGTAATTGTATTTTTTTATTTTTAGAACTAACTCTATCAAACAAATATTAATGGGTAAATGTTAGAGCATTAGTTCAGGCCAACTTACTCAAAGTACTCCTGAGCAGGGGTGGCCTTGTAAATATCACTGACTGAGCTGTTGTCAGCCCAGTCGGAGCAGTTCGGACTGTTCCAAGTGTTATTGCAGTGGACCCATGGTAGCTCGCTGGTGAACGAGGAGAAGAGGTAGAACAGCGCCCAGGAGATGATGACATTATAGTAGAAACCAACGTAGAGGGAAATGAGGATCACTGTAAAGCCTACACCTGTTAGGGGGACACAAATTATTAATATTTATAGGCATTAAAGACAGAGATGCAGAGATAGAAAGAGAGGGAAATTGGCTAAGCTCACTGCACAAATTAACACCTGAGACATTGAAATGGATCACCTCAGTGGAATCTAACATCCCACATGCCCATCAGTGCCTTAGCCCTTCTACGTTGCTCCTGAATTACAGAGTAGTGCTTTTAATTGCTGACTTACATGGCTGCAAAGATGTCCAGTGGTGGAAAGTATCCAAGTACATTTACTCAAGTACTGTTATTTCTATGCAATTCTGCAGGCGCTGAACAAAAATTGCAACAGCACCGGTTTGCGTCTGGCCGGTGACCTTTGTTGCGTGTGTCATTCTGCATCTATCTCTTTTTCTCAGCATTTTCTGTAATTTTTCTACTGTTTTTAATTTTTCTACTGTTGGCTATCAAATACAGGCATAAAACATACCCAAAAACAAATAATTATTAACTTTGCAGATGGTTACATTTAAATAATTGTTTGAGGTCAAATGGGGTACAATTATCCAATATTTCACAGAAAAGGTAAAAAAGAAATTTCAGCATTAATTAGATTTTTCCTCTTTCATTACACAACCCCTCAAAATGATCTTGTGACCCTTTAAGGGTCTGTATATAAAGTAGTTAAAAAAGCTAAACCTTGACCAGCTACAATAGTAAACTGCTGATTACACACTGATATATCAGTAACACTAGTAGCTGATCAAGAAATTGTTTATTGTCTTGCTCAAGGGACCAAACCTCTGGCTTCTCTTGGATGGTGACTACAGAGTCACCTTTTCACACTTTCATGCAACACACACCCTTTAGCATTCTGTATGTTTTTATCATGCACCATACAGTGAACCAAACCCTTGGCAGTGGCAGTGCTAATCTTAGGTTTTTACAAAATGCTCTTATTTGTCTTAAGCTAATAATAATAATGAGTTGTAGGTATTTTGTCAGGAAGAACCCATTGTGAATCAGTAGAAAAAGTAGTATGTACCATACACAGATCAAACTTGCTGTACTGAACAGTGACTGCATTCTGACAGATCCCACCACCAAAGCACACACAAGAGAGCACAATCTCTCGCTCAGTATGAGTACAGTAGCCTATGATACATGCCTGCGGTCTCACACAAAGCAACATGACTTCTAAAGATTGCCTCTTCATGCCTTAATTATCAACACATCTACCCTTTCTATAAATCTGAAACAGTGTCCACTCTTCTAAGGCTGAATTTAATTGTTAACCTTTGCCAAGAGGCATGACCACAAGTGTGCCTTATTGATTCCTTTGTAATGTGGATGTGATATTTGTCCAGGGAGCGATGCCTCTTATTAGCGCCACATGCGGCCATGTTATCTCTCCATCTCTCTCCGTCTCCCGTTCTCAGTTGTTTTCTTCAAATGCATTGATCCTGAGAGGAAACCAGCTTGTTGATCAGAATAATTACTGTCAATATGGGCATGTGTATGTGTGTGTTTGAATAATTACTGTTATCCCCCCGCTGAGAGACAGAGAGAGAGAGTGAAGCGTGTGATTAGAACGTCAACCTACTCAGTGTGGTCCCTGATAGACGGCACATGTTCACACACAGGAGGCACACCCTCAGAGGCACACACACAAAAACATATGAAGGAGCATGCATGCACTGTGGGCCACCTTCAGGCCAACAAGGACATGATGTAACAAAAGACAGCGGTATGGCATCATACTCTGAATCAACAGATGGTCTGCTGGTTATAATGGTATTTGAGGTTGTATTTCTGTTGCATCTTTATATTCATAGTGATGTGTTAAATATGGATTTAAGTGAAACTATAACTTTGAAAAATTATTTTAAAATGAAAAATAATTAATATCAGAGCAGGGCATACAGTACAAATACAGATATGGATAAAAACACACAAATCACAGTTTGTAAATTGTATAAAAACCATAAAAAGTTGCACCAAGCAGAGTATATTATTATATTTCCAAACAATGACTTTGCCCAGAAACGTGACTTGGTCTTAATGTTTGTTTCTCCATTAGTGTACGTTTGGATGGCATTCTCCTAAACTGCGCATTGCTTATCGATGTGTTGAAAAGTACCCCTACAGAGTGTCAGCCAGTGTTCCCCGCCATTATTTGACAGAAGGATTTGGACAATCAGGACAAGAGTCTAAAAGCCCAATTTTCATTTGCTTTCCATCTGAGTGCCAACAGAACTTGATGTTATGGGGAGGATAAACAATGCCTGTCGCTTCTCAACACAGAGACAAGTAGACAAAAGAGATTGGCATGTGGACAGACAAGCAGACAGAAAGACGTGTAGATATTAAAGCAAGTATATCATCAGACAGACAGGCGTGTAGGCAGATGGACAAACAGCCTCATATATTGACAGAAAGATTTAATATACATGTGCAATATGTGTCATATGATGCATCACTTCCAACCTTTAAATATGGGACAGATCTTCCAGACCCCCGCTGCCCCCTCTCTGTTGTACTGTCCCAGAGCCAGCTCCATGTAGAAGAGAGGCATGCCTGCTATCACCATGAAGAACAGGTATGGCACCAGGAACGCACCTGCACACAAAGACACAGGTAAAACTTTTGAAGTTTTTTGAAGAGTTACATTTCCAAAATGGTATACACATACAATTCAGGAGAAAATAAAACATTTTCTGATCACATATCAATTCTAAAAGTTACCATTTTGTAATTGAATTTAGTGATATTTGTTAGCTAATTAGTTGAATATGCAATTTCATTTTATATTATTTTGAGCATAATTATGCAAACTTAACCCTACAACACATGGTAAAGACTTGCATTCATTGTCCATCAAGGCCTCACCCAAATATAATGTTTTCATTGGTTTCATTCTCTTATTTGACACCAAATGCAAATCATTAGATGTCATGGTTGATGCAAGAGCCCACTGATGAGACACTCCAAGCAGAGTGGTGTCGGCTGTGACTATACCTTTCATTGCATTACTACTCTATGTTAAACGGCCTCTGTGAAACTGGTAAGGTCCTTTTTTTAGATTATGCATAACAGCCTACGCAAGATTTAAGGAGATATTATAATCGACCACAAATGATTGGATTACATAGCACAGTCACAGAGTAGGGAATATGGTGATTATCAACACTCTTAAAAATAGTTTGGGCTCGGGCACCTTGGATTATATATATATATATAATTTGGGCTAATTGCCTGAAATTAAACTCTGTAATATTTTCCCTTAATACAGGTACGATAATATGCAGGATTTGGGGATGTATAGTCAGCCTTGACTATGGCTACAGTATCATTTATAGCTCTTAGATGTAATGAGAGCTCTATGTTAAACAGCCGTAATTAGTGACAGTGATTGTTAGAGCTAATCTATTCGGAGCAGCTGTGGTGGTTTTTCCCCTATTTTGATCTCTGTAAAGGGTTGAAAAAAAATCTCAAACAACAACCTGTGAGCACAAGGAGCTGAAACACACGCACAATATCACACACATACACACACATCTGCATACATGTGCATGCACATGCATCCACGTATAGCACACGCAGGTAAAAAAAACAACAATAAGCAAGCGTGTATGAATAAATTCCACCTTCATTTCACCTTCTTCTCTCTTTTTTTTCTCCCCGTCTTTCCTTTCAACACAACCACGCACACACTCCACCATCAACCCTTCAAGTACTTCCTTCACTAATCTCACAGGAGAGGAGATCTTATTCTCTCACATGAAACACACCCTACCTTCTTCCTTCACTTCCTTACTCCCTTTTCTATCCACCTTCTGGTAGACCGTTTACACATGGGACAACATCAGCGTCCTCCCCTCACTCCGTTAATCCATCTCACCTCCTCCATTCTTATAGCAGAGGTAGGGGAATCTCCAGACATTGGCGAGGTCCACGGCGAATCCGATCACAGACAGGAGGAAGTCGATTTTCTTCCCCCAGGTCTCCCTCTCCTCCTCCCCACTAGGGTTGGTCTGAGAAGGAGTCGGAGCCACTAAGGTGGTTGAGGTGAACTGAACCCCATTCTGCTCCTTCACCAGGATCAGCTCCACCTAAAGAGTCAGAAGTCACAGAGTTAATAATCAGTCAGACGCAATAGGTGTTACTAAGGTACACACACACACAGACACACACATGCATTTACATTCATTATTTTTTTATATTCAATTCAGTTCAATTGAATTCAATTTGTGCAATGAGATAACTTCTGTTATGAAATGGAGCTCTGTAAATAAAATTGAATTGAACTGAACTTTGACTGTATATTTATCTCCTAAAGGTCACACAGTAACGTTCAGTCATGTTAACTTACATTTACCATGCATTATCTCTGTAACATCTTGCACATATGTAGATGTAAAGAAAGACAGATGAAGTAGATAGGTATGATAAAACGCCAAATACAGCAGACAGATCACATTTACATGAACAAACACGTACATGTCATTTAAAGACTGAGCACGGGGTGAACCAGTCTCTTTTAGTCTCACACTCATTTTATTATTCTGTCACTTCCCACACATGACAGACAGTGACAGTCACCCTCATTTCATCAATGCTTCATGCACGAGCTGAGGATTTATATTTTGCCCTCTGAGTAAGTTAAGTAAATTGTAAATCATAGAAACTCTGCTCTAGAAGTCATTAAGTCCATTTTACTTTGTAGAAAATTTGGCTGCCATTACCATTATGGTTATTTTCCCCAACCCAACACTTTTTAGGTCTGCATAAACTGAGCCAGACAGACCAAGTTAGAGAGAAATGCACTTGCACCATGCTGTGATTCAATTAGGTTTTCTTAATCAGACTGAATGCCATGCCATTAATCCACTACAGTTGTGTCAGATCTGCATTGACCTCTTTGGGGCCCATGATGTTGGAGGTGGGTTTTTCCGGGGCTACAACTGAGGACATCTGGCCGACAGGGACTCTCTCTGTCAGCATGGAGGGGTGCACAGCCTTTGGGAGCGGAATGCCGGTGGTTGTGGAAAAGGAAGGAAGGTAGATGCAGCTGAAGATTCTTGAGTGCAGAGTGACAAAAGCATAAGATGGAACTTTATTATTCCCTGTTTGTGAAATTGGGTTATCACTGCAAACATAACAGGGTTCAACACAATAGTGGGACAAAACCTCTGCAATAAAAACTGCAGTAAAAAATACCTTTTAAACACTGAAGCAATGCAATATGAAAAATTATGGTGTTTTACAAAACCATGTTAAACAGACTGTATGGGAGGGAAATACATAAAGAGTATGGGTCGTTACATATATTAATTAATATTTAATTTCAAGCTTATAGAAATACAGAAAGAGCAAGAGGAGAGTGGAGAAAGGCAACAGAGTGATGGGATCCAGACTGAGAGTAACAAGAGGGGGCGTGGGGGAGCGTCTCTACAAGGCCATCACAGCGTGCTCATTTCATTTTACACTTGTTGAACGCCATTTTGCTCACAGATTTTGCTCAGTGTCTACTAACCCTGTCTCACCACAACATGTTGTCCACCAGATTTAGTTCAAATTTCCATTTATAATTTTTCACTAAAATCATCTTTATTAGAAAAACTATCAGTATTAGGCCCAGTTATTTCTTAAATATAAGGAAGTGATCATAAAAAAAAACATGTTTTAAATTTCTTCAATAGAAAATGTATTTTGTGTGTAAAAGGCAATTTTTTGGGCTGTAACAGAGCTGTAGTTTTCATTGAGACTGAGTCTAAAAATTGTTGTTGAAAACTGAGCATCCATCTGCTCTTGTAAAGGTCATTTTTAACATTAAACAGTTGTAAAAACCCAATCTCTCAATCTATCATATTTTAAACCTTTGTTACTCCACTATATTGCTAAAAATGTTTATGGCAAATTCAATCATTAATTCTGTAAATTTCCTCTCACCGTAAGGCAACAGAGGAAACCATAGGTTACAGCCAAATGCTGTATTATTACAAATAAAATGACTCTTCAAATATGCAACACGTTACAACAGAAGAAACATTTTCCAAGAAATAAAACACTCACCTTTGAAAAATCAATTCTTTGAAAGCTGCTCCAGTTGTCAGTTTGGACAATTTAATTCCAATTGTGCTGATGTTCTTCAGTGCGCAGCAAACTGATGCTGACCATATTTATGCAGATTGTCCTTGATAAGTTAGACTCGGTCCCAGACTGAAGCAAAAATGTTTAGAGAAACAAAAAGAGTAAAAGAGTAAGAGACAGAGTCACAGTAAGACAGGAGATGAGGATAAAGACAGGATCTGGTAATCTATGAAGAGTTGTAGAAAGCCCTCCCACACTCCTTGGCTCCAGTGACAGACACACAGAGCCCAGAGTACCCTGTGGTCTGGTATCGAGATCTGTCTGCGATACCTCTTGTATGAGAAACAATCAACAACTCCCCCCATCCCAACACACACACACACACACACACACACACACACACACACACACCATCACCGTCACTCTACTCCCTCCCTTCTCACCCGAGCTTTGTCTGTTCCTCCTCCTCTCTATCTTCTCACCTGATTGAAGCATTTTTCCTGGATGACTTTACTTTCTGTGTAGAGGTAAAACTGTGGGGTAAACACAGGATACAAAAAAAAGTATATATATCTTACATCTTCCCTATGGAAAACTATGGTAAACAGTGTTTGTTATCTTGTATTTTTTTCCTAAAATCCTTTTGAAATTCTAATCCAAAATCCAATTTTTTTTTTTATTACTTTGATTGCTTTCTGGATTTCGATTCAAACATATGAAAATATATCAAACGTAATTGAAACAAGGTTATAATATCTTATTCAAAACATTATATTTGATTAATTATCTTATTGATTTGAGTGGAGGTCTTGATTCTGCATCCATTCTACTGTCAATCCTGTGGGTGGTACAATTGTGGGACACCTGTGGCCATTGTGTTTAAGTGATTCAACTAACATGTGTAACTGTGGCAGTGTTGGCAGTAAACTAGTGCTAACTCCTCAATAAATAATCAAAGCAGTAAGATGTTGTTTGTGATGGTTATGCCTTCAGCCATAAATGGTGCAAGAAAAGATGAGAAATCAAGTAAATTAAAGCCCCTGAAAACTTGGTTTGAAGTTTTCTCAATGACATTAAATGTTTATGACTAAATTAGCAGCAATCAAAGTTAAAGAAAAAAAAAAAAAACTTCCTTAGGTATTAATCAACAGTGAAAAAAAATCTGCCTCATCAGGACTGTGTGAGTGTGGTTTGCTCGGATTTGTGAACTGGTAACATAAGCAAACAACCCAACAACTGTCATCACATTCTACTTCAAATATTGCTAAATCCTGATTGGTTCATGGGAGTAAGTGACATCAACTTTTTTCCAACCAAACAATAAGTTGTCACGGCCTTTAAATCCACTTGTTCATTTTGCTCTAAAACTTTTAAGTCCCTCCCTGCCGTTCTCCATAAAACCAGTTGCCCTTTTTCTTTTCCTCTCTCCTTGCTCCACCTCATAATAGACCCCGATGACCCACCTACCCACCCTGTCAATAGGCAGAAATCTCATTACCTGTAATGTACGACAGGCCTAAACACAATCAGCCCTGACACCCAGACCTCTCCCATTCAAAGTCAACCAAAACAGGACCGGGATATAAAATAACACAATCAGCCTGCGCCCAACGGACAGATTTATGACCCTCATGTCCAGAATGACAGCTTGTTGTTTGCAAGCCAATCGTAATGATCAATCGGCCACTAATCCCAAACACCAACACTGCAACCACCACAACGCACACACCTTTAAAGTGCAATCATCACTCAAGCCTCGGGCCTCATATCAGAAATTGTTGGGTCGATGTAAGCTGCGCTGGATGTATGAGGTTTCCGATGGAGCTCGAACAAAGATGAGTTGAACATAATCGAGTGTCTTGTTTTCATAAATGCAACAGCTGAGACCCAGAGAGAAGAAGGGAGGTGGAGGCGGGGGGAAGAACAGGAGACGGGTAATGCAGAGGAGGAAGGGGGACAGGAGAGGGCTGAGTATGAGGGGAAATGAAGAGGAAGGGCAAACAAGTGGTGGCAAAAAGGGGATGGAAAAATGAGGGTCCTGAAAAAGAAGTGACAAGCAGATACAATACATGCTATCTGACAACAACAATGTTCCACCTTGCCCTGGAAATGTATTTTCCATTCTAAGAAGTTCTGTTCTGCTCTATTCGAGATGTTAGAACTGGATCTTAAAAGGCAGAAAATATCCTTTGAGAACCAGTGTAGAACCACAAGCTTTTCTTCCACCGGTCTTGCTTTGTCTGAGGCCTGTCTGCTTACTCCTCAAAAAAAAACAAAAAAAAAAACACAAAAGAGGAATGAGGACAAATTCTTTGTCTATTAAGTCCAGTCATGACCATAACTACTGATTCCAGACAATGAAAACTTTGCCCCTAAACACAGGCTACCATATTACCTGTTAAGCAACACAGTGGGGACTCTATATGGAGTCTCATTCAGTAATAAATGATGCATAATAAGATCTGCAATAGAGAATAGTCCTTGATTACAAGAAAACATTTCATTAGTAAGTGCTCACTTTAAACATTCACTTTATTGTCTGGGGAGTTAATGAGAAAACACCACAAGCACTTTGCTTCAAGTTACATACCAAGAATGAGAGCAGCTAAGCCTGTTATACACAAGGGTATCAGTAATCCTTACATACACTTAGAGTTGTTGATTTCAGTTGACTGACTAAGGGTCTACCGCCATGCTAGCAGCTCTGTGAGGCTGTACACAGCAGTGCTTTGAGCTAAGTGCCACTAGTATGGCAACATGCTCACAATGACAATGCTAACATGCTGATGTTCAGTAGGAATAATGTTTCACCATCTTAGTTTAGCGTGTCAGCATTCAAACATTTTCGCGCTAAACACAAAGTGGCTGAGGTTGATGGGAATCTCTTTAGTTTTGCAGGTATTTTGTCATAAACCAAAGAATTGGAAATGAATGATGGCCTAGAGGAAAAGTCAGGTGATGACCGAAGTCATTTAGGATACATTGTCTGGGAACCATGAATGCCTGTGCAAAATGTACTGACTAGCCATCCAACAGTTGTTGAGATATTTCAGTCTGGACTAATACAAAGTTTAGAATATTGTGCCACAAAGTCTGCCAATCAGTCAGTCAATCTAATGTTAATGACATGGATTCCTGCTGTCATGGTCTCGCTAATACCACTTGCACCATGCATCTCCTGAAATAGGAATTATGTGCAACACAGATATTTGGAAAACGTAGTTATATGAAAAACTTCAATACAGTATAACTGATGCAATTGCACTCAACACTCAACTGCATGGCCACTATGTTACCTCAAGAGGGAGACATTTATGCTATAAGCCAGCAGGTGAGGAAGGGGATTTGTTTGATAGCAGCATCACATCCTGTCCTTAAGACCTTTCACTGCCTGAGGGGATGCAGAATAACTTTGGTTTTAAGCAGTAAGATCACTGCTACATGATATGGATATGGCCATCAATGGCAGTCAAGACAAATTTCAACTCAATGAAGAATGATTGGTTTAAGTTGAATACTTGCATCAAGTGCAATCTAAGCACTTTCATTAATATTACACTTTGACCACACTACAGAAAATCTAATTTAAATTTGAGCAGCATGGGGTCATTTTCTTGCAATGTTGTGGTAAAACTCCTCATACAACACACTCACACAACACATTCTAGCTCTATATCATGCTACCAAACAAACACACTTTTAATTATCATTGCGACAGTGACACAACAGCGTGTTAACGTTTTTTTAATTCGATCCAAGAGTCACATTAACAAGTTATATCATAGCAGTCCTGAAGAGACAAATTCAAAGTAGCTTGCAGTAATGACTCTTCATCATCAAAATGCATTAATAAAATAAAACCTGTTGAGTATAGAAAAAGACATGAAGTAAAGCCACAGAGAAAACAGAGTTCAGTTTCTTGGTCCACAGACAATGAGCCATCAGAAAGATTCTATCGCTCTGTCCGAGTACACAAGTCTTTCGTCCTAGGCTCACTGCTGGACAAACTGCGGTAAGCAGGCAGCAGTAGCATACATACAAGTTTATCTCTTGCAGGTTTATATTTTCTCAGACTGACAACAAGTAGAAAAATTGAGATTCTCCTCTACTGAGGTATTTGAAATAAAGGGAAGTGAAACAAGTGTGAAAAGAAATCGAACCAGTATTTTCATACAGCGCCAATGTGGAATTGTTCTTAATGTAACTATTGAATATATAAATGTACATATTTGACTTGCTGATGAAATATATCCTTTAGACCTTCAAATGGACATTTATGTTTAAAATAAACAAACAAAACTGCATGAGGAGTTACTGTGGCTCAATACATTTCATTCTGGGTCAGGTATTGAATATCAATTCTTTGTTTCAGTTGTAATTCATAAATCAGATTCCCCACCTATGTACAAAAACAGTATGGTTTCTCTTGTACATACAGAGTGAATTGTGTAATTAACCACTTGTAAAATCACATGACTTAGGAGCACATTTAATACTTATCCATTCCACGGTGCAAACTGTTTTTTGTCCTTCAAATCTATAGGTTGTGGCTAAGTCCTGCACATTTGAAGCTACAAAATTTCCACAATCCTGATATAAAAGGAGAAAAGTAGGTCTAAAAAGTGGGTTTAAACTAACCAAACTCTTTCTTACAGTACAAAAACAAATGTGGGGCAAGGGGTAGCTTCCTTTAATGTGTGATTCTAAATTTCCTCTGTGCTCCCATTATTGCAGCAAATGAACAAATGTAAAAAAAACTATACACATTAACAAAACTGAGCTACAATACTGTTACCTACAAACTTAACATGCTTTACAGCAATGTGGTATTTCTTTAAAAAATAAAGAAAATAATCTAAAGTGCAAGCACAAATACGCATAATTTAAAAAATACTAAGGGGGGAAATACTCAGACTGTGATTTAACATATGTTAGTTTATATGTGCGTCTGGAGTGTTTGTGTGGTGCGGCCCGTCATGTGGTGGCAGACATCACCTCAAGGCCTGACACACTCACACTTTGCTTATTTCAACCTGCACACCTTAAGCATAAAACAGTCAATGGAGAGAGGATTCTAACAGGATAAAAATTTGAAAACCATGATTTCTTCGTAAAATATCCACTGGAGATCAGCGCTTTGAGTAGCTTCTGATTGTGACAAGATTGTCTATACATTCTCTTTTTTTAGCATAAAAATTCTATAGATTCAAGGCTATCGGTTTCCATAAGAAATCTGCATTTTGTTTCTAAGCAGTCATAAGTAATAATAATAGTAATATAACAACAATAAAACTTTACACTGTTTAGGAGGAATACAGCACAAAACAATTGCAGTATTATACAAAGGGAAAAAGAAATGTGGCTCATTTTTCACCATCAATACAATCTGCAGAGGAGAGAAGATCACAGATCTTTGTCATGGCAGTGAAAATAAAAATCATTCATATACGTATATCAAAAATTCACAAAATGTCCTGCATTTGGAATATTCAAAATACATATCAGAACTCTTCAAAAGCATACATCTTGAGAAGGCTTAAGAGATGTGAAATATTGCTTCACTGAAAGCTATAACGGGGATACTTGTATAGTATGCATGGTTATGAATGTGGTGGGAATGTGAGGCTCACCGACAGAAACAAAAAAAAAAAAAACCCAAAACATTAAGTTGTAAAATCCTTATGTGATATCCATAACTAAAAATGAACAGAATCAAACCATGAACCCAGGTACAACTGGCTACAAACAGATTCTAATGCATTTCATCTGTTCAGGATAGGTATTCCCTTTAACAAATAGTTGCCATAAAATGGCATGACCTAAAGCACTGTACAATTTGAGAGAAGTTGCAGCATAATCTACCTTTCATTTTGTGTTTTTTTTTAAGCATTAGGTCATTTTGTGTGCTTCCAGAGACAGAAAGAATATGAAAACCAGCCAATTAATTGTTGGCAAATGATTGAAATGAGCATCATTGTGTGTGAAATGTTTTGTCAACACGTCCAAAAGTTGATTGTAATTTCAAGTTTGTTGAATTAAGATCAGACATCAAAGAACAGAGTAATGGACAAATCAAAAAAATGTTAGGGGAGAATTTCTTTCCCATATTAATCAAGGTAACTGGGTCCTAAAACCAATCATTTAAAGACCACTAAAGACTAATGAACAGCTCTACTATTGGCCTGATTTGAGATAAAATGTGTAGTCTTAAATATCCCTTCATTTTAATTCAATATGAAATATGTTTAATGATGTTAAACACATTTTATGGTACTAAGAAGTAATTAAAACACATTCAGCAACAAATATTTTTGTGCCAGTTATACCACCATTAGCGAAAACTTATAAACAGGGCATACATATGACCACAGGTGGATATTTTCCAATTCCAGTCTGGTCCCTCAAATGTGATTAGATGCAAAGGTGCTTGGATCTCTTTTAAAACATGATTGTTAGTGAATAAAAACATCACAGTTTCTCCCATGCACATCTGAAACATAGCATGAATGTCAAATTTACAGGTGACTAAGGGGGCAATGTTTAAGTGTTACATCCTTCCAACACATACTGGAACAGACTGAGGAATAACATGCTGTGAAAAGGGTAGGAATGATTAAAAATGTAGCAGTGTACAGCAGAAAGGGAAGTAGTCTGACCTTGCCTTTAGAATACCCAACAAAGCCACCTAACTGAATGTGCTTTCACTGGCCACACATTGTGACTTTCCCCCCTTTATAGCCATTACACTGACTGAGAAGGACAGTACAAACAAGACAGGTGACATTAAATCACCCAATGCATTTTTGGTCCACGTTTTGTAATTTCAACAACAACAAAAAAAAAAAAAAAAAAAAAAAAATAGACACTTGAATTTGCCAACCTGAAAGAAATAACATTGGTGAAGTTAATGTGAATGAGGAATAACTGGGCAGAAAAGTACTGATGTAAGAAAAAAAAGCAATGCACATAACCCAGTGAGCGTCAAAAATGATGACATCATACAATTTTTCATTTTTGTCACTAAACCCTGAGCTAAATCAAATATCATTGTATATACAGTGCATCCGGAAAGTATTCAAAGCTCTTCACTTTCTCCACATTGTTGTTACAGCCTTATTCCAAAATGCATTAAATTCATTATTTTGCGCGTACAATACCCCGTAATGACAACGTGAAAGAAGTTTGCTTGAAATCTTTGCAAATTTATATAAAAAAACCCACAAACAAACAAAAATAAATCACATATAAATAAGTATTCACAGCCTTTGCTCAATACTTTGTTGAAGCAAATTTTGCACCAATTACAGCCTCAAGTTTTTTTTTTTTTTTTGAGTATGATGCTACAAGCTTTGCACACCTATTTTTAGGCAGTTTCTCCCATTCTTCTTTGCAGGACCTTCAGGAGCCTGATGAAGCTCCATCAGGCTGGATGGGGAGCATCAGTGCACAGCCATTTTCAGATCTCTCCAGAGATGTTCAGTCGGGTTCAAGTCTGGGCTCTGGCTGGGCCACTCAAGAATATTCACAGAGTTGTCCCAGACAGTTGTCCAGAGCACTCTGGAGCCGGTTTTCATCAAGGAAGTTCTCTGTACATTGCTGCATTCATCTTTCCCTCAATCCTGACTAGTCTCCCAGTTCCTGCCGTTGAAAAACATCCCCACAGCATAATGCTGCCACTACCATGCTGAGGTGATGAGCGCTGCCTGGTTTCCTCCAGACATGACGCTTGCCATTCAGGCCAAAGAGTTCAATCTTTGTTTCAGCAGACCAGAGAATTTTGTTTCTCATGGTCTTAGAGTCCTTCAGGTGCCTTTTGGCAAACTCCAGGCGGGCTGTCACGTGCCTTTTACTGAGGAGTGGCTTCCGTCTGGCCACTCTACCATACAGGCCTGATTGGTGGAGTGCTGCAGAGATGGTTGTTCTTCTGGAAGGTTCTCCTCTCTCCACAGAGAAACGCTGGAGCTCTGTCAGAGTGACCATCGGGTTCTTGGTCGCCTCCCTGACTAAGGCCCTTCTCCCCGATTGCTCAGTTTGGCCGGGCGGCAAGCTCTAGGAAGAGTCCTGGTGGTTCCAAACTTCTTCCATTTACAGATGATGGAGGCCACTGTGCTCATTGGGACCTTCAATGCTGCAGAAATTTTTCTGTACCCTTTCTCAGATGTGTGCCTCAATACAATCCTGTCTCAGAGATCTACAGACAATTCCTTGGACTTCATGGCTTGGTTTGTGCTCTGACATGCACTGTTAACTGTGGGACCTTATATAGACAGGTGTGTGCCTTTCCAAATCATGTCCAATCAACTGAATTTACCACAGGTCAACTCCAATCAAGTTGTAGAAACATCTCAAGGATGATCAGTGGAAACAGGATGCACCTGAGCTCAATTGAGTGTCATGGCAAAGGCTGTGAATACTTATGTACATGTGATTTTTTCGTTTATTTTTAATAACTTTGCAAAGATTTCAAAACAAAACTTCTTTCACGTTGTCATTATGGGGTATTGTTTGTAGAATTTTGAAGAAAATAATGAATTTAATCCATTTTGGAATAAGGCTGTATCATAACAAAATGTGGAAAAGGTGAAGTGCTGTGAATACTTTCCGGATGCACTGCATAACAGGCTCATAGCAATTATAGCCGTCAACTCACAGAGACCTGAGTTCACCTCAAATGTGGCTGCTGTAGCTAAACACTTAGAGTAGTCACAATTGTCACTGGTACTCTCAGGCATTCCTTCTTTAGATAAATAATCCTCAGTACTGCTCAAAATGACATGAGCCCATGCATTCTGCACTTTCAGTTAAAAAGGCAGCTACCATTAAAGAGAGAAAATACATAACAGTTACAAATAAAAGAGAATCGAACACTGATTTCACTAAGAATTAGGTATCTTCACTGTTTTTTTTCTTGCTTCCCTCATGTTAAAAACATGCACAGTTAGTACTATGTTGGAGGGAAAAGCAAAAAAATAAATAAATAAAACATTTGCTCCAGGATTTTTTTATAAATGCTTGCCCTTCAAGTATTCAAGCATTGTTTCTGAAACAGCCATTGTTTGGCATTTTGACAATCCTTGCTATGAAAAAATAAAAAAAAGGAATTTATAACAAAATAAACAGGCTGAAAAAAACCTCAGGAATTTCATGGACACAATACTAATAAAAAAGGGTAAGGTAAACTTCTTCATTTTTGTAGTTGTGGTTACTGAAATGTAGTCCCTTACTGTTCAAACAAGTTACTAACTAACAAGTAACTAACCTCCGCCCACCCACACACAACACCCTCTCACCAGGAGAGGTGTTAGTTTGCTCCCACTACATTTTTAAACCCTTTTAGTTGTGTTTCTTGAGCAGTCCATCTATTGTGCCATGGTCATTGGGGCTGAAGTCAGGGCAGATACCATTGGCTGTTTTGGTGGTGGCAGTGCCTTGCAGGTTCGGGGAAGACAGGCTGGGCTTTGTTTGGTGACCATGGCAGGGACTGCTGTGGAGTCCTGCGTTTTCCATGTACAGGTACTCCTCAGCAAAGTCTGGGTGCTGCTCCACAAAGCTTCTGAACTTGTCTGTGGAAAGACCACAAGAGGGCGCCAGAAACAAAGGCAACATGAAAACAAAGGCTTAAAATTGCCCAGAAACAGACTGCACATAAACTGAAGTGGCCTGGTTGTTGAATCTACTGCTCCTCGTGGGGTGAGTGAAAAAAGCCAGGAAAGAAGACTACTACTGTGATGACCAAGCAAATTTCAAAACAAAGATTCGATTAAGAAATATTTAGGTCAATAAGTGATCAGGGATGGTTTATTTTATTAGGTCTCTTACCAAATGTGATCTTCCCCGTGTCTTTAGCATCGATGGCAGTAAACAGACGTGACACGCTGAGGTGAGTCACTCCTAAAGCCGTCTTCAGGATAACTGCCAACTCCATCTCTGTGATGGCACCGTCCTCCTCTGCCTCAAACATCTGGCGAAAATACAATGGGAAAAAAATGCAGATGTCATCTCAATGACTTTAGTCATTCCACTCTGGCAGGGTTGTTAGGTTAGGAGCCAGTTAAACTGTTAAGTGGGTTCCCCTTTTTCTGAAATAACTGGTGGTATTACAAATAATAAATATGTACTCAATAGCTTTAGTGAACCCTAAGGTCACAAAAATTCAACTCAACATCAAGAGGTATGAGAAGCAATTCAAGTGAAAACATGAAGATGACTCAAACTCAAGCTATTTGGTTTTATGCAACCACAAGAGATTGGTTGCAACAGATTGGTTGCAATGATAACCCATGATTGCACATTTCATGTGACGATGTCTGATGTTATGAAATGCAGATTTGAGCATGGACATGGGGAAGAAAATTTGTGTAAACAGTGTAAACACGTGTCAGTAAGCTACACACTAATGATGGAAAGAACAATTTCATTACTCTGCAATGCAAAACTCAAGACGAAGACATAAGTGGCATTTAAACATAGCGAATGTCGTGCTGATCCTAAGCGAGCACAGACAACTCTATTCTGCCTGGTGGTTAAATAAGCACAAAGCTTGAAAAATAACATACCTTGAAGGCCAATTTCATTGTTTCCAGAGTTTTGGCAGGTCTGCATACGACAGATAAGGCTATCACATATTCTCTGATATCCATACAGTTATCGTCATGCTGGAAAAGCAGGAGAAACACGTTACAAAAGATGAAGACAGAGGGTGTGAGCAAGACTACTTATTTATTTCACAGAAGTGGCTGCGGGTGATTGTTTTTTAGGTCATGAACACATTGCAGCAATAAAACCTTTATTGTTTGTTTGGGTACTATACTGCAAACGTATCCACAAATGAAAAGCAAGGTACTGTGATTAGTTCCAAAAAAGCATCTGGTGTTCAATCCAGCTTCCTGTCTTAACAGTGTTTTTATAGAAGCACTGTGTTAACTGACTGCTTTGAGTTCATTCATGCCCTAAATTGGAGCACATATTGCTTACTTCATACATATCATATCTAGTCATATAGTGTAACTATATTACTGTATTGCAGTTCTATATTTGCAGTGAATACAAGTATGACAAAATGTGGCCAATGAGGGAGACTGGAGAGCTATATTGGTTGTTAGCAAAAAATCTCCACAGTCTTTACCTCATCAAAAAGAGCGAACATGTCTCGCAGCATGTCTGAAACTGGCATATCGAGGAACTGAGCAAAGTCATCCAAGTCCAGCTTCCGCCCCTCCAGCTTCCTGGCTCTGTTCCCATACTCCTGCAGAACCTTCTCAGTGTTCCGGGGTTTCAACCTGTGACAGCAAGTTTCTGTTAATTAATAACTTGGCCATAGTGTGAACAAGGAATTAAAGCCACAATCAGAAAAAGAAAGAAAGAACATACAAAACATTAAAACAATACAGTCAGTACAACAGAGACACTGTGTTCATTTTTTCAAGACTGTACAATGGAGTTACATCATGTTGTTGGGCTGCATTATATTGAACTGTTTGCAGTATTTTGTCCAACTATTAACATTTTTCCCTCCCCTCTTTTCTATCCCTCTCCTCTTCTCTCCCCTGCATTGTCAGTGGTCCTTGTCATTGCCAATTGTCAGACCGGGGAGGGAGTAAACAGTCACATGCCTCCTCCAATACACACAGCGCTGCCAGTTTTCACCAAGAAACCGTACCGTGTGTGGAGATCACACTACCTACCTCCAGATCCCCTCCTGTGCAGGTACCTTACCAACTAGTGGGAGTCATTAGCGCAGCGACAAGGACACAATCCCCAACTGCCCTCCCACCTGTGCATACGACCAGTTACATTTGCTGGAATGCACAACCATGCTGAAGATACCATTGCCAGAATTTTGATCTGGGTCCCCGCGATGTTAGGTGAGTATTTTGCCCCTGTCTCCCCCTTTTGCCCCTTACTTGGTTCTCTTTGATGGGAGGCATTGCATTGGAAGGTTTAAGTGACTCACCCCAGTCTCCTGATGAGCTTGGCATACTCCAGCAGACAGGTGTCGACTGGCAGTTTCAGCTGGCCTTCTGCCATGGCCAGCTGGCAGTCTTCAAATGAATAATCTGTGATGGGTACCCCCAGGGCTCTGGGCACAGCAGAGGAGAGGAGACAATGACGGGACATCAGTATGGGCAAATCGATAAACTTTGCTTAAGGCTTGAAAGGCCAATGTAGTAGCTGATACGGCTACTT
Source organism: Siniperca chuatsi (assembly GCF_020085105.1). Classification (NCBI taxonomy): domain Eukaryota; kingdom Metazoa; phylum Chordata; class Actinopteri; order Centrarchiformes; family Sinipercidae; genus Siniperca; species Siniperca chuatsi. Next base: position 19,144,363 of record NC_058050.1, read on the forward strand.
GGATGTTGAGAACAATGAGTACAGTGTTTTTTTTGTCCATCTGCAGAACTTAAATTTCCCATCCCAGGCTTAAAGCAGTGAAGCACAGAGTGTGGAAGTGTACGAGAACACGGGTAGTAAGTACAGCCTGTGTAACCTGAGCACTAGGGTTGGGCCGATGTAAAAATTCTCAAACCGGTTTGATATTAAGCCAAATACTGGACCGGTAATACCTAATTGTACCACTAGGTGAACGAGCGTTTCTATTTTCGGCGCAGCTTTCCTAGCCTTTACAGCACTGGTTTGAAACTCACAGACCAATTGCATACGCTGTAAATCATCTCACGTGATGCTACTCAGCCAATCAAATCTGTGTATTCTGATAAGCATTGCAACAAGAGCCGGAGAAATAAGTGAGTCAGAAAAAAGTAATTTCACATGCCGTGAAACAAACAAAAAAATATTATGTTAATCACGTTGCTATATTGCTTATTACTAATGCAATACAAGTTGAATTTAGCGCCATTGGCACAGGTTGCTGATGTAGGCTACTTTTTAATTTGCCAGATCATCTCATAATGACATATGCCAGTTCAGTCGGGTCGCATAAAATCAAACCGGTTTAAGCTATGCTGACCATAACAGCAAAACTGGAAACCGATCCAACTCTACTAAGCATTGCATAAAATAGTTCATATGGATAGCAACGTTGGGTGGTACAGAATTTGAATAATGTTTCAGGTGTCATACTCAAAACGGATGACATGATCTTACTAATCTTCAAACAGAATGTATGTACAAATGTTTATAAAATGTGTATATCTAATATTTCTCATGTACCACAATGAAACAGTAAAGCATTTGTGGTTGAGGGGCAAGACTGTGCCACTCATATCTACCTGTACAACCCGTTCACCCCTTTCAGACCAAAACCATACAATGACCTGTGTAAAACTCTGGCCCCATCCTGTTCCCTGGTCAAATAACAGGCCTTCCCTTGTTTGTTGCTCTATGTGAAACATGTATTAAACAAACAGTCTATGCAAGTGATGAGCTCTATGTCTCCTCTAAATGCTAAATCAGTCAGAGGAAAAATAATGTATGTTGCGTTTGTTGTTTATCAGTAAATCACAACCAAAATAAATTAGGTATAAAGTAGTGATGCTCAACTTTGCTTTTTGTACATTCAAAGGATGACCACATATATGAACAATACATTTTAACTTACTTGGCCATGACACGTCTCACATTGATAGCAAAGAGAGCAGGGTTCTTTTTCTCCTCCTCTGAGGGTGCGTAGATTGGAAGAAACTGCAGAGAGAGACGACAATTATGAATTAGTCAATTTGTAGACATCATGAGAGATTTTTTTCCCCATTGTATGGACATTTTATTAAAAGTATGTATTTACAAAAATATAATATATTTATATAGTATTGTGAACAATAATTACCTCGATCACAAACTCGTTGTGCAACTGGCAGAGTGTCAGCCACAAGATTTCAAACCTGGATAATAACAGAACATCAACAACAACAATAAACAAATACAAACACAAAGAGCCTTGATTGGGATCACTTTTTCCTCACATTTTTGCATATTACAGTTTTTACAATTTCTAGTTTCGCATAATTACTCAGATCTTTAATTCATTACTTTTAAAACCAAAACTGCAAGTGTTTGTATAGATCTGCCCAGCTGAGCAGGGAACAACCCACTATAATGATGGAAGACGAACCAAAACAGGACATTGTATTCTGAGGACGCTACAGAGAGAGATAATAAGGGCAGCCTCTCTCCTCCAGCCATAACTAATCTGCTTCCAGTCTATTTGAGATCTCATTGCGGAGATTCTGGTTCAGACCACAATGTTCATTTCCAAAATAGTAGCCTGCACTTGAGTTGTAGAATGTAATCAATGACAACCTTTTACTATGATACGCGATAGTGGCTGTAATTTAAGAATCATACATTGTGCTTTGGTAAAAAAACTAATAACAATAAATACATTTAAAAAAACATAAATAGTTCATTTTCTTGAGAAGAACTGAGACAGACACTTCCACTAAGCCTACAGAAAACATTAATTAATTTATATTCAATTTGTTTTTGGATGTTGAATGAGTGAATGAATTACCACCATTCATTATTCATCATATAATTTTTTATCAATAATTTAGGTAATAACTGTTGTCTGGAAGAAAACAGCATTACCATATAAGTAGTAGTAGTAGTAATAATATAGTTCAGACATTTTCTGTATATTTAAGCTTACGTAGGAGTTTATTAAAGTCTGGCTTTTAATTAAAAAAACCAGAATGTAGATACATTTTCTACTGTATCTTAACAGCAAGGAGAAGCTGAAGCACACCATATGTGAAATAAAGCAATAGTGCACTTACGCTCCAGGCCCTTGCCACGTCCATGTGATTGTGTCCTGTAAGAAGTGTATGAAGCAAAGACATTATTAGACAGATTGAAATAAAAACTTGCATTTTTAGACCAATTGTTAACTTTCTTCCTGCAGTTGTTCCTGCGCTAAATAGGAGCGCAAACCTTTCATGCTCATTTGCATGCCAAAAAAGCAGATTACTGTGAAATCAGGTTAAGGCAAGAAATCAGTTCCCATGTACTGCCTTAGACTGACTACTGAAAAACACTGGTTTAAATGCAGTTTAAATAATTAGATTCCTCAGCTACCCCCAATAAAAAATGTATACGGATTTCAAAATCCCAGCTCCGAACTGACATGGCCTAGACTCAGGTCTCCACAACAGAAATTGACTTAAGTTATCCAGGTTATTCTTAATCCTTTAAATCTAAAAAGAAAAACATGCGTTCCTGTTTACTTGGAGATTTCTGAAATCAGGTTATTTCAAAAACTGGGAAATACTGGAGTCACTAAAGTGCATGTAAATACACCTACTTAGCAAAATATGTTTTTATTCTTAAAGCTAGGGTAGGTAACAGAGAAACTAGCAAGAGACAGCTAGATGAAAGTATCCAACCGAAAAAATCCCATCCCCTCCCTTCAGGCCTTCTTCCAAAGCCACTCCCCCAAAACACATTTTCATGCACAATGATGGATAGATACAGATACCGGATTTTTTCAGAGCGTTTCATTTATTGATTGCTGTCAGGATGTAGAATTTCCAAAAAATATAATACATTACCTAACCTAGCTTTAAGATGTGTGTGAAACAGTGACTCCACTGATTTCAATAGCCTAACCACAGTTTCAGGACTGGCACCGCTGCAGTTTTTCAACTACATTTGTGATTTCTGCAGCTGACCTCATCTAAGCACTACCTTCCTTCAGTAGAAGACGGTGCAGGTTTGCTGGATTTATAAGATCCTCAAACAATTCCTTCTCACAATGTCCTCAGTTAAACTTGGTTTTCGACAGCCTCACTAACAACAAGCCTGAGCAATGCCTTGGACTAGCCCTCTGAGTCATATCATGATTACCCAGATTCCCAGTCAGGCTATCAGAAAGTTGCTCTGCACACTTCACTGGATTTTTCTCATAACCAGACTTAAACGACTTCAGCTAAATCAGCCTCTTTGGGCTGCCAGTAGTTGTCTACTGAATCAAGAGTCCATCATTCTACACAGAATGTCAGGCACAAATGAGTGTAGTTGACAAACTCAGCCTCATCTGAGCATCCAGAATTTGTGGCCTTTTGGCTAGCACAAAGTTTCTGAAACTTCAACAGGGCAAACTCATGTTTTCTCAATTAAAGCTTTACCTATATATAATTATTGCCATGGGCTGTTTTTGAAACACGATGGGAAGCAAATCTGAATCATAAACTAAATAAACAAATGTAAATTATTGATTCATGAATAAAACAAAATAATACAGTCACTCAAAATTGCTGCTGTGGCCATGTGATGTTGTATCTACATAACTACTATACTCAACTGCTGCAGTGGAGCGTTGCAAGTGAGCCAGCACAGGCTTTCAGTGAACAAAGCACTATGCAGCCAGTGTGTCTAGTGTGACTTCCGATGGCACTAATTGTGCTTTTACAGATTAATTATTTGCTACAAACCCAAACTGTTGTTGACATGGAAATACTAAGGCACTTATTTTAGTTTTTAAATTTAGAGTCAGCCTATTTACCAATAGCCATTGTTTTCTTCCTATCACCCGACCATAGTAGCGAAACCCTTTATTGTACCATTGCCAGCATATGGAAAACCACTCGTGCCAGGTGCTGAAAGAAAGGAGCGAGCTTTTAACTCTCTCAAGCTCTAATTTTTCAATTGTTGTGAACAACCAAGCTCAACACTACAAATGCCTTCCAGGAGAGTCTGAAAATGTGCACCGTTATCCTCATATTCAAACAACATTGTACCTCCCCTCTCTCTGACGGTCAGCTTTTCACTCTGCTTTTGAGTGTGGCTTCTCTGAATAGGTATAAAACACTTTGGATTGCCGACAAGGTCAGACAACACATCATACATTCTGTTTGAGCATAACCCATCCCTCAGAGCTTATTCAAAAAATTAGACAATATGACAATGACACCATGTGTCAATGAAGGAGGATCCGACAGTACTGTATGGGATTCTGCTGAATTTGCAAAATGCTTCTGCATTACTCAGAACATTTTCTCCTTCACGGATACTATATATAACTGCAATATCTTTCTTCTCACCATGTGACCGACAAGATCTTTACCTACCCACTGAGTGAGAATCTGGTAAGATGCCAAGCAGGCTACAGGGCATGCATAGTACACATACAGACACAAACAATAAAGCCCATGTAAAAGGCTCACAGAACTAACACAGAGCACTAACATTTTAGTATTGCAGGCCCTTTATATAATATAATCACAATACTGACTGCCGGAATTAGGTTTTGACTTATACTTTGTATAACATGCACCCCTGCATGTTGATACAGCTGGGATACCTGGTGCATACTCTTAGTACTCTTAAGTGTTCAGATTGTATTATAGGCTACTATCTGCTAAATAAAAGTAAGAACAGACTATAGAAGATTGTTGATGGGGATCAGTGGGCAGGTGTTGTGCCACTGATTAATCTTTATGGAAACCAGTGTTTGAACAATCATGTTTGTCATTTTCAGTTAGCCTGTGAATAAGGAGTGATGAATAGGTGTTGAGTCATTCCCAATATATCCCCTCTCTGTTTGATGTTACATACTTTGAGATCCTTGGCATGTACTGTGAGATCCTCGAGCAGAGGTCTTTTGTCTGTTCCAGAGACCCGGCTGAAAACTAAAGGGGACAGAGTGTTTGCAGTCAGGGCCCCCGAGGCTCTGGAACAGCCTGCCCAAGGAAATCAGGTTGGCTGAGTCAGTGATGTCTTTTAAGTCCCTTCTTAAAAACATACTTTTATCGGAGAACCTTTCCTGATTTTACTTGAGTTTTAATTTTCTTTAAACTGTCGTTTACTTACTGTTGTTGCAATGTAATGTTTTTCTTGTTTTTTGTTTTCTTTTAAAACCAGATGGTTTTATGACTTGTGTTTTATTTTGCTGCCATTGTGAAGCACTTTGTAACATAGATTTTGAAAAGTGCTCTATAAATAAAGATTATTATTATTATTATTATTATTATAATAGAGTTTCACTATAAAACAAATATTATTTGAAAACAATCACGTGATTTTTTTTCTACAAACAATTGTGTCATAAACATGTGTTACTAACATATCCATAAGCAATCTTACCAGTTTATTAGGGTAACGAATTACCACAGGCTGCACTGGTACAGTTGGGATGAAGGCCCCTGCAAGAATTTTTTCAAGAAGAAAAAACCCCCATAAAGGATGCATTTTAATTTGACATACCTGCATAAACAATAAATTGGGTTGAGAACAAAATTGAGCACACAAATTAGAATATGAATGGTATGTTTAAAAAAGTGCACCCAATAATGAAATTTTACTGTCAGCCAAAAGCACCAGTGTAATAAATTCAGAAATATAAATGCACTTATTTGGTGATTTAAACATTAGCCAATAAAGTGCCAAATACCTATTTGTTATTTGTATACCAGAGATGTTTGTCTTACAGGAAATCACAGTGACAAGTCTCGGTCTCAATGTCAGGTTACATGGCTAGATTTAAACTTCCACATCAAAATTCAAACCTTAGGAATGCGAACAATGATTTTAGTTCTAATTCCTCAACAATTAAGACCACACACCACACTTCAAGCTAAATTGGACATTAATTCAATGTGTAATTTCATTCAAATAATAAGTTAATATGCCCACTAGGTTGAGTATGAAATATCAGTGCATGCTATGAATAAACAACTGGCAGCATGACTTCAAAGGAAGAAAAAAAACAAACAAAAGAGAGGAAAGCTGAGTAAGAGGAAAAAAGATGATGGAAGAGCTTTACCTGGCTTAAAGGTGATTAGACATGATCTATTGGTGCATGTTCCTTCTGGAAAAATCATGATCTGTAGGAAAGGAGGACTGGTTTACATATTACAAAAAACAGTGGCCATATTCTAAACCATAAGGACAGCATTTTGAAAATGTCACAAGTATTAGCTTGCATTATATTTCAAGTAGCTGTAAGTGCAGTTAGTTGTGTACAATGTTTTATGCAATGCTGGATTTTACTGGTAAAATGCTCATTGTTCTGTGGCCTGTAGCTTTGTCCTTTTCAGGGATTCTTTTTCAAGCATTTGCTTGGTATCTCACTATGGGGTATGCCCCCCATACCTCACTCATGCTATTAGGGAACCAGGGTTACAGTTGTAACCTTAACAGTGTTGTGTGTTTTACTAATAACATAGTGCCTTTGTTTTTAAATTGACTTGGTTTCATAAAAACTAGTGAGCACATCAAAATTTAAAAATGTCTAAGATGATTGTTGCTTGATATTGTTGTCCCATGTTTGGCATAGATGTTGTAAAAAATATAAAATAAAGCCAGTTAATGTTAAAATCAGGTGCTGTTGTGTTTATGTGTGCCTACAAATGCATACACAAGTTTTTTTCTAAGTGTGCAGAAGAATTTCCATCCATTTACCTGAGGCCATTCCCCCCCAGAGTGGGCTCTGCGTTTGATCTCCTCCACAGTCTTCTTTCTGGAGTCCTGGTCTGACCGTGATACAAACACTGGCCTGATGTACTTAATCAAAGCTACAAGCAAAAGAGAAAGCAGAGAAAGAGTAGATAAAATACATACGAATACAGAAACAGTTATTCTTTTTATTTCCTTTGACAGCTAAGCAACTAAAAAGCTTCTCTGCATGATCTGGGGAACTCAGACCTTTTCACGTAAGCCGGTAATACAGGCAATATCTGTATTGCCTTAAGCAATAAATATTTTCGCAATGAACATTATGATCACAACTTTAAAACAATCCAATACATTCAGAAGCAAACACAAACAAACAAACACTTGACACACTGTAACGGCTAAGAAAAGCTGGCCAGGGAAGAGTGCAAAGCTCCTCTTTACATCAACCACCACTCTAATGGTGTCCTTAAACAAAGCACTTAAATCCAAATCACTCGGCAACAGAGCTGCACAGTGGTGAAGAGTGAAAGAATGTGGTTGTATTGAAACATTCCTGTGTTAATGTGACATTTATATAACTGTAAAGCACTGTTGAATAAACAGCTTGTTATCTGGATACATACCAGAAACCACTGCTGGTAAGGGCAAAATATTAGCCAAACATTTTTACTTTTCAGTTTCAATATAACATTTTCAATACTGTACTGTACTGGTAATGGAAAGGTAAGAGGTGATATTCATGGGCAATGGTTTATTATGGAAGTTGTATTGGACAGCTTAAAACAAAATATATCTTCACATAAAGACTGGAAGCAGAGGTAAGAAGTCAATCTAACCTCATCCCATCCCCATATGTGGAACAAATTAATCAAAAGTGTCTTATTTAGATGCTGTATCTTCTGTATTTAAACACATGGTCACATGTTCCTTGATGCTGGTTGAGTCAGATGAGTCTCACATGTTGATCACAAATGCAAGAAAGGTCTGGCTTCCCTCTCTGATTACAGGCTAGGAATAAGGTAGTTCCAGCTACAATGTTGACAATGCAGTCAGGGTTTTGGAGGCCAATGAGGTGATATAAGAAATCCAAGTGATACAGCAAAACAATAGCAGCAGTAGAGTTTGGAACTGCTGGCTGGGCTGATGATCAGTTATTAAAAATTCAAAACTCAAATTGGTAATTTTACAAATACTGTCAACGCTCGAACGCAAACATGATGGAGCATCAACAGACTAAATATCAGCTAAATGTGCTTATGTAAATTCAGCTATATTGTAGGGCTGGGCGATAATTCAATGTCATCTTTTCTAAATTTATAGTGGAACTGCATCAAAATGATATGATCGTGTGTTGTTTTATAAAATCTAATGATATGAGCCATTGGATTTTTGTTTTGGATGTGTAAAAAGTTTCAGTGTAATGGATTTTTACACATTTGCAATATCATGATTGATACAGATACATGACAAACATATTTATATTGTGATATTGATTTAAATCACCACCCAGTTAAACTGAAAAGGTCAGATCAGACCGTTTGATTTCGAACTCAGTGTTTGAAATCACCTAACACACAAGAGTACATTCACCACTATACAACTTCCGTTTTTCTCAAGATCAATGCGACAGCCTGACAAAAGTTCTCTAACTGTGACACCCCTATGGTTAATGTCACTTCCCATAGCATAGCCATTTGACTGTGTCAAATGAAGAAAACCATCTTAAGGGTCAGACAGAGTAATGCAATGAACACAAAGTTGGAATAGTATGAGAGGAGACCTAAGCTCAGTGATATTTGCATAGTATAAAATCTGCATGGCAACGATTGAGGGTGTCTCTAGCATTTGAGACATGTAAGCATAGCTGAACTACAAAGGAAAAGTGTACAAGGACATGAAAAAGGAACTGTGATCAGACAAAGACTGAGTTTAAATATTCTAGATTAGATTTGCAAGGTATTTGTAGATGCTGTAAGCATTTTCCTGTACATCCCATCTTAATCGACAAATAGAAATTAGCAAAAGCAATGTTTCTGGAAGCCCTGAGACAGAGAGTCAAAAAGAAAGAGGGAGACACAACAAGTTAAGGAGAATGAGGGTAACATAAGATGAGGAAAGAAGAGAGTGGGGACATGAGAAGAAGACACTGATTCCAACTGTAAGCTGTCAGCCGACAGGAAGGGATTAGGGCTCTAGCTAGTACCCTGAGAGACACTCTACACACGTCATTGTGGCTGATCAGGTCTTAATACTTATTCTGGAATCCATTTGCTTGGCTCCTACTGCAAGACCAACAGGACTAGTCAAACTAAAGTTGAACAGACTCATTAGTGGATAACCTTTTGACATTTTCAGCCCAACAGCCCCTAAAACAAAATGAATCCTGAAATTGTAAGATGTATCCATTGTTTATACTCCGTAGGTTTCTTCAAAACATAATCTTAGCTGATGGCATGTTGTTGACAACAATGACAATTTGCCAATGACCAAATTCGTCTAAATCCTGCAATACAAGCAGGCTGCAGTAACTTGTCAAGCTTCACTCAGTCTGGAGTTAACAAAGTGACTAATTACTGACCTAGTAGGCAGAGTAGGAGGAGGAGAAAGGAAGGCTAAAATAACACACAACTAAGCCTTTTACTGTATGTCCTGCTGCTGCTGAACAAATGCCTAAACTGGCAACTACAACAAGGTAACTGAACTTGCAAGCTAGTTAATAGGATCTGCTGTTATACTAGTGTGTGTACTGACTGCAACTGAGCAAGGCCTACTTGACTTCTGCATGTGGCATAGTGTGGTGCACAGACAATAACTCCAGTTAGCTATCTGAATGGTCCTGCTGCTTGGTGGGATCCATTACTGGCAGTGGTTTGATTGATTGATTGGTTGATTTTATTTATGGATTAGAAGACTCAGAAAAAAAAGCCAAAAGGATTACATATTAAAGTGACAACACTTATTTCCAACATGGTCCCAACATGTTAGAAGACAACAAAAACACAAAGAAGCACAAGCCATTCAACATAAAAACTAAACGACACAATCCTGAAATCCAAATACGCGTTGCCACAATTTGGTGATACCACAACTACTGACAAATGTCACAATAAAGTCTTCCTTTAACAGTTTAGTGGCAACAACGGGAGGGGGATGATTTCATTTGGGATACCACTTTCTCTAACATTATAAATTGATTGGTAGGAACTGAGTCAAAGATGCAGGTTGAAACAAGATATGCAGAGACCATGAGGTTCAGGTAAGACTTCTGTTCACATGCTCTCCACTTTCCTGACATAATGAACCAAACTCTCTCCCCTCAACCCCTTCAGTCATTTCTGGGTCAGGTTCAAAATTGGGGCTGGTGGGCCAGCTAACAATTTTGTCAATCATATCAAATAAAATCATTGATGGTTATTATTGGCAATTATGTCTGATACGCTAATCTTTAATCTTTAGATCCATAGCATTAAGTATCTTAAAGGATGTTGTGAGTTACTTTTGAGTTATTTGGCTTTCCCAGTCCGAGTGTGATCATTTATCCGGAGGAGATAATTTGATTTCTCCTGTGTCATGGATGTCAAGCATGATTTTATGAGTTTAACAACGTCATCAGGACTATGTAACAACACTGCAGAACTGAAGGTTGAAAAATCATAATGTTTTACAGAATTTACTAGCTGAGTCAATATAAATAAAAGGTTTTATTTTTGGCAATAACGTCTGCTTCCACTGCAGCAAGGCATGTATACGTGTTTACACATTTCCTGGTATACCACTGCTGTGAACATTAGCCAAGCTGTACTTGGCTTCAACTCATGTAAAATAAATAAATTAAAAAAATTCTGCAAAGTCAATTGGGCAATCCCCTCTCTTTACTGATACAGCAGCAAAATCATAGAAATTGTTCTGACCTGCCCAAACACTGGCCTGATGTACTTAATCAGGTTTGCACATCACAACACAAGAAAACATACTGTACATACTTAACCTTCCCTAAAACCAACATGTGGCTGAACAAGTTTGGGTAATAACTTTCTCCCTCCTTATATCATCTGTTCTCTACCTCACAATATAGGTCATAGAGGTAACAATGACAGCAATATAACCTTGTATGTTTTTGTTACTTACTGCCCCAGAGAGGTATATCCTTGCTCTCAGCCTTCATGACAATTGAGGCCATTGTCATTGTGACTGGAATGGCATCAAAGTACGAAGAGTGGGGTGCCAGAGTGAGGATGGGTGCTTCTGCAGGCAATGCTCTTCGCCCTTTCACGGTCATCCAATGGAAACCTCCCGCAAACCACATGACCCGCATGATGATCTTCAGAATTATGTCCACCAGTCTGGAAACAAGATCAGACATATGACATCAGTTATTTAAATTGCAGATGGGGACTAATCTCCAACACTGGATAATATGATGGATGCATAGATGCACGTGTGGGATTGATAACAGTGTTGTTGATGAGTGGTTTGCATGCTCAAGCCCAACGGGACATATTGTAAACCTGTATTCTAAACTATTCCTACTCATATCCATATCTTGGTTGCTAACCACATGTGTCTTTTTTCTGCATTTCACCTATTTCCCTACTTGACCCTGACTCTCACCAACTTACCCACACATTTAAATTACAAGCATCATCTATACCCAAGTCTCCTATAAAAATATGACATTATTCACTTGCACGTTCATTAACCTTTAAGATGGTATTTTTTATCTTTCGTTTGAGACAAGTGTTTAAGAGGTGGAGACCTGTAGCTGCTGTGGAAGGTTCTTGGACAGACTATTACACAATCAGGGAGTATGGAGCACAAGGCCGAGACAGAGGGTCGAACAACTGAACTGTCAAAGCTCAAGTATGACTCGGAATAAAATGAGGTACATCAAATTGTGATTTTTTTTAACCTAAAACTGGAACTTTGACGTGTTAGACATTTCAGCTCCCTTGTCATAGCTGCATTCTTACAACCACTATTGATACATTAATTGTCAAACTGTTTTTAGTAGTCTAGTAACCATATCAGTAAGTGGCCCATTGCACAAAAAAGGCAAAAATAAAAAATCCTACAATATAGTGTTACTGTTTGAAGTGATGAGAAGTAGTATATTTGAGCCATGAGATTGCCTATTCATACTGAATGCAGCATTGTTGATTGTATGGCTAACTACCCATAGTGTTCTACCATTGCTGGTGTCCAATGTCAAAATATTACATTTTTTGTAACAATTACAGTGCTTCCTCAAATACAAAATTCACCTTCAAACAAACAGACACACATATGCATAATAAAGCACCCACCTCCTCCAGAGGCACTGGGGTTCGACGGTGGTCTCTGAGCGCCCTACTGAGGCCAGGAAGGCAAAAGGCCAAGCCAGCAGCATCATGAATGCAGCCATGAGCAGACGGATGGGGAACAGTGTGACTGTCATTAATGCAATCTGTATGAGTCAGATCGAGAAATATAGGAGAAAAGGAAAAGGGTTAAAGAAATAGATACAATAATATACATTTTGTCAGTCATCTTGGTACTGTTAGTCTCAGTTTGACTTTAGTCTAAGCAGTATTAAGTAGTTATTGATATTAACTACTAATTCATTTACTTCACAATAAATGCTTTTTAATGTTAAGTATTAACTGTGCAGCCAAATTTACCAAAAGTTTACTCTAAAAATAGATTGACATGTTTGGTACTTTTTGTCTGGAGGGAAAAACATACACTAGCTGATTTTATTACATCTTTAACAAAGCACAATAAAAGAAAGCCCATCAATGATGGCTTCATCTTATGAAAGGCAATGAACTATTAGGAACTGGTGTAAAGAAAAGAAAAACAGTGCAAGTAGTTTAACTTCTAACATGTAATGAAGCTGAGAGAGGCCCTTTCCCTTGTGTACCTGTCCTACACAGAAGGCTTGCAGCATGGCCTCTGATCACAGTGGTCACCTGCAGCTCAGCAATACAAAACACCAGCACTCCAACATGAAGAGCTGTGTGTGTTACACATACTAGACAATTTAAATGAGATGGTGTGTCTGCCCTCAGGTCACTATATAGCCCTTATGTATACGTATACTTCCTATAGCCACATACGCTAACATTATCATGTGAATGTTACATATGCTGCATATGTTTTTCATTCTTGAAGGCTCGGCCACTTCATTGACTGGGTCCAATGGTGACTGTTTACAGCTTTTTATGACTCCCTGATGGCAGCACTTATCTTCCGTCAATATTTGTCTTGACAGCAACCCACTACTGGGGAGCATGAAGTCTATCTGCGCTATCTTATCAAGGGAGAGTTGTTGTCAATTTAAATCAATCAATTTAAAGCTTGCTTGTTAAACTACTGACAACAATAAGCAGCAGACACATTTTGGAGACTAGCTGGGGAGTAGTTAGTCTTAAAGTAACATTTTTTACTTTTTCCCCAAAACATACAAAATACTACCACTGTTATCGCAGTGACACACCACCCTAGTTTCTGTCTCTTTTCATAGTCCTCCAAACTGTTTACTTTCCCAAGATCCTCTTAAGACACATAAAAATTAATTATACATGTCTGCCACACATAGTTCTCTTTTTATACAAATATGAAGTATAGAGTTTTGCACAAACAACTGAGTAAGTACTAGTACTTTTTTTCCTATAATAAAAGGGGCCTTGCCGGGAATGCTTGAGAGCCAATGTATAATGCATTTGTTAAAAGATTGTTCAGACCCAAAGCATGAGAATGCATGAATGTCACTAAGAATTAGAGATAAGAACAAAGGCAATGCTACAAAAGCAGAGAGGTTGTTTGGGAGTTAGAGTGAACTCAGGCATTGCACTACAAGGCATCTTTAAATTCATGCAATAAGGCTTGTCACAGTCTTAAAAGTGAATGAGAAAACAAAATAAGCATTCATCTGGACTGATGCAACTTAAGGCATTGTAACAATACAGTAAAATGTGCAAAATTAACTTGGGCTTCTTGGTATCAAAATCACAGGACAGTCTGATACAGCACAACTCTGCATTGACAGTGTAGACAATTGTAGGTATTATTGAAGTCAACTGTGAACCAGATGTTACCAGTATGTTGTGGTTATCTCCACACCGATGAAAAAGATGCTGCAAGGTCAAAACCAGTCTGCATTTTTAACCACTAATATGCAACAAAAGGTTAGGAGAGTAGACCATGTGTGTGTGAAAATAAGAATCTGTTTCAATGGCAGTTTCACACTAACCTCCAACTAGACAAAAGGCATATGCGTTAATTCTGAAGTGTTAGGTTAGAGAGGGACTACACCGTGTTAATTCTGAATGCATTGTCACACCAAGAGGACTTCAAAGCCTGTGGCCCATCATGTAGCTGATAGCCATTCATCCTACTTATTTTTCTGTTTTTCTGTGTTATCAGATCTAGGTCTATATGTTTTTCCAATGACAAACATGCAACCATGGTCACAAATCATGGTTTCCATGAGGTTTTATTGACTTTTCTTGACTAAATGCACACTGAAACAGGAAGTTAAACTGACATAGAGCTTGAACTGTAACATTTTAGTGGTAGTAGAGACATGTGTATGAGCTTCCTGTTTTCAAAATGCAGATGTTGCACTCTTACAAGTCTCAACAATTTCCTCACTGGATTGTGTTTAAGGTCGGGGAGTGGCTAAGAGTTTATTTTCTCAAACTCATTGGTAAGGTTGTTTTGTGTGTCAGCGGAGCATAAAAACAAAATAATACTTCAATAATTATTAGTGCACTGTCTTTATAACCATATGTTATGTGGTATGATACATGATATGGATTTAAGTTATGCGCTGTAGCAGATTTTCCAAATACACGAGCATGTAGAAAACAAAACTGTGGAACCATCCCCCATTCTGGCCACTTAAAAGGGAAATCATCCATATTTTATTGTGTCTTTGAATAGAATGATCATAATTTGTGGGGAGGGGCTTACAAGAGTTACTGATCAATGCCAGACACTTCACTGTTATCGGGCATGTTGCTTCAGGTATGGGTGAGAAGATGAAAAATAGTAATATATCCATGAGTTCGAAAGGCTTATAAGATGAAAAATACAGCAAAATAGAAAAGACAAGTTCATAGTGGAGACCTTTTAGGCTTTACTTTAACCACACCCTCAGGTTTCAATGACAATATACTGTAAATTGGTTATTGACACAATACTGGGAGTGTTTGAACCTTTTCAACCCCGGTACTTAAATTGAGCAAACAGCAACTTAAAATTCTGTCTGATAAATATCAGAATCAGAATATGTATGCCTACTCTTGCGAGGAACACATCACTTGCCCACTTCTGATGCCAATCCACAGAAATACTGATCTATGTAGTGTGGGAATAAGCTATTGACTCATTGCTGCTTTGGCAGGATCAAAACAGATTTAGGTCTTTGTGGGGTTCCCCAATAAATCATACAAGGAATATAAATTAGGCGTGTCAAAGCAAAGCTGGGAATTAAATTAACTTTAACATTAGCAGCTTGCCCTCTGACACCTTACAAACTTTTAGGGTTTAAGGCTAGATTACTGGAAACTGGAATGTTTGCTGATACACCTAAATCAGTAACAAAAACACTGCAATATTTTCTCACATTAGGTCTATGCCAATCAGCTCTGTAGATCAATTAATTAGCTCGTCAAGGTGCAAAACTGCAAGAGCATCTTTATATAGATTGAGAGGTCAGAGTACTGAATAACATTATAGCCTACTAATGAGTTTCTACAAGTCTCCATATTTCCACCAAGATTTGGGGCAAGTGACTAATGTGGCTATTAGTCAGACATATTCACCTTATTATGCCCCCTTTTCTGGACTGCAACACCCTATGTAACAAAAATAACTAAAAGTCACAGGTTATCAAAGAAGTGAAAGGTCTCCAGTTCCTCTAACCTGTATGGTCTGCTGCACAAACTCTTGTACTGTGAGCAACAATGCCAATTTGGCTTGTTGGTTTTTTATTCAGCTACAGCCTATTAGCTTTCAGGCCTTTAGCCTGCACTTACAGGCAGTAATGTAGCTTTATGGCCTAATAACAAGCATACTCTCATAGCCTGGGTTAATCTCAATCAAACTCATCTGGTCCTGTTACAATTGGTTACCTCTTCTAGTGGGCACTATGGAGGGTTTTACAAATATAATATAGCCAAAAATTATTTAATTATCTTTACAATAATTGTGGCACTGGTGAAACAGTCATATGTCATCTCATGCCATTCAGTTACAGTCTGTCACTTGGCACCATACTTTTACAATAGAAAACGGGCACATACTACAATAACTTTTCTCTTCAAACCCATAAACTAATTCTGTGAGTTTATCTGTCTGTCGGCTAGTCAACTGATAGACAGTAGCAGTCGTCAGATTAATCGGGTTGATCTTTGGCATTTTGAGATAATTGGCATCAGCCAATGCCTGCGCTCATGAGGCCGATTTAAAGAAAAAATGTCTGCAGACACATCTGCATTAGCACAGTCAAAATCAAACATTATTTGGCTAATTTTAATGTGTACGTATAATATACAGTATAGCTATATACTATATAACGTGTGCAGCAAATGAGCTTTCACAGCAATCAATCGTCAATGGTCTAAATAAATAAGCTACGTTTATTGCTCCATTAAAAACTTCCTTTACTTTATTATGTTAGCCTTATAGGACAAACCAGAAAACCCACCTATCCCCTTGGCTTTGATCCACCTTCAGTCTCTAAGAGTCAGAAGGAAAGGAATGTGCCTGAACCTCCTTAGGTCGCTATTCTTACTTATAACAAGATACGCTCTAATACCTGCTATGCCAGAGTAGCGCCATTCATAAAACTGAGGCTCCCCCATTAGACTGAACTCTGTTACTGAAAATACCTCACAGCTGTGTCCCTATTCCACTACTTTATGGTCACCATTTTGGCGGTTAATAATACAAGAAATGAATGTGCTTTACTGTTTTGTACCTATAGGAAATAATACAATAGACATGCACTGACGGATGTCAATCAAACTGCAATTTTGGAAAGCTGCTGCCAAAGAAAAACTGCTGCCAAGAGAAGGCAAAATCGGTTTCCCTATGATTCAGTGCATTTATTTTTTAATTATTTGTTTAACAAACAATTTTAGAATGCATGTTGTTGTTTTTTTTTATTCTTCTTATTTTTCTAGTGTGAATGTACTACATACTCAAATATGATAAGTAGTAGTATATAGTGTTCGACAGGGACACAGCTGTACAAAACTACAGTATGTCTCATTGAACCAGGATCTATTCACTCAATGCACTGATTAATGTTAACCCATGGGTCAGGGTGGACACACACACTTCTCTAAGTATTTAAGCTATTCAGAGAGATTATATGAGGTGAACTACAAAAGGGCCCACATGTGCCTCCAAATTTAAATTGCTGTCTTGTAATATCTCTGCAGGCTGCATCCCAAAGATACCTCGTCACAGTTTTTGAGCAGTGACGCTCAAAAATATAAAACCTGTGGCTGGAAGCTTGAAGTAGCCTGTAAGTTAACACCTTTTTGCAGAGAAACCTGAATGCTCTAACGTTAAATCTGATTATCAACAGAAATTTAATCAGGCAACTAATCTATTTCAAACGAGATAGGCAAACACGTAAGAACTTCAACAGCTGAGGAAAATATAACTAGCTTGAAGATGGGGAGAAAAATGAACATGACTGTCAGTTTTCCATCCCATTCTCCACCCTCCACATCCACACGTGTTGGTTTCTGGTTAAGTTGGACGCACCATGATGACCAACAAAGCAAGAAAAAATGCAAGGGAAACTAGAAAACGGTACAGTGTTTAAAATAAATGTCGTATTTAATCGTTACCGCAAAAACATGAAATCTTGGTAAAAGCTACCAAACAACATGCTCGTTTGTAATAGCTTTGATAATAGTTAAAGAGCAACAAGCTAGGCCCATCCTGGACAGACGGCCATGCTCAAATAGCTGTATTTCATTTTCGTGGATTGTTAGCGGATTCCTGGGATTTTCATGTTTCATGCTCATGTGTGAAATACGTGTCGTTGCTGCAGCTAAACAACCCTTTTTTTTAAAGACTCTCAGCCCTTTACAGCAGCATTAGGTTGAGGCAGACAGAAGGGAGAAAGCAAAATGTATGTAGCTGCTGCTAGCTGGCTGGCTAACACTAACGTTAGCTCAGCTGACTACATCCAATGAGAAGAACGTGATGGTGACTGAATAGCCACTGTGTCGTACTAAGGTGTTAATGTTCTACAAACTACTAAAACAGCATGCTAACGTATATGTACAATAGTAAACATTTTGTATGCAAACGTGATTTTACCTTTGCCTTTTCCAGAGGGGTGAATTTCAAGACGTGCACAAAAGGGTTTCTGAACGGAGGAGCTTGGTCCATCTTCTTTCCATCTCCTTCCATCGCACATTGTCTGTTGCTCGGCAACCTCATTCTTACAAGAAGTAAGGTTAGTCGAGGTTGCAGCTATATTCTTAATATTCAAAACAGAAAAGTGATTCTGTCAGAAAGGAAGACTCTATATGCAAAACGCAGTTCCCAGCCTATCTGTCTTGCACGGTGGCTAATTGGCAGTGCGGGGTTATTACAGTTATCTTCCTTTCCCGGACAGCATGGAGGGATAATGGTTAGCTCAAGGATTAGCTGGGGATATTTGAAGTCGCCGATATCTTTCTGCCTACAGTGCGCAGGACGCCTTCCTCCACACCGTGTTCCCCAACCAGTCCGCTAGCTCTAGATGCTAACACAGCCACGATTCCGCTTCTGACTGTGCGCATGCGCAGGACACATCCTTCGTATCCTAATCATTGTGCCTAGCACGATGTGATGATGCCTTCAAAACTGTCCAACACATCGTAATTTCAATATTACAGCATAGATGTGCAATACTTTTTAATTGGAGGGCATGGACAACATATAAGCAACTCATGTACAAAGAAGGCTAAGGAAAACCCATACAATAGCCCTACAACAAACACGTTTGCAAAGCTTGTGTATGAAATACTGTATTTTGAGACTGTTGCCGTGTGAGTTGTTGTTGTTGTTTTTTATCAAAACAAATAAATAATGTCTCAATGGAAATGTAACCCAAATTGGACTATAAGCTTCAAAACATTAGGAATTCTTGCAGTGCTCTGTTGTGTTATAGTGAACAGATGATGCTTTGATTTTGTATTTTGCCCATAGTCTGACACAGCAGACACAGCATGGTAAAAATAAATAACATTTAAAATTCTACCTGTGTTGCTGCTGGTTGTTGTCATGTTTACCATATCCAGCATTGCTGCAACTGGCAAATGCTGATTTGTAAATTTGTGAATTTCTGAGATTTTTATTTTTGCAATTTGTATTCCCAATGAATACTAGGGGATGTGTCCATTTCTATTATTCTCTGTTTGAATTTCCCCACATTGTTGCACATACTTAGTACATAGTTTATCTCTATTGTAATTGGAAGATTTAATAACAGACTACTGGAACAAAATATTGTGTGTTGCTGCAATAAAGAGTTTCCCCTCAGGGATCAATAAAGTATTTCTGATTCTGAATACAGCATATGTATCTCTGCTATTTATTTCTGAAATACAGCAGACTGTATTAAGCAAACAGACTGTTTTTACAGGCCCCAATTCCTTTCAGAAATTGAAAACAGGAACTAACCATTGCTACAACTTGTGTGTGTGTGTGCATGCACAAATCCACAGTAAATACAACTGTAGCTTGGCACTATGTTTAATTACATTGTTCCATCTCTGGATAAGATCTAATTATCAATATTTTTGGTCAATATTCGATCAGTGATGCGTGTTGGAATGGGTGTAGAAGACAAAGTCAGAAGTCTGTGTTTGCAGGAATGTAAATATAATCTATCTATCTATCTATCTATCTATCTATCTATCTATCTATCTATCTATCTATCTATCTATCTATCTATCTATCTATCTAGTAGAGCACTCTGGTGGCTAAGGCTGCTAATGAGGAGGCAGTACCGCCTGCTTTTCTTATAACAAAAGAAACGATTATACTTATTATTAGCAAACTAGAATTGGTGTCCATCTCTTCATGTAGCCGAAGAGTGGGAGTCATAGAAGTTGGTGTTTATTATTGGACGGCCCAGTTAAAAATGTACTGTAAAGTGGGTTGTATGGCCACAAGAGCTGTATCTTTTCTTTTTGTGTGTGTGTGTGTGTGTGTGTGTGCATGAGTGGGTGTAATGCTCTGAGTGCAGTCAATGGTTCTGTGAAATGATTCACAACAGCCAGATATGACATTACATCATACATCATATCTTTATAGATGGTATATATTTATAGATGGTCTATATGTCATCACTGCATAATTGTGAGGAACTATAAATTTCATATTGATGCTACAAGTTAACAGCCTATGATTTTACTCATAAATGGTAATATACAGTATGTCTATTCAGTATGTTTGTAAAAGTCCAAATATTTAGCTTATTTTTATCTGAATGAATAAAAATACAGGTCACTTTAATTGATACGGGCAGAATTTTTACAGAATGGGCACCATATAGGCATTGCTTTGAGTGGTGAAGTTATAGCCTTTGTGAAAACCACTATTTTTTTAATTGCTTAATGAAACCCAAAAACTTTGAGGGCATTTGACTTTGATATTGAATATATGTTTCACAGCAAAATATGATACTGAACTGGTGGATTATCCCTAAAACGTGTATGTATTTGAAAATATGGAAGCATTCAACACTGGTTATATGGAAGATAATTAATCACTATGTAGGGCATTTGACAATTTTGCACTCATCTTATACAGAGGTCTGATATATACATTTTGGCACATTACTTACATTCAGTATTGTTTCAAGTTAATAGCTCTTCATAACTGATTATATGCTTCCCTCTAGTGGTGAAAACCTCACAGTACATTCAGGGGTACTGTATTTCAGAATAAAAACTACTGAAACATTACACCCCCTCAATCATAGGGGTACACACACACATGCGCTCTTGTGGACCAACATTTTTACCCACTCCTCCACTACATGAAGAGCTGGACACCAATTCTAGTCCACTAATAATAGGTTCCTTTTATTCTAAGCAAAGCAGGCACTACTGCCACCTTATTAGCAGCCATAGACACCAGTATATAGATAAGGTTTATCAAAAACATGAACAACTGAATTTAAAGCATCCAGCCGGAAAATAATTTTGATGGCCTTTTCAAGGGATAAGAATAATGACTCATAACATACTGAGACAAAACATCCATTCCTTGAGTGGAATGTAACATTAACATCAGCAGTGACCTCTTTTTCATCATTATCTGTTGATTCTTCAAATTACTTTAGGTCTCAATCATAACATCCAGCTTTATTGACTGCCTTTTAAATCATGCCAAGTTCAGTTGTCATTCACAGTTGTGAGGGGGTGGGGGATATGCGCTGTGAAGGAAGTGTTGCAAGTGTAAATGTATGACTGTAACAGGATGTGAGTACAGAAAATTAGAATGTTCTGTGTTTATATAGGATGTCATTAAAACTCAATATGATAAAACACATTTATTTCAGACGAAAGCTGTCAATTGGTAAATTTTCAACAGACCACAAAAGCCTGGTTGTCCCCAAAGGAGTATCTCTCTGACATCACATTTTATTTGGCTATTTTTTCTTTAGTCCACTGTCCGAGTATGTGATGAAGTGCTCATTATACTGAAATACTATAGTTCAGTAGGACTGTTTGAAATCATGTAGGACTTTTTTGAAATAACAGTTTTTGGAAGACCAAGCTGATACAAATTATATGTGCTGTTGAGAAAACTAAAAGCAGGATTTATCTTTACCACAGTGCTTTACTCTATTGCTTATAAACTGAATTGTGCATGCACAGCATTTTCTAAAGTCCATTCGCAAACCTATTGATTGGACTACATGTTCATATAGGTACTCAAGCATGTGTTGTGAACAAATGTGCTGTATTTTGGAAGGTGTACTTTATTTATCACACTTGATTTCTCCTCATCCTCTCAGAAATCATGTTTTTGCTTACGGTTTTTGTAATTGCAAGTATGTCAAGATCAGCCAGTCAAACATACACATGTGCAAAAACACGCGGCATGCACATTTTGCAGGCACAGAAACAAACACACACACACACACACACACACACACACACACACCATTCAACTTCATATTTTAATTTGGATGTAGAACATGTAGTCAAAGTTCCCCGTGGGCTGACCATATCAGGTCGTGACATTTGCATTTGACAGGAATCACATCAGACAGGGTTAATACTGGAGAAGATGGAGGGATAAAAAGAGGAAAAAAAATAGTGGAAAAGGTTTCCTCCATCCCTCCTCCATCCCCTTCTCTCTCTCTTTCCATCCTTCTATCCCATAGCTGAGGTGCTTAAATTAAAAAGGAAGAAATGCAATTTAAAGACATGGGGTAAACAATCACAAAACACTTGTTTCTGGAGGAGACACAATTTCCTGGTGCCTTGTCCAATTTCTTATGGCCTGGAGGGCTGCCGCATGCGTTTTAACACCTGGTTCTACACCGCTGATTAAAATTGTAATGCCAGTGTTGAATCAATCCATATGACATTTTGGAAATACACAAGTATCAGGACATTTTATATATACAGCATTTTTTCTATTGTTTTCATTTTGAAACAGAAAGGTGCAAGGTGGTGACTCACACTGGGTGTCACTGCTATGCCTTCCAACTGTTTGAAGGGAAAAAAGGAAGTTTCAATATCCTAAACAAGTATAAATATGTCACTATCATTGCTGTACATCGTATTTAAGCAAAAGCCACATGTACGGTGTACTGCAAAACCTAAATGGGACAATTATTGATGTATTTATGTGGTTTTGTCAGTATTACTGTGGTGATCATCATTAAAAGTGGCCTAAGATTTATTGCTTTAGGAAAAGTCAGGGGAGAATTTGGTGTACTTCCACTTCTCAGGGGGGCATCTGAATGATGCATAGCATCTTGGGCGCCCGCTATCACTGCCAATATGCCTTTAAATCCGGATCCAAAACCGAAACAGCCTCTTGTACTTGGCCAAATCAGCTCATGAAAACTGGCCATGAAGAAAATTTGAAGACCGAAAAGTCTTGCTGAAACAAAAGTAGAGGCAGAGCATAAGATAAAGACATACAGCAGATCATTACAGACAGATCAGGTTGAGAGCTGAAAGATAAATTAAGGGCAAAAATACAAATGAGAATGTTTTAGAGCAGCAATAACGAATGACAGGGAAAGGGAGGAGAGAGAATGTCCAGATTTTTGTACCACTATTATATCAGTATACCCCCTCAGGCCAAACATTTGAGGCAGAGTGACAGACGGACCGTTGTTTGCTTCACATCACAGTAATGTTTTACCAGCCTCTGCGCCCATGTCAATCAATGGCCAGCATGTTCTAAAACATATTCAACACACAAAGAGAACACTTTGGCTTGAGGAAATGGATTGTGTGCAAGATTGGCAGGGGACTCTCTGTATGTGTCAATCACCAAAGGTCCTTTGTTTTACCTCTGTCCCAAGCTTAAGAACAAAGATGTTTCCTTTTGTTTCATTTGTCTTTGTATGTGCTATATACACATGAATTTTCTGTTTTACATTTGGCTGTGGGAGAAAACACTTTTTTTATAAGATAAAAAAGCTCAAACAAAAGTATAATACTGTAGATTTATCCCAGAGAGGGATAGGTATTTATCCCAGGCAGGGGATTTTGTTCAACAGGTAAAAGCGGAATTCATAATACTAAGCTCTGTGCAGCACGCTTTTGTGAAAGCGCTAATCTACACATTTCATGATATGCTGATGATGAGTGCAGGATGAGGGGGGTAGAGGTGTGGAGATTGTTAGCGTTTGAAACCACAATTTCACACAACGGACATTTGAAATCTGAGAGAGCTGCCGGTCCCTCCTCTGGCATCGAATCTAAGCAGCTTCTCTCTGTTTTTTCTCATCTCTCTCCTCTGGTCTCTTGTCCTTTCTTCCTGTTTGGCCTCTCCAGGTGCTGCGCTATCTCACAGCTAACACAGGAATCCATGAGCCATGTACATCCACGGCCCTTTGAAAGAGGAAGCCACTTTGCCACTCATCTTGGAAAGCACCTTCCATCGTCCTCTGTGTTCCTCAGGGAGATGAAAGAGGCTCCTGCTAGAAGAGCGGGTTTTGTAACTAAAGCCACACACTGGGCAGGACAGCCAGTTGTAAGACAAGAAAGATCTTTGTGGCGAACACAAGTGCTTGGCTGTACTCTTGCATGCCTGTCTATCAGCGTCACTTTGCCGGCTGGACACCTGTACAACTGTAATTTTATACAGGCAAAAACAAAGACATACTACACAGGGGGCGTGTAAAGAGGGATTATATTATTATATTATACAGGCGTGAGTTTGTGTGTGTTTTCATGTAAAGAATTCAGCAAGTGGTGCTGGGTGCCCTCTTCTGAAGGGTAATGTTTGATGGGAAAAATCATCACTCTCCATCTCAAAAGAGTCAGCCTTTCAGCAAGAGACTGATATACTGAACAAACGAATGTGACATTTGACACTTATTAAAAATGGTGCTGGAATATTCAAGAGGTGGCCTTTGACCTTGAGAGAAGGCTGGGCTGTGACTGGTTTGAGCACTGAGTGACTGAATGACTGAGAATTTTGGATTCTCAACTTGCTTTGATCTTCTCCGTGTAAGCTTCACTTTCAGTGGTGTTCTCAAGCTTCTTGAAAGAAGGTAAAAGAAAGAGAGATAGAAAGAAA
Source organism: Siniperca chuatsi (assembly GCF_020085105.1). Classification (NCBI taxonomy): domain Eukaryota; kingdom Metazoa; phylum Chordata; class Actinopteri; order Centrarchiformes; family Sinipercidae; genus Siniperca; species Siniperca chuatsi. The sequence goes on from NC_058050.1 coordinate 19,169,134, forward strand.
AAAAGGCTGAAGGTTGAATAAACAGAGGAGGGACAATAAATAGAGACAAAAGCCTGTTTGGGAATGAAAGGGGAGGTCATGGCTTTGGAATGTGACTGGATGATAGAGAGCAGGAAGAGGAAACAGATAAACAGTTGCATGCTGCCCTTGCACACACACACACATACGCACAATACAGATACCCATGTCCTGCTGTGCTATCATCAAGGGTCGAGTGTTAGTTGACAGAAACCACTGATCTGCCTCAGTGCTAAAACCGTGATAATGCACTAGGACATCAGTGACCCGTGTCTGTGTGTGTATTTGTGTGATAGTGTGTGTATGAGAGTGAAAAAGAGATGCACATAAAACCCAAGGCTTTGCTTTAAAAGGGAATACATGGGCTACAGGCTGATCACTTATATAGTAAGTTCTTTCATCTTATTAATTCTTTCACGTGATTTCTACTATAATTGGAATGCTCACTTGATCTCGCACCAGACTGTCATGATGCACTGGTTGAGAGCCAGATCTCTCAACAATCATCACTCTGGTTTCTGAAGTATGAAATAACACTGCCAACATAATGGTGTGGCAGGTGTTGTGCTTTATAATTTAGTAGGAATAATCCATTATGTATATGATTTGGCTTAAATGATACTCAAGGCACACCCATCACAGTAGTTCACATCTCCTGTTATGGACCCAACCAGAATGGTTAACCCAAGGACGGACAGTCCTGATCATGAATGATCCCCAGAAACGAACCTTCCTCTGCACAACATGGAAGCTCCTATCAGGCATCATAGTGGCTAAAATGAGTAGGCAAATGGCTCTATACATGGACATGGCCCAGAAGGGAATTGGTAGTAACAACAGGGGAGCCAAGCACCAGCTACTGGTCGATAGAGCAGTCACTCGAGACTGCAAGACAAGGCAGACCAACCTGTGCACCGCCTGGATTGACCACAAGAAAGCCTACGACTCAATGTCACATACATGGATATTGGAATGCTTGGAAATGTACAAGATCAACAGGACACTAAGAGCCTTCATCAAGAACTCAATGGGGCTTTGAAAAACAAGTCTAGAAGCCAACTCAAAGCCACTTGCACAAGTCACCATCAAGTGCAAAAAATACCAAGGTGATGCACTATCCTCGCTGTTGTTCTGCATAGGCCTGAACCCCCTCAGCCAGATCATCACAAAGAGTGACTACGGATACCGGTTACGAAGTGAAACAACCATCAGTCACCTTCTCTACTTGGATGACATCAAGCTGTATGCCAGGAATGAGCGAGACATCAACTCACTGATCCACACTACCAGGATCTACAGCAACGACATTGGAATGTCATTCAGATTAGACAAGTGTGGTTGGATGGTATCAAAAAGAGGGAAAATAATCAGAACCCAGGGGGCTGAACTACCAGAAGTCAACAATGCAGATGTTCAGGACAGCTACAAATACCTTGAGATCCCACAGGCAAACAGAAACCACGAGGAGGCAGCAAGGAAGTCAGCCACAGCCAGATACCTACACAGAGTAAGGCAGGTCCTGAAAAGTCAGCTGAATGGGAAGAACAAGATTCAAGCCATCAATACATATGCCCTGCCATTCATCAGATACCCTGCTGGTATAATATACTGGCCAAAGGAGGAGATAGAGGACACTGATATCAAGACAAGGAAGCTCCTCACAATGCATGGAGGGTTTCACCCCAAATCCAGCACCCTGAGACTATACACTAAGCGGAACGAAGGAGGCCAAGGATTGGTGAGAACCACTGGACAGAACCACTGTCCAGGATGAAACAACAAAGATCCAGGAGTACATCAGGAAGATGGCCCCTAATGATGAACGGCTAAGTGAATACCTCAGGCAGCAGAAACCCGAGGATAAAGACGAGGATAAACCATCATGGAGAGACAAGCCCCTGCACGGCATGATGACAGATAGAAGAAGTGGCTGATATCAAAAAATCCTACCAGTGACTGGAAAAGGCTGGACTAAAGGACAGCACAGAAGCACAAATTATGGCAGCCCAAGAACAGGCACTCAGTACAAGATCAATAGAGGCTGGGGTCTACCACACCAGACAGGACCCCAGGTGCAGACTGTGCACACATGCCCCTGAGACAGTTCAGCACATAACAGCAGGGTGTAGGATGCAGGCAGGAACAGCGTTCATGGAACAGCATTACCAAGTGGTGGGCATAGTGTACAGGAACATCGCCATGAGTATGGGCTGGAAGTACCAAGGTCAAAATGGAAGACTGCTCCTAAGGGCCTTGAGAATGACCAAGCTAAGATCATGTGGGACTTCCAGATCCAGACTGACAAACTGGTGATGGCTAACCAACCAGTCATCGTGTTGATCGACAAACAGCAGAAGAAGGCAGTGGTAATAGATGTAGCAATCCCAAGCGACAGCAACATCAAGAAGAAGGAACATGAGAAGCTTGAAAAATACCAATGGCTGAAAGAGGAGCTAGAAAAGATGTGGAGAGTAAAAGCAACAGAGGTGCCTGTGATAATCAGAACACTGGGGGGTGTGACCCCCAAACTGGGAGAGTGGCTCCAGCAGATTCCAGGTACAACATCTGAAGTCTGTGTCCAGAAAAGTGCAGTTCTAGGAACAGCTAAGATACTGCGCAGAACCCTCAAACTCCCAGGCCTCTGGTAGAGGACCTGAGCTTGAGGATGACACATACCACCCCATGGGGGTTGAGAGAGGGATTATATATATCTTTCTACCTTAGACTAAGCACTTTACACTTGCCTCTTATTCACCCATTCACACAAACACACCCTGATAGCGGTGGAGTAGCCATGCAAGATGCTGGCCTGCCCACTGGGAGCAAATTTGGGTTCAGTGTTTTGCCCAAGGTATAAATGCATTAAACTGATCATATTGAATGGCAGGTTTACACTCACTTCCAGCTATCAGAATAAAATCAGCGTTCATATTAAATAACAGGATCTAACTTATGTTAAATTCATTTTAAACAGGGCACCACTCCTTTACCAGGAGAAAATTTTGATAATAATTAATAAATTAATTAATTAATTAATAATCAGTTTAGTCTCGATCTGAAGTTGCTACAGAATTCTTGTCTCGGGACAGTGACCGGAATATTTCATAAACAATAACCAACGTTTTATAAATGTTTATTTAACTACTAACTAAACACACAGGACAATAACTACTAGACTACACAAACAACTATACTATTAGACACACAAATGAATGGATTAAAGCAACCATGAATCAATGATATGAACACAGCGATGAATAATTAACAAGTGAATGAATGACCATGTGACTCAATTTGCAGTGAATGGTTATTTTGGTTACCTATATTAACTTGTGTAAACACAGGTACAATACAATAGTTACCAATTAAATAGACACCATTCAGAAACTGAGAAATTATGGAAAGTCAATGGATATTATTATTAAGAATTATTTATCACCATCATATCTATGTTGATGGAAGATCCTAATTTTTATCTACGTTTTCTAATTATAACTATTAAGCGAAAGCATCAAACCCCAATGTCACAGAAAAGTATCTGTTGTTTCACCTGAGTTTTGGCTGAGCAGTGCAGGTGTTGCCCTGGAGGGAAGAGGAGAGGAGAAGTAGTGCCATTTCTCTGGGGCACCCGGTGGCGATCGGTGCCGGATGAAACCCACTGAGTTCCATGTTTCAGGACGTGCTGTCGGTCCCACGGGGCTGGCCTGAGTCAGATCTATTCATCCATGGCTGACGTGGCGTGAGCGTCTGTTGGATATCTGCATTTTCCCAATATGCTCTGTGTGCCTGTGGTCCCTCCACAGCTCAGTTGAGGCCTGTTGGGCCTCAGGATTCAGTCAGGCGTTGTCACATTCAGAGATCCATTTTTGATCTGCGGAATTGGAGAGCAGCGGAGAAGAGATGTAAGAAGTCAGAATGAGCGAGGACAATAAGTTTCCTCTTGTCTTAAAGTCTTCTGTAACAGGGGGCAGGGTTGTTTGTCTTCAAGGAGCGAGACTTCCCTGCACTCCCACCATATCTTATCATAATTCTTTCTGATGGATTAATAAAGTTTTAAATTTAAGTCTCCCATGTTAAAGCTTTGTCTTATCAGTTGTTGGAAGGCACCACACACTTTTATGAATAAAACGGGATATTGTCCACCTAGTAATTAACATACAGTGTTAATTAAATGTCAACATCAGGTTCCACACTCTTCTTATATTGTTACTTAATGTAACACATTGATTAATACATTCTGCACGGCAAAGTCGTTTTCTTTATTCCTTTAGTCTTAAAGTTTCACAAGTCTTGGTTTTTTACTTGATGAACACCAGAGATCATGAGATGTTTCTTAAAAAAGGGTGGTGTCAGGTTGTGTTATGCATGGTCAGGGAGAGTAAGTTGTAATTCAGTTAAACTGGTTTAGCTTTGGCTCAATTACATGACACAGTAGAGGACCAACACAAACATTATATCAACAGACAGGGCAAATGTCAAGCAGACAAGGCTGGGCAGAGGAGAGAGAGAATCAGAAAGAGAAACAGAGGGTGAATTATTTTCTTGACAAGCAGATTGAAAAGATGTAGGCAACAACAAAAATACCCCTATTTGATAAGAACAAGTGGTCAGGGAATGCGGGAATGGAAGAAGCGTGGGGGGCATGGTAGGATGAATTTGCAGTCGTGAAAGGCTGATGTCACATTTATGTGTGAAATGTTATTGGTAAGTTTTTTTGGGAAATATCCTTCCGTTTCTCCACATCTGTCAACACTGCAACAAATGTGTTCTTTTTTCCCTCTCTCTATCTCTCTCTGACTCTCTTGTCATGTCTGTTCTGTAAGGCAGATGCTGTTTAGTCTTATTGACCATCTATGGTGATGACAAAGATATCAAAGCAATGGGATTTTGATTTCACGCTCTCTTTTCCTGTTAGACTTTTCTGTCTCTTTCCCTTGGTCATTTCCTCTTCTTCTCCAGGGTATAGTTCATATCTCTATGGTGGTGGTGACAACCCAGAGTTTAGAGATTATGATTGTTGGGTAGCCAGTTCTAATTCTCAAACTTGAAAATCAGCCACCATTTCATTGGTCTTTATATGTTTATTTTAATGATCACTTCTGTCAAGTGTTGTTGATTTAGTGCATCATCTAAAGATGAGCTTTGGAGTTCTTTTGTTTTGTGACATCTTCACATTGTGTATTTGTTTTACACTTGAGATACATATGATATGTTTTATAGTTCTGCTAGTTTTGCAACATATTTTTGTACAAGGTAGTTTTAGACCTTATGTTTTGTAAATTACCAAGTATATGGCATATACAAAATAGGCAACATATACAGTTAGCATATGGTACATATTTAATGTGTTACAAGACAAAAATAAACATGTATAATATTGTAGGACATCTGAATGAAAAAGGTCATAGTTAAGTAACTGCTCATTTTGCATCATGTATGGTTCAAATAAGATTTTTGTGGTTAAAATGTTTTTGTTAACTGCACCTAGCCTAACTATGATTTTGGTTCTATTTTATACCCATGTGGGTAAAGATGTAAAAAGTAATAAGATAACTAGTAAAATATGTCATACAGGATTATCTTTTTGTTGCAGTACTTGCTGTGAGCAAATGGAGGAGCTCTAGTGATGTTCTTTTGACCACTTGGGAAGACCACTGGGAGGACCGCAAGACAAACATCGTGTCTGTGTGTGTGTGAACATCATCATCTGCATGAATATGTGTATAAGCCTCCTTACTGTATGTGTACATGGTTTACTACTGCATGTACAGTATGTGTGTATACCCCTGCACAAATATACACATGCATTTGTGCACATGATTTTGTTTTGTGTGTCTCAGCATGGAGGCCAAGTGTGGTTTTATGCGTATGTCAGAATGAATGTAGTCAAAATGAAAAAAAGTTCTATCTGCTTTATGACATGCAATCTGGTTATGCCAGTTTTGCAGAAGCATATGGTAGACTAACCCTATCCTGAAAGTTATATGTGATTGGCTGCACTTTATTTGAATTATACAATGTTAACAATTTAATCACAAACATGTCTCTTGACTTTAGAAAAAAAGATCACCTATAGGTAACAACGACATACATACACAGCCACAAGTAGCAACTGGCAGCATCAGACAAGTTTGTATTTTGACTTTACCGATTTGCATAGGCTGCTGCATCAAAAATACATATTTGAAATTTCATGAAACTAGGAGTGCTTAATAGGTGACCATGCATGTATACCAAAAGTGGACATAAAATTGGATATATTGGGTGACTTTAAAAATTTTAGAAAAGTCCAATTGTCAGAAATCAGTATGAATGAAACTAGGAGTGCTTAATAGGTGACCATGCATGTATACCAAAAGTGGACATAAAATTGGATATATTGGGTGACTTTAAAAATTTTAGAAAAGTCCAATTGTCAGAAATCAGTATGAATTTAATATGGATTACATTGGGAAGGAAAAGGAAATTTTGGTATTGGTCAGTAAGTAAAAATGGTTGTAATGGTGTCTGGAAAGTCAGGACAATTCTGTTGCTTGCGAAGTTAGCAAGATTTTGAAACTATCAGTAAAGTTTGGCTGTTGTGGGTCTTTTGTTTGAAGGTATCTGGATGATGAAGAAGATGAAAAAAAATATCAGGGTCCTAGAGTTTAGAAGAAACCAAAGATTGGAGACATCGCAAACCTGACAATCTTACCTAACCTGCACTAATATGCCACACAATGCTACCAACCTTAGACTTTTCACAATTTACTTTTACACCTCAATAGAAATTTGGGACAGTTTAGCGTTTGACATTAATTCAGTAGGTATCTGCTTTTACCAAGCATAAGTGATCCTCCACTTCTCAGAACAAAAATTACTTAGAAAGTTAAATCCAGGAAAATAATTAAACCGTATAAACTGCATGAGTCTAACTCTTCTTGCATGTAATAGAGTAATTTATGTAGTAGTATACTTATAGCTCAAATTATGTGTGCCTAGCATAATTGAGAAAAAAGAGAAATGCATTTGCCCATCATAAAATAATTAAATGAAGGAGAAAAAACTCAAAACAGGCGGCAATTTAACAAAGACATACTACAGAGGAAAGACGTGAAGGTCTAGTGTGCATTTGACTTGGGGTGATACGTTCCATAACTTGGAATTATGAGGGAAAAAAAAAGATTATGCTTGCAAAGCCTCTCACAAGTGTTTTGTAAAGGGAAAAATAAAATGTATGAGAGGATTCTATGTAGTTTTGAAGAGTAATATAATTTTCCAATGTGGCTGCATACAATGACATTCAACAGGAGAAAGATTATCGAGCAGAAACATCCTTTCTCTACATCTAAAACCCAGCTGTCTCGCAGCCATTACATGGTGTTAAAACTGTCCCAGCACAATGGTTGACATTGGTCTTGCAGCAAAGAAAACAATGGCCCTACATGCTCCTATCAAACTCTTACTTAAATCCCCCCTTTTACCCTGCTTTCATTCTGTGTCATTCTGCCTTGTATCTGGCCAGGACTTACAAGTCTCCGGCTGTGACATAAGGGATTCCATGTTGTCCACTCCTAACAGATTACACAAGGACGTAAGACAAAAGAACAGCAACACAGCCTGTGCATTTATTTGCCTTGGTAAAGAGAGAGAGAGCGAAGGAAGGGAGTCGAGAGGGTGACGGGAGAGGGAGAAAAGGAGAGAGTAAGGGTGAAAAAGAGAGTGTAAGAAAAAAGAGAAAGAAATAGTTATTTATGGGTATAGATATTTATGGACTCAAGACCAGAGAGAAAAAATGCTAAAAGAAAAAGGAGGAAAAGAACGAAGAAAAAGGGAAGCATTTCTTTTTAGTCTCTCTGGTTATCGCTGGTCCAGGCCAGCATCTTTATTCTACCAGGAGAAAATGTTAATCATCAATCTCAGGCTGCATGCTACGTCTCTGTTTAATAGCTGATAGGGAGTCTCCACAGGCTGCTTTGCTGCTTTGTTTAAAATGACATATAATGGGACTGAGTCTTATCAGTGTCTCAATGCATTCTCTCTTTCCCAGTCTCTCTCTTTACTTCTCTCGCTCTCTCTCTCTCTGGGATTTTGGTCCAGCTAGTGTAAAGGAATAAGGAATAGTAAGCCACGATTGATTTTGAGCCAGGGATAACTTAATCCATCAATTTAACATGAAATGAATATGCAAAAATTAGGGGGGGGGCATCGGCCAACCTCTTCAACAATGACAAAAGAGGAGGACAAATAAATGAAAGGGAAGAGAGAGAGAGAGAGAGAGAGAGAGAGAGAGAGAGAGAGAGAGAGAGAGAGAGAGAGAGAAATAACGGATGGGGATGGCTTTGACATTATTAGTCACTACCTCCGAAAACTATACTCTCATCTTCAAGGCAAATCCATCATGAGATGTTTTGGTTTTAACCATATTTCAAAATGACAAATAAGATGTACTGGAGCCAAATCACCATCACAATTCATTATTGCATGCACAAATAAATCTACTGATGAAAATACATCACAATTGTAACATCATTGAATCAACAGACCTGTAAGGGAAACCCTTACAATGCCTTGTATGTAGGACTACTTCATTACCAGACCCAGGTCTGCTGGGATATATGTCGGTGAAAGATTGTGGTATCGGTTAATTATTAGATGTTGAAAAAGACAACACTGACTTGTACCATGTAGAGTTTTTGACCACTAGTAACACTATGGAGCATTGTTTTTTATGTGTGGGTCACTGTTTTGTTTGTTCTTGTGCATGCGCACGAGGACACACGCAAGGAGTGGACATGATACGCATTCTTGCAAACATTTAAGAAAAAGCTGCTTTGTTAATGTTTTATGAAGGAAATGCATCCAACAAATTGGTTAGACATCAAGGATACACACAATGAAACCTTATATGTGGGATACAGGGCCAAATGCCAGTCTCCTGGCACAGTGTCCTGTGCTTTGTACGCCCTACCCTTCACCTTTTTGAGTCTTTTTTTCAAACTGGCGCTTCTTGCTTTTGGTGATTTTTTTGTCACCATTGGTTGTAAATGGACATTGCCCTGTCTCTACTTCTCTGCCATCACTGGACTGACACCCCAAATAGCTGTAACATTTCTGTATCTGTTCAGCCATGGTTGCTTTTGCTACATATGCTACTGTAAAAGTTCTTCTTTTATACTGTCTGTATTCCAAAGACACTAACGTAGCTGTGAAATGCATCACTTCCTGTGGTGAAGAGGACTTTCTTTGTGAAAGACCAACCTGACACAATGTTACAGAATAACAATTGTGGAAGCTTTGTTGTGTCTGCTAGTGATGGATAAGTACAAAACAGACATTAAGTTATAGAAATAAGTTGCAGCTACAGTGGAGGAGGATGGTGGAAATAACATCCCTTAACCATGTTTTGGTATATGAGGGTAGGGAAGGGGGCACATGCAATTTTGTGATTAAATTATGACAATTATAACAATACAATGCACAGACTTAAAAGGAAGAAACAGACAGTGATACATCTGGTATTAAACTGAGAGGTTAGAGTATTGATTATATAATCTTAATTGATGAAAGGTGTCTGATTATCCTATTAAATCCTGTTTAGAAACTGCTGTGGTATATTTATGAAGCTTTGATGTGTCTGCATACTGTGTGTGTGTGTATGTGTGTGTGTGTGAGACAAAGAGAGCGAGGGAGAAGGACAGAGATAGACCCACATACCCTCCAAAAAGGTGTCAATCAATTTGTGAGAATAGTACAGATGTTTCTTTCCAAATCATTCCATGTAACTTCTACAACCTCCACCCACAGAGCTTAAGATGGGAGTTATTCATCTTCTATAAATCTGTAAACTGGCTATTGGGTTCTATGGCAATTCTCACCCTCAGAAAGTCCCAGTTTTTTATTGCATGCTTCCTGCATTACTGTGAAACCGCTACTTCAGATAAATCATGTTTACAATAAAGCACAAACATTAAGTTATTGCATGTCCTTTTTTTGATGCTCTGTTGACACACTAGTGGATTTGATAATCTGATTATCCAGTTTATCTGTCTGGGATTTGAAAAAAACCTACTGCCAGGCTGGTCTTAACTGTCCTAAAGAAGTCAATGAACATTGGAGTAAGGCATTGTCACCTTTGTGTTTTTATTGAATTAACTGTATCTGTTTTCGCTGGCCTGAGAGCAACCTCATTCCTGTGAATCCTCACTTAAGGGCATTTTTCTTTATTGACTCTCTTTTCATTCTAGTTCCCAGAAAAAAACAGGCTGTATTTAAGTTCTCAAACTATGTATCACTTTTAAATTATTTAAGATTAATACATAATATAACAAATTAAATTCCTTTTTCCAGATATATCAGAACTTCATTTTAGTACCCTTATATTTAAGTTATTTAAGCACTGGGGCTTTTAAAAAGTTTGCAAATTTGAGTGCTGACCCTGCCTAAGTAATGACTTAAAATCAAAATCAAATAATCTAGCTCGATATTTCCATTTCCTCACCGTCATGCCCTTACAGATTGCTACTGTTTATGGTGGTTTCGGGTCAGCTGCTTGTCTGTCACATGATCAGGAAGGAAGAAAAACATTAACATTGAACATGGGCTGGAGCAGATGAAAGCTCTTGGCCTGACTGTCAGTTCTCTGAGGTGATGAGAGATGTCATTACTTATTCATGAGTCCTAAATGCAGAGCAGAGGAGATGGGCATGGCTGACCCTGAATCATAGGGGGTGGGTTACGTGTGTGTGTGTGTGTGGTGGGGGATATTAGATGAAAGCAGTGTGATTGAATCAAACTCAGTGCACCAGCTGTGATGTTGACTTTATCTACAGGGCCATCTAAGATAAACAAAGAGCATGTGTTCAATCTTTATTTATAAAATATGTTCTTTGGTGGGGTGCACGGTGGCAGAGCGGCTAAAGCGCCTGCCTCCCAATAAGGAGATCGTGGGTTCCAGACCAACATCACACAATCTCTCTGGGTGGAGTCTGCATGTCCTCCCGGTGTTACCGTGGGTTCTCTCCGGGTTCTCCGGCTTCCTCCCACCGTCCAAAGACATGCATGTGTAGGTTAATTGATAACTCTAAAATTGCCCGTATTGAATGAATGTGAGAGTGAATGGTTGTCTGTCCTTGTCTGTGTCTGTGTTAGCCCTGCGACGAGTTGGCCACTGTCCAGGGTGTACCCTGCCTAAGGCCCAAAGTCACTGGGATAGGCTCCAGTCACCCGCGACCCCTAACGGGACCAAGCGGTAGAAAATGGATGGATGTTCTTTGGTCATGCCCAAATACTCCAAGTTTTTGAAAAAGAGGAAGGCTTAGGCAAGGGGAGTTTGGAGTGTGTGTTATCTCTGGGGTTCTGTAAGGATATATTCAAGTTTGATTAGTGCTCTGGATACACTGTTAGTATACATCCATTTGTGGAAAAATCTGCTCACTACATCTTTACCCTGTTGGTGGTTTGACATGTTTTAGTCCATTACCAACAAATCACATATGCTTTATAGTACTGTTGACAATTTTTCAAAACACAGCAAAAGATTTCAGATTGAAGGGATGGTACTGGCCTGGAACTGGTATTGGAATCTGACTGGTTAGGTTCTTACTATGTTATTGTTGGTATTAATGAACAAAGAATGTGTAATTCAATGGGAAAGGAATTCTGAATCTTCAAAAAAGAAATCAAACTGTTCAAATTTAGCCAACCCTATCATCCTACAAGATTGCAGATATTGGACATTTCTCCAAAACCCACGACTATGTTCAATGACAATATACTGTATGAATAATGAATATATATTGTATATATATATATATATATATATATATATATATATATATATGTGTGTGTGTAAAATACTTGTGCATGGCAACTATGGTTTCAGGTTAGGAAAAGATTGTGGTTATGGTGACTGAACTATGGTGAAGGTATGGTTAGGCTAAGGAAACTAAAACACTTTACAACTTACAGTAGGAAAAGATTGTGGTTGATGTTAAAAAGAAAAGAAATATCAATTGCAGGTCTGTGATGAGACCCAAACTCAGGTCCCCTGCATGAAAGCCCATGCACAAAACACCCATCCACCACCCCTACTTTTACATTCTTATGTTCCACCTCACTACAGGGCACAGTGCTTCCCTCATTGGCACCGAATGTAGATGATAAGGTGCAGAATCGTCCCATGTGAATGTAGTTCCTTGGCATATTTGCAGAATTTTTGCTTAATTAATCTGCCATATGTGCAGCCATTATTATTACTTATATTTATGCCAGAAGTGGAGCCACTGTAGTGGAAAGTACAGTACAAAGTACACCACAGTAGTTAAAACATATCAAAATAGTTGATTTCAATATACATAGAATGCAACTGAATATAATATACAGTGTCATTAGTTGCTGTAGTTTAATAGAAGTTTGCTATCAAATAAAATGAACACTTTTCTGCTTCTAAATACTACATATAAAGTAGTAGATAAATGGCTTGGAATAGACTGAATGTAGTTTTTCATTCCCTTTGCCAGTGAACATGAGGAGACACCTGTTCATGTTTTCTCCTGACACTTTGTTAGAACTCGCCACTCCTCCTCCCTCCTCTGCTGAGTTGAGTTACAGTGGAATGCTTTGGACGAGATATTTTGAGTGAACAGCATCTTTTATAATCCATATCCAATTATCCATTGACTAAATTTTCTGCTGAATACAGCTCTTGTGTTCAGATCAGAGACCTGTACACAGCTGAGGGCGCTACTGTTTCAAAGCAGCTGGAAATGATCTGTCATCAGGGGGTGGATTGGGGGTGAAGATAATGGATGGGTATTATGGGTTGTATCTGAAAGCTTAGGAACATCATACACTCTTAACACATGTGCACACACATTTTGTGTGTTTCAAGAAGAACAGAGTTTGGAAACTCAAGCCAGACAGCTGAATTGGTACAATCTTACTTTGTTAACACACACCAAAATACAAATTAACAAAGTGAACACAACATAATATCCATGAATTATCACTTTGACTGTTACTACTGAGCCCATACCCAGCCCTCGCAAGTCCAGTGAGCAGTTTGCCCGATTTGATGGCCGTGGATAAAAAATGTAACTTAGTCCCAGGCTTGTAGCTAGACAGATGATAGCAGGTAAAAAACAGTGTTGCCCCATGTTCCCAACATGATTTACAAACTCTGTGCTCTGTTTTCTATCTACCAGACTCCCGAGCAAACAGGCCAAAGAGGTTGCACTACAGGAAATGAACTCAATATCACGTAACTATTTCTATTTGATAGAGCTGGGTGTAAAATATGCACAGCTGGACTCCGTGGGACAACCCCGCCACGCTATTATTGACTATTCATTTTTCCCTGCTTGTCATTGATGTATGTGGGCAAAGGAATAAGTAATGCATATGTTACCTATAGCATATATACACCTTTTTAAATATACATTGGCCAAGAAGTAAAAAGCTGCCCCAGTGATTTTTCTATAGTCCTTATCTGCATTTGCAGGTTGCCCAGATCCATCAATGTTTATGAAGCCAAGGCCAGTGTAATTCTCGCACATTTATCCAGCTGGAACACACACATGCGTGTAGACATGCACATGGAAACATTCAGACACAAGCACACACACTTAGAGGGACTTTTCCATTATGAATAATCTCTGGCATGGCCAGTATGTTTTTTCCCTCCTTTTCTTAATATCCAACCCAGACAAACATCTTGAATTATTTTCAGAGAAAAAAATTCCCAAATATTTTATAGTAGATAAGGTGAAGATATGGCTGAGGGAGGCTCCTGGCTGGGCGTCACTGGAAGATAACTAGGTTTTATTAATGACCTGACAGTGGAACAGGCTAAAGTAATTAGGCTCTTCCCTCTCTCCTTCTCTTCTGCCCTCCTTCCCTCTTTCCGCCTCGATAGAGGGGCGAGCAAATTTTGGCGATAGGTTGATAACCAAAGGGACACCAGCATCCTGTGGACAACACATACACACAAAAAGAGCAAAATGACTGAGTGGAGTAAAAAAGAGGGATGCCATTGATGTTATCGAAGTTCATTCGATTTGCTGCAGAGAAAGCAAGGCGCCTATCGGTTACATTCACCTGTGAATGGTTAATTGTCCAGCACATGCATATGGGCGAGTCATTAATAACATTTGACTAATGGTTTAATTCTCTCTCTCTCTCTCTCTCTCTCTCTCTCTCTCTCTCTCTCTCTCTCTCTCTCCCTCTTCCTCATTTCCCCCACTCCGAAATAGATGAAACAACATTACTGATGTTTTCATATTGAATGTATTTGTCGTAGCTGGTAGTACAGCCACAGCAAGTAATGCTCTCATTAACAACAACCTAAAGGAAACTTTTAACTTCTCAGTTCACTCACACATAGCCTCCTATGTATTTTTTTGTCATGTATATTTGTATAAAGACTAAACAAAAGACAGGAAGTGTATTCTCATTGCCCATTCTGTTGATTTACTCAAGAAATAATGCAAGTTCATGTATTTCAGTCACTATTTAGCTTTGCATACCTGAGACCCTCATCAAAAGTCACTGCAATGAGCCCACTTAAAGGAGTTTTAGATTCCAGCTTAATATGAGTGTTAATTGTGTGCTAATTTTTAAAACATTTTAATGTGTAAATATGACATTTTTGGGGGCTGATTCTCCATCATGCATTTTCAAATCTTTTTTGGATAAGATTCCATCACACTACAGGACAGTGAACAGCTGTAAAAACAGGCTATAATATCAGTAAATATTATCACTAATTCACTTGATGCTTCATTTTCCTCTTTTTAATTCAATTTCAAACAAGAGGAAAGAAGGACTTTTTGTCAAACAGAGGTTAAGGTTAAGTTAACAAATTAACCTTTACAAAACACACCTCTCACTTGCCATAGTATGTGAAATAACAAACATGCCTAGTGTAAAAATAACAAACATTCAACAGTACCAGTGTAAAATTGATGTCATCTTTCTTAGCTGTATGTGATGACAGCCACCTATGACAAAATCACTGGGTACAGGAAATCATAAAACATGTAGTATACTATGTGATACATTGCACTGCTGCAGTTGCAGAATACATTCTCAGCCGAGCTAATAAAAATAGCATATGATAAAATCACCAGACAAAGAATATGTCATATAATTATTTCCTGAAGACATACCTCCCCTGTGGGCCAGTAATCCATTTTAAAGCCACATTTGTCTTTTGATCCATTAGTAGAAACATCTGCAGTATCTGTCTATCTCTCACAGCAGCTGTAGGATGGAGAGGAAGAGTCTGAGATACATTAAGACAGCCAGTTGGTCTGTTAAGTGTTTAAATGTGGTGCTATCCATCCCCTGGGTGCTCAACTGGACCCTCAGACTGTGTGTGTGTGAGAAAGAGTGTAGAACTGTGTGTCTATGCTGAAAACCTAATGTGTGTGTGTGATCTGAAAATGACCCTGTCAATGTTTCTGAATATGTATATTTCTCTGTGCATGTGCATTTGTATATGGTCAGACTTTGTGTGCATGAGTGCGTGGATGTGTGCGTGTTGTGTGTGTCTGTGTCAGACAAGGCAATTGGGCAGACAGACAGAGAGCAGCAGTGAGTCATTCCAGAAAGATCCAATGTCCACTTATCACAAAAGAGAAGATAAGGAGATTATCTCTTAATCAGCGCTATCTGAACTGGTACTTCTCTGAGCCGGATGGACAGGCTTGTCTTTACTCCCACTGTCTCTTGCTTTCCTTCTCTCTATCTCTTACTTGCAGCTTCTTTCTTGCTCATGTCTTTCTGTCTCCATGTCCCTTTACCTCTTCCTCTCACTTTAATATTTTTGTCTCTCCTTTTCTCCTTCAATTTTGAATCTTCCTAACACTAATCTTATCCAGAAACCTGTAGTCTTTGAGATTGGCTGCAGTTCAGTTGTCTCACCCCGAGAACACAATTTACATGCGATTCCATCACTCAGTGAGCAGAATGGATGTACTTGACTTTAACACCGGAGGGTTTGCGTCCCATCTCAGACTGTCAGTGTTGGTTTCTCTTAATATTTACCACAGTGACAACAGTCTTTTCCTATAATTAAAACAGGAATACTCCTACACTAAAACTCTTTCAGGTATCAAATACTCACCCTCTACAGGCTTGAGGGTGACTCTGAAAAGCTATATAGTTAGCAGCTTGCTCCTTTGCAGAGGACAGTAGTAGAAGATTCCAACAGGGACCCAGTTTTATGGTAAAGAAGAATACAAATTATGTTTGTCACAGTAAGACAGCTCATATGTGGATTTAATCAGTGAAAGTATCAGAAAGTAAAGGCAGCAGAAAAGCTTAAAAATAGAATTTCTTGCGTTTTCACAGGCTACATGGCTTGTTTACAAGCAACAAGAATAGCTTTATTTGAGTTTTACAGTATTCTAAGGGCCAACAAAACAAAAATTTTGCACAGCCACATTTGGTCTATTGTTTCCCAATCATCACCTATAAGTAGTGAACAAAGTCATGCAATTGGTTTAGGGCAATATATTTTGACTTTACTTCCACAGAGTTTAATGTAACTTATAGTCCTGTTGAACTTTTTAGAAGTGTGTACTGACTCAAAGGTTTAATGCTGTGGCATTGGCACCATTAAATGAACAGAGAGTGAGTGATATTGACATGTACTGTTGTTTTTATTTATTTCTATGTGTGTGAGCGCCAAGGGATTTTGGTCAGTCAGATTGATCAATATAGTTGTGAGACAACAGCTGGTGAGGTGCTTTAGAGACACACAGTCAGTACATATGCATACATTAATTTGTGCTATTTATGTCCTTGTAATTAAGTCATTGTGTAATGGTGTGTGTATATGCATTATGTCCATATAATCAAGTCAATATAACATTTTCTTTGTATGTGTGTGTGTGCGTGTAAAATCCATGAAGCCAAAATTGCTTCAATTTTCAGACTTAGGTTTGTAACAAGACACACTTGATGTTCTTCACCCGGTACAATGATGGACCCTTGATTTAAGATGTAGTACAGTGGTTTAGCTTTAGTGTGTGTGTTAGACAGACAAGATGTTCTACAGCCTTTACAATGACAGATCTGCGGTCGGAGATGTACAACTAGTGGGTGTTCCTGAGTGTGATGGATCAGCCCCGGGGTTGACATGATGTCCAACAGGAGTGTAGTACAAGCTCCAAGAAACCATGTTGCTTCTGGTCAACATGCTCTGTGCATTTGCTCAGCTAACTAGGTTTCCTGTTGTGGTAAGCAACCAGCACTTTCCACCTCCAGGCAGCTTTTTTCCCTCTCTGGCATCCTTCCTTCCTTTACTTAAATCTTTTTCTTTGACCCTTTCTTTTTAATTGCTTATTTTACATTAGTTGTAATGTTCAACTTTTGTCTTACTTTCTGACAATATACAGTTTTAAATGTCATGCATAAATGAATATAAGGCGTGCACAAAATAACAGGGACATCTTACAATATCATGCTATCTAAGACGATAATACAAAAAACCATGGTCTCAAAAACTACCATAGATTTGAGTGAACTCTCCTCTGAAACACAATATCAACAAAAATGTAACATTGTTGCAGTGCTATTATATTACAGCACATTACATATGCTAAAGGCAAAACTTTGAGCATCGAGATTATGACAGCAGAATTGTCATTTACTTCGATTTTATTATATTCTTATTGATTTGCACTTTTTGATGTGCACCTCTGTCTCTATCATTTATAGATATGTCGATGCCATAATCACATTTTAGCAAGTAAATCTGTTTTTTAAGGAGTTCCTGTGTGTTTGTTTGTGATTTTTATGTGGACGTGTGTGTGTTTGGGGGGTAATTAGGGCAGAAAAGTTGCTGGATGAAATATATTTTCCATGTACTGACCTACTACAGCTGCCTGCCATTGCAACTCAAATCCCCACAGAAAAGCTTGGTCTCTCTTCCTCCTCAATTTACTTTGTCTACAAGGTCTGGAGAGTCCTGATGCTGTAGCATCACTACAATGCAACACACACACACACACACACACATACACACACACACAAAGGGCCATTATAAAATGGCAATTTATATTTCATATGTTCCTGTTTGAATCTGTTTGGGCCACACAGTTACAAATGGAGGCGACGTGGTTAAAGTATTTATGCTATGCAACCCAACAGTCTATCTATTAGTAATACGGGGGAGTGAAGGGAAACATATTTTTTATGTCTTATACCCCATTTGTTGTCAGGATGGATTCACTCATTCAGCAAGATGCCATACGGGGATAACAAAGGGATCATAAGGGGCAGAGAGGAGAGGGTGTGTGTGTGTGTGTGTGTGTACTTACTAGTGTTTACAGGGAGAACTTTACTTGTCTATGTGAGTGTTGGTTGGGTGGAGGCAGGGCTGAGGTAAAATGTATGTAATTGTTATGTTGTCATCACATGTTTGTACGGTATGTTTCACTGTGTTCTTTGTATTTTCTTTTAATGTACAGTGGTGTGAAAAAGTGTTTGCCCCCTTCCTGATTTCTTTATTTTTGCATGTTTGTCACACTTAAATGTTTCAGATCATCAAATTTAAATATTAGTCAAAGATAACACAAGTAAACACAAAATGCAGTTTTTAAATGAAGGTTGTTATTATTAAGGGAAAACAAAATCAAACCTACATGGCCCTGTGTGAAATAGTGATTGCCCCCCTGTTAAAACATAACTTAACTGTGGTTTATCACACCTGAGTTCAATTTGTCTAGCCACATCCAGGCCTGATTACTGCCACACCTGTTCTCAATCAAGAAATCACCTAAATAGGACCTGCCTGACAAAGTGAAGTAGACCAAAAGATTTTCAAAAGCTAGACATCATGCTGAGATCCAAAGAAATTCAGGAACAAATGAGAAAGAAAGTAATTGAGATCTATCAGTCTGGAAAAGGTTATAAAGCCATTTCTAAAGCTTTGGGACTCCAGCGAACCACAGTAAGTGATTGTGATTATCCACAAATGGCAAAAACATGGAACAGTGCTGAACCTTCCCAGGAGTGGCCGGCCGACCAAAATTACCCCAAGAGTGCAGCGACGACTCATCCAAGAGGTCACAAAAGACCCCACAACAACATCTAAAGAACTGCAGGCCTCACTTGCCTCAGTTAAGGTCAGTGTTCATGACTCCACCATAAGAAAGAGACTGGGCAAAAATGGCCTGCATGGCAGAGTTCCAAGACGAAAACCACTGCTGAGCAAAAAGAACATTAAGGCTCGTCTCATTTTTGCCAGAAAATATCTTGATGATCCCCAAGACTTTTGGGAAAATACTCTGTGGACTGACAAGACAGAACTTTTTGGAAGGTTTGTGTCCCATTACATCTGACGTAAAAGTAACCCGTATTTCAGAAAAAGAACATCATACCAGCAGTAAAATATGGTGGGGGTAGTGTGATGGTCTGGGGCTGTTTTGCTGCTTCAGGACCTGGAAGACTTGCTGTGATAAATGGAACCATGAATTCTGCTGTCTACCAAAAACTCCTGAAGGAGAATGTCCGGCCATCTGTTCGTGACCTCAAGCTGAAGCGAACTTGGTTTCTGCAGCAGGACAATGATCCAAAACACACCAGCAAGTCCACTTCTGAATGGCTGAAGAACAAAATGAAGACTTTGGAGTGGCCCAGTCAAAGTCCTGACCTGAATCCTATTGAGATGCTGTGGCATAACCTTAAAAAGGCAGTTCATGCTCAAACTCTCCAATGTGGCTGAATTACAACAATTCTGTAAAGATGAATGGGCCAAAATTCCTCCCCAGCGCTGTAAAAGACTGATTGCAAGTTATCGCAAACGCTTGATTGCAGTTGTTGCTGCTAAGGGTGGCATTTTGTGTTTACTTGTGTTATCTTTGACTAATATTTAAATTTGTTTGATCTGAAACATTTAAATGTGACAAACAAGCAAAAAATAAGAAATCAGGAAGGGGGCAATTCATTGAATTTATTTATACATGTTCTTCCATTTTTATATATGGTTTGGTATTCATTGTTCCTGTACAAATATGGTTAATATATAAATAAATGTTTTCAGTTGAACTACTGTCACTGCTTTGAAGACCATTTTAATTATGGTACACAGGTGAAACACCTGGAACCTGTGGCACACTGCAATGATCTGCATTGTACAAATCAGGAAAAATACAGTGCATAAAGCAGAATGCACAGCATAGAAGTACAGGAAGTGCTTATGGAGTCACTTATAAAGCCAGTGTATTAAACACAAGTAACAGTAAATCCCATCAAATTCTATTCACACCATTAAAGTGTAGTCTGCAGCCCAAATAATAACCATATTACCCTTCAGTCAACTTTAATAACAAAGCAATCACTTTTACTTGATGTAACTAAGATCTCTGCTCTTCTTGTAAAGATGCAGACTCCTACTTGTACTGTAGGTATTCCGCTGGCATCTGATCTATTTGTTGAATCACTTTAGGAAACAGACAAACTAATGTAATCACAGTGGTAGTAGTCAGGCTAACATCATGTAAACAAGGAGAACTGGATGCTGCATTAGGCCAAATGACAGTTAAATCTAAGCATGCAGTGCTGGTAGCGATATGCCAAGTAGCAGACAGCAAAACAAAAGGAGATGTTTACAATAGTGTGACAATGAGCCATGCCAGGGAGAAAGGTAAGAATTAATAGTTACAAAATGAAATCTTGCTTGGGATGCATGTTTACCTCTGGTTAAATGCATATTAGATGACTGGGTGGAACTTAAAAGCAATAATAAATAAAAGCAAATCAAATTTCAAAGCCAGGCTGAGGGGCACAGGGGCATATTGTAATCACAACATGCTGGAACATAAGTTAAAAGTCTTTCAGAATTTATATAACATGGAAGCAACATTATTTTGCATGTAAGTTAGGAGGAGAATTTGCATGAGATTACTTATAAGGGCACAAGACAAGTTTTTTAGTACTGTAGGCACAAATCAAAATTAATGATTTCTATTAATTTTTTATTGTCTCAACACACAACTGAGAAAATGCATTAGTCACTTAGCATCCATTTAATGTTTCATGGCAAGCTGCTTGGGAGAAAATAATACAGTCACCAAAGACAAAACAAAAGGGAACCACATGATGCAGCTACATTCAGGTGACTCAGAGGGAGACAATTGTAGCCCTAATAACATACTGGGATTGACATGCAAGAATTCAGTATTTACTGTGAGTTTTAAACTCATCTATATTCATCTTTTACTGAACTAAATAAGAAAATGTACAACACGTTTGGGGAGACAAAAATTTCACAACTGATGTTTATGTTTTCTTTTCTGTTCATTGCAGCTGACTGCTTCTCAAAGTAGTTGTATATTGCGTGACACGTTACAGATAAGAATGCAAATCACTAATATTAAACTGTACCTTACGAATGACATTTGAATGTTAAGTTTTGGTAGAATTTTGTTTAAAAAGATGTTCTTCAAATATTACAATTTTTTAAAACAAATATATGCCTCATCCCAGTAAAAATGTCTTCCCTCATTCAGCACTAATAGGAGGGATATGGGCGTCACAGTATATGGTTTAAAGCCCTTTTAATTTTTCTAGACCTCTCTCAATGTTGCACATATTATTATCATACTACCAACTATGTGTGACAGGCCCCATGCATATTAAAGCCATTCGTTTTATTGTCAAACCATGATGATGATTTGTCTGAAAATATGCTCACTTAGCTATTAATCCTTTACCTCTGTGCAATTAGCATTCTTTATGGAAGAGGGGGAGGTGGGTGCCTGGTTATACCTGTTTGGTTCCAGAGGTACTGGAGGTTTTTCAATCTGATCAATAATACAGGCCTTAATGAGGTGCAACCTGCCCCCAACTGGGAAGATTTCATCCAAAATTCATTAATTTCCTGTTTTATTAATCTGGAACCACAAGCTGAGATGTTCAAAGCTGCAGGAAGGCCAGGACCTGTGGTGCAGGGAAAGAGGGCAAATAAGTGAGAGGGAAAGAGACAGAGGAATTATGTATGCATGTTTGCCAACACTTCATCAGGATCCCCTACCATCCCAATCTTCAAAGTTATCCGGAAAGTCACTAGACTCTAAGGAACTGTAATCAGCTACACACAAAGCTGTCTTTCATTTGTACTTCCATTGAAACATGCAGGCTGGAAATATTAAACTACAGTAAAAGATTTCCTTCATCGTTTTAGTTATGTGTCATAAAAGTGTGATAATAGTCAGTTCTGGTTTATTGTATGGTAAAAAGGTGTTAGTTAGAGAGGGTGACACAGCATATTCAAACTCAAGATGTCAGTATGCAGCAGCACACATACAGCGGGTAGACCCAATAACAGGAACACATGCACAATCTAATGCAATCAATACAATAGCTGTATGATCAACATTTGTCAAGCCTATTGATTTAGCTCGATACCAAAATCAAAGGCAGTAACTTTTGGTGCTGTTTTATAAGATTGCATAAGGTGTTTTTGTCCATCCCAATATGTATTTATAAGCATATATCTGTCTGTCTCTTTGTAGTAATACAACAGTTGTAGACAAGAAAACAGACAATTATTTATTCATCATTCAAACTCATCATTAGATGAGTCTGGAAAGGTGTGTGTGTGTGTGCGTGTGTGAAAGGGAGACACACACACACACACACACACACACATTCATTAAAATTAATGGTAATAAATGTTGCAGTGTTTATATAGTTTTCACTTATTTGTATTTTTTAACTGCAAGTCTACAATTATTATTATTATTATTATTATTATTATTATCTTATCTCACTTAAATCCCCCTCACAGTTTTGATGTATATTTCCATTCATTTATCTGGTGTGGGAGTGGGATGCCGTCCCAAGGTCACGGGGCATCATGTTTTCAAACTGACAGGTTTTTTGCATCTACACTGTGAGGAAGATGAAAGTAGTGAGAGGATGGGGGAGGTAGAAGAGAGTGAAGAGCCAGGGGAAAGAATATGAAGAAAATGGAGATGGAATGATGGCGAGAGAGAAATGGGTGAAGCCGTATACTGTGTGGCGACACATAGGTGAAGGGAGCAAAGATGAAAGGAGGCATGAAAGCAGATGTGTGTTCCCAAAGCTTTTAGGTTTATCTCATCATTATTTAATTATATGTGCTTGTGTCCATAATGATGATCAGAATAAAAATTTGGGTTTCTCTGACAATATATTTGTGCTAGTTTTGCAGAAGATACAAAGAAAGGACAGAAAGAACTAAGAAAATGGTTCTGAAAAACATAACAAAAACCTTTTTATGTGTCACTATGCAATGGTCAAGAACAGGTTCATGACAGTTACGTGACACTTCCTGTTCATGCAAATAAGGAAGAAGCAAGTCAGCAATCAAGGTTTTCATATAAAACTATTTGTTTAATGACTACATAACAGGAAGTTGGATTAGGTGACAGCTTTTTCCTCTGAAAAAATTGTCCAGTATTTTAAACCCATTCATTTGTATCTAGTTAGGGTTAGGCCTTCTGTGCTCTTTGAACACATCTTGTTTAAGTACACCCTTCTCCATGCTCCTGGACCTCCCATGGCTGCCCTTGCCTCCATTTGCATTCATTTTCATGATTGCTCCATGCCTGTCTCTCTCTCCCTGCCTCGCCCTCCTATTACCTGCCTGTCCACTTGCCTTTGCGTCAGTCTACAGACAGAATTCACTATATTCGCCTCCTTTTCAAAACCACAAGCATGGTTGACGGGAGCTGTAGTTGAAATCGTTCAAGTGTGCTCGTTCACTTTTTTTAGGGGCTTGTCATTTCACGATTCTACCTTTTCCAACGCTGCTGTCGGATGGAAGGGGATTAATGGGCATCACCTCAGTGCTCTTCAGACCAGATTTTTTCTTTGCCTTTGAAAATATTAATATAAATTCTTTTTTATTTTGCTGAATTTATGTATTTTAAAACATATTTCCTGGCTGAGAGCATATCAATGACATTTAACAATCAAGGCAATGAAATGCATTTTCTAAGCTCTACCCAGGTGAGATTCACAGAAATGTTTTTGCTTTTCATCGTCACCAACTTCTAAAACCAACTGACATTTTATAAAGCAGTGATTCTTTGAGGACAACCTTATTTTCATGATTCATTTTTTAATGATGTTACTAAGCCATTACAGGCTTAGACATTGGCCTACAACCTATTTTAGACCTTGGCTATACTCCAGACACTGAATTCTGTTAAAGCACAGTTTGAGTAGTATGGATCCATTCAATACTTGATAAACCTCATAACTGAAGCTGAAATCAATAAAATGGTGATTTCAAATACAGATTTCCCAGAATTCTTCATAACATAGCACAGTTGAGATGGTTGCCTTTGGATCAGTAAAATACAGAGCAATGGACTGAACTAAATATCTCTCCTGTAGAATACAACACTTACATACTCATTATATGAGTTCAGGGAGAAACTATTTCTTTTCTTACAAACAACACATTGTGTTTTCAGTGCAGTAAACAAGACGAAGTCTACAGCCATGCTAGCAGCTCTGTGAGGCTTTTAGGCACTGTGGTGCTTTGATCTACTGTAAATGCTAAGGTGCATGCTAACTTGCTCACAATAACAATGATATGCTGATGTTTACCAGGTATAACTCTTACCATGTTCATCATCTTAGTTTTGCCTGTTAGCATGCCAATATTAATAGGCAATAGGTTAATTAGCACTAAACACAAAGCTGAGGCTGATGGGAATGTCATCAGTTTTGGAGGCATTTGGTCATAAACCAAAGTATAGGACAAAATAGCCAAAAGTACAAAAGTGGTCCTAGAGAACACTCTCATCATGGCCAAAAAAAAAACAAACAAAAAAAAATGATAGGAATGAATAGATACATAGCCAGGAAATTTGAAATGCTTCAATTTGAAAATCAATGTCAATTTAGAGCAGCTTTACTTCTTACCTCTTCTTTCTTCAGTCTCTTTTGAAATATAAAACCAACATCTGTAATCCACAAAAAATGGAAACTTACCTTCAAATTCTCCTGTATGACAGTTGAAATTCAGAATGAATATTTACTGCTGTATGTGCACAACCAGAAACCAGAGAGTGCAGAGTTTTGACCGTGTTTACACCAAGGTCAGACTTTAGTCAGATTTAACTTTCAGCGATATAGCGTTCTGATTTCAGCCACCTTGGAATGTCAGACAGGGCAGACAAAAGTGGTAATTGAAAAGGAAAGCACACAGCAAGTTAATGGCTAATTTACTGTTACGGGACTATTGCAGACA
Organism: Siniperca chuatsi; assembly: GCF_020085105.1. Classification (NCBI taxonomy): domain Eukaryota; kingdom Metazoa; phylum Chordata; class Actinopteri; order Centrarchiformes; family Sinipercidae; genus Siniperca; species Siniperca chuatsi. The sequence continues at coordinate 19,194,386 of NC_058050.1, forward strand.
GCCATACACACTGCATATATGCAAGCCCGCATACACACATGCTTTTATTTACTGTACTTGTTAATGTCCAACACTTGAAAAAATCTGAACTGATCCTCAAACTCTTAGGCTAGCAGCACTTACTGGAGTTTTTAAGCACAAAATGGTTTTTATCCAGATAGAAGAAGTACAGGGACACATACGCATGCCTCTCTGCATTTGTGATGCACAGTATCATGCCACTCTCATGTCAAGGAACTTATCAAGGCTTGGCAGTATTGTGAAGTGCCTATGGTATAAAAAATAAAATCACTGCCATTATAATATTCATGAGCTTTCACATTTCCCCTCCCCCTTTCTGTTCTCCTTTTCTCTCCTTTCCTCATCCCCTTTCCTCTTTAACTGCCCCTCTCCCTCTCTTCTCTCCTGAATGCCAGAGGTGACAGACAGAGAATTTCTTGTCTCATCTCCACAGCTCTTAAATACAGAAAAGGTTAATTCCTTCAGTGTGTACAGACCTCATTTCAACCACCAGGGTTATATCCCTGCCCCCGTCTTTTAAAGACAATGTTTAAATTTTTAAAAACCTACACGTCCTAACCAATTTAACTCCAGCTGATCATTCTACAAAAGCACATGGTGCAATAAAAAATGCATCGCAACCAATCTTGAAGATGTTTTTAATGGTTGGGATGGCGAAACAGAAACAAATGTATCTCATGTTCATAATGAGGAGGAATTTGCGGTCTGAGAAAACTTCAGAGATTTGACCAAATTTAACCAAGATGCCAAGTAATACGCCTGGGTTGTCTTTGTGAATGGTAGGGCTGTCCAAGCACATTTGAACTAACATGTAATTCATTCTAATTTAAACAGAAATGTAGCCTTCGCACTTAGCCCATTCAAACTTAGGCTATCCTAAAATAGGTTGTGGGTGGCTGTGGTGGCGGTGGCTCAGGAGGCAGAGCGGGTCGTCCATTAATCACAAGAGTTGGTGGTTTGATCCCCGGCTCCTCCTGTCCACATGTCGAAGTGTCCTTGAGCAAGAAACAGAACCTCATGTTGCTCCCGATGGGCAGCCCAGCGGCTTGCATCGGTGTGTGAGTGTGGTTAGATTTAGGCACCAAACGAAACTTGGTTAGGGTTAGGGAAACATTGTGCTTTTTGGTTACAATAATTGCTTTGTTGAGGTTAGGGGACCTTTATCATCATGGTTCCAATAATAACCACTTGATTACGAATAGGGAGCGACCTCTGTCATGGTTGTGGGACATGAACAGCATATCCCATGTTGAAGTCCAATGTTTTGTTGACCCATCCATCCACCCAAACCTCCTCCCTATTTAGATTTAGACTTTATTGTCCCAGAGGGAGTTTTGTTTTCACAGCCAGTACAACATAGAAACACACAGATGTAAACACAGCGACATGCAGATAAATATAATACACAGAGTCCCTATAAATGCATTCATATTTTCCAGCACTCATAGTCAGCGAGGCAGTTTATTTAATGCTGCAGTGGCATTCAGGATCAGTTTTTCCAAGCATTTCATGATGACTGAAGTGAGTGCGATCGGACGGTAGTGGTTGGGTTGTAAAGGGCGGGGTTTCTTGGGTACTGGTATGACGGTGGATGTTTTCCAGAGGGTGGGTATTGATTCTGTCCTGTAGGATTCCCAGAAGATAGAGTGGAGGATGGGAGAGAGCTCCATGGCCGCGGACTTTGCGGCTCTGTAACAACGTCACACTACTTTCTCCAGACAAGAGTCAGAATTAGTGCAGTGCTAGAGGGCTTTGGCACTTGAATGCAAACATATGTCGTTTTGGCGTCACTTGCTGAAACAATTGATGCTGTTGTTTTTCTTTAAGGCTGTTGCATTTTACAATGTCAGCAAGCAGATGGACTGTGTATAAGGCAAGGAGTCCTATTGCACTACAGATTGAATGTTCAATTGTTTTTTTTGTTTTTTTCAATTTTACATAAAAACTGACAGCCCTATGTACTATGAATGGATTTCAGAAGCAAAGTTGGAGGTGGGAAATGGGTTCTGCGAGTGCATGATTATTGTAGGCTCGATCCAGAGCAAATTATTCACTGCTCAATACTGACACTGCCTAACTTCACCAAATAATAGTCTGTGGGTCTGTGGTTTGATTTCTTTGGTCAACAGCCAAAAGATGAGATGGAATGAGAAAAGGCTTGTGAATCTGTGAAACATCAGACCATGTAACTGAGTACAAATTTCATGGCAAGATAGATTAGGAACACTGTTTACCTAACTGTTCATCCTGTTGGCGCAGTAATTATATACTATACTATGTAACTGCAATTTCCTGGTTGAGTCTGGCCAAAGATCAAGGCCAAAGAGTAACATGTCATTGGGGGATGACCCCTTTCACCACATTCCTGTAGCTATTCACTGTCAACTATCTAACAAAGGTTAAATGTCACCAAAATGCAAAAAAAGTTTTCATTTTACAGCAGGAGTAACCACCACCATTTTTTAACATGGGAAAATATGATTGCTATTTTATCCGACATGTGAATACACCCTATTGTATATTATACTATAAACTGTATTCAAACTTTCACCATCTCTCACTCACATACTTCTTCACCTGCTCAATGTCCCTCTTTCTATCACACACTCACACATACACAGGGCCTATCTCAGTCTCTTTTGCTCACTCTGTCTCTCCTTATCTCCTGCTTTCTAACAAATAAGACAACAACAAGCAGAAAAGTCTGCTGGACGTACACACACGTGCACGCACATGCCTTCACCCAGCCGCCCCTGCTGCAGCATCTCTGCACCGCAAACAAGCATCTGGTTGTTATCGCTCTTCGCCATGCTTGCTGAGCAAAGTTTAAGCTGATTCGGTGACAACCCAAACCGAGCCACCCCGGCATTTCCTTACAGCGAGGCCCCTAATCTGCCAGACTGGGGGAGAGACAGAGAGTGGTCCGCTCTCTAATTCGACAGAGAAGCGAGGCTTGAAACAGCACAATTAAAAAGATACTGTTGTGTTTACACTCGCTGGCCTGTGTAACTGCTGAATGGAGGACATAAACAGCTTAGCTGCAGCCAGTGTAAGTGGCCAGCGTGGGCCTCCTCCCACTGAATGCGAGAAGAGCTACTGTATTCTGTCACACCGCATTTGACAGGAATTTGAAATCTGCTGCATTATGCAATGCCCACAATAAACCTTGTGTTGTTTGAAAAGCCGGCATTAGACAGCAGAAAACTGGCATCAGAGAAGGAAAATAATTTGATCTTGTCTAATCTGGCTGAGGGGGGAAATATTGTAATCCCTTCTGCTCTGTGATTGCATATGTGCATGTGCCTGCATCTGGCTGTGTGTTTGTGCAAGTTTGTGTATGTGTGCTTATGTAGGATTGTGCACATGCATTTGTTACCATCCAAGAGAGAGGTTTGCATGATTCTGATATTTGGTCCTTTGTGAAATTGTTGATATAGCCTTTTCTGTTGAGGTTCCCATAGGTGCTTCTCACACAGCAGATAATAACAGGAGACTGATTTTGAGCTGGAAATCCATTGTACACACACACGCTCTCTCTCTCTCTCACACACACACACACACAGTTATGCTCAGTCCTCGCGGGTCCATCAAAGCTCAGTTGTAAAAGCTTCTGGTTTTATGAGGAGTGCAGATGTAAATCCTTACATTCTCTGTGATATCTCTTTGGCATCCTGTTGTCTTTATCTTTGATCACCTATCTTCTGGGAAGTGATGACTGCTGAGTGCCAGAAACCGCAAACAACAGACACATTAGCACCCTTGTATTTATACCCGCCCAGAAACAATGGACCTGTGTCAGGGCTATTGTTTCGCCCAGTGACTCTCAGCGAAGGCTTTGAAAATTGAAAAACAAAAACTTTCTGCTTCACACAAGCCTGTTCCATCTTTCACCGCCATTGTTGTTCCTCTTTGATAACAAGCTTGAACAAAGCCCAAAACTAATCTCACATGCTTTCATTTATTTTTGGATTGTTGTTCAACCACACTCTTTGTTGCTTTTTTCATGCCAAAATTTTGTGTTCAGTCCGCTTTGCTGACTGCATTCAGTTTGCTGTTTTGTTAGAAAAAAAGCTACTCTACTAAGTTATGACTGCATAATAGGTAATCATGTATGTTGTGAGAAAGGGGCCTTTTCTCACTTTGTCCTTGTTGCTGGAGGGATCAGGGGAATGATTAGCAGGGCGCACTCACCCAGGGAGAGGAGACAATGAGCTTGTCTTGTGTATGACGATAAACTAAGAGGCTCATTATTATCTGTAGAGTGATAAACCACATGGATGGTTCAGATATAACGCTTATACAGCTGCTGTGTGGTTTGGTCTCATGCTTCAATCTGAGCGCATTCTACTGGATTAAAGCATGAACTTTTGCTGAAATCACTGTAATAGTTTCAGAGGCAATGTATAACTACTTTGTACAGCCAATCATACAAAGCAGCAGTAAATACAGCCTTAACCATACAGCTATAAATTGTTTTTGTCTTTGCTGTTAAGGCGGAAGTCAAAATGATCCTACCCTACAACTTTTTATTTTAATTTTGGTTTTCCTATTAAACTACTTTGTCTAATTGTTTATAGTTATTTAAAATAGTTTCTTTTATTCTGAGCAAATGAAGCAGCATATTGCCGCTTGAAAAAAGGTACACATTAAGAATTCAAATAGTTCGGTGACTCTCAAAATAACCACAAATAAGCGGTATCTGGCTACAGTGCTAATCCTGCTTCTTGAAATACTCCTGCAGATCGGAAGAGTTGTGTGACTTATTTACCTGTCCAGCCTCTCTGTGTACAGCGTTGTCAACAAGATGTTAGCACTCAAAGGGGAAAATAACTGCAAATATAAACATGGTGAGGTACATCTCGAGCTGGAACAAACCTGCTTTTCTGACAGCTTGACAGTCACCTGAGGGTGAAACAGATTCCAAAATCACTGTCCAACCGGCCACACGTTGTCTTGCTTTGTCTAACTTATACACACACACATAAAGAGACACACACACACACACACACACACACACACACACACACACCAGTCCGCAGAGGGGCCAAGCAGGAAAAGAGGCTGTCTCTGGCTGGGCAGCTGTACGGTCAAGCATAAATATCTGGATGTTTCCCCTCCAGCAAACTGCTAGTATCAGTGGTGACAGACAGGCAGTCTGACAGTCAGACTCCCTCTCTTTATCTCTGTCTCTCTCTCTCTCTCTCTCGTACACACACACACACACATATACACACAGACGAACACACACATGCACAAATGCAACAATGATCGACAAAGAGATGGAAAGACAAGAATGACAGACAGACACATATTCTGTACATTGCAGGTAGGCAGAGAGAGGCACAAAAACACATTGATGCAGATTCCCTCTATGCACACACACACACCCAACACACACACACACACACGCCACTTAAATTAAGTCCTTCCTTTTATCTTTTAACACACATATTCTGACAGAAATGTCTGTTCTGGTCCTTAAGACAACTTGCCACTGTTGAATAGATACCAATTTTTTCTTGTAGGTTTTTGCTCACATTTTTGGATGTTGATATAAAGCAGATGTACACTTTTCACAATATCTAATTAAAGTAGCTGTTAAGAAAAAAAGTGATAAATTTGTCATTTTGACCAACTCTGAAACCTATTGTTGGGTCTAAAGTTGAGTCATCAAACTTCATGTTCTCCTCCAAATCTGTAGTTCCCTTTTCAAACCATAGAGGTCACTGTTGCTTTACATGCTACTTAAAACAGATTGACTGGATGTAAACCTCCCTTCATCCTGTATAAAGCATGTTGGTCCTCACTTTTACCATAGAAATGCCTCTTACTTTCTCATTAAATGTCTTTAAAATGTTATTTAACATCACTGTGATGTATGGAGAAGTAGATTTCAGCATGTGGTTTTCAGATTCTAGCTGTTGCACATGAGTGTCTAAATTGTAAGGGAGCATAAGCACTTAAAGCGTAACCTCAAACTAACCCCAAACACTTTGCAGAGCACTTAAGAATCACTTCATGTGGTTAAACTTGCTACAAGGAACATACCTCAAGTTTTTAGCTGGCAGTATAGAAACCTTATTGAATTACTGCATCGGTTTTGAACCACAAAACTCAACAGTTAAGGTCAGTGTTACATGCAAGTGAGTGTGCACTATGTGCCCACAAGCAAAGGTGGAAAAGATCTTTAACAAATTGTTTACATTTTATTTAATAAATGCATAAATGCAAGGTGTTAGCAGTAAAATGTAGATAAAGTATTAATGTTCAAATCAATCAATCAAGAATGGTACTTTAAGAGTGTTAAATCAGTTATGCATTATAGCCATACTTTTTGTTAACTACTTCATATACATCTACTTTTGTCTAGTTAAAACTCTGACAGAGTATAGTATAGTATATGTCCTTTTCTGTAGTGGTAATCTTAGTCTTCAAACTAGGAAAAAGCAAAACTACTACCACAATCATTTTATCTTTATATATGCAGATAAGTGCTAGCAGGCCCTAATAGCAGGCTAACAAAATAAAAATGCTTAGTTCAACATTGTCCTGACTTTTGATGGGTTACTATGAGTGTGTAAAGATATACTCCTTGAATTTGTTTCAGCACCCCTGAAGCCCAAAATGTCCTCCCAGCACACCAGCTTCATGGTTTGAAACTCAGCACACTTCACAATTAAGTTTCAAAACACCAACAGTGAGCTGGGAAGAATTTTTGTTTTTTGTTTTGGATTTGAGCAGTCAGAGCTGTCTGCCTCCATCACAGAGACGATGGAGGCAGATGTTGGTGGCAATTCATATGCTGAATACTGGGTAGGATGACAAATTGGACAAAATCACAAGATGTTGCTGGAATCCCTAAAATTACTTATTGTAATGTTTTATGTAAAATTAGCACCAAAAATGGCAGTATCGACATCTGCAAAAAAATCTTTTGTAATTCTACTAAAAGTGAACCAACTGTTTCTGAAATGTGACATCAGATACAAAGATCTTTGAGCATAGCTCAAAAAGTGACCCTATAGGTAAATGAAAGTCTATGTGATTTGAAGACCAAAACAACTTGAAATGCTATGTCTTGACAGCAGCTCTAGCTTTAGGCTATAATTTTGAGTGTAGCTCACACTCATCTCTGACTCTTCTGTGGAAACTCCTGTCAGTACTACTCACCTGACTGACTACCTCCTGAAAAATAACACGTTTACACTGTCATAAAACACATGTATTTGTTATCATTTGTTTTAGTACTGTCTATTCATTTCAGTTGCAATTTGAAATTTATATGAAGCATTTGAAAAAGGTGATACTGACTTCCTGATGCAGAAAGCGTTTCTTCTCTTGTGCATATAACTATGATGTGATTTTTTTTCTTGAGATTTCATGGTCAACAGCAAAAGATAGAAACAAAAAAGAAACCAGTGTGATCAAGCACAGTCTCTGAAATATATATATATACACACACATACACACCTCCATCTCAGTCTGCTTGCATACAGTATATACTTACACACTGAAGCCACCAGACAGGCAAGTGTGTGAGGCCTCCGTAACCCAAACATGCTGTGTAAAAGTATACAAAGTGTGCAAGTGTCCATGGGATATGCTAAGCAAGTTCAACACACCTTTATACATGCTGACAACCATGCCCACATTTAACACATGAACTGCAAGTGCCAAACGTTCAGGCTCTGCTGGCTTGTGCTGGGGGTTTGTGCCCTCCCCCCAACACACACACATATAACCTCGCACACACAGGGTGTCTCATGGACGAACTCACTGGAGACTTTGTGGCTTGGTGTTTGGCCCATCAACATTCTGTTTCCTCTCTCCAGAAGTCTCATTTCCATCGCCTGACAAACACAAAGGCGGGATCCTCCCTGCCCACTGAATCTGTTAAAATAAATAAATAAATCTCCACTCCACTGTACATAGTTAATTATCTGTTTCACTGAGTGGCAGACTGTCTCCACCTTACTTTCTGCTTGCATGTTTCCACACACACACACACACACACACAGAAAGAGAAACAGAGCGATAGAGAGGGAGGGAGAAAGAGAGAGATGGCAGACTGCCACAGTGACTTTCATTGTTTAGTAAAAATAACGAATCGGAGGATTATGAAAGACTGTAATTAGGTGTTTCCGAATGATTGTGCAAAAGAGTGAGTGACTGCATGGCGCACTCCTGACTTACCTTGTTAAAAGTCCTTAAGGTGAGTTGGCATGTCATTCAGACCGTAATGCCTTACACCTAGCGGGGGAGTTTTAAGTCATTTTGGCATGTAATTATCAAAGGAACACTTTGTGATAGATGGAAGAGTCAAGGACGGAAAGATCAAGGGAGCAGGAGGAAAAGAGGGAGTGAGACACCCAGTCTGAACCTCATCATAATTAGAGGATTTCTCTGACTTTGATCCAACGGATAAGAGTTTTCTCATGAATCCTTTTTTAAAGTGGATATATTAGACCTATACCTGAGACACATGCGTGCACCTGTCAAACAAGCTACCATATTCTAATTAGCTGTCAAAGGGAAAACTTATTAAATGCTAACCTTTGGTGATAACAAAGTGCTGAAGTCAAAGTGTGTGAAAGAAAAAGCACAAATAAAGCTTTGTTTATGACAATAGGTATTTTTGGTGCTGGCATTAAATTCAGCAGGTCTTAAAACAAGAATGTTGTAGGACTTATTGAAATTGAATGTTTGTATATTTGGGATCATGACCCATGACTTCCATAAACACTGTTTCATTTACCTTAATAGGTCTTTTAATAATCTCCACGCTAAGAACAGCAGACTTGCAGGAGCCATTAAAAAGTAAGGGAGATTTTCAGACGGATGAAGCGCATGAGAAAATGTTCCAACTTGCTAAAAAGTAGTTTGTAACACATGGAATATGGGTCCTACAGTAGGCCTACATTCTTTTTACTTTGTATGGAATATAAGCACATCACACTATTGATAATCTAGAAAGTATTCAGGCCCAGCCAGAATGTAGCACATCGAAATTCATCATCAAGTATACGGTCCTAGAGGCTTGGTGACATAGGGACTCCTCGCAGGGCTAGTTGGTAAACTACTGTTACTGGTGAGCTAAACACTAACACGCTAGCCAGCCGGGAACATGCTAGCATTGGTCACAATAGCTCTTTTTCTTTCTATTTTCCCTGTACTTTGCCATTTACTCCCACCTGGAATTTTGTTTTGAGGATTGTACATCATTTCATTCAATAAAGAGTTTTTTAGGTGGCGAAAAAGCTCTATGGGCAAACAAGATTGCTGTCAATTAGCGAGCTTGTTAGCTTTGCTGCTAATGGGACAAGTCCACATCGTTTGTACCATTGACTGCTGTCTCCTAAGTAAAAAACTTTTTGAAGATAGAACACACTTTCACACTAGTCCTATTTGGAAAGTTTCCCTGAGATACTATTAATCCAAGGAGAAGAGAGTCCTCATCCTTGAAGACTTTTCTCTAGTAAAAGTGAAACATGAAATAACACCATTAAAACAGAATGTAAATCTCACATTTGTGTAGCTTGTCTATCAGTCCCATACTCACACACTCCCCTGTCAGGCTCTTGAAAGAGGTCAAAATTATTTTCTCTGGCAATTAGCATTTTTCAGACTGTCGTTTTGTCTTTTTGAGCTCCTCATCATGTGTGACAGCAGTAATTCGTGGTTGCTTGACAGAAGATTCATTCCATTGTCTGTTTCTGAAGTAAAGATTTGCTGGGAGATGCTTTGGACTTGTTTTCACTCGTCATTAACTTCTTTCCTCCATGGCCTTCAACTCCTGTAGGATAAGCTCAGCTAATTAAACACTTGTAGTAAAAGACGCGTTATAAACACAGTTGAAGACACTCGCTAGCCTAGCAACAGTAAGGCTACAAACAACCCATAATGCTACACTCTCTGTTAGTTAACTGGTGTTACACCGGTGCTCTCTCCATCTACTGATTGAGGCGATTCCATGGGAATTTACTTATTTTGCAGCAAAATGTTACAGTTTTAAAAGTTGGTGTGACCAGGCCTTTAAAAAGTACAACATTCCTTGTAAAACCTAAAAAAACTTCCTCAGGTTTTGATATTGTTTTACTAGAGAACATATTTGGAAAATGTTGATTCCCTAGTTTAAAATATTGAAGACTATTCTACAGAATCAACTTTTACATTTCTATGCCATAATATGCCCATTTCCTCTCATGGTTCAGAGGTATCATTGAACCGCTGCCATGCAGAGGAAAGGGCATAACGATTCAACTCAGAGATGCTAGCCAAATCTGTTCTGTACATATGCATGGCATTCCTGTTTAGAGGTTGTGTAAACATAGGAGGTTAGTTCAAACACAGAGACCTGTACAACCTTTTACTCTCTAATCTGCAACATTTTCACTACATGGGCAAGGGGGAGGGGAGCATGAAAAATTCACAGAGTACAGTTACAAAATATCAAATTACTGCATGTGAGGAACTGTTTTAGTGTCTTACAGTGTTGATGTATGTCATTAAAGGCCCATAATAAAAAAAATAAAGCCTCCCTGATGAATCTATTGTCACCAAAATAAATTATGTCTATATTGCTGTGTCAAAATGATTTCCTTTCCTGTCTGTTTCATCTTCAAACTGATCTCAATATAAATCCTCAATTCTGTTCAAAGAAAATAGCCATTTATTGTCAGGATTTACTTAAAATTACATACAACAAAGACATTTCTGGGAACATTTAACAATGCAGGAGAATTGCCAGGCCACATAGAAAACACAATACATTACACACTCTGAGAGAGACGTGCCAAGGGACAAACATTTTCTACTTTATCCAAGTCATATTTATTTTATTAGGTGTATTCTCCATAGGCTTCACGGTGGCAGGATATCCATACGCTCAGACACTCACTCACATACACACACACGACAGGACCCCAGATGTCCACTGGTGCATGTGGTGATTCTATTTTTTTTTCCTCTTGGAGTTTTTATGTTTTTCTTTCATCCAGGGGGGATAACAAACACCAGCAGGCAGACATAATTAGTATTGGAGAAGACACAAAGAGTAGCTCCTAATGACTACAAACATCTATGTGGTTGACTTTTGTGTATGTAATTGAAAGGGGGTAAAAATCAATAGCATTCAATGAAAACTAATTGCAAGAAGTGAGAGTGGGGAGCTGTTAGGCGTCTATTAGAGGAGGCAACAGCAAACCACTATGAAGATTCTTCAGTCAGTTAGAAAAGCGCTCTGAGCGCAAATTTGTGTGAAACTGTGCGTGAAAAATGGCTGAATAAAATACCCATAATTCTTCTATTATTTAGTAACTTTCAGGCAACATGGAGTGATGGGAAGAAAAGGGAAAACAAGAGAGAAGGGAGAGGCATTGTCTCTGAATTTTTGCTGTTGGTGGTGTTGCCGAGTGTTTGATGGAAGAAGAGGTTTTAACTTTTCAAATTCTTTTTTGTGGAATTGAACGCTTCATTGCATGTGTGTTTTGCCAAAAATTCCTACATGCCTTGAGATGTTAGTGACCCGTTACTTATGTAACATACTGTAGATTGAGCTACATTTCAAATAATATGGCCTATACGTTTTCAGAACATACAGAAAAAAATAAAATAAATAAAAATAAATTAAACCCCAAACTTATTTTTGCTGTTGATTTAGTCTTTTAGTCCAATCACTTACAGATATCAAATCTTATTGATATATATCATATACATATGTATTTTTTGTTTTGTTTGTTTGTTTTTTGATCATAGAGTAGATCAGTGTCAATACATATTCCACTCTTAAATTATTTTAAGGGAAGACGTACAGTGAGGTGAATGTGGCAGATGGGAAAGTAAGTTAAAAGGGAACAAATATATACATCATACATGCCAACTAAATGCAGTGAGATATTGTTAAAAAAATTAACATTTCTTTGTTTTTGGCATTGATCTTTTTTTCTACTTCACCTTGTAATCATCCATTCATCCTTTCTATATATCGAACATATCTGACACTGAGCATGGTCATATGGTTTGAAATTTGAAATACCCCACCAGTCATTGTGTTTGAAAGCAGTTCTGACCTACAAACCTATAAATCCTGCAAAATATCACACATTTACTGAAGTGATTATTCCTATGCAGACTGAATAAACAGGATATCGATGGCGTCAAAGTCAAACACCCGGACCATCGGGAGGATAGATACTGGCTACAGACATCTGCCAAGTTCACAGGGGTGCATGTTTACACTGTGAGTTGAAGCCTGGAGTAACAAAGGGCAAGCACTGAGAAGCAAATGAACACATTTCTATCATGGAAAGGGATCCTAACAAGCCTTTAATTCATGCCATATAGTGTGTTTACAGTATATACCAGTATGTAGTATACATTCTACAACTCTTATCAAGTAGTAAATTACAGCCCACATAAAACTTTACATTTTTACACATTTTCAGAGACACCGTATTGTCAGCACTTTCTGAGGTCCTGGCTCTGCTGCACTTTAAACATCACCTGTGGTCCTGTACACACACATGGATACACACACACACACACACACACACTTACAATTACACAGAGATTATGGAGAGGCCACTGCACTACAACCGCTGCCAGTCCACACTCACATACACACATGCACACACAAAATGTCAGTTGGCTGTGGTCATTGGCAGTGGCCTTGCCATAATCTCTCTCTAATTATATACACAGCCAGGCTTACTGTTTCAATGCAGAGACCTGAGAAAATACAACCTACTAATCTTATTTGCACACAGCGGCAATAACCTGCTGGGTGAGGGGAGAGGAGAGGAGAGGAGAGGAGAGGAGAGGAGAAGAGAGGAGGAAGAAATTACAGAAGAGGAGAGTAGAAGGATTGAGCTTACAAACAGTACTGAGTTTTATGTCATTATTATTTGTCATGTGACCCTATTCTATTTTTTTATGTTTTCATTATATTGCTCATACCAGAATAACATTTTGTTTATAATACGGAGTTTAAATTCTTAAAGGTCCAGTGTGTAACTTTTAGGAGGACCTATTGGCAGAAATAAAATATATTTTTAAGTTTGTTTTCATTAGTGTATCATCACCTGAAAATAAGAATTGTTGTGTTTTCATTAACTTAGAATAAGCTGTTTTTATCTACATAGGGAGTAGGTCCTCTTGCATGGAGGTTGCCATGTTGCACTGCCATGTTTCTACAGTACCCCAGAAGGACAAACCAAACACTGGCTCTAGACTGGGCCGATTCTTAAATCTAGTAAGGATGTGAAAAACTGATTTGAATTTAATAAATTACAAAATTAATTTGTTATTATGACATGGCAGTATGTTGTTTCCCTTCAAATACCAGAATACCTGTAAGTACGTCCTCTCCAGCCTTAGCTATGAGCGTGTCAATGACAATATTTCCATTTTGACCCTCCTCTCTCCAACTGTGTATATACTCTATAAGGTGACTGAGTCTTTGTTTCCACTTGGATGCCCTGTGATAGAATATATTCCTTTGCCAAAGGAGGTGCGATGCAGACAGGGTGTCTCACACAGACACACACACAGGCCTACACAGCAACACACACTATGTAAATAATGCATGTGTCTTAAAGGGTTTCACCCCACCACAGCTGGCCCACTTCAATTAGAACGCTTTGCACTCATCTTTTCCTTCCTCTCTTGTGTGCCATTTCTCTCCTTATGTGTGTTTTTCTATCATTTACTACAGTAAAACAGATTTTCTTTATATGAGCTATCCATTATACAGTTTCCAGATTAACTTGTTTTTTTACAGTAATATGCCACATTGAGATGCATGCATCTAATGACTTCTGTCATGCAACCTTCCTCTCTTCCTCACAAGTAGCATGTGACAAGCTAAGTAAACTTAATAAATGTAATAAATATACATACACATATATATGCATATATACATATACATACACACACATACGTATATACACATATACATATATACACATACATATATATACATACACACATATGTATATATACGTATATTTATATATATATATATATATATATATATATATATATATATATATACACGTATATTTATATTTATATCATTATATTATTAGTATTATTATTGTCTACATATATAGACACTGATTGTGCCCCATTGTGTCTTGGACTTTCTGCTTCATTCTTACACAATTATATTATTTTGTTTTCCTACAGCTGCTGTAATTAAAGGGTGTTAACTTGTGCAGAGAATTCACTGAAACGCTTGTTTGATCTACTGTGCAACATGTTAAACTGTGCCACAATGTCCCAATGTGCTGTGATGCTTAATTTCATTTCCAGCTGATCCAAGGTTCCAAGGTGAGGTGGAATTTAAATATCAAGGCCACCATATTCTCCCAAATCTCACTAGCTTAAAACTTGCATAATGTTTAAGCTTGTTTGACTCTTGCTCCTCAACCATACCACTCTCTCTCTGACTGCCCCCCACCCCCACCACTACCCCCGTCTTTACTTCCACTCACCATAAGTGGAGGCCCTGGCCTGGTCTAGTCTCCTCCAAACACATCTAATTACCCCAATGCCAAGCATTTTCCATCCATCACATTATCTTTCAGAGACGAGGTATTAGCGCTCCCCGTCCCGTCAGCCAATTACCTGCTGCCTTCTGCTTGAGTCACCTGCATTGCAAATGTGACCTTTACTTAGAGGGCTGATTGCATGTTTCCTAGAGTGTGTGAGAGAACACAGGGTTTTGAAGTGTGTGTATGTGTGTGGGAGAGAGCATGAGATCTCCAAAAGGATGTGTTAAGAGAATGAAAATGTGCAAGTGCATGTATGCGTGTGTGTGTGTGTGTGCATGCAAGAGTTCATACATATTATTGAAGAGCCTGCATATGCTGCAGATGTTTATCTTTAGGTGTGTTATATTTGTGCATCTATGAAATGCAGACCTACTGTGTGTGTGTGTGTGTGTGTGTGTGTGAAATGCCTGAAGGCCCCGTGTGTGCATGCGCGTGTGTACGTATGTGTGTGTGTGTGACTGGGCTGGGGCAGTGAGCAAACCCTCTCAGACACCCTTCTGACCCCCCTCAGCCCCCTCATGTGATGGGCTGTCGTGAATGTTAATGTTCTGTGATGGCTGTGGAGCAAATAAGTGTTTCTGACACAGTACAGGCTCCTATTACAGGAGCAGGCCAAATGGGCTCGCTAGTGCCTTAATGAGCAGGCAGGTCAGTCAGCCGCAGCCACTGTACCAGTCCCACACACTGCTTATGCAGGGACGAACCTCAACACCCCTCGACCAGACCCAGGGAATAACTGACTTCCGCTGCCTTCTCCTTACTTAAGTTTTACTGATATACCTCTATGGAATTTCCTGCAGATTAATTTGAAAACAAGGCATTCCCCTCTTTACTCCTGGAAAAGTTTACCTCTTCGAGCAAGCGAAATTTCCAAAGGCTGCCCCTGCAGAGCTGAGGAAAATTAAGTGTGGTTCTGTCTTTTTTGTGGTAATGAATTTACAGAATGACTGTTGACTGACGGTTGTTTTTCTGGTATAACATCATTTAAACAAATCAAATCAATGTTATGACTTTTTGACTTTTATTTATCAAGTACCTCTCATATATATATAATTATGCCCAAATATAGTTTTATTCACTGAAATAAATTACATGTGTGCTGATGGAACTATTCTAAAGAAGGCATAATGTAATCACTAACTTAATTTCCAGTAAGCAAGTTCTTTTAGGAAGCTATTTCCAGAATGGCGTTTTCCTGTGAAAGAAAGTTGAACATTAGTGTCAGTTAGCACTTAACTACCACTATTTGTTGTACACTATGCAACAGAGTCACAAATGTCCATTTAGATTTATTTTTTTTGGTACCAAGATGACCAACAACATACAGAAAGTCTTTACAGAAGAAAGCCTTAAATATGTGTTGGTCACAGATTGCATTAATCATATGGAACTAAGAAGACAATGAATTGTTTCATTGAAATCCATGCATTTTGGTGGTGAGGTAATTTTTTGAGTGAGTAAATGTCACCTGTCAAATAGGGTACAAAAACAGAGATTGGGAACGTCTACAAAATATTCCACTGAATGGCAAACAAAGAGGCTTGTCGTAAAATCGTAAAGTCCCAGTTAGCCTGACAGCCTGTGGACACTGTAAACTCAGTCACAACCAGTCCAGTGCAGCTACAAGCCTGTGAACAAAGAAGCTGTCTCTCCCGTCTCCCTCTGGATTGTCAAGAGAAAGTACAGCTTGTAGGTTGAGTCAGATGGTTATTTCTGAAAAAGGTGAGAAGCACATCGCTTGGCTGACTCATCATAATTTAGAGAAAGAATGAATCCCCCTTCTTCCACCTGAGGAGAGGAGAGATAGAAAGCTGAGAGTAAGGAGAGAGAAGGTTAACGATAGAGAATCCAGGAAGCGGACATTAGGCTTGATTGAGACGCACGGCAGACAGAGAATCACCTAGCACGTCAGAGCACATCCTCACAGTTGGCCAGGCTGTCTCTCAAAACTCTCCAAATAGTCTAAAGTCGACCTGTTGGAGTTACTGAGTCGTCACACTACATGTTGTAGCCCAGGAGCAATGGGCCCACAAAGGTGTCTCTTTTCCTCTCTCTGCGGGACTTGTTAGAGGTGCTATTTTGGAACCTCTCTGCCTTCATTCTCGCTGCTGCAAAAAAAACCCTTAAGGTGTACCACATACTTTATCAAATTCTGGTTTCTTTTTGGATTGTTGGATTTGAACTATAAAATTGTAAATGTTTTCATAGCAACTAGTGCAAGAGCAATAACTAGTTTTCATGCATGACCACAAAGCTACACTTGTGTTCATGCTCATGGCACCTGATAAGATTCAATTTTGAATCAAATTCCTGGTTATCTAATATGGAAAATGATGTTGCGCATGTGCTTTGTAAATGCAACTCCACAGCAAAACTAATGTTTATGCATATCTGCTGGTGATGTGGATATTTCATGTCCACAAAGACATGCAGCAAAGGCTGGAGCCACTAAAGGATGTATGGGAGATGCTTACTGCAAAGGAAATTTTTACAACATCCTCATCTTGCAGTTGGGGTAGTAAATATAGTTTATATAAACTTGGCTGTACCTAAGCCATATGTTAGAATGAGAAAGAAGTTTGGTTTCTGAAATACTCTGAAAAATAACTTTCATAGGACTGTTAACATACTTCGCTGAAAACAATGATTTCTGCATTACACTGAGTCAGACGACACCAATACACCATTTTCAGATAATGGAAGTGCCAATGCAGAAACTTTTCCTTATAATGAGACTCAAAAGGTCACAACTGCACTCAAAGGGAAAAACCTTCACATGCAAACAAGACAGATAAAAGACCACAGATAATTTACTGAAAAACTAATTGGCAAACAATCCAACACCCCATTGTTAGACATTAAAGCACAAAAAGAATTACAGGAAGAAAAGCAATTTTTTTCAGTTGCCCCGAGGAAAACATCATGACTGTTGGTCTGCAACCCAATCACCAAACAACAACGTTGATATTGGATGATTTGGCAAAACCCTCAGTTACATTCAATGTCAAAGTTTTTTTTTTTTTGTGTACAAATAATGCCAACATTTTTCCAAATTCCTGCTTTCTGCAATATCTGCACTATGATATGGTTAAGGCTGGGGAAAGATTGTGGTTATAACACATAAACTATGGTTAAGGTTAGGCAATTAAAACACTTGGTTAAGGTTGGAGAAAGATCATGGTTAGGGTTGATAAAAAGGTGAACACTGACTGTAGGACAAGAACTCTAGTTTCCTGCATGAAAGTTGGTGTCACAACTTCATCCTGTTCCTAGTATTCATTCATTGACTCATGTCTGCTGTTTTCTTCCCTGCCATCTACTAACTTTCATGTCGCAGTAACCCCTTTCCCGCCATTCCCATCACGTGACCTTCCCCACCCACCTGCTCACCTGTTCCCCATTTCCCTCATTAGTTTTGCAGTATATATACCAACCCTTTTCCACCTACACTTTGCCAGATTGTCTAGTTTGCATCCACCCTAGCTTTCCAGCTGTTGTTTTGCCTGCCTGACCTACTGCCTAACCCTCGAATTGATGATTCTCTGCCTAAACCCTTTGGATTGGATAAGTTTTGACTGCCTTCCTGGTTTTAAACCTTGCCTGCCTTTTGACTCAGTAAACGTGAACTTTTATCTTAATCTGACTGCCTTTGTGTTGTGCTTTTGGGTTCAAGTGTGCTGTTTCTCTGAGCCATTACAGTTGGAATCACTACACGGGCAACCTCCACTCCATTACACCTTGGCAATGGACATAACTCATGAGGTGCAGAATCATCCAATATGAATTTAATTCCTAGGATACTGGGCTGGACTATTGACATGTGTTCATTCTTAATCCAACAATTAAAAAGTACAGTGCCAAGGTGCACATACCCATACTATAGCCAATGATCAAGAAGAGTTTAGGCTACAGTTGTGTATTTTACTAGAACAGTCATGCTAAAACAACCGTTGGCTGAATTTAATTTCAACTTGCATAAGAG
The DNA here is from genome assembly GCF_020085105.1 of Siniperca chuatsi. Lineage (NCBI taxonomy): Eukaryota > Metazoa > Chordata > Actinopteri > Centrarchiformes > Sinipercidae > Siniperca > Siniperca chuatsi. The sequence continues at coordinate 19,212,941 of NC_058050.1, forward strand.
CAAACGGTTAAGACAAACACCAACAATAATGAACAGCAACCATGCAGCTGGACATGCTTGTTATGGCTGATGGGAAATAGCAACAGTCTGCAGCATCATGCATTTCCTAACTATTAAACAGGCCTTATATTGTAGCATTACTATGTTTGACTTGGTGGGTTTGTATAGTTAAGTTTTGGTTTTAGTTCTAGCAGTTCTAGTTCTACATTTTCCCAATTACATTTTGTAAAGAAAAAATATGTGTACCGCATGTAACTCTGAGCAATGTAGTCAGGGTGGATGATGCGCGTACAAGGCTTATGTTTAACAAATGCACTTTGGTCAAGGTTAGGGAAAGATTGTGGTTTTGGTTAGATGTTGAAGTAAAAATGTTGTGGCATGTGCTTGATTTCATTTTGTAACTTTTTCAATAACAAATCAAGACCATGACCCTAACCTTTTCCCTAACCTTAAAGCAGCTATACTTGATGTTTATGAAATGGCAGTGTGAAAACAATATGACGATGTGAAAGGAGTCGCTTGTAGTGATGAACCTACAGCTAATTATCACCTGAATCTGCAGCTCCCCTCGGCTTTACAGAGCTTTATAGGGAGTTTCAGCTCATTGCTTAGCTGTCTGGTCTGCAATTGTACTGTTCTGATTCACTCTTACCGCTCTCATAGTGTTGTTTTTGGCTGCAGTAGGCAGCTATTTTCAACCAAAAAGCTCTAAAAAACGCACTGTACACTACCTGCTCAGCACTGAACAGCAGACAGACACAGTTGGTGATTAGCTTGCGAACATATTGGAGCATTTAGCAGCTAAAGAGACAGATATTTCCCTCAGGATTTCGTGGAGACCAAAAACAGAGGTATAAGGAAAGTGAACATTGGACTTACATTCATCAGGTGGCCACAGACATGACTCCAAATGAATGCTAATGTTGCTCTGTAACTGCTGGATGTGTAAATCAGAAACTATTTGCTAACAAGCTCGCAATATCAATTTAAAAGGTGATGATTGTCAATGTTGTGCTCACAACTTGCGGCCAAAAAATCAGTTACTGCAGGTTTAACTGAGTGCTATGAGTAACCTAAACCTAACTTCTTTATCATGCTTTTGTTGCTATGAGCGGATATTGTGGGAGAACAAATGAAGAGTTGTCAGTGAACAATAACAACAAGTGTTTCTAGGAGACAGGGTTGCAGAGAGTACTGTGAGGCCAGTGTGCAAATTGTATCAGTAAAGAAAAGATGAGCAAATTGTGTAATAATGAGTTGCTAATGCTATTGCTACAAGTTGCACATTGATATTTATTCAGTTCCTGCTGCGTGGGTGCACAGTGATGAATATACTGTAAAGGAAACATCAGGTTGATAATAAGCTGTTCTATAGATTGTCTAATTTTTGCATGTTTAAAGTTTGGGTTCAAGTATAAATGTCTGTCTCTTATGGAGGTCTGAACAACAACAGCCCAGGACAATGGAGAAAAGACTGCATCAGATTTTAAAGGAGATTTAATGAACAAAAAAGTATCCAATACTTTCCACAGTTAAACACCCACCCAGCAAAAACTTTTATATCCCGAGAAACCTGAGGGCCTCATTTGTATGTTTTGTTGGACCTCCTGAACACAATGGGAAATGGAAGCAAAGGTCAGTGTTAAGGCTCCCCTGGCTTTTGTTCTTTAAAACAACAATATTGTATTGATCTGTCCTGAATGATAAACACAAATGTGTTGGTAAAACACAGTCTCTTTTGACCTTTAGCAATTACTTCTACATGGCTTTAGCAGTACTGTAGAAATAACAATGTCCAACTAATTTTCTTCTTTTCTTTTTCCCCCCTTTTTGTGTGTAACTATACCTTCAGCTTACTCAAGTACGGCTGGCTTACATAACCATCGATGTTTGTTAAATTTCACAGATGCTGCTCTTCACAATGTAATCACAGTAAACACATTATGACTACAAGATGCTGTGCGCATTGCTGTAGTAGACTTAGATTTTATCCACAAGTAACTCTTCGGGGAACAAGATTTGAGTCAGCATTACTGCTTTAACCATATGGGAACAATCAATCAAATCCCCTAATGAGACAGTGCACATAACCAAGCATCTATTGAATATTGGGTCCTCAGTTTTGAGAATGAGTGTGCTACTACTGTAATGTTAGATATCTCATGAAGTTGGGAAATACTGGGATTATACCAGGCCATAAATAAAAATCACAATTCAGCCTCATAATAAACAGATAGCAAAGAACCTGCTTAATGAATCTCAGTTATCTGGTGGTGCGCTTAACTGAGTCCACATTGTCTGACAGAGTTGAAGTGTGTTCTGATGACCCATAATTAGACCCTCTTGACCTTTCCTCTGACCTTAAGAGGGTGTGAGGTTACAATCCTGGACTTTTTTGGGGGACTACAACCATTTGTAATGCATAGTAAGGTAACCAAGTAAGCCAAAGTCTACAAATTCTGCTACTTGAGAAGAGACCATAGAACCCTTTAAACAAAGAAGAAAAAAAGCTGTTCGGGAAATTTTATTGTGTTTTTTTTCCATGGAATTAGAAGTACATAATATGAAAAATAGTACTTTATATAGGTAGCATTTTTCTATCTATAACATGCACCCTCAAAGTTCAGTCAGTCAGACTGAGACGGCTGAGATGGTGAAAAGCGATGCCCCTCAGACGAAAATCTCTTGACCTGTGGAACCACTCCAGGGAGGCGATGATAGAGGCCTGATAGAGGCTGGTCACTGGGGGCTAAAGGCACATCCTGGACATGTCCTTTTGGCAGCAGGGCTCTGAACACAGCCACAAATACACACACATGATCACACATACACATATAGGCCATATCTCCAAGCAGTGGAGGAAGAATAAGAGGAGGCACTTCAGATTTTAAAGTAGAGGGGTAAATATTCTACACCTCATCCTGACAGCTGTGGAGGCCGTCCTGGTGGCTGGTGAATGATGATGAGACAGATGCAACTCTCACTCATCAAAAACATAGAACTCACTGGAGCCACAAAATCCACTGTGTGTAAAGTGCTCTACTTTGGTCTTTACTCAACTCTATAAACTCCTCTACTTATCTGCTTGGTGTATTATTCTGTATTACATCAATATATTCATTTGCTAAGATCAGCCATGCCATGCATTCACATCAACTGACATTTAGATGTAATGTAATCCTCAGAAAAAAAAAGAAGTTTGAAATGATATGATTACACACCTACAGGCTGTTTTGTTTATTGTAGCTGTGAATTTATATTTTCTAATACTAATGCACTTAATTTTAATTGGAATAAAAGGCCATTCCATTGATTCTTGAAAGGGGGTTCAGGCCATAACAGCATAGTGCCTTCTGCTTCTCTCTGTGTATGTGTGTGTGTGTATGTGTGGTCTCTCTACACAGCTCTTTGTGTGAGGTCATGCTTCATATTTTCATTTAAGCTTTGATCACATTACTGCTATTCTCACCATATTAATGTTAGTCAACGAATAGATTAAATATTCAATTAAGCCTGATGCGTGTGTGTGTGTGTGCGGCAAGCATTTAAACGTGATTCTATGCGTGCGTGTGTGTGTGTATGATGATGTGTAATGATGTGTAAATATATTTATGGCTCAGGGTCACAGTGGTATTAACCTGACCCAGACTCTCTCTCTCTGGGGAAGCTGCTGACTGTTCTGTGTTTCAGTCAGCTTTTGAGGGCCTTTGACCACTATAAACAGAGCATGCGTGTTTGACAGGATGCTTGTTTGAAAAAGGGAAGGAAGGAAGACGTACCAAAAGAGTTCCATAACTTTTAGGATATCATTTGAACCAATGTGACCACAAAAAAAAAAAAGAAAGCTCATGTCAAGACAATCATGTTGCACATGACTGGTGGACATTTTTTTCAGAAAGTGAAATAAAGCTGTGTATGAATCCCTTGACCCAGCTACCTCACAGGAGGGACTACATACTGTGTTCACTTATGTGCTGCTTTTACCAAGTGGGGAAGGTATTCAGTTAAATGTCCCATCAGTCAGACATATGCCAAAGGCCTACATCTTATTCAAGTTTTAAACCTCTAATTGGTAACGTTTAAAAGGCGTTTAAGAGTGCCCTTTCTTCTCCCTTTTCTCATTTCCCATTTAATGTGTTGTGTCAAAGTCTATTACCTCAGTTGGACGTTTCTGTCCCTTAAGTTGAAAAAAAGGAGAAAGGGAGGGGGGTGAGAGAGACAAGAAAAGAGTGAGAAAGAGAGAGGTGGGGGGTGGGTAAAAAAAAGAGAAGCCATCAGCTGAGGTTTGCCAGGTCGATAAAGCTTTTAGATTTGGAGATGTTTTCAGGGGGAGCCCATTTCCTGCGGCTAAGAGTTGTTAATGGAGCTTAAGGAATTATCTTATGACTCTCGGGTTGAGAGCAGTTTATTTCAGCCCGGACCCTGCTCCTGTGTCGTGGTGGCTGAATATGCTGCTGTCAAACCCGCTTAATGAAAAGTAACGCGTCGCTGATTACAGTTTTATTTGGTCTCTATGTAAAAAGCTCCTGTTAATTTAGCATCTCGCTTCCTCTGTGTGTTCGTATTTGCCACGGCTGAATGATTTAGTTATAGCTGGCTTCTCTCTCTCTCTCTGCGTCTACACACCACGTCTCTCTCCCTGGGCCTGTCCCTTCTCTCTCTCCTCTCTGTCTTACTTCATGTCTCTTTCTCTCAGATAAAAAGCCACTTGGTTCGGAGGTCTAATAAAATCTGTCTTCATGCGAAATTAATTAAACGTCGTGGCTATATTGTCTTATCTGTGGAGACTTAAACTCTGGCCTATTTTTTCTATCAGCAGCTATGAAAAATTAAATACACAATTTTGCATGTAGGCTAATAAACATGCCTACATGAATGGAAATGTGAATAAAATACCCGTATAAAAATGAGTACCTATTAACCCTGCATGCACCTGTCAGATATCTATTCTCTGATCATATTTATGTCTTTCCTCCTGTTTATTTTGCGCTCGTGTCAACTTTGCTTTAGAAATGCTGCAGGCAAGGTTTTCCGAGCTAAGAAAGCGAATAAAAACAAACATCCTGACTCCGATTTATAGAAAATCCCTTTTGTCCACCATAGCACTTTCTTCCAAGAGGGGGGAGATGTGCTTTTCCCCCCATTAAAATTCATCACTGAAGCCCCCTCCCTCCCTCCCTTTCCCCCTCTCACAGGACAGACAGAGTCCCCCGAGAGCTCCACTTTCGCCATTACTGTCAAGTACCCTTGACTCCTTTCTTTTTGCCCTTTTATCTACAACAACTAATTCGAGTTCCTTTGCCCTTTTCACTTTTAGACGACGTGAGTGCCTCTCTCGTAAAGCCCCTTCACTTTTCAGAAGAGGAATCAGCATCCAGGCTGTTTTCTGTAGGGGCCCCGTCTCTAGGAAATTGAGGGGTTAGTGTCAAAACGAAAACTCTTCACTTCAAATTATTTCGCAGGGCCAACGTTTTGAACCCATTAATGGACGTAGAGCGAATAACTTACCCTTTTGACAGCTGCATCATGGACGATGTTGAGATGTTTCGATAATATTATCAGAGAGCAGAGAGGAGAAATCAATAGCCTGACATGAAATATGACTGCGAACATCCCAATTACAGCCTGTTTAGAGGGAATTAATGAGGCAGATCTTAGATACTGATATTGCTCTGTCTTGAGGGTTGAGCTGCCTCATTTTCTCGCTGTCACTAAATGAGAGTGGATGTTTTCTGAAAAATAACACATGGTGGGAGATGTTAGATGGCGCCTGTTTAAATGGGTTAAGAATGCATTGAAATGAAGAAGACAAAAAACACCCTGCTTTATTTAACAGTAGATTACGTTTAAAAAGGTCTTCTCTGCTCAGCCGTGTAGTACGCCTCATGTGTCCTAGTTGTAAAGGACTGGACGAAGTTTTACAGGGAAGAATCAGGGAAGAATAGCCCAGGACGCATTTCAGCGTATTCCAGCACCATGGACAGCAACTCTTCCTATTAACCCAACACCACAAGTGCTCTTCAGAAACCGACTGCTTTTATTTTCAGTGAACAAAGTTGAGACGCTCTCATCCACTTCCAAAGAGAGCTGTGCATTTGTGAGACTTTTTTTTTCTTTTAATAGTGATACTCAACTGCTGAGACCTAAATAATATTCAATTACATTTGCATGCGCATAGTAAAGAAAACATTAAAAAGAAAAAAAAAACAATGCAAACCTTAGGCCTATTTTTTTCCCCCCAAGATGTAAACTTTTAGTTATACATTTCGATAAGTTTTGTGCGTGCGTTAAATCAAATAAGCCAAACCGATTCGGATATGTCACTTGTGTAACGCCAATGAAACAGTATATAGCTACCATTGCTTTTAAAAACGAATAAAACATAATAAGGGAATCATGGAGACGAAATAGGCTTTTCCATCCGACTTTCAGTCAGTCACAAAAAGTCTCTCTTTTCGCAATAAAAGGGTCATTTGGTTTTGTTAGGAGCAGAAAAGTTTGTTGATAGTTTTGGGGAAACTCATGTCACTGTCTTTGGAGGAGTCTTGATGCTGCTGCAAGGCCGCCGTGCTCCTCTCAGCCTCCAGAATGGCGCCTTTGGAGTTCGTGGTCCAAGAGACGGTGGTGTTGGTCAGAGCCTGGCTCAAAGTGCTGTGCCTGAACAAGGGGTCGTGGAAAACCCCGTCCACCCAGTTTCTCAGGGTCGTGACCGGCGAGTCCTGCCTGTTGTCCAGGCCGGTCACGGGTGAGGTAGCGGCTGGGGATGGGGTGAGGGAGGAGGGCGGCGGCTGGCACCTCAGCATACAGGACGGGTACTCAGTCTGGTTCAGGGACGTCGCAGTTTGGGCCAAAGACCAGATCCGAGGTTTGCCGTCTAATATCTGGTGCCCTTGCTGCTGCTGTTGTTGTTGCTGGTTATAGCATGCTTTTACCTGCTGTCTGCTGTCCGGTTGGAAATCCTCTGGGTTCGTTTTGAGGCAACTTTTGCTCAAGTCCTGCTCCCCTCCCAAAGAAACAGGGATGGAGATTTTCAGAGACGCGTCCTTGATGAGGTGTTCGGTGGGGCAGTCGCCCGTCGTTGACATGTGTGTGTTCATGTGGTATCGGTGCTTCAGCTCACACTCCGAGCTCTCAGACTCCAGCGTGTCGAAATCGTCCAAGTCGCTCAACTGGAGGTCCTTATCAGCCCGACTTCTGGTCTCTGGGAGAAAGAGAGCACAGAAGAGACAGCAGACGTGTCAGTGAATGATATGCTGTCATACGATATGGCATCAGAAATGATAAAGGCATCCTGAACAATCACTCTCGAATCAAGTATTTAACTTGCAATCGCACTTGGAAAATTACAGTTGTTCGATTTCAATTAAGGAATTGATGTTTGCAGCCTGATAGTGGTAAATAAATATCCAGCCGGTGACCATCATGAGGAAAACAATTTGAAAACAATCAGTTTCATCATAAATCAGGTTTCACCGAACACTCTAAATAGTTTAGATGCATCAGTTTGTTGTAGCCTACCTTAATTTATTAACTACTTTATTAACTAAATTAATTTCGGCCTATCAGAAATATTAATTCATGATCAGCTCAAAAAGTTGGAAAAAAACTTAGTTTAAGTGGTTTGACTTCCCCTATGTCCCTGTGTGAAACTGACTGAGGCCTGTCTAGTTGTATTCCATGGCTTAAAGTTTCTCACGAGGACCCAAGTCTTATGGCAACTGCTGATGCTGTTGACAAGTTTAATTTTTAAAAATACAAATAAACAAATTGGTTTCAGCACTGCTTATTATAAGAATAAAATGTTAAACTAAACAAACTGTAAGGCCTCATTGTCCTTTGTTTCTTATTATCAGTATGATACAGTTTTTAACAATAATAACATTATCACACAAATAATATTCTTGTTAAAATTATACGTTAAAAAATAAAATACGATGTGAGACTGATAGGGTTTTAGAGAATCACATGCCTTATGCTGATTTCATCAAATCTTATTGTACTTTAACTTTTTTGGAAAAAAAAAATGTCAGTGTGGTAATATCATCCCAGTTTATAGTGTGTCAGATGAAAAGAAAATAGAGTAGATGTAAGTTTTCAAGATGTGAGTGGACTTTACACAGGAGTGTGATCATTGTTATTGTTCTCTTAGTTGTTCTTCAGTAATTATTTTCCTGATTCCTCCAAGTAAATGACTGTGAGAGTAATAAAATAAGAAACAGTTGTTAAAACTGGCTATTTAAACATGCTCTCATTTGCCAATAATACTTAAGAATGTTTCCATTTCAAAAAATAAAGTGCCACTTTATGATACTAATCACAATGACAACATGAGAGAGAACATGTCATGAATACACTGTTTTTTTAAATGCTTTTGAGACAAGAGACACCTGTAATGTACTGCCAAACAATACAGAATAACGCTATAGTTTATTTCTATTTCTGCAGAGCAACAAGGCATTGTGACACTAACCATCCTCATTGTTCTCGCTTTTTATCTGCTCCTCCTGAGACCCATCTTCATCCTCGTCGTATCTCTTCTCCTCTGAGCCCTTGTTTCTGGGCGGCCATGTCATCTTGTTCTCCTTCTTGAGCCTCCTCCTGGCATTTGCGAACCAGGTGGAGACCTGCGTCAGCGTCATCTTGGTGATGATGGCCAGCATGATCTTCTCTCCTTTAGTTGGATACGGGTTCTTCCTGTGCTCCTGCAGCCAGGCCTTCAGCGTGCTGGTCGTCTCGCGCGTGGCATTCTTCCGCCTTGTTCCCCCATCCATGGAACCATATCTGTTAATGAGAAGAACACAACCACAATGGCAATGAGAGACTAAACATAATACGTGGTGCTTGTTGCATGACAATTTCGAATGTGCTGCCCTGGCAGTTTCCATGACAGAGCCATCTGCTTCTTGCTATCTTCTTGAAATTATGCATAACATGCTTTCTAAGCCTGACAGTCCCACTCATAAACTCATCTTCTGCTATAATTGCGAAAAAATCTGAAAATTAAAGGTATACATCACAAACAGATAAGAGATATAATTTAAAAAGTACAGTATGTATTTTCTAGCCCTTGGGAAACTGTAAAATTAATATCGTCAGTACATTGTTTTATATGATTGTATAAAAGCATTGGACCTGCTAGGACCATGTGCAGCATACTGTTCAAGATGGAAGGCAGGGGTTACTTTGTTTGCACCTACGCTGGTATTCAATGTCAATCTCCTATCAGTATCTTTTGGAAATATGCAAATTATTCCACCATGTAAACTGTTTTACCAGTAACAATGGCAAGTGTATTTGGACTATACGCATATATATTTTCCATTATCAATGCATTACCTATTTAAAACCATTCTTAGCACAGCATACAACACCTTCCCTCCCCTCTCCCACAAATATCAACCATAGGCCTACATTTAAAATGCACAGTGTTGATTTTCAGTCAGCAGTGAGCTGTAAAAGTCCTCTCAGGGGAGGCTTTTATGAGGCCTTTATTGCTCAGTATAGCTTAGTGCAGGTCAAGCACTGCTAAGGGAATCAAAAGGAGAGGAGTGCTGCACCTTCCCATACCCGTGTTGTTCCCTCACAGATAAAATAGACTGTAAAATTGCTTTATTGAGTGTAATGATGAACCCTCAGGTAAAAGACGGGTGCAGACAGAGTGGTACTGCTGTAGGCCTGCTTGTTTTTCTGAGTGCCACTAATTCTGTTTTGCCTTAGATGTAGGCCTGTTGCTGTATGTGCACTTATTAGCATTCCTGCTGACACCTTTTGCACTTTATATTGAATTTAGAGTGATTGGTAAAATAAGCTGGCTCTAGGGTTTGGGGTTATGAGAACTCTCATTTAGCTATAAAGCTAATCAATACGACACTTTGCTGATCAATTAACATACAACACTATAAAAACAAGAGTGTTTTCTGTGCTATCCCATGCCGTTCTGTTAGTGCTGGTTCTATTCAAAGAGCGTGCTGATCACAGTTAAGATAATCAGGTATAGTTGTCATTCACACCTTTTCATTATTGGGAAGACTTTTCAATATGGCAGGCGGACTCTTCACAACACCGAAGAGGCCTCATGTGTTCCTGAAAGGGGCATGAGTCGTCTGAAGCACATCACCTCATCAGGAAAGAAATGTGTCATGAGGTGAAGGTGTTGAACCAGTGTTGCCAGACATGATGAGACTGGCCTTAACCTCTCAGGAATGATTGATTTAATGCTGGGAAAACTCACCCTACACTACTGCACAATACTTCGAGAGTTACTGTTTGCCTAAATTTTGATCACATCCTGTTTTAGCCGCTTAAAGCATCTCACATAAGCCTGCAAACCAGTGCGACAGTACACTTAAACTACACAGCTCAAGTTGAGGTCTGATGTAATTTTAACTGGACACTTTTCCATCCTGTGCCACATTGTATTAAACTACACATAGGTCATACAGTTCACTCAAAGATGTTTGCATTGACAATCAAGCTTCTTACATTAGAAAAATCAAGTCACGTTGTCATGGAAACAACATACCTGTCATACTGATAATGTCCCAAGGTAGGATCATAAGGATAGTAGGCTGTTGCTTGGGTTATTCCCGCATGTGCAGAAGCTGAGGCTTCTTTTGTATCGAATGTGCCCTGCAATCATACACAAAGACAAGAGTTTTAAAGAGTGATGCAAACAGGAAATCAATTTTGGTACATTAAATGACTCACCTGGCGCTGAAAAATTATATACATGAAACAGATTTGTATTGGTTGTATTTCAAAGCTGCTTTATGCAATTCATTAGGATCGATGAAGAAGATCACAGCAGATTGTGAAGTAAATCATGGTTTGAAACATTTTGAAACATCTTCCTGCAAAATGAAACATGGAAAAACCATACTAATAATACTACAATGATACATTGTCCATGGGATGCGTTATATTGAGATACAGATGGTTATGTGGAAACTGAAATGACAAAACCTTTTGAACGAAGACTTTCAAAATAAGTTTTTACAACACATAACTTCTGAAAAACAATAGGAAACAGTAGGTTTATAAGTTTGTTCACTGCAGGTATCTGGGCAAATAAATCTGTGAGAGGGTTCAAGGAGGGTTTCCTGGTTTAATTATTATAGAAACAAATCATCAATTAGAAAAGCATATAGCTATTCTAAATATTCTTCTCATTACAATTGTACCACAAATGTTAGCACTTAATGTCTTCCAACACTAAACCAACTGGAACAAACAACATTCTTGGACTTTATAGGCCCATGTGTTGCTGTTGGGATCTCTCATTAAAACGTTTGAGAAATATTTTTTAATAACATTTTGATAATTGCATAAAATGCTGAGTCTTCAAAGTCGACATCCTTGTAAAATCAACTCGTTTCCAATGTGAACCAGCTTGTCTCAATATGAATGGAAGGATTTAACTTGTTTCATAAAAATGATTTGTCTCAGGGCAAACTCTGACTCAAGAAAGTGAGCCTATCTCGTCTTGCTGAGAAATGTTTTTTTTTCAATTACTAAAGACAAGTTGGCTTGAAGGATGATATGAGGATAAATCAAACTAGCAACAGTCAATGCCAGGTATTTTGCGGTGTGGAGCATAAAAAGGAAGAGAAGTGCGACTGGCTCAAGTCTCAGCACCCTGCGGCTCCATTAATCAATGCCAAGAGGGATCAGATGAAGGGCTTACCAGCGAGTAGAAAGCAGAGGCGTCCGTGCCATATGTAACGTAATTCCCATAGCCTTGTCCGCCGGTGTAGGGGCTCCCGTACACGCCCAGAGCGGCGGCTGAGCTGAGTTCATGCCTCGCCGTGGCCAGTAACCGGCTCTCGTATACGGGACAGTAGACTGGTGTCTGCCCGGACGCCGCTACTCCGGAGTCGGCTATGGATCTGCCGGTGGACTCGCAGCAAGTGGTCAGAGAGTTGGTTGTCATCAGGAACTGGGCGGAGACCGAGAGAGAATTTATCTTTTAAAAAGTTATTGGTATGGTTTATTTCATTCTGCATTGAAACAAAAACCTAATGTTAATCTTGAGCACTTTGATCTCAAAGTTTCTAACTTTTATTTTTTTAAATGCGAAAGAAAAATCGTCTCAGTGAAACGAACACAATTCTACCTGTTTCCAGTACTGTTTCACCTCCCCGACCGCAAAATTAAACATGATTTAAGTAAGTTCTAGACATACAATGATTTTGCTTCTTCGGAAATGACCTAAGTAAACCCGCCCATATCATACGCACATTTTTTTTTCAAAAAGTCAACTAAAAATACAACATCAAGTGACTAGTAAAGATTATATATTTGATGATGAACGATGTGCTATATCCCTACGATAATGTGTGCGTAAAACGTGTCCGAAACGAACCGTCTGTTAGCTTTGATCCAAATGAAACATAGGCGTTACAAACAGATACAACATGTTTTCCCAACATCGCCCAGTAATGCCCAAAGTAATGCCCAAATGATGTTTTATGGCTCAACGCCAAAACAAAACAGCAGCTGGGTTATGGCGTAAAACACGCGCAGCTTGTGCAGAACAAGTTGGCATGTGTGTTCCAGCGCAGATAAACATATGGTTGACATTACAGAGCGGCTATTATCTTGTAGAAATCAGTGCACGGGAGGTCAGGTTCTCGCTGGTTTTTGGTTACCCTCTTCTTACCTTTTTTTTTTTTTTTTCTATCGCTGCAGGAACACAGGTATCACTGGCTGTAACGCAAAACCTTTCCGATACCCGAAAAGACTGTGACAGCGTTCCTGATTCTTGGCCAAAAATGGCCAAAAGGATCACGCTTAAATCGATGAGGTAATCAATCGCTGCAAAATCAAAACCAAAACAACCTATTAAATGAACAAAGGTTGTTACATGAACTTACTTGTGGAGCAGACGAATAGGGATATCCAAATTGTGGATATGACATGGTAGAGAGGTCCCCCAATATCCAGAAATAAAGCGAGACTGAAGGTCTCCACTCTAACGCAGGCTGCGGCTCTGTTTGACTGTACCAATTGATTGGTAAGCTCAGGCTCCTAGGATGCTTATAGGGCGAAGCAGAGTAGCATGTTTAATTTGTGTAAAATGCCCCCCACTCAAACGCCTTTCAACGGAAAAAAAAAATAAAAAAAATAAAGGAAGAAAATCTTCTAGCGCTCCCCTTTAAAACTCTATTAGAATAGATCAGTAAATTAAAGTGATACAGGCTTTCTTTGCTGAGAATAATCACTTTGTTGTTAGATACATATTTTTTCCTTATAAAAAAGTAGTATAAAAGACGTCAGCAGCAGAGGCAGGTTGTTTTAAACGGCGGTGACTCTGACGTCAGAAGTTTCCCACTCTAAAAATGACCAGACTGTAACTTTAATATGCATTTTTCTTTCTCAGGATGACGACAAAAGAACAACCCAACAAGACAATCTTTGAGAGGGAACAGGGGAGGGAGGACTTATTTTTAAAAACGATGTCCTGAATTAATTTGCAGTCCCAATCAATCAATTAGGCCAATCAGTGCTTTGAATATGCAAACGTATATATCAGTTTAAATGTATTAGGCCTAATTAGGCACATTCTTATCATTCCTCCGCACTGATGCTAATCACATGGGGAACTAATTGATTTTAAATTCATTAGTAAAGAATATTTTCATACTGAGCAGAGAACCAAATTGCAGCTAGTAGATTGAACATATACATTCACAAAAATAAACGCATTTAACATATTAATAATTGGTATTTGTTTTTGAAAATTACCTACTTCAATCAGATCGGATTTTGGTTTCATATTATGCTCCAATTCCACCTGGAGCAATGAGTCCCCAGAGTGTTGTAATTACCCCAAAAGTGCTTAATAGGATGAACTTTGCACCTCTCCACATGAACTTCACACATGCCTGGTGCAAATCCTGAGATGTGATCAGAAATTCATTTAATTGTTATGAAGTTTAAAACCTTTCTACTGCCTAAGATCTATCTATCTATCTATCTATCTATCTATCTATCTATCTATCTATCTATCTATCTATCTATCTATCTATCTATCTATCTATCTATCTATCTATCTATCTATCTATCTATCTATCTATCTATCTATCTATCTATCTAAAACATGGATCTCTCCCTCCCTTTCTCTCCTTCACGTGTGTTTTGGTCAGGTAAAACCGTGAAACTGCAGTAACCAAAACAGCCGACTCCTCGCCACAGCGCCGGCGCCGGTGCGCGTTGCCTTGCTTGGAGAATCCCGGGCTGAGACATGTGGATAGCCCCGGGGGTCACTTCTCAAATTAATGATGATGTACTCCTCCTCCCTCCTCCTCCTCTTTCTCTCCTCTCCAGCTGGATCTCTGCCTGCCGGTGACAGGTCGATTGAGAGTGATTGATGACTATCTAGGGGACCGGGGCCAACATAATAATATGATACCGGTACCTTGCAATAATTGCTCGCTTTCATTTACAGATGAAAGAAGTAATAAACAGCTATAAAGACGGATTTGCTTGTGCTTCGGTTAAGTAGGCTAACTTTTGTCTTGCTTTTTTTTCTGTTTTATTTTGGGGAAGAAGGTGCGGTGGTGTGGGAGGGCAGGCTGTATGTACAATGTCTGTTCTCTCATTCATTTTGACAAATTGAATTATAGGGGGTTAGTACCTCCAAGCAAATGGCCGCTTTAACGCTGTGAAAAGGGAGGGGTCAAAAGGGATCAGCCAGCGCTTTTTAATTTGCATTAACTCTTATGCCACCTTAACATTAACATCCCGTCTGAACCGCTCAACCATACACTCACTCACTCACACACTCACTCACTCACACACACACACACACACACACACACACTTTGTCTTATTAATTTAGACTTTTCTTTTTTAAATTCACTGGGGTTAATGTGACACGCAGTGCATTAAGGCAGGGCAGGACCCAGTTTATCTTCAACATCACACCCAGTGGACTGAAGAGAAGAAAGTGTTGACACGTTGGTTTTGGGCATGGTGGGTGCGCACCTGACACACGCGCTCACACACATAAGTGGCATGCATTCTTCCTCGGAGATATATTCTATAATCAGGGCCACTCAGCTACTTTTCTTTAGTGCCCTTTGCAGGGACCTTCACCCTTGCAGAATTAGGCTGGAGACAGTGGAAAAATCTGACAGACACATTCACTAAACTATACTGCCCACATACCCTCCCTCCTCCCCTCGGTGTATACCTTTTCATTATCCACTGCGTTACCCAGTGTTGGCGCCTATAATAAAATATTTAGGCGCACTAGTATATGCTTTTAGACGGAAAATGAAGGCGACGGCACGAGTTCATGCTTGTTTAGCGTTTAAAGATTAAAAGAGAAGCTTCTTCTTTTTTTCTTGGACAGATGTGGGGAAGCAGGGATGCTTTGCGTTTAAAGTGGAGCAAGTGAGGGATAAGACGCTGTTGCAGTTCAGGACAAAGGGGCTAAGTTTATGGCCTGATTGCATATTCTTTCTTTCCTTTTTTGTTATGAAATTAAACATGGTAATCTGGCAAGTTATTATCAGTTATTAGTTATCTAGATTAATGAGATATTTTACTGTATAAATTAAGACAGATAGCAGTGTTCAGCAGTGATCTGGTGTAGGAGCATCCATCATATTGATGAGTAGCATAAATCAACTGCATCACTCGATTTAAACTCACTAATGGGGCAATTGTGACTGTATCACAGTTCAACTTTGTAGTATTAAATACAACCATAACGATCCTATTTTGTACATGGAAGTGTGTAATATTTTTGATGTTTGATATTCACTTGGTTATTTATTTAGTTATGTATTAAAGTTTCAGTTTTTGCCATATGATATCAACCTCAAACTACTGTAATCTCAACAATAACTGCATTGCACTTTGAAGTAAACCTGCTAATTTGCATCTCCTTTCCAACTAAACTCATATTAAAAAGTTCCCCAGAAACGTTGTAATCATGAAGGTGTCACTTTCCTGATAATCTGTCGTTGATTAATGAGCCACAAGGAGGGGAGTGCGTGAGTGTTTATATGTGTGTGTGTGTGTGTGTCTGAGCTTATGTGTGTGAGAAACACAGAGAGAGAGAAAGAGAGCGTGGTGAAAGGAGGCTGGTAAAACACCCCCTTTCCCTCAAATTTTAGTCATCTGAGTTTAAAGTAAGACAGACTCCAAAACAAACATCATGTGTGTCGATGAAGCACCAAGCTCAATCTTTCGTGACAGTGATGGGTGATGTTAAATGTTTTTTGTGTTTTATGTTGAAAAACATTGTTTATTAAGATGATTTGAGGTTAGATTAGTTATTGACAATGGCTGTATGTATTATGTTGTTGAGGTAATCCCACCTCAGAACACAACCCGGTTACACTTAAGTTTAAATTAACCACATGAACTACGTTGAGCAGATTGCAATGTTCTTTGACAGTTTTGTGATTTGAGGCTCTCTAATGAAATTGACTTGATTCACAAGTAAGTAGTCTGCCTATCTCTTCAACAACTGAGTGACTGAGTGAAATCTACAGTATGGATCTACAAGATTTGAAAAATACCTTCCGAACAATTGAGTTGAATCCCTTTTTTCCCGCAGTAAACATCTTAATCTTGTCTCATCTGTTCATCTTTTGTAACCAGTAAAGATTTCATAAGATATATCAATTACAGATAATAGCTTTTGCCAGAAATCACTGAAATCACATGACAGTTATCAAATTAAGTTAACATTTTTAGAAATGGAACTGTTGAGAAACAGTTTGTCTGAGTCTGGTCAGCATGATACATACATGAGCAACTTTTAAGTCAAATTATGAACCAACCATGGTCAACCATTTAGGGATGCTGACAGCACACGCTTGATTGCTTGGGCATTTCAGAATTTCCATCACACTTAATGTATAAGTATATATACATGTATGATACTTCAACATTTAATTTGAGCTCCAAACCCGTTGTGTCAAACTACTTTTTATCAATAAATAAATAAATATATAAAATCTTTCTTCTAATTAGTTTTACGTTCATCAGTTAGCTTCTCAAAACCAGTATGATTTCACAAGTTAAATTTGTGCCTAAGCTTTGCTTAGCTTTGAGTGAGCAGTTTATTTTCACAGATTCAGATTGGAGTGTCTTAAGATCCCAGGCAAAATGTGTGAATTCTGCTCCGAGTTTTGGACAGTACTGAGGGTTGAGTGAGCACTGGGACGGGGAACTTGCCTCTATCAAGTGTGGTTCAGTGATAGTGCTGATGTTGACCTCTGCCTTGTTCAAACTCCCCAATGTGGGTTAGCATCAGGTGAAAGACCTCCATTTATTGACTTCTTCAAAAAGTTTTGTATCTATTTGTATCTCCTCATCTCTCATTCTGTCAGTTCTTAACCTTCTCTTCTGTCACATTTATTAAAAAGTAAATGTTTAGCCAAATTGTGAGCTTGTAATCTTGGAGTTCTGCCCTGTTTTGTTAAAGTACTCATGCATTTTGTTCCACCTTTATGAAATATTAGCTCTGTCTTCTCTGATGTCTTATGGTCCACTGTCTCATGCACTGTTTTTTGAGTCAACAATGTAGAAAACCAAGCTGACCTCAATAGCTGAAGACAGCTGCACAGGCAGACTTGCTCTGTGACATGAAGCCCTGAGCAGCTCCCAGGCTTTCCAATGGCTACCATGTTTCTCTTTCTGCAGTCATAGAAATAATGTCCAAGCATTCGGACACACACACACACACACACGCACGCACGCACACACACACACACACACACACACACACACACACACACACACACACACACACACACACACACACACACACACACACACACACACACACACACACACCTTGCTTATCCAGCAAAACATTAGCCTATATCTATTGTCTAGTCTGGTCTTGGAGTCCAAATGGAATATTGATCTCCAACATCTTCTCAATGTATTTCTTATTTCTTCTTCTTGAACAACACAATGATTTTCCCCCCCCTTCTCTTTTGGCCCTAAAGCCCTAATGGTTTTTGCATGAGTTGTATAGTAGGCTGGGCTGCTTCAGGCACGATGTATAAAAATAGTGACTTTTGCTGTTGTTGCTGAAGATGTCTTAGATGTTTCCAGGTGGCAATAAATACTTTTATTTGGTGGATTGTGCAACATTCTGTATCTTTACCAGCTGAGGTGGCTTTTAAAATTACTTCCTTTAATGTGCTGTTTATCAGGTTAGCTTGGTCAGTCTACGAATTATTTCTTAGCACTTTACCAGGTTGGTAAAGTTAAATTATTGTAAATTAAGTACATTACTGAGTACCTATTAAATCATGTGGGGTATAGCAGTATTGTTGCTGGGTAACGGGACTGGAAAAATAGGACAAATGGGGCAACAGTGTCTATCTGACAAGCTTTTATGTTCTGTCATATCATGACTTCATACAATTAAAGGTTCCCTGTGGAGTTTATGACCTCTAGAAGCGCTATTGAGATTTCTTTTTCTATGAGCAGGTCCCTGTTTGATTTATCACACTATTCCACTGATCTACAGGTGGCGGCCAAGCAATGCTGCAATGTGCCAATAAAATACTTTAAAAAATCAAGGATACACACAGTGTGCTTTGGTGAGTAACACTGAATGCAAACAGCTTTTGTTTGTTTATAGGCAAACTCCACAGGGCCCCTTTAACGGGCCAGATTCATATATTTACACTCAGAAACAAACTTTATTGAGGTTTATTAGACAAATGATAGTATACAAAGTAGTGTGGCAAGCTTTTCATCTTCAAACCTATCTATATTTGAACCAGCTTTTTTGAATAGCATGGATGAGTAATTCCAGTGGAGGTATTGGTCACTAAGTTTTAGTGACTGTACACTACCATCAGAACAGAGCATCGAAATGTGGGAGGACACTGCCTTATTAGAGTGTAAGTCCGGAGTATGCGGGCTGTAAAATATCGTGGCCACTTGTTCACCCCATTTTTCACTGTGATTACAGTGTAGTTACTTGGTAGGTGGGCTGTAAATTAAAGCAGTCCTTTGTTCACCCCTTTTCTCAGGTAATTAAAACTGGCTAACATGTTAGCTAGTTAGTAACATTTGTCAGTTGTCCAGTTCTGCAGTAAAGTCCGTGCGGCTGTGGCTTGATGGTAGAGCTGGTCATCCACCAATCAGAAGGTTGGCGGTCGAAGGTCAGAATCCCGGCTTCCCCTAGCCCACACGTTGAAGTGTCCTTGTGCAAGACACTGAAGCCCAAATTGCTTTCGAGGGCTGTGCTTTCGGTGTGTGAGTGTGTGTGAATGATTAGTTAGTTTCCTTGAACTGATGAGCAGTTAGAATCTGTCATCAGTGTATGAATGTGCGTGAATGGGATGAATGTGATGTGTAAAGTGTGAAGCACTTTGAGTGGTCGGAAGACTAGAAAGGCCCTATTCAAGTACAGTCCATTTTTTGGCACAAAATATTTACACTGTAATTTACGGCTGTAATCTTAAGCGTTACAAAAAAGAAAACAGAGAACAGTGAATGTCATTTATTTGATTAAACAAAAGTAGCATATTTCCGTTTATGTCACACAACTTTTTCCAACTTTTTAGTCACTCAGTCAATGTGCAGTAGATAGAGTAGATTTCATGCATACTGCATTAAATACATTACGAAGGTGGACATCGAAATGCATTATGCAAATCATGCAGCATTAGCACCTTCAACAATATCATGTCCATTATCCATCATGTATTATCCCACGCAGGGTGCGCAGCAATGGCGGTAAAATCCAATGAAAGTGGACCTTCTAGTTTTTAACAATACCACAATAATATGTCTGAGATGAGTCTTTCCAACCCTCTCTTTCTTAGTCTTCCTCTCACTCGAGTCTCTCTTGCTGTTCTTCCTCTCCAGCCTCTCTAAGTGGTTTAACATGTCAAAGTTCTCTCAGCTCATCCATAATTGATCACCACAACGGGAGCATCTTCGCTGCACTTAGTTAACTAGCTATCTGCAGGTATCCCCTTAGCAACTGACCAGGAACCGAAACACTAAAATACTGAATGTAGACTCCCAAGCCCCAAAAATGTGAACCCAATGTGTCTTGTAAATCTTGGCGTTGGCCCTTTGTTCACTGGTTGTGTTCTTAGACTCAGTATGTATGTCTGCACATTACACATTCCAGGATATGGGTGAAAACAATCAAATGTCTTGTAACATTGGCATTTGCACCTGCTCCTCTGTGGTCATCCATGTGATTTAAATACCGAGTGTAAGGGAGTATCTACTTTTTACACCATTAAAATGTAGTAGTATTGTAGTGGTAATTCAGATTAGTCATATATTACGCATTCAGAACAAGAGCAAACTTTGGTGGCTGACACGTTCTTGTATGCTAACATAATAAGGGCTCCTAAACTGTAACATTGGCTGAACACAGAAACCACATGATCATATTACAATAAACTGTCCAGCGGGTGGCCAAATTGGAAAAAGAAAGAAAGAAAAAGGATTTAATTACCACATTAAAAATCAATTCAGCAAAGACAACAACAGTTTGAGGGCCTGATCTAAACAAAACAGAAGCCACACCATGGGCTGTTTAATCCCTACATCACCTGGAGAGCAAAGAAAATGTACCAACTTAACTAACCACTCTCACAAAGCAGTAGTAGACTGCCGGAGTAAATAAATAAATAATTAATCAAATAATTAACATAAACTAATATAAAGTTAGTGGCTGTTTGCCTCTGTTTGATCCATATGTCCTTTTTGTCTGATGTGAAATCTTCAGCAACAGTATATTAACTAATCAAGGATTTAGTGGTATCTAGCGGTGAAATTGACATTTTTTGAATACCGCTTCCCCCTTCCAAGCGTGTACGAGAAACTACGGTGGCTGCAGAAAACGCAAAAGGCCCAGTCTTGAGTCAGTGATTGGTTTGTCCGTTCTGGGCTACTGTAGAAACATGGCGGTGCAACATGGCGGCCTCTGTGGAAGGGGACACGCTCCCTCTGTAGATATAAATGCAATACATTAATGAAAACTAATAATACTTTATAATACTTATAAATATTATATTCCATTTTTGCCAATAGGCCATCCTTAATGTTACACACTGGACCTTTAATAAGTATGCTCTTGTTCTGAATGTGTAATAATAGTTCTTTCAAGGTAATTTAAAAGGGAATGCTCTTAACAGTATACTCATTATAACTTCCAGTATCACCTTGCTCCAGCTGCTGAAACACATTCTTGCTGGAAGCAGTATTGTCTCTGTTTCTTTAAAACTATGCCTGTAAATCATACCATAACATGAGTTCTTCTCATCTGCAGCATATAAAACTGTAACAGGTTGCAGGTTATGTAAGCAGCCAACAACAGTGAGTTTATCTCCAGGATAAATCTACCAACCAAGCTCTTTTGTTTAACGCAAACATTTTTATTTTGCTGATCTTAGGAAGGTTATGGAAACATAGCTGAGCCAGGCTGTTTTATTACAAACCTTTCTAAAATAATCTAACAGCCTACATTTTAAGCAACATTTGAGTTTTAAGCCAAATTTAAATAAAACAGCAGATGTGTACCAAGGCCCATTCTATGTTATATTTGATAGTATAAGTATTCACACATGCAACTAAGAAAAAGGTGAAAACTATGTGCATGAGCTGACCTTGAGGGAACATGTGTATATACCAGATAGATTGTATTTTTTTTATGTATATCTGATTACAATATAGCTTTCTTTTCCCTGTTCTTCTTACGAAAGGGAAATGCAAACAGGCTGGCCAGCCAAACAATGAGACTTGTCAATCACATTTCTGCTTGAGTGTGTTACATCCTGTGTGTGTGTGTGTGTGTGTGTGTGTGTGTGTGTGTGTGTGTGTGTGTGTGTGTGTGTGTGTCACCAATGGCAGACCCATCATGTCAGACACCGGAATGACACAGATCGCAGTGTGACACACACACACACACGCGCACACACAGGGGCCAGGTGGCTGCTCTTTCTGTCATGACAGACCCCAGACCAGACCACTGACTCCCTCGACTCCCCCGACACCTGCGGCCACCACCAGTGCAGCTAACTCAGCTGCAGCCACGTGCAGCCACCAGTTATTGAGTACGTTTTTCAAGGAAACGTAATTTGCAAGGAACCTTTTGTTTTACATTAATATACACACTGTTGTACCAGCCTGGGGTGCTGCTGTTTTGACGGTTATAACATGGTTTAAAAGAGTGGCTCTTATCCGTGTGTCATTGCTGCACTAGTATGCCAGTTTCAAACAAACCAATCACTACAACACGCCATTAAAAACAAAGATCTACTATGTAACCAATCATCAAAATGTTACAGCCTGGTATTGGGCCTCAGCTACAACATTTAACGTAATGTTAAATCCATGCTGCCCTTCAGATGAATCAATAGCAGAAGTGATTTTAGCTTACTTTCCCTGTACTTGTGTATCTGACAGGATACTGGATATCTGAAAGTAATGTTGGCACACCTTTTAAGACATGGTTGTAACTTGAGTGCCTTGTTGTCTCTGTCTTTTCTCTGCCCTCTCCTTCCTTTTCACACATTCTCTTTGTCTAGAAATAACCACCATGACCAGGAATGATGTGTTTCCATCCTCTTCCACCATCTTTCCATTTGTTTCTGCTCCTGATGCACATAGATATTATAAAGTCATGATCCTCTTTCAGTATTCACCTACATAATAGAACTAGTACATTGAGCGTAGCTGTGTTGAAGGGCAGAGAATGTGTTATAGGCACTGATTATCTTCCTAAAGACGACGCAGCCTAGGCAGGCACTTACAATAATTTATTCATAATGCATCCACTGAAACACAAATGCACTTTATTGTCTCATTCTGCATCTTATTTTACCCATAAACCAGAAAATGGGCTGGGTTTCTAATGAAAGAGCCATGTTAATATCAAGGCAGATAAGGGCTGGCATGTGCAGATGGGAGCACAACGTGGAAATCCAATCACAAGTTCCTTCAATCACTCAAAACCAGAACAAGAGCAAATGGATGCATTTAAATATTTTCCTCTACCTGGAAGTATTAAAACTATACAATTTTAATACCTATTTAACATGCAGTTGCTTTTTGTGCCTCTCATTTTTGCAGTTCTGCATAAAAAGCAGGCAGGTAATGCAAGAGTAACTGTGGCAGCTATGGGCATGACATGGTTTTTCAACCAGGCTCGTCTGCAGCATTCCCTGACTTTAATCGCTGCATTACGATCTTACTCATTGAGTGTGCTGCTCTCTCCCAGCAGTCTAATTCTGGCTTTCTTCTTTATTCTGTTGTCTTTGTTGTGCCCCAAAATGCCAGAGATTTGGGCCACATAAAGAACTTTGCATTTCATAATTCAATACTTTATTCCCTTTGGTTGAGCACCTTTCTGCATATAAAACGGTTTATTTTAGTCTTAAGAAACAATTGGGACTTTAAAAAGAACAAATATACAGTATGCAGGCAAATTCCCATTATCTAGCACAGTTGTATCTATACTCTTAAAACTACCGTAAATGGTCTGAGCAGGGTAACACTGATAGACACATTCAGGAATGGCAATGTTGAATATGAGGTGACTTTGGAAGAATGTTTGCATGAGCTTCTACACCAAAATTTAAAGCAATGCAATGGACATCTGGCCCCTCTGAGCATCTGAGACAAAACTTATTCCAAAATTGTGTGTACCGCTTACAATAAGTGCAACCAATTGAAAGGTTTTTGGGCTTAAGATTGATGGATTAGTGAATGAGCACTAATCAAGCAAGGAGGTGGGATAGCCATGAAGAACAGTAACACAGCATCAAAGGTCTGCACAATTTTAGGTGCACATTTTCAGTCCATTCTGTCCACCACAGAGAGAAAAAAACATTGTGTTCAGACAGAATGCAAAGTGAATTTTTGATATGACATAGACATAAAACATTGACATTGCATAAAAAGTGAATGGAAAGAAGTGTGTGTGCGCAAAAAGTTGCACCCAGGCTGGTGCACACTGAGGTAAAGAAACATCCACCCGAGTTGAAAATGTTCCAACATGTGTTACTTCATAAAAATACAAAGATGAGAGGAAAAAGGACAGAGGCTGTAGGAAAATAAAGTAACAGGAATAAATTGTTGGCTAGCTAACGTTACAACTAACGCCTGTACAGTTGGCACACTGAAGCAAATAAACTGCAGACTGCACAAACAGTTGAGTGGTCAAAGTAATGTGAATAACATGAGGTGAAACGTTGCTTTGCTCTCTGCCTGAACAAGGCAAACAAAAAAAACAAAAAAACACCAATTGAACGTGCTTCATATCAATGCATGCTACAGCTCCAGAGTTTAACAAAGTTGTGGTTGTGACTGGTCATATGCAGATAAAAATGGCTGTGGATAATACAATTTCAACAGTACTATATATCTCATCTATTAGAAACATTAGTTCCCTTAAAACATCAGACCGTGTGTTCCTCCTGTGTCAGGGTCACTTTGAAGAACACAGTAAAAGAGAAAATGAGTGGTGATATGAATATTATGAAGTAGTATGGAGAAGAGGGAAGTCATTCCACCCATCCACGTTCCTTTATTTTCCACTCCGCTGATCACATTTGAATATTTTGAAAGGAGTGCCTATGTTTGCCTTATCATGCATTATTCTGAGGCATTACCTGGGCCTTAACACAGCAATAAAGATGGCTGGGAAGTCTGTCTCCCTTTTTCACAAAGATGCACAACAATAATAATATTCATACACTACCCGCCTCAAGAAGAGGGGTCTTTCGTTTGACTTTATAATCCCTTTAAGGATGTGCATGTTAGTAGCGGAGATTTATCCAGTCTGAATGATACTGAGGCTGTTTTTTTTAATGTCGTGATTCAAGGACAACTTTTTGAGGCAATGAAGAAGAGCTATATTACCTTCAGTTGCGATATGAAGTGCAAAATTGTTGTGGAAATCCTATAATCACTGTGAATAACATAGTATACTGTAAGGAATTAAATTATAGTGGAAGATATGGGGTAGCTTTGTCAAATGACTGCAGGAGGATGGATTTATTTTGAATAGTCAAAGTCAAATACATACCTTTTGGATGAAAAGCATTCCCAGTGTCAATTTTGTTCAAACTAAACCAAAAAGGTACCATGATTTAAGTGTTGTTTTTTTCTTTTGTCTTGTAGTGATTGGTACTCAGATATTCTCAGAAAAAATATCATATAACAGTTTTTACTGACAGTTTGACATTTGCAACAAATGACAACGATTATAGTGACACACACACACACACACACACACACACACACACACACATACATACACAGCAGGTTAGACAAGGTGTCACATCATTCCCTTATCTTTAACTTCTTTCATTAGGGTATACAATACCCTCAACATGTTTTTACCAAAATGATAAAAGAGGTCATTTTTCTTCACACAGGCCTGGCAAAGCAACACTGGGAAGCAAAACAGCTGAAATGTGATATTGCATTGTTTTAGTCTACAGATAAACAGCCAATTAAAGAGTGGTGCATTAGTGAGCTTTGTCCTATCAGTCAAATGACTTAAGAGAAACATATTTGAAAGTTTAGTTTAGTTTTTAATTTGAACTTTTTTCACATTAAAAATTGTAGTTTTTAACACAGGTATTATTTGTCTTTCAAGATAATAATTCTTAAATCTTGAAATTTAAATTAAGGCTATAGCGTGTGTTTTTGTTAGTAGAGAAAAAAAACATAAAAGCTAGCTTTTCTGTTGCTACTTTATGCAACTAAATGGTATCTGAGTAGCAATATTGACACATTTTCAGATATTTGCATGTTGTTGATGTGACATAAGGTGTTTTTTCAGTTGTTATATGCTCCACAAACTACTCCATTGCTTTTGCTGTTATTTTTTGCCCCAGTGCTCACAGACAAATAATATGTGTTGGCCTTTTGCCCTATGTGTCAAAAAAGTTTGAGCTGATCTGAGAAACAATTACATTTTCTGTGGAGATAGTTGAGGGAAATGAGAGGGTCTCCTGGCTTGGTGATGGAGATTTGTTGCTCGGGGGTTTACACCTTTCTTGTGACATTAGTCTTTGAACAAGTACAGTGCCCTGAAAGCATGAATAGAAATACATTTCCCTGCTACCACCCTGACCCTGAGCCCTATAGCCCACGGCCATTACTGTCACACACCCACAAAGGGTCAACTCTCCAAACCCCTGAATAAAACCTTTTCCACCTTTCAGAGACAGACAGAGGTGGTGGTGGGGTGATGCAGACAGATAGACAGAAAGACAGGAAGAGAGAGAATCATTCCAGTGTCCATTGAGCTATTGTTTGTCTCCTTGAAGTTGCCTGCAGCCTTGGTGCTTTTTGTCTAGCCTCTGGACATATTTTACTCCGTTCTCTCCTTCTCCCTCCCTCAGTCTTTCTCACAGTTGCTCCATCTCTTCTCCTCGTGCACCCCATCACTCTCCCTCCACGTGTTTCTCTGCCTCTCTCGCTCTCCCTCTCTACCCACTTTTCCTTCCAAAGGCTAAGGATTCCTGCAGCCCCTCTGAGAAAAGTGTGTGAAAATGCACAATGCAGGTCCCCCGGCGTGCCCACCCCCAGCACAGAGTGTGAGAAGAGGGCCCTGCATTTGATGCCTGACTGACCAAATCTTCTGCCAGATAGCTGGGCCTTTCTATTCCCAGCGGCACGGCGAGAGCGTGGCCAGAAGTGGTGCGGAAGGAGAGGGGAAGGCACAGTAATTGTATCAAGGTCTGTAGAGATTCCTCACCCATCTACCCCCCTCTTCTCCTAAACCGCTCCTCAACCGCTTCTCAGTTAAAAGGAAAAGTGTCCCTGGGCAGCAAGAAGCAACTTCTCTCCAGAATAACCAAAAAACAGTGTGCACTCATATATGAATAACGTTCAATTTATCACATGAAAGCCCATATATTGAATTCAGCACCTTGCACTGTCCCCAATTCCATCTATTTTTCAACACTCCCGATGAAAAACAGAAATAAAAGCTGAGTTTAATTCCCAAAGTCACTTTTGGATTGTATTCTACCAAGGAAATCCATGCTGTAAACACAGACTTTTTGTCAAAAAATTGTCATTACTATGACAACCTTTACATATTTGCAGCCGAAAGCAAGATTTTTACACATCTTGCACTTGAGCCTGTGTGTCTTCTGCTTCTTGGAGACTTTATCACAGTGTCACTTATATTGCCATGCCATGGAAATATTCAAGGGCACACCATAGTTGATTCTTGCCAATCTGATATCCATCCAGTGGTGACAACAAGAAATGATCATGATAACTAAATCACCTTGACAACAATTATTCAAAATGTCACTGATTCAAAAACACACAATAACAGCGCAAACAACAATGGATCCAAGTCAGTGACACCCTCTTCTCTTAAAGAGTCTGCTATTGTAATGCTAAATATTACATCAGTTGACTGAGAGAGAAGTTCAGAGGGTCTCAGGAGAGAATGCCATACATTACAAATACTTGTCAAACCTGCATACTCAATGAAATTTCTTCTCAGCAGCTCATGAGAAGGAGACAAAGAAAGAGGGATGGTCCCTACTCCTCATTATATTATATTAAAATCCATGTGGCAGAATGGACAGAAACTACTACCACAGATTTCCTTTTGGATGAATGGACTAATCAAGGAAATTTGAAAATATCCAAAAAAACACAAAAAAAAAGTACAAGCAAACCTAGCATTTCATTACTGCCCTGTAAAATTAATGT
The DNA here is from genome assembly GCF_020085105.1 of Siniperca chuatsi. Lineage (NCBI taxonomy): Eukaryota > Metazoa > Chordata > Actinopteri > Centrarchiformes > Sinipercidae > Siniperca > Siniperca chuatsi. Next base: position 19,240,637 of record NC_058050.1, read on the forward strand.
GTTCCATTTTTTATATTTTGGTCGTATTCTATACCAAAGATGTATTGTGTTTGTCATGCTTGTGTATTTTTCAGAGACATTTTTGCAACTGTTGAAGGGGCATTATAAAGAAGGTTATGCAATGTAACGCCCACTCAGTGAGAATGGGAAGGTACAAGGCGCAATCCACACAACCTGACTTGTAGTACAAAACATGCAACAACACTCCACACCCCGTGCCTACCACAACAATGGTGGTATGGGATGGGGTGGGGAGTCTGCCAACATATCCTTGTAGGTTCTTTGTGTACAAGGATTACGATGCCCATTAGATCGTCAGCGTGCACCAGCATGCACCAAAGGGCAGGCCTAACCCTCAGAACAGATGCTATTCCAGAATGGTTAGGAAGCACCACACTTCATAAGCCAGTCTTTTAAGCATGGACCCAAGACAGCACTACCTGAACTTCTACCTAGCTGATGGGGGAACACAGGAAGTGGTCAGAAGAGGTTCAAAAGTACTTAAACTAAGTAGGGATCTCGTCTTTACAAGATCTGGAAATATCCAGCAGGAAGCATATGAACAAGTCCAAGAACAACATGCACAACATGCTTCTAGTGAAATATACAGCGATAGCATTCCAACCCACAGGCTTTGAGATGCTTTCATCTAGCCAAAGAGTGAGCCACTGTTACAGAGACTTAACATTGTCGGAAACATAACCAGTGGACAGCTGCTGTAAGAATCACAAAGATTCTGTGCGTTCCACAAAGCCAGAGCATGCACAGGAGGCAAACATTTCAGTTTTTTTTCTCTTTTCCTTTCAAGATGGAAAAGGGAAGCAGACATTAAGCTGTACCCTCCTTAACCTTGAGCAGAACATGTGAGGTTCTTAGCTACAAGTAAAAATGTAGCATCACTTCAGTCTTTTCAAATGAACAAACAGCACAAGTAGACTGGCAGAGAACACAGATCATTGAATTGCTTTGCAAAAGTGAGTACCAAGAATAATACTGTCTTAAAAGACTGAAATTTAAGGAAAATCCAATCAATGGGTTTAAATGAGAGAGCCCTGAGTACGACAGGAAGCTCCCACTGTGGGACAGATGGCTGTACAGTCGGCCTCTTTCACTTCACTCCTTGCAGAAAATGTTTGGCCCAACGATCTGCCTCTGCTTAATGGTGGCATAAACCAATGTACATATCCAACATCACCCTGTCCAGTTGATACAGAGAATCCTAACATCAGAATCAGCTGGAGGAGAGTCATCTCTCTTGGACGAAGATGCTTCAGAGGGCATTTGAGCAGTGTTTTCTACAAACTCCCCATCCATTTCTAAGGGCCATGCTCAGCACTGCACATTTTCTACATCCCTTCCAATTCATTACCCCCTCGCCCGCATGTATTATGCTGCCCGCATTCCCTCTCGTCTCTGGGGGCAAATTTATTGGTTGAAGCATTTTGACTCCATTTACCTTTTAAAAGCTACCGTTTAAAGCTCGATAATCGCTCTCTCAACTCTGTTCCTTGATAGCCTGGGATCTATGAGATTGCCTTCCCTTCTGCTTTGATGAGCATTGTAATTTTATTCCCTTTCCCATTATTGGAAATATTGGAGATGAGTTTGGTTTGCTGATTTTTAGTATATGAAGGTTTATGCAATTTATTTAAAGAAACAAGATTGATAATTTTATTAATGAATGTGCAGTGTATTTTGGCAATGTTTGGCTGAATGTTTCCTGTTTTAAAGGGGAGTGTCAATTGACAATTGACAGTCAATGACATCTATTATTATCATGCTGAGCTTCATTCTAGCTAGTTCAGCTAAATTACCTTTTTAAATTATGGTTCACTTGGAATAATAGATTTCTAAATGTAAAATATTTTGCTACCATGACAACCTTTTGTAAATAGATAAAATAAAAAAATAATTATATTGTCCTTTTTGCATTTAATATTGAGAAAAGAAGTGCAGCTGAAGCAGTTCATCAATAATTCTTGATGTACATCAGATTTAACGCTGTATGTGAGCCTAAATGAGCTAGTGGCACAATACTATATAGGACATGACTCTCCTATTTCACTTCTCACTGTAGGAGAGACAGGGAACATTATGCATATTTCAGATGAATTTAAGCAGCGTCCTGTGGGTCCTTTAAAAGCCCATCATATTTATGAGGACAGCATATTATCGCCATCAGGAGAGTGTCACAGAAGCTCGCAGAGGAGATGACTCTAATTGTTGCTGGCGTTTGGAGAACATATTATAGTAGCCACTGTTTTCCACTCTACTGAAGAGGGCGATAGCCACGTTTGAACGCTGATTGCAGTCAGGGAAGGGTGACAATTGTATTTTAACACCTAACTCCAACAATTGTGTAACCAAAAGTCTTTTGGTTACACGCTTGCATTGATTTTCTGAACATTTTTGTGCTATATACTGAATGTTTCTTGATATCAGACATTTCACCATTTGCATTCCATCAGAAGTACAGTGTATGAACAAGTCATTTTCCTCTTCCTCTTGAAGTGTAAAAAGCTGATTTGCAGATCATTAATTATATAGATTCCAATTTCATCATCACAAAACTTTCTCACTGAACAAAGACAAACCCACATGTGTGCATCCACTCTAAAGGAAACAAGCTAATTAAATTTGTCATTTTGAAAATATCTCTGTGTTTCCTGGCCAGGGAGTAAAATGTCCCAATAGAAGAGAGTTGCACATTGTTAGTTAGAATAGAATTCATTGTTAGCCAATTGAAAAGTTTAGCTGTCCCAGTATGGGACCCCCAATAGTGTTACAAGCATTCACATACACATATACATTCATTCTCATACACACCTACAAGCATACACTGCATAGGAGGAGACAGATATATTGTAAGTGATGGCCACAGTGGTTCATCGGCAGGACAGAGACATAAATCTTAGTGCCCTGAGGACAGGTGTTGGAACCAGGGAGGGAGAAGTTTAAAGGCCCCCAAACAGCAGCTTTGATTCGCTGTAATTGTCACAGTACAGTAGAGAACAGCACAGTTACCTCTCCACTGAGACCACCCTTTGTTCAAGCTTAAAATAGATCTTGCTCAATGGAATTAAGTTGCAATTAGTGGGAATCAAATTTGTGAATACCAGGCCTGCTCCCAACAATTATTTTATTGGAAGTAAGGTAAGGAAAATAGATTCTTGAATTATATTTTCTTTAGGGGTTACAATATTTAGAATTCACTTTATCAACTTCTCTCTGTAATTGTCATTGTAGTGCAAAGGCCAAGCCGATACAAGTACATAAGACTACTTGAAAGGCCAAACCACTGTGCACCTAAAAGGATTACAGTCACAGCCAGTCCCCAGTCGTGTGTCTGTAGTGAATCTATTCATGAGGACAACAGTGCAGTAGGAGAAAAAATCAATCAAGAAAATAAAAAGTATCTACCATAGTTGCGACTACCATGAATTTAAAGGTGACCAGTAATAAACTAAATAGTTATGTGTCCATTACACTTACTTTTCTGCAACTTTTAGTCATTTATTTGGTTTGGTTTGAGGCATGAGGAAAGCAAGCCCATACTGTATGGAGTACATTTTCTATATAGCTTAAATCTGGGAGGTAATGTACACATACATCAATAAAAATGTTAACTTCATCATTCATCTTTGGTGCTTGTGATGAGTTATATCCTGGAGATCTATAACATGATTGACAAGTAGGAATGTTGGTGCACACTGCTGCATTTGTTCAAGCAGGCCCCGATTGCATCAGTCACACCTGGCGACTGCCTTGGGCTTACCAGCCTGTAATTTCATGGCTCAAAAGTACAATGTCTCATTCTGTTAACATTCATTTCTGATGGAGGCTTACTCATTTACTGCGGTATCCAGCATGCTATTTTTTTGGTATTGTGAGAATGTTGCACAATATACATTTACAGCATCCTGATTTTGCATATTTTTGAATCCTTTATGTTGGTGACAGATAGAGACTTTAAGGCAAAGAAGAAATATGTGTTTCGAGAGATAAGATTGAGATTGATGGCAGCTGTGAATCACTTTTTGGCTTCATCTGAAACACTTTTGATGAAGCCAAAAAACCAACGATGGTGGTCCACAATACTTTACCGGCTTATGTTACTGTAAGTAAGGAATGCACCCTCTCTCTCCCTCTCGCTCTCTGTTTATTGCCTCGTATGTACAAACCACAAATGACAAATCACCCGCAAGGACTCACTGCTCCATGCATCATAAACAATATACATTTATCTCTTCTTTTTTACTCCCCTTGCGTAATTTATAAGCTAAAGTACTTTACTGTCTGTCCCATCCTACTATCTTATGTCAAAGACATAATTAACAATAAGATGTGTCCCTGCTCGTTCAATCGTTGTGATAATGGTTTTCAGATAATCAATATGCACATAGTTGTACTTTTAAATTAGGATCAATATGCTTTGCTTAAGTAATACTTTATGCTAAAAAGACATGTCGTTAGTTAATTTGGGAGCATTGTTTAAGTATCGAGATGACTTTGGCATAAGGGCTTGAGAGTGGTAGTGCCTAAGGAATTCATACGAGGCAGTGGTGTTAAAGGTAGTTAATAACTCATAACCATGGGAAGAGTTTATACAGACAGATATATTCCTTCTGCAACACTGTGTGATTTAATAAACTCGTATTATATTAAACCCCACATGATGAAAAACAAAAAGCACTGATATTTAACACCTACTGTTTCATTGTAAACAATACCATTTCTTTAATTTTTTTATTAACGACTGCATCTACTCCCACGAGGTTCGAATCAGTCACTCTCATGGAAAAAGACAGCGCAACCTTTTAATTGTATTCAAGGCATTACAGCACTTAAATGTGTGTGAATGTCATGTTGAACTTTACCATCCATGGCTGCCAAAGAGCCAGGGGCAACAGTGGCAAGAGTTCAAAGGTTAGGCAAAGTGCAATGCTTTATTACCGGTGGAAAAGTAATTTTCTATCCATCGATTTCAAATGATCATAACCCCCGGAGGGCATCGATGCTTTATTATTGTCTCATTCAAACCAACCTAAGAACACAGGTAAAGAGGTAAAAATAAATGTTTGATTTTTAATCTAGTTTATGGATTAGCATTATTTAATTGCTATGACGCTGGGTAAAATTTTCAATTTATATGATTAAAATATATAAAACATAAAATTCTATTATATGATATGATGTTCTTTGACACTGTAAATAATGAAAATTTCATAAAAATGTATTGCCATTACACATGTGAAGTAAGTGTTGTCTAAATCATTCCAAGAAAGTTCAACAAAAATACATTCTGTATAGAAATTGAATGTATCCACTATCACAGTTCTCATGCATATACTATTATTTACAGGGGGGAAAAATTATATAGTTGAATGTAAATATTCTATCAAGCTGAAATAGAGCATGTCAATGGGTGCACAGTGCATGCATGTGTGTGCACATAAAGGCACTCATTCATGAATATGTGTATCCTGGTGTGTCTCCCTGCTCTGACAATGGAGCCCTCTTTAGATTTGCTGCTGATGGCGTGTCACGCTGAAATAGATCCCCCTCAGCACTGACACCAGAAGTCAGGCTGTTTGATGGTTCCCAACTTGGGTCGCCTCTCTGTGATTGACGGTTGTTAGATTGCCTGCCGACCAAACACAAGTGTGAGGGAGACACAGCAAAGTCAATATCCCTCCTCCTTCTGATGTGTTTTAATGCCTGCACTTGCATAGAGGGGAGAGCCAACACCTGCACACACACACACACACACACACACACACACACACACACACACGCAATGCTGTTATCAAAGTTTACTTTCTGTTTGTGTGATGTAAGTTGTACTCACGAAAGGAGTTTATTGTAGCTTATCTATGTATTTATTTAATCTCACATTGAATTATGATAGTTGCAGGAGATGACAAAGTGACAGTATGGCACTGTTTACTCACACATGCGGACATATATGTGTTCAAAAACACATACACCCAAAACCACACATACATTAAGACAAACACAAATTAAAGCACATAAAGACAACATACAACTACGTTACACCATACTGTTACACACATACATGTGAACAGGGGAGGAGGATTGGGGGGGGAAGTTGGACTGAGTATACAGGGCCCTCATGTGAGGAGGGCCCACAAAGATACTAGAATGAATAGCCGTGGATGCGGAGTGGAGCCCATAGAGAATGTCTATGTACAGGGTCCAAAATTTTGTGCTACATGTGCATGTGCACACATGAGGGGTGTGTAGTGACAGATCTGGAGAGAGGATGGATAAATATGTGTAGCATGAAAGCAGCATTTTCGAACATATAGAGGGAGATAGAGTGTTTAGTTACTTGTCAAGAAACCAAGAAACAGAGACAGAGGGAAAAAAATGACCTGAGTGTGTCTAAAGAAAGATGGATAAATGAGCCATAAAAAAGGCCAGTTATTGAGATGAAGATGGATAGAGAACGAATGAGAGTGAGTGGAGAAAGAGCAAGAGAAACCAAGAAAAAAGACTCACAGAGTAAGAAACTGAAAATGTAATACTTCAAGATATAACACATTATAATGGTATAAGAGAGCATGCAGATAACAAAAAAGGCTGGGTAACGAACTGATTGAGAAAAATAAGAAGAGAATAACTTAAAGGGCATGTGGAACAAATGAAAATTAACAAGAGAAGAAAGAATGTCTTTAAGTAAGGTAAAATGTAAAAAAAGTTCCATATTAGAATACAGTTATACTGTGTTTATATCAAATTATATTTATTTTCTCATGATTTTGTTTGTTAATTCCTTTTTATAACAGTATAAGTGTTTTGTTTTCTACATAATAATTCATAAACAGATAGACAACATATATTTCTACAGTGGAGGGGTCTGGATATAGGAATTGAATAAACACACACATACAGTGCACACACACACACACACACACACACACACACAGAGGCCGGTGAACTGAGGCCATCATCAAATCACGCTGAGCATTGTTACATTTGAACAGGAGAGGCAGTGGGCTGGAAAGACCCTGTGTTAGTCTGAGAGAGGGTAAGAGAGGGAATAGTGCTCTGTGTGTGCGTGTGTGTGTGGTGGTTGTGGGTGGAGGAGCGGGATGGAGGGGGTGATGGAGGAAGGGAAAAGAAATGAATGGCCACCAGACGCAGAAGAGGGAACAGCAAGAAGGACAGTAGCAAAAGTGATGAAAAACTAAAGAAACGACAAGAAGGCTACAGAGGGACAGAGCACAGAAAAAGAAAGACAGGTTGAGAGGAGATGAAGAGTAAAGTGAAGTAAGGAGGAGAGGAGAGAGGAAAAAGAACTGGAAGATTGGAGTGAAAAAAGAAGGAGGGGGGGGGGGGGTTATGGAAAGGAAAGGAGGCACCCTGGGGAAGATAGAGGAAAAGGGTTGAAAAGGTGGGAGGAGAGGAGAAGTGTGGAAAGGAGAGTGAAGTCATGGGGGAATAGCTCCTGTTGCCCATCCATGCTGCTGCTGCTGGTCAGCGTTGAATTCCTTCTGTTTTGCTTTCTAGATGCACACTCTTCTCCTTCTGTTTCTAACCCCTCTATGTTTCTTTCAGGAGGATTATCCTCCATTCCTGTATGGATAGAGGGGATTGGGGGTAAAGGAAAAAAAACATATAAGTGTGTATATTTATTTGAAGATGGATTGTCAGTGTTTAAATCACATGAAGGAGAAATAAAGAAGTGAGGGAGAGAGAAAAGGTCATTCTGTTGGTAGTGACCAGAGGGGGTATTTCGTGCAGGGAAATTGCAGTGTATTGCTTTTGTGACAGAGGAAATGTAAACTGGCCGTGTGGGTGTGTGACCTCTCAGAAAGAAAGAAAGGGGACTAAATGGACACAAAACACCCCCTGGGAACGTTCTCAATTCCTAACGTAACTAAAACAGGTATATGGACGTGGCAAGAGCTGATCGTTCCTTTATGTGCCAGAGTCTGCGAGTCGGTCATTGCAGAACATTTCAGAATATGATGATGTGGGGTTTGAAAGTCAGGTCAATCACTTAGAAAAGGGTGTCAGAGGAGAAGTTGAGATTACATACATTTTACCATTAAAAAATCAGTTACAGTTTTTGCACTGAAAATAAAACATTAAACAATAGAAATGGCAGAATTCACGACATTTAAAATCGCTTTAGAAAAGCAATTAATTGGGATACTTGAGCTTCAGTACAAATCAATGCAAGTTAGTAAAACAATAAATAACAAAATAGCCTGTAATTAATTTTATTTCTTTACCTTCCCCAAATTCAAATAAATCAGTTCTTTTTTTCCTAAACAGTTAAGGGTAGTGTGATACCGCTGATCTGTGTAAACTTCCCCATAGTGGGGTCAGAAGCTTGTGGAAACAGTATAAGAGCTGCCACCTCCTGGTTTCTTTCAGTATTGCAACTGTGCTGCTCAAAATCAAGAAATAAAAGTGGCAGATACATCATGGGTTGTACTACAGAAGCCCGGCAAAGCAACATGCACACAAGCATAAAGTGACCATAAATGTCACAGGTGTGAAGCTCAAATGAAGGACAATAAAATAATTACTGACCTACACAGTGGACAGTAGATTATGGCGAGGAACATCACACACAGTATTAAATATTGCAGTAGCATTATCCAAGGTAATTCTGAACAGGATATGTACTGCCTATTGTTAATATTATCTCTCAAACTGTCACAGAATTATCATAAAGAAATAATACATTAAACAACATACAATGAATCTATAGAGAAAAAATAACATGTGGGAAAAAATATCCTGCAAGTCCTAGTTGTGTATACATTGACTGATGTAAATGTAACATTCTCATGTGCAGCAGCCCATTAATGCAGAACTAAACAGTCTATAATGCGACATCAAAACCTTAACAGTTGACTGGGCCCAGTCACACCTTATCAATGCTGCGACATTTAAACACTGGCCTGGACATCACATCTGCACCATGCAAAACTAAATGTGATTTAATACCACTTACGCATCCAATACAACGCACATACTTGCACTTGCATATACAGTCATACAAATAAATCCATAATGCGGACACACACATTCACATTGTTTTCCTCACTTCCATTCACCCTACATGTGTTTTTGCAAATTTAAAGCAAAAACCCACCATGAATATAAACCCACCATGCACACAAACACACAGATGGGGAGTGTAAAATTATTGTATGGAAAGTTTAGCATGATGCAAGCGTGTTTGTGTGTGTGTGTGTGTGTGGTGAGGTAATAGTGTCTGACTCTTTTCCATTACTGTTGATTAGTTAACCTTTAAGACACCAGACACTGGTCTTTAATAGGTCGCATGCTCCACTCTCATTCCTCTGTCAGGAAATCAATAGAGTGACAGAAGAGAGAGAAGCGCGAGGTGAAGTTTGAAAATAATCTTCCTCTCCTGTCTGATTAAGTGTGTGTGAGTTGTATGGGTGTGTATTGGTGTGTGTGATTTTATGTGTGTGTTTAGAGAGCCTTCTTTTCTGATTTACAGTGCCGTGTTGCTAAGGCTGTAAATATGTCGATATGTTAAATGTTCTAACTGTAATTTGTCTTTGTATAACTTTACACTGCTATGGGCATCTCATCTGCTATAGGCTCACAATGTTTATTCTCACTAAGTAACTACAGCCAATTCACTCCACATTTTGTTTTTTCTGCAAGTTTTATAAGCAGGCTTTGTCAGAGATCATGAATCAAATTGTTTTCCATAAAGTGAAGAGGTCAGTCACATTTCAAGGTTTGCAATGTTGTCTCCTTTTACAGTAATTATGTTCATACAGTACTATTCTGCATGTGTAGGTTCACAATATCAACACCACCATACTGCCTGTAAGCAGCAAAAAGGAGGTCAAGTTAAATATTTGGTTTCAACTTCAACATCCCGAATTACCATGCTCCATCTCATACTAATAGTCAGCACTGATATCTTTATTGTTTAACCATGTGGCATAGTTCTACCTGAGAGAAAACAGGCAGACAGAAATGAAAGAGAGACATGAATGTGCCACTGTCCCTGAAAAACTACAACAACAACAACACACATACACACTGGTACAGTGACTTCATATACAACCATAGTGGAGACATGGTGTGGTGGATGGCAGACCTGTGTTTTGGTGTTGAATTGATTTTCTCTTCAAATTGAATTATGTGTCTGCTCTTGTTTCCCATCCAAAGCGTTACTATTTCATTTGTTCAGGATCAGGTCGGTGGGACACTACTGATGTGTCCCAGAGATACTACCTATGAAATACAGAGAAGACAAACACACTCTCTCACTCTCAAATGAAAACCTACTGTTGGCAGTGTATAGAGAGCATATACAGACATGCACAGCAACACACATATCCACACATACAAACATCTTTTCTTCCATTCCCTCACTGTTCTGTCAATTATGTGCTGAGTATCACTGTATCCCAGAAGTCATTAGCCCTAAATCAATTTGGCCATTTGAAATAATGGTGGGTGGTAGAGAGAGGGACTCAGAGAGAGAGAGAGAGAGAGAGAGAGAGAGAGAGAAAGAGAGAGAGAGAGAGAGAGAGAGAGAGAGAGAGACATTGAAAATATACAACATGTGAATTGGGGAGAGTGGTGAACAGAAATTTAAGGGTCAACACACCGATTTTAAACATGAAGTCAGTTTATTCGTCATAGGTAGTACTACTCAGCCTGTGGAAAACAGGTAATGTTTTCTGTGGCTCTGAAAGTTTGAAAATTAACCCCGATGACATCATCAAGGTTAGCCCAGTTTCATCTAGGAAAATACACATTTTTAACAGGAATTCTGCCTTACAAACTGGGGCATGGAATTTGACATATGTAGAATAGAATAAAATTTACAAAGCAGGGGAAGTCTGAAAGCAACTCTGTCTACTATAAATTACATATGTATATACTAAATTGTTTTCCCAATTACATTGTGGTAACAAACGTAATCTCTGTCTGGATTATGTTCAGAGGCAATGTTTATATAAGTAGATGAAGGTCTATCTTTTTTGGTACCGCACCGGGAGTCACAAGGAGGTGATCGGGGTGGATGCTGGGTGTACAAAGCTCAGGACTTTGACACCAGAGTCTCGAATTCGCATCCAGACTCCCATCTGTCATTAGGTTTAGGAAACATAAAAACTTTGGTTAAGGTCAGAAAAGATTGTGGTTTTTGTTAATTGTGAATAACCATGTTGTGTCTCAAGTCACTGTGGACTTTTTCTGTATTAAACCAGATCACAATCTTTCCCTGACCTTAACCAAGTGCTGCCAGTGTCAGTGAACATTTTGTTTTTACTCGTCAGTTATGTTAATTAACAACATTTCCTCATTATGTTTGAACAGGTTATCCGGTCGGCATTTTCTTCCTTCAAAACATATTTGCTGTTGCAAATTAGTTGTATATAAACATAATTTCTATGAGACAGGGTTGAATGAAAGATACTTCTTTGCATTATGGGGAATGTGGAGTTTGACCTACTCTAGGTACTACAAGTCAGGATGTCTCTGGGCTGGGCTGGGCTGCCCCTTTAAGGAAATAAAACGTTCATTACAAAAACAACATTTGAGATTTTATAGCAAAGAGGAGGGGAAATCACAGAGAAGATGAGAGAGGGAGATGAGTTTTGGCAGCTTTAAACAGGCCGGTGGAAACTTAAACCGCCTGGTTGACATCTGGTGCCTCTGGTGGGCTCGGATCATAATCAATAATGGAAGGAGTAGAGAGCACCGTAACTCCCTCTCCTCTGTCTACTCCATCCCTCTCTTCACTTTCCTTCTTTCTTCAGTCCATTAACCCTTTGTTCTCTGCATCTACTGATTTTACCAAGAACCTTCTTCTTGTGAGGCAACAGTGCCAACCATTGAGTAAGCCATTGCCATTTACAGGATAGCCATTCAGCAAACTATATATGGCACATATAAAAACTGTGTTCTAATGGAACATATGTATTTTAAATTTTTTCAAAATTTCCCCCAACACACACATGCCACCTCCCCCAATCAAATCTGACTACTTTGCATTTTCACCTTGCTTTTGTTACATGATCCCATTGTGTGATCTGGTCAAAGCATATTTCCAAGTCGGACACACCCAAGACAACAGATTGTTTCCATCAAATGTTCCTTTTCAAGTCCCATTTTAAAGCTTTTCCTTACTGTCCTGTCACTTCTACAAAATTCCTCACCTTGAAGACCACCATCTTAACCTTCCCCTGCTCGCCCTTCTCCCTGTAAGTCCTTTCTGTCACGCTGTCTCTCTTTGCCCGTTGGCCTTCCCAGACCACCCACAGCAACATATTATCCAGTATCTGATTACTTGTCTGATTACTTGTTCACACATATCCTCTCCTCTCCTCTATGCAATATTCCAGTAACCTTTCTTTCTCCTCTCCCACTTCCACATTTCCTCTCCTCCCTCTCCGTCTCCCCTCCTCAGTGAGACCCCCCACAGCAGTAGCAGCTTGTCATGCTATCATCCCTCTCTTCTCTCCAATCCCCTGGTCACTCTTTAGGTTTCAAACTCCATTTGGCTGATCTATAGACCTCTCCTTGGCAAATGAGTCTGAAGCGGTTTGGACAGTTGTAGACAGCTTGTTGGAAGGCCAGCTGCCACATATCCCCTTATTTATTCATGTCTACATTGATTAATGGAGAGAGGGGTCACGAGTCAACCTTTTATTGTGGAAGATGCTTGACCCGAAAACAAATAAATACTGCTGTGTTTTTTTGGTCTGATACCTGACTCTTGTGTTTTGATCAAACTGTCAATAGTTAGAGGGAAAGCAGGATCATCTATTCTGAAACAGTTGGCCAAGAAGTTAGGTTAAATATTGGATGAACAGTCACTTGAGAATGAAAAAAAAAATGTGTATAATAATGCTTGGCTTGTCAAATACAGAAAGAAACCTCTTTAACAGGATGGTTTTGCTTTTACTCCACATGTTCTGACAGTGTCTCCATGGGTTTTGTGTATCATGTTTCGTGTCTTATATACTCTGTGTGCCTTAGAGACCACTTACATTCATAATTTCAAAAATTGTTGCTCTAACAGCCACAGGGTGGGACATCTCTCAATGTGTGTATGCAGGTGTATGTATATGTAGGTATTTTACTGTATCATACCATGCTTTGTTTTTATGCATTTACAGTAGCTTTACTTATATAGTACATACGAATTTGTAATTCTTTAAATATGTTTGTAAAAAAAAGATGATTATTCCATGGTAATGCAGTTGTGAGTGCTGACTGAGTTATAAAGTCTGCACCTATAAAAACTATATAAGCTATATTTTACATTCTAGTGGAAATCCCAAAGTTTCCAACAATACTAAATAAACAGTATAGAGGTTCAGGCTGTGAAGTCCAGCACTCCCAAAGTCTGAAACAGGTTTTAGTGTGAGAGATAATTTGCTTAATCGGTAATGCTGGTCTTTGATCCAAATGTTCACGTTCTTTCAAAACTACACCAAATATGCACCTGAAAACTAGTGAGTTATGGCTATATCCAACAGAGATGCTTATTTATAAACAATGCAAAATACATTTTTGTGTTGGAGTGTAACCCACAGAGAACACCAACTACCCTGCATGTGATATGTGGCATATAAGAAAAATGTGCAGGTCGTGACACATTATATCATGTAAAACCAGATGATTGTGGACATTAACTGCAGACACAGACTTGTAAACATTTTTATTTGGGATTATAATGTTATAATGTAAAGCTTGTAAACAGTAAGGGAAAGAATCCACAACCCGTGTGACCCAGCGCTCAGCATCTTGCTCTGCTGATTGGCAGTAATGCTATTTAATCAAATGTCAAACAGCACAGGTTTATGATACACAAGCCAACCTTTGAATCGCTGCTTCAAGTGAATACAATTTGTGTGCACACACAAGCAAACATACTGAAACACACACAGAGGCTTAAGCGTGCACACACACACACACACACACACACACACACACACACTGAATGCTTTTACTGAACAGTCAGAGCTTTTGAGTCAATAATTTTGATATCAGAAACACTATTCTGTCCATTGTGTGTGTGTGTGTGTGTGTGTGTGTGTGTGTGTGAGAGTGTGTGTGTGTGTGTGTGTGTGAAGGGAAAAGGAAGGGGAAAAAGTCATCACTTGAACGTCTTGTTTATGTGCTTGTCATTTATTCGCTGTCTGTGGTATATATCCAGGGAAACATTCTCACATTTCAAAAACTCCCCTGCCATTTCAGAAATAATTGGCCAGTTCCTTGTGCTGAGCTGACTCCACGTCCAGCAGAGTTTTTTTTTTTCCACATGCAACAGAGCTGCCAAAGCGCTCTCTCTTTCTCTTTCTCTGTCTCTCTCTCTCTCTCTCTCTCTTTTCCTGCTGACAATGTGTCAACATGTAGATGTCAGCAACAATAACAATAACACTGGTCTGTGTGAATGATTGAGATCTCACTTTGGTCTGGTGCCATACAAAATACATTACAATGAAATACAACTGTGTACACAGTACAGCGTTGTGTAATGCAATCTATTATGTAGAGCTTGCAGTACATACTTGTGGGTTATTACATTGAATGAAATTGTTAAAATCAAATGTATATCATGCTACCAGTTTTCATGAGAGGTATGTTTTCTGTAAAATAGTTACCTTCAGCTTTCAAAGTTGATACAATTCTTTGGTATCTCAGCAAGTAATAAAGGCTTAAGAGCTTAAAATGTGTGTGTGTGCATGTAAGAGTGAACTCCAGCTTACCTGCACAATATGTGTTTCTATCCATGTGCATGTCTCTGTGTGTGCTTGTGCTTATTACAGTAAAAATACCTGCATTTTGACATTTATCCTCATGTTGAATCAAGTCAAACTCACACGCCCAGAACTGCTGAGCTAAGGATAAATTAGAGCAAACTCATTGACTCTGTTTTGTTTTTTTCCCCAGGCTCACTTCTTTCATTATCTCTTCATTTGTTCCTGTCCCCAAAGTGGCTCACAGTACTACACACCTATTTTCAATCTCAGTAGCTGTCATAGAAAAAATAAAAATAAAATAAAGTCTGTGCAGCCACCATGTCCTTCACTTCTAAAGAAAACTGGCAGTGAAGTAAAATAACAGGTTATATTATGAAGCAACATAAACCACTATTTCAAACATATTCAATGCAGTACCATTAGAATTAACAACTAAGTCCAGTGTTCATCAACTTCTCTATCGTATACCCATGCCTGTTTTTAGACACAAAGTAAAAACAAAAAAGATATTTGTTATAAAGCTGATGGATCAAATCCGTTTGGTAACTGCTTTCCGCTCTGTGTTTTGGTTTCTGTGCACCTGGAAGCAGGGCCGTAGCCAGGATTTTAGAAATACTGAGGTCATGAGTCCTAGCCCCACTAGGCGGGATTGGGGGCATGCCCCTCAAGAAAATTTTAACTATAAATCTATGCATTTTAATGCATTTTGAGAGTAACAACAATCACAGGAAATTTTTAGAAATTATTTCTTTGCAAAATAAATTACTAACATGTTCCACAGATTCAAGGTTAGTTGTATAAAATTGTTGAAAAGATACCTAGGCCTAATATGCATTTAGAATTAGAAATAAAATACTGTAAATGTAATTCTTATTTGCAATACAAATAAAAAGTGTTTCTCATTACTGATGTATCACTGAAAGATTTTGGTAATAATCACTGGACACACAACTATGTACCTGCACCTCATTTCATATACATTTCCTGTCCGCAAAGATTCTGATACATGAAGGCGCATCATTAGAGAGCAAAAGGAATAAGGAAATCTTGTCATTTCAAAATCTTTAGCAGCACAATGACCCAGAAGAGACTGACTTCTCTCTCATGCATGCAAACATCTTTATTTAGGACATAGGCTTTATGCACTGATGCAATCCTTCATCATCACAAATCTCATGCAAGGCCCGGCAAGGGCTACTTTTGGAGTAGGTGACAAAAGACAGCGTGACTGCAGCAAGATAGGCTAACTGTTTATTCAAAGCTGCTGCTGTGCAGTGTAACTTTATTATAATGTATTAGCTTATTTCCCAACATGAATATTTTGCCACTGAAAATGTCAAAGCAGAAACTCATATTGATTTTGTTCGCAAAAGTTTGGACATGTCATGTTTTGAAAGCATATAGGTTAATAGTTTGTGAGCTCAGATCTTGAACGCAGTTGCTGCTTCTGTTCCTGTGGTGTAACTCATAGTTACTTGTTTTGAGTGTGTAGGTCAGGAGGAATACAGTCTATGGAAGGATATAGCCAGGCCTATCATTCATGGCATTGACCAATCTTGCTTCGAGAGGTAGGCTATATAACTGCAGCACTCCTCTGTAGGAGGTGTAGGATTTAGTAGCATCTGCTTATTCTAAGGTAATGAAAACATGTTGATTCTTATTTTCAGGTGATTATACACTAATGAAAACATACTCATAAATATTATAGTCCATTTCTGCCAATAGCTCCTCCTAAATGTTACACACTGGACCTTTAAATTATCTGAGATAATTTATATCATCATTTGTAAGGCCAAGCATGTGTGCTTTGAAAGTGCAACCTGTATTCAAACACAGTGTTGACTCATCTCGTAGTAAGTGTTACAGCCCCTCGCCCACGGAGTGATATATATATATATATATATATATATATATATATATATATATATATATATATATATATATTTATCTACAGTAACTAAGTGAGATGTGATGTCCTTGAATGACCCTCTCTGCTATATTTCTATTAGCAGGCCTTCAGCATATAACCACATGCTAAATATCACTGGAAGAAGAGCTGGTACTCTAGATTATCTAATAATTGAATGGCGCTTCAACCCAGAATTATTCCATGATTCATCCACTCTTCAGTCATGCAATCCTGCCTAAAGGGTATGGAATAACCATGATAGCAAAAGAGAGAAGCAGCAAGGTGAAGTACCCCATATAATAGCAAAAGAGAGGCCCTATGAGCTATGGGATTGCTATGAAGAGCCATGGATGAATCCTATCTATGCAGCGTTATGAGCAATTGGATTGGATCCTTCTTGACATTTACCTGGAGATCTTTTCCTGACATCTTTCTGCTCACTTTTCATTTATCTGTCCCAGCTGGTGCCAGTTCCTACCTCTAGTACAGTTGCAACCATTTATTGTGAATCACAAAGGTACAATAGTTTACACATGTTCTAGCACACTCAAACGTGCTGCATGCTAAACTGGTCAGTGGCATTTTGGTTCCATCTGCAGTGATATACTGTAAGAGTGGAGATTAGGTATTGCTCTGGACATGGAAATGTAAGATATAGACAGTATTAGGCTTACGGTGCAAACATATAGTACCTCCCAAATATAAGAAGTTCAAGATATTGTATGGCACTTAGGCATACAGCAAATGTACTATATGGCAAAATATGCCAAAATACACAGCTTGCATTTGTCTCTACAGCACAGTTACCTGTCTGTTGCTTGCAACAGTTGGACATTTATGAAGTACATCTAAGGCAAGCAAATTCAACAGCCCTGCCATCAATCCTACCTTCATGAAGGTTATAATGTTCAGTTTTTGTTGAAACTGCTTTAGAGAGGTGTTGATTTAACTTTATGATCATGTTGGAGACTGCGGATTGTGGTGCTGCTGAATTGTATTACATTTTACTGAGAGGTGTTTCTGATATTTTGTAAACCCCATTTTAATCAGTGAGAGTAAATTAAATACCTGTACTAAATAAACTGCATTGGTTCCTAACAACAAGTATAAACAGCTGTCATATTTGTCAGTATGTGTGGTTGTAATATTAGGCAAATATGAACAGACATTAGAGGCCGGATTAGGCTGCAGTTTTGTTTCAAGAGGTTTGAATGGACATTTCAAAACTTATTTCCAGTTGGCGACCATCAGAATCAATTTGAAATTATTTGAGTCCAAGCTGACTACAGCTGCTCTGCAAATGAGTAAACAACAAACATTTTAGAGCCAACGTTCTAGCCTAAAGGCAAATAGAATATAAAAAGAAAATAAAAAGAAATAAAGAAATAAAAAACAATTTCCATAATCCTTATGGGATTCTTGATACAATTCCTTTGACAGGGCATTGTTATCCACTACAATACGAGTATTAAAAATGTCAAACCAATAGCCAAAGAGAGAAAAAAGATAAGTAAAAAATAAATAATAATAAATAAATATACAGCACTTTGTGTAAGGGAGAGGAAATAATAGACTGCTACAGAAATATAAAGAAATCTGTAAATTCAAGCAACACTTGAAATTGATTGATACAATTAATCTAGACACAAACTAATAAACAAAGAGAAAAGAAAAAAAAGCTATTTTCAGCAGCCATTTCCAGCCAGCCTAAATACACTCATGATTCCCTCTGATAGTTCCCTGGGGAACAACTTTCCTTCCAATCTGTGTCCAGTCCTATATTAATTCACACACACACACACACACACACACACACACACACACACACACACACACACACACACACACACACACAGATGATCCCGCTCCATCATGACTAAAAATTAAGAGTTGCTTAAATGGCTTCGTCAGTCCCCCACAACCAGCAGTAATAAAATATCTCCAGTGTGCATTCTGATCAATGGAGGAGAGAAGAAACATAAGCTGGCAGGGTTAATGGGCCCCATTCCACTTAAATACCATATGAGTGACTCTGGGGAAATAGAGATGGAGGGAGAGCGGGAGGGAGAGAAGGGGTGGGGAGAGGGACCTTGACTGAAAGATGGAAAAAATAGAGGAGAAGGAAGAAGAGAAGATATTATATAGGTAGAAAAAGAAAAATATAAAGAAGTATTAGGGAAAGAAGGAGTGAGGAGTGGGGAGAAGGAAAGGCTGTAGGAGGGAGGGGGAGAGGGAGGATGAATAATTGAGGCAGGGTAAAGGGGTGGGGTGGGATAGAGATGGATGCCAGTGTAAATGATCGAGGGAGATAGAAGAAAAGAGGATGCGTGAGGAAGAGAGGAAAGGAGGTGGGAACAAAATAGGGTAACTAAGAAGTGTCGTTTCATTGAACAGAGTTGAAAGTTGTACTTGCAAAGGCATTAAAGCATGGAGAGAAACTAATTATGTGTATAATGATTCAAATAGCATGATTAACATTATACATTTGCAGATTTAAATTTTGGATTTTGATTTGAGACTCTGTATTTGAAAAGTGGTTAAATTCTACATGAAAACGGAACAAAGCAGTAATTTAGGAGTGCTGTGCTTGTCTCTGTGTGTCCACTGTGCGTGCATACAGGTGCTTTTGAGTCAATACACAGGTCCACCAGTCCACTACAGCAAGTGTTATTTAGTTGTTTCTCAGGAAGGGATTGAGTATCTCTTAAGGGGATTTTCTCTCATCTGCTTGCCAATAACACTCACAGTGCTAGCAGCATGTGATTATTGGCTGAATATGGTAGCCATGCAGCTGTAAACTAGCCACAGAAAATGTTCAAACATTTTCCAGCATGTATTCTACATAACACAACACATGCAGTACAGCTTGAAAAACCTGAGTTTTACTTTGTAATCGGATTTTGTAACTTGTTTAGTGAAATTAATATAGATCTTCTAATATAGAAGTGACCATTTAAGATGCAGGCGGATATAGAAGGAAGAGTTCTCCATTTGTTGTGAACAGTCAAAACATTAATTAATATTATGTATAAAGCAATACTTTACTTATGGAATTGTTGCTCTCAATCCTAATATTACTCCTTATGAATTTTATTCCAAAAGATTTTTTATTATTAACAGACCTTGTGGTACCAGCCACTGAGTCTGTGGTCTGAGTTTTTACACATACTGAGCAAGTATTTACATACTCACACACACACACACACACACACACACACACACACACACACACACAGCCCTCTAAATCTCTGTGTCTGTATGGGATGAACCAGCTGCATCTGTGAACACTGATACCAGCATTGATCCAACCTGGGTCTTTGTAATGGACTCCAATAACAACTCCATTACTGCTGGCACACTGATTAGTGTGTGGGGCCGACTATAAAATTAGCTGCAAAGGAGCCCTCCAAGATGCAAACACTCTCTCTCTCACACACACACACACACACACACAGAGACACACACACTCACACACACACACACAACATGCATGCTTACAGATACTACTCACATACTATCCAATCAGGTACTAGGGAAAATATATGCATGGACAACATAGACATTACAAATTCACACGATCGCACACCCACATACACACACATACTGTGTCAATAGTCATTCAGCATGCATGCAGAGATTAGCTGGCTACAGGAGAAGAAAGGTGTCCCTGTCATTGGCAGCCCAACATCCTCCTCCTCAAATTTAAGCCCAGATATTGATTTCCCTTAACTCCTCTTTCTCTCTCTCTCACTCTATCTCTCCATTTCACTTGTATTTCACAGAAGAATATGAGGTGTAGTGGAAGTATATATGCAGTCAGGAGGAACAGGGGAGTGTGAGGTGACATGGCAACAACTGCATGCACACAAACACCCCATGACCACTCTCTTTGAACTCAAGTTCAATGAGGGATATGTGTATCTGTCGCCCTTTTTTTCTATAGGCACAAAGTGGGGCCCCGGTTGCATCGGGGGTAAAACCACAAGGCAAATTAAATCAATGGGCTTCCAACTGGCAGATGGCTCACTTTAACACTCAGTTAGCCTTTAGATAATTGAGGCGTTGACTCTGCGGCGGTCGTAAAAAAACGGATGGCTTGTTTATACGTTTCACTGGAATAGATCAGCAGAGGTTAAATAAATGAAATCCCATTTGTCAGGGAGAGGAACCCTGGTGATAATAAATGCCCCCCCCCCGCAAACACCTCCACTGTTTGGCCTCATAAATAGAGAAGGAGAAGGAAGATGTTACCCACTCGCCCCAGCCATCCGCGCAGCCTGGCCACGACGCCATTTTGCCATTGATAGGGTTGCCCTGCTTAATGAAACAGTCCTTCCTTTCCCTCCTCTCCGCTTGTTTTTCGGCCCTCCTCCCTCCTGCATGCAGTGTGATAAGTAGCGAACCAGCGAAGCCTGTAATTACAATCTTACCGAGGAACCCTGGCCCAATCTGTGTATAAATCTCGCCATCCAATTACAAGATGTAATAATTTTCCAGTCAAGCTGGTAATGAGGTCTAATACTCATGCATGTGATAATCCCCCCTGGATGCTGACTCTATCAGATGTTAGCTTTGTAATTATACTGGCAGAAAATCATTATTTCATGTTCAGCAGAAAAATGAGCTTGGTGGGGGGAAGTTAATTTTCTCTATGCTCTGTGAAGCATAGACTAAATTTTAATGATCTAATCATTACCCCCGACTATCCCCGGCTGCAATTGACCCATGTTACTTGCGTGAGGCAACATTTTGCTCGTTTAAGAGTCCCTGATATGCAGTGAGGTTTGCCAGGTAGGAGCCTTTTTATTTAGTAATTATACCACAATAAAACTATTATGCTAATGATATGGAAATCGATATCGTTGGGCCGCAGTGTCATTTAACAGCTGCACGGAACATAAATCACATTTTTAATTGTAAGCTGTTAACATTTCCACATTATTGCTTTGTGTTTTTTTTCTTCCTCCAAGTGTGAGTGTTTGTGTGTGTGTGTGTGTGTGTGTGTGTGTGTTTCGTGTTTGAAGAGTTGGTACCAACAGTGAGAGAAAAGGTCAACTGCTGGTGCTGATGAGCTGAGAACATCTCCGTTTCATTCTTTCTTGTTCTCTCTCTTTCTGATGTGGACCGATGTAAATATCTCCAACATGAGCAATCCAGTCTGAGTATGTGCACTGATATTGACTGTGATCTATACAGTACAAACCAGCAAATACTGAAGGCATAAGACATCTGTATATTTTAAAGTCAGATTGCACGCTGGTTGTAAGCATTACCAGTCCAACGAGCCCTGAGGTAGTCTAAAAAATCACTATTTTAGCACAATAAAGACGTGTATGTCACTGAGCCATATACTGTAGGCAGTGTACATGAAAAAAATAGCTCAAGGGTGGTGTCATAGCTCAAAATGTTTTTGTTTTGTTTTGTGTTGTTTTTTTAGCACTTGTTATATGTACATGCATAATGTACAACAACTAACACTTGGTTCACATGAACATCTAATTAGTTTATAGTGTTGTACTATGATTATGATGTTTTGAATGCATTTAAACACCACACTCCAAGTTTGCAACACGAAGCAAGACTGCATAGATGAGAGAAAAAATTATATTACTCTGTCGATATTTCACGATTTTTGTTTTCTGCCATAGCACAAACGTATAGTTCTGGACATCATTGAAACATCATCATTCATTTTAAACTTTTTAAAAACGTTTTAATTTCTATTTTTTATTTCAAAAGTCTTCACAGTAATACTCACACTTTAAACCCATCCAATAAATACTTTTTCATATATTATTATTATTATTATTATTATTATTATTATGTAGTGGTGGTAGTAGTAGTTTTTCTTCTCACCAAGAACACAGTTGTGCACTTACATTGATTTGACGTTGGTTATTACAGCACATATTGTAGACTCAGGTCATTTTAAAGTGATTGCCTCTGTTTTCAGCTATCTGTATGGAGTTCAGGTGTCTAAGGTGTTGTAGGTTATTCAGGTTACCACAGGGCCACAATGAGCAATTGTAGCGGCCCGATAAAACAACTACAAGACAACAGGATGCTTATAACACCACATGAGCAGACAGCAGAGAGAGGTGTAAAGCAACACAGGGGTTTCAGAGAAAGTAAAACGTGGCATGCATGCGGTGATAAAATCTGAGCTCAGCTGTCCAGGGGTCATGGCTGGCGGAGCGCGAGATATGGTAGTTAATAGAGATGATTGATTATAGTGGGGTGACCCAACAGCGTCTGAAACATGAGAAATTATTAAACACATGATCTGCGTCTTTCACAAAAGCTGTTTTTTGGATATGACAGAATCAGATGCAAAGGTTTAATATGCAGATAATATACAGACAAGGAAGGACAAAGGTTAGGCTTTCTGACAAATGTTGGCCTAATCTGAATGTCAGTAAATGTCAAAGATTACACAGTGTTTTGTGTCCCAAGTAAAGTTCACTGTTGATACATATCCTGTTTGCAGTTTTATGCTTTTATGCCAAACATCACCAGTTTATATGAAGATTACATATTCAATAAATGCAACAGGATTTCATGATAACTCCAAATGTGAAGAAGTTATCTTAACTGAGTTTATTGTGACTGTTCAAACATGACAACACAAACATATTGTTGCATTTGTCACTGTTGGACTGCACTCTACATGTACATTGTATATAACAAACAGCATTTTTTATAATAGGAAGAAATAGCTCATAATAGATCATGTTTGATACATTATCATTATTTTCTGGACACCACATCAAACTGGAAAGAGATCATCCCAAAGGTAAAATGAAAATCTGGCTAGTGATGTGATATTGATATTTACCTAAAAGAGGGACTCTTATCACATATTTGATATGCAAAAAATATAAACATAGTTTAGACCTTGCCTGTGCCCTTGACATACTTATTGTTGTATGAGGGGCATCTCAATCTAAACAGATTATGTTTTCATATGTGGTCCCTCAAGGAGTGATATTGAAATCAGCATGCATTGCGCACTGGGGCGTACTTCACCTTTTTCTCAGCATGATGGATGAGCATCCTACACCAAAGTGATAAGAGTCATTATTTGATGATCAACCATCCATTGCATAGCATACATTTAGTAGTCCTTATAAATAAGGCTCACTAAATCATGTGTATGAACTAATGTTGTATAATAATACATAGGAGCTGACACTCAAGATTTGGGTCTTATTTCATGTTTGCGATGTGTTCATTCTGACTAAATGAACTTGAATAAAGTACTGGAAACAATTCATTTTTTTCTTTCTGTAGCATGACCTACATTAGCCTTAGTGCTATTCAATTCAGTACTACTATTATAAATTATCAGAAGAGTCTGTTGTTGGGATAAGAGCACTTATTCTTACTTCCTATTAGATGTTATTTAAATGTTATTCAAGGCCCTTTGTGCATCTGGCATCTGTGCCATGTGAAATTTATTTATTGAAAGTTTTGGTCACACATGGAAAGTTAAGCAGATGGTGCATCTACTGCACTCAGACACTTGTGTGCACACAACACCATCAAGAGAGCCAGGGAGCGCTGGGCCCCTGCTGCTCTCTATTCCTCCCCCCTTCTCCTGATGCCGTTATATGTATTATCTTTATGCCTGCCCATCTCTGGACACGGACTCCTCTTGTTTCGCCATTTTAAACAGATCTAATCAGCAGTGTGTTAAACAAGAGTGGATCTTTTATGCATTGGGTGTTAGGACAAGCAAATCACTGCTGTAGATCAACCGAATAAACAACTCCACCCTGATTCAATTACAACAGCTGGGGTCTGTGCTTTTATCTGGCGCGGACATCATTTCAATCAAAATGTAAAATAATCCAATCCAATAGCTGAGATAGGATACAGACTGCTGAGCTTAGTTGTTTTATTAAAAAAAGAAAGAAATACAAGGCATTCTTTGCCCGCTCTCTCGCGCTCTCTTTCTTTCTGACAGCTATCAAGAAGTTCTCATTCCCAAACTCCATTACCTTGTGTAATAGCATTCAAAACTGAATTGAAAGGAAGGAGAGGGAGAGATTGTTGGCTATATTTTTATTACTCAAAGCTGTTTTCCAAGACACAGCCTGGTGCACTTTTATTCATTTAATTAACAGTAGCATCAAATTTTTCTTGTCCCCCTCATGGACCTCCTTGCCTTTTTGTCTTACAGGCAACAGCAATTACTATGTAAGATCATACTTAGCGGGAATTGAAAAGTCGGCATAGGCGGTATTAATGGCAAGTTAATGTAAATGTTTTCTCTCTAAGTTATGGATTTGATGGCAATAGGACACAGGCCACTGCACTTTAGCCCCCTTTAATTAACTGAGCAGAATGCGCCATGACAGAATTTGGAACAATCTCGAGAAGGAAGAAAGAGAGAGACAGCACGAGAAGGAGAGAGTGATTTCTCACAATAATAATGTTCAAGGAAATTGAATGTAGGAGAATGTACAACAACGTTAATAATATGGCTTGCTCTATCTACAATAATGTAATCTAATAGAATGCAATTAATTTAGGACACAGGCCACTGCACTTTTTACTCATTTAATTAACACATGGGATATTTGCAAGGAGTTGGAATGTAAAGCTTTATAAAGTATTACACCTCCCTGTCACACCATGAGAAGGGGTAAACTCGCTCTAAGGTAAATTATACATAGTGTAAGCTGTAATTGAACTTGTTGACAATTTTTTTAAATATATGTAATAAACTATACTGTATGCACTGTATATTTTTAGTTAGGTATAGTACATTGCTTTCTCAATAGGTCAAAAACAGAAAAGTACACACTTAAGTAAACGTAGTCTTGCAAATTTTATACCAATGCGCTAATACTAAAGGCAATCAGAGTTACAATAATAAAGTATAAAAGCACGTATGGTTATGTAGATCGATACATGTGTTGATATCCTAATGTCTCATGTTGTCTTAAGGGCAATTTCGTTTATTTAAAATAAAACTACCATTGTTTATTTTTATGTTTTACATAAATAATTTATCCATGAACAAAATCGAGTCACACAGAACACACCAGTGTGACAGTTTTTATTTTGTGTAAGTAAAGGTGGTGTGAATGCTTCACACATGCAGACAGTAACTACAGTGGCCCTAAACACACTGCAACTTAACAAAACACATGCAAATAGTGTCCCTTGGAAACAGTTTCCATTGTTGTGTGTGCTACTTGCAACATTTCTATATTCTGTATTTGCAGTGTGTTTCTGTATTTCGTTGTTTTTTTCTCACTTTGTTTTTTTCAAAATTCTGGGAAGGTGTTGTCAAATTGGTGAAGATGTTTTCTTAATTTTCCTATGTTTTCTCTATTTGCATGTGTTTTCTTAAGTTGCAGTGCGTTGAGCTTTCAGGGCCACAGTAAGTAACAGAGGCCGCATCATGTGACTATGGCATATTAGCAAATTCTCACAAAACACAAAAATCTTTTTTGCTTCATAACTCTGTCAGTTTAAATTGGCATCAGCAGTACTAGCGACCCTTTCATTTTGTAGGTGGTCATGTGCATCAGTGTGAATATCAAAAATCCAACCCAAACTAATCCATAGACGCTGTCACTAACCTCCACGAGATATTAAAGAAGCATGAGGTTAGCCCAACAATATCAAGAGCTTTCAGCCTTTTAGGGCAAATATGATGGACCCCTGATGCCTTGCCTCTGTGGAGCTTTTTGACAACCTTGGTGATCTCTGCCAGAAAGATGGGCAAGGCTCCCCCAAATCATCTGACTTTGCCTCCTCCACATGTTGGTCAAGTTCAACTTCCCCTGCTTCCTGGAGTCACATAGATTTGGATGTGGGGGCCGGAAAGCTAGAGTGGTCTCGCAAACCCGTGTGAAAAATGGGTTTGAACTAGGGACAGCATCAGGAGGGGGGAGTGAGGGAGTGTGCATATATGGACAGAAGGGGATAAAAAAAAATCTAAATATGAGAGGACGCAAAACTGAAGGTGCATTTATGCAGACTGTCACTCTTACTCATCTGGCCTTCATTGTGGGTGCTGGCAGGTGGGTGGCAGCGAGGGTGGAGGGAGTCCAAATCACATCTTTGCAGCCCGTTACCCAACATTGCACTGAACACTGAGTTCCCAAGAGCCAGTTTTCATAACCAGGGGTCACCTTTGCGTGCCACCCCATATGCACCAGACTACATATCGACTAACAGGTGGTGGACCCACATGGTGGCAGCCCGTTCTGCTCATTCTGGTTAATGATGACCAGGTTCCAGGAGGGGACCCCAGTCTTGATTGGTTTTTATTGCACTTTAGGTGGGACTTTTCATGCTGAGTCTGTACCGATATCCTCAACAATCCTCAGTATGTGACTAATGTCTTTACATGTTGTTGACAGTTTCCTTTGATTTCTTCCTGTTGATCATGGTTTGAACAGAAAGAACATATAAGAATAAGCAGGGCAACTTCCTCCTGCTGTCTCCATTCACTTCTCCTGTAACTTAGTGACACTTGAGCATAGGAGTTGTTACCAGTTCCCACATATATTGACTAATAGCATACACGCATAAAACTCCCTTTTTTTGTGGAACTGTCCCAACATTGATTCCCCTTTTTTAAACACAGGCATAGTAAAGGTTATAGAAGTAAGGAGAAGGAGGGGAGGCACACTGCCACTTCTCCAGCTCCCTCACACCCAAACAAGCATTTTATAATTCATCACCAGGCCGTGACAGATGAGTCCTGCTGGAGAATATTAGAAAATGTCTCAAATCTCATATATATGCTAATGGTATGCTGAGACCGGTTGGGTAGTGTGGCAGACTTTTTAATCTGCTCTTGCTACTACTACGACCACTGAGTGAAAGTGGAGGAGACAAGTCATTGCACTTCAACAATTTATGATCAAACAACTTTGGTTTCGGAAGCAGGACAAAGAGACAGAGAGAGATAGAGAGAAAGAGAGGAAAGAAGATATTATGGAGAGGATGGAATAAGACAAAAGGGGGCGGGGATTGGTCTTGTAATTTAACAAATGTGTAATACTGAATAGCAGAAACTCAAGCCTTTCACCATAAAATATGTTGAATTAGTCCTGTCACTGCCGCTTAGTCACTGTGCTGCATTGTAATCCATTTCATTTTCATTTTGATTTATGGCATTTTGTGCTTTGCATGAATGCATTATGCATTCCTGTTAAGCGACTTGTAATAGAGATATTACTGCGATAAACATATGTATGCCCAATGCAGTTATCTGCTAAGCTGAAAAAAATGTCAAAATAGGGTTTTCTTTTTCATGCCTTGCAATATATTAATGATGATTTGATGGTAACTGTAAGGTGTTGCATAGTACAGTCCACCTAAAAGAAGAGAAAAAGATAAGGCATACAATTTTCATTACACTTATTATTGGTGACATTATACTGCACCACATGTTCTCAGTGATATACTGAATTGAATAACTGAAATGGACTCCCCCTCCCAATCTATCCATTTCAAATAAGTTGCCTCCACTATATTAGGGATTAAAAAAATAATAATATGCCATTTGTCAACAATGTTAATTTTCCTTTAAGAAAAACAGAACAGAATGCAGAGTATTTGTAAATATATCTAAACTTTTACATGTATTTCAAATGTGATTTGCCTCCTTGCATTTTAATACTGTATATTGCATCCATGTAAGAGCACCTACTGTGATATTGTTTCACATTTGCAAAGTCTACCTTCCTTTTCTCTGAGTCTCCTTCTTCGAAACCTGTGCACGTCTATGCAAAACATACACTAAAAGTGATAACATAATCACTCAAAGCCCACGACTCCCTGCTCTATTGGAGCTTGTGATGAGGCATTAATAACAGTGAGGCTGGTGCTTTATTTTTCATAAATTACATATGTCAAAGATAAAACGCCTTGGTTGAATGTCCATAGGTTGGCTTGGGCACTGGGATAATAAAGGTTGACATAATTCTGAGGACATCCTTTCTGAGACATTTTAAATAAAAACCAATGCACCAATCAGTTTGAAAAAGACATGTTTTCTAAATGTCTGCTGTATTATAAAATACAAAACTAAATGAAAGGTGAAACAGTTGAACAATAAGTTTGCTTTGACTTGTAATGGACCTTTTTTTGTGAAAATATTTCTAACAAAGGACTGCAATATGAAATGTTGACATTTTGTCTGACCTGAATAACTTTGCTGTGCATTTTATCCTGCGTACCCTGAGAGGAGTTAAGAGAATGTGCAAATAACCACTGTAATCAACACTTTTATACATTAGTAAAATTACGCTAAGGATATTACAATATCATAGCACATTTACACCCTGATAGTAGCACTATTCGAAGGTAAACCTTCCTCTCCACACAAAATCTGAAATTAATCATTAGCATCGTAGAAAAGGTTTCAGTCGTAGTCATCTGGACACTGTTTTCAGAATCAAGACGTTTGGCTCCCATCCGGAAGTCAGATGGGAGCCGAAACGTCTTGATTCTGAAAACAGTGTCCAGATGACTACGACTGAAACCTTTTCTACGATAGAACACTCCTGGACGAATGAGGGACTACACCGTCTTACTCATTAGCATGACTACAAATATCTTGTTTACATGTGTATCATGCCCATAAACCTCTTTAAACACAAAAAGCAATTCTATACTGCCTTCTTAAGGTAATTACAATGAAATTTAATAGAATGCAACTACATCATTTCTTTTAGGGGGACAAATAGAGTAAGTAAAAAATATTTACTTGGTAGAATAGATTTAAGCTGCTGAGGGCAAACTTGGGTTGGCTTATGGGGGGATTAAGCGCCAGAGTTATTTTCAACAAGGGTCATTTCCAGTTTATTTGAAACCCTTTTAACTGCTTGCTGTGGCAGTCACCAGGGAACCTGACCTCGTTTCTCTGATACAATTCATGAAAAAGCAAATCAAATGTGTGTGATACAATACGTTCTGATTTGGTCTTACTACTGTAATATAACTCCAGTACCTGTATTCTCCTACAGCATTTACTACTGCTTTGATACACCAGTAATTGATTTGATTGTAGTTGCCGCTTCCCACATTGCACAATATGTCCCCTCTCATTCGTTTGGATTGCATCCAGCTTCCTGTTTTTCTGTCTCTACAGTCCTCCCCCTGCTGAGGAGACCTGCCTTGTCTACTAACTGACAACAGTGACAGAAAATTATTACACGTCATTACACTTCTTAAATCACAATTTACCCAGCCTCAGCAAATTATTCTCCGGTGGGTGCCAGGGGTAATGGAAACTGTCTTCTTCACTTTACGTCCAGCTCTCCTGCTCTGTCAAACCCACACCAAGTGTCTGTCTTGAGAAGTGGTGAAAAAGAAGCACTTCCTTTCCTCCTTCCTTCTCCATGTTCTTCCTTTCTCCTCCCCTACGTCCTTCCTCTCACCCTTCTTTCCTTGCTACTTTCTTAAATTCTTTGTTCCTCCCTTCCTTTTGCCCTTCATTCTCTCCTCTGTTTTCAAATCAAAAGGACTCCAGTGTGTCTCCTCAGGCTGACATTGTTTGTCGGTAAATTAGACATTATACAGGGAACTGAAGGTGCGGCACTCAGGCGCCCATTAGATTTGTTTCTAGACGGAGCAATACTGACAGGATGTTGCCTTACTCAATTTATTTAACTGACTGAGCAATAACATTTTTTTTTCTTCCAGGGTGACTTGCTGTGATTTTTCAAGAATCAAAAAGCAAATCAGTTTATAGACTCATACAGTAAGCCATGGATATTGCAAATTAGTTCAGCTCAAAAGACACATGAGAGTTAAGTATTTTGTCCACCTAACCATACAGTGTTTAAAGACCATCTTCACCCACCCAGTTTCTCCATACAGTGCGCACCAACTCTATTCATGCCCTTCAGCATTTGTGCTGGCAGTGTTCATGAGGGTAAAGACTACACTGGGGCATTAGCCTCCAGCCCTGTAGCTAAGGGCTCTTTCCTCTCTTTTTCTCTCTCACTGTTTAGGGCTCTGTCTTTCGCTGTAACTTCATTTGTGATTTGTGAAAAACTTTGTTCCTCTTCCTCACACTTTTCCCTTCTGCTGACCTCTTCTCTGTCTCGCTGGTTTTGCACATCTTATCGCTTCTTGCCTTTTTCATTGTCCCTCCCCCTGTTTTGCTCTTCTCTTCCTCTTTCTTGCCAACTGTTCTTCCAGGCAGCTCCCATACCCTTTCTTTCCTGGTTCTGTCAAACCAGACAGAGGCCAAAAGTGCTGTCTTTCTCGAAGGCCCACAGAGCTCCACATTCAAAATAACTACATCTTCCATTTGTCTCAGCTTTGTCTGAAATAATTTGGGGGACTTGGTAGGCCAGGATGAATGGGCCTGGCTGGAGTTAAGTGCCCCCAAAGTGTCGAGGGACTTGAGCAGAGAGGGAGAGAGCGAGAGCTGGGGAAAGAAGAATAGAGAGATAGTGGTGGGAGAGAGGGGTAGAGAATGAAGCACTTTATCCCCCTATTGCCTTCCTCTCATCTTCTTTACCATTTCTTAACATCCAGTCCTCCCTCCCTGCCTGTTCCATTACGCCTCAGTGGGAGAATGATGATGAATCGCCTGGCCGTGAGGAAGCAAAATATATCAAGTCCGAGTGGGTTTGGGAATTGGTTAAGTACTTCTGCAGAGCCCTGACCTCATAATCGCTTTGAGCCTGCAAGGACCTCCTGATTTATAAAGTAGTCGTTGATTAATGCCCTTTTAAGTGGACAAGGCAGGCCAAAGACGCAGAGGCCCAACCACTCAAACATGAACTGCACTTGTAAAAAAGAGAAAGAAATGTGTGTGTGTGTGTGTGTGTGTGTGTGTGTTTCAGTGTGTGTACAAGACAGTGGCTGTGGCAGCAGCTGATGGAATAACATGCAGTCAGTGTGTGAGTTTAGCAGTAAAGGTAATTGTGGCAGAAGCAGCTTCTCGCCAGTCAAATCTTCCTGGCTATAAATCATTGCCGTTTGGCCTCTCTTTGACACCAATTGCTGTCTGTCCCCAAAGCCTGCCGAAAGCCTCTGTAGGTCAGAAGCAAGCTCTTTAAATACATCTTGTCAGACAGACAGGCTGGGCGGATAGCTGCTGCTGCAATGGAATAAGTGATGGTACGAATACAATCATGTAATACGTGTATGTGTTACAACATATAAAACTATCTTGCATAATGAGCAGAGACAACGCAAAATAAAATAAATATCTTGTTCCAGCATGATTGCTCTACAAAGTCAAAACACCGTAACTACATATTTGGTCAAAATTGAATATCGGATTCAGATTTTTTCTTATCTGTTCTACCATATACAAAACATTATGCCATGCAATTTCTGGTCTCTAGAACCCGCTGTCACACTTACTGCACTTTGTTTAACGAGAAAGACAACTAGACATCTTAAGCATGAGAGCTATATCATGTGTTAGCTAGCTGGTGTAATAGCCACGGCTAGCCTTAGGTAAAGCTAAAAGTAAATTTACTTATTGATTTTCCCTTGTTGTAAATAAAAATATCCATTTTGATAAACCGATATATTGGTAATTCAGTTAGCTATTCCACATAACTAAATGAGGCAGCAGCTAAATTCAATCATGATGGATAATAAAAACTTCTGCATAAACTATCAAACTTAACAGAGTAGCAGCACCCAACATTGCCAACTTAGTGACTTTCTGGCCAGATTGGGTGAATTTTAAGCCTAGCGACAAATTTAGTGACTTTTTGGTTAGACCATAACTTAACTCCTCTAAGTTCAATTTTTTCTGTAAATACACAAAGTTTACAAGAATGAGTTTATTCCACTGTCTGGATCCTCTCTATGCATGGCCCTTCAGTTCCACAGTATACAGCCTATACATAAAAAGCATTTGATTAGAGATAGATTTAGATGTACATTAATATAAAGATAGAAAAGACTTCATTTTTTTAACTTTCATTTTCATTTTTTTTTTATCTTGGAAATCCTGTAGAAAGTTACATAATGAAGTCATGGATAAGCAAATTAGGGTGTGGCATCATCTAGCAAGTTTTTGAGCAGCTTTTAGCTACTTTCCATTGAAAACAAGTTGTCAACACTATTAAAGTTTAAAATAACTGTATTAATTTCAATAAAAATATTTATAGTAAATGACAAGCTGAGACCTAGCAAAACAGAGGCACAATTAATTAAACTATGAAAAAAAAATACAGCAAAAGCAGATCACCTGTTTGATCTTGTTCAATGCTGCCTCAATCATATTTTATTCAGAATCAGTGATTTTGTTTAATGGCTAGATTTATCATGGAATAAGCTGAAACAGGGCACCTCTAGCAAGTCCATAGGTCACGTCATAAGCCACCATTCAGGGGTCAGAGAGGCAAACCGGTGCCTATTCTACTACAAGTCTCTGGACAAAGACACCTTCTGATCTCATTAGGTTATTCCAATTAGACAGTGTCACTTTCCATTTCAGAGTCAGTATCTCAGGCAGTAATTCTGCTCGACTCTGTCTCCTTTTATTGCTGCATGAGACTAGAGACCATCTGAGTTATAATTGAATGGAGGCTGATTAATTTATGGGGTGTTAATTTGTGAAATTGGTGGTGGGAAGTGACAGACACATAGAGTGTACCATTTCAGAGGTGGTGGGAAGGGGATTTAGAGGAATTTGATTTTAGCATCACATTTCATAGACAAAAAGCAGTAAATGTAGAATCGGTATTTAAAAGCATGATTTACCCCCTTCGTTGTTTTTAAATCCTAATTTTGAGATGTTAAATGTATTACATTTCCCATATTTAAGTATGCATAGCACTTGAGATTCTTTGTTATTGTCTGTGGGGGCAAAGCTGAATAAAACAAGTATGTTATTTATATGGATAGATACACAATGTTGACCATGTTCCACTTCACTAGAGTATGGTGCACCACGCCGATGAGGTGACATTTTAAACCTATTTTTCTCAACGTAAAACTTTCCCCTCCTTGTCTCTTTCACAGCGCTGTGCTCTGAGATTGACAGCTTGCTCTCCGGGTTCTAGAGGAGGGTTTGGAAGGAAATTTTCTCCGGCGAGTTTTTTCCTCCCTTCTCTTCACCTGCGACAAGAGAGATGGCCTGGCATGTGGGAGAGATGTGGCGATGGGGGGACGAGACTTCGCCATGCAGTGGAAATGGCAGTGTCAATTAAATATCACTTTCAATTTCCTTGTTTTATGATCCCCGGGCTACTAAGCACCAATAATCCCCCCTCCGCTGGCCCTCCTACCTTGTCTTGAGGAAGATTGATTACACTTGTCCCCTCCTATAAAAAAGACATTTACATGAAAATAAGAAAACAACTTCTTTGTTTGCATGGAAGTGAATCAAGGAAAAAAGCAATTCCCAATTTGATTTTCATACAAAGGCGAAGCAAGATAACAATCTCATGGCGTCTCATCTGAGTGAGTTTTGGAGGTAGAGCAAAGAGGGGGGTGAAGACGTATGTAGATTGAATAAAGCTGGCAAATTATTTTCATGCAACGTTGATGGATGTTGTCTTCACTCACACAATGAAGATGTTTCAGATTCTGCGGCAGAGATTGCTTTCGACATGTCTGTTACATGCAGTGTATTCCATATCTTTCTGCCCTGAAGATTAATCGCATATAAGACACAAAATTAAAAAGTTTGACTGGAAATATTTCAGTAATATCATTACACTCCATGAACATAGTTTTATACCATATGATTTGTTTCTTTTTTTTGTCAACAGATGAAATTATATTTAGACATACTGAATATTTTGTGTTTTTGTATTTTACTGCAGCACGTGTCAATATTCTTTATTATGAGTGTTATTTTGATCTTTACTGTATCCACTGTTGTGTTGTTTTAATAGTGTATATGTTTTAATAATGTATTTCATGACATTCATCTAACAATTTATGTCCGTGTGCTTGTGAAGAACTGCTGTATTATAGAGCAAAAAGGAAAGTGACTACATAGCCTTGAAAACTGATGATTATTGGTAAATCTTGGTTTTCCAAAGATTTAGGAAATCATTGTCTTTGTTGTTGTTGTTATAAATTGTGACCTGTGCAGTCTGAAAAAAAGATCTGATCCTGATGCGTTGATTGTTAGTTTTGGCATGTGTACGTATTCATTTAGTGAAAATCTGTTTGAAAAATGACATTTATCGTTTGTGTCTAAGACTATTTGTCTGTCTCTTTTGTCTTTTGTGTGTTTCTGTCTGTGTTTGTTATTAGTATTTTAAGCACTACTTTGTATACTGTATCATTCAGCATGAATGATTCAGCATGCATATCTTTTCTAAACCAGCAAAACTCCAGTATGGTGTAAGAAGCTGTCCATCTAATACCCTTTTTACACCAAAATTAGAACGTATATGTAAACCTGCTAAAAATAGGCGATTGACTCCTTCCACATTGCCAGTAGACAAGTTTGCCCTTCTGTTTTTTTCAGATGTGTCGTTTGTCACAAATGATCCCGGGAACAGGGTTAGTAAACAGTAGAAAGCAACATGGAGGCTAGTAACAACCTAGTGTAAACCAGAAGTACCAGTATATGTACCAATTTGGTGTTTGCCAACCAACCAATATACAATAAATTGTGATCCCTTTATAGACGCGTTGGCATGCTATTGTCAAATTACATTATCACTATTGGAAGATGCCAATTAGCATTTGTGCCAAGAAAGGGCTCTGTAAGCTTGTATGTGCTGTATTAGGTAAAATAGTGGACCAACTTTTACTTTCCTTCGGCAGCAGTGATAAAATAAGAAAGTGAGTAAAATTGCAATATGTTGACTGAAGTTACTGAAACATACTTTACTATTAAGCACATAAAGAGTATAACAAATAAAAACATCCCCCATAGGCCTTTCATTTTGTGCCAACGCTAATCAGGCCGTAGAACTGTTATAACCTCAATGCTATTATTCTCACAAACATTTTGCGGCGTGAAACTGCGCTTTCATTTTTGCTTTGCTAAAACTACTTCTTATCACAAATTCAATAACAATTTTTAAGTCTTTGTTAGAGGTACACACAAAGACCTTCCCCAAATCACAAAATGAAATCTAGTTCAGATCTGAATGCACACAAATCCAACTTTTAATGCAATTAAAGGCAAGTCTCTACTGTAAAATGAATAGGTGAGTCTTACAGGTGAATTAATGGCCTCCTTCTGGCCTATTTAACTATACTTATACTGTATGTGCCTGCTGCTTTTGAAGCCAATGAGAGGATCTGCTGTGATTGGACATTGTGTGATTGGCACCTGACTCCACCGTTGAAACTGAGACAGATATTTCATCATATCAGTTCCAGAAGGTAACAAAAATGTTAATACGGAACTGGTTTAAAGCATGCAGCAAACTGTGCACATGCACACACACACAAACGCACACACAACAGGTCCAGCTCCTGCTAACAGATTCCTCTCTCTCTGTTTCTCTCACATGGAGACAAGCTGCCATATAAGGACATGTTGGAGACTTTTTTCACAAATTAATTAATGATGGGATCAGTAATGTGTGTATGTGTCTGTGCATCAAACATGGTAAAAATTATTCTTATTAAAATTATTTTACAATACGACCTTGCAGTGAACTGAGGGGACCAGCAATGCAAACATGTTTTCTTTTTATTTTACCTTTTAAAATGTTAAAATACAGATTGGTTTGCATTCATTCTACCAGTATTATATTATATTTCCCTTTCTGCCTCTGCTGATAGATTAAGGCAATGATGTTTGCAGACCACGATGCAGAAAGAAAGAAAATGAAAGATAGACAGAGAGAAAGATGAAGAGGAGGTCATATATGGAATGAAAAAAAAAGGGACGGAGACAGAAAAGTAGACAGGTGGCAAAATAGAGAGTTAGAAAAAAGGAGGGGTGGGTTGGTGGGGGTCAAAGAGGGAAAAAGGGATTACACTGGCCATTATCAGATATAGCAACCATAGGTATTTCTCAAACAATGGCAGCAGCAGCTGATATGTCCATGCATATATGGTAAACAGTGAAGAGAGATTAGTTTAAACCAAATCTCCTCTGTGCACCTTTAAGTCTTTTGTCAGTGCCACAGAGGCTGTGTAGCAACTGGGTGTGTTGAGCATGTTTACACAAAGCATAAGAGCATCGGTGTCCAATAATTCGTGTCTCACATGGTCTTTCACTACTTATAGAAGGTCAGAGCAGTGACGTGAACAACTGAGCTTCCACACACACACGGTCATATCTGGGCTTTGAACAGTGCCGTATTGTGCCACTCTGTGTGTGTGCCGAGATAAGCTAGGCCGCTAATGCTGGGCAGAAGACACTAATAAACAAACAGTGTTTAAATTGACCTGAAAGGAATCAGTGATGCGTAGGAAGCACCCCTGTCGCTTCAATGGCTTAATCTGCCTCCTTCTCACTCTACTTTTTCACATTCTCACAACAGATTAGGTTGTAAATGGACAGAGAAGAAGGGATCGGGATCTCCCGACACTAGAACTTTCCACCCTTACATGATGGTGTGTTATTTCAATGATTAGCTGCCTGTCTGTACAGGTTTAACGGTGTGTGAACCGTTAAATAATATTTTCTGAGTGTGTGTTTGCCCTGTGTGTCTGATTTCAGTCTGAATTATTTAGCTAACAATTATCACAGACCTTTTCCACACCAAAAAGTCTTACTGACAGGTGATCAAAGGATCTTTGGTTTCTTTAGTATGAATGCATAATAGATAAATCAGTATGGGTTGTAAGGATACTTCTAACTACAAATGAGTCTGGATCTCTTAAAAATAAGTTATTGACTAGTTTCTAAACCCTGGCTGAGGTCACAAAACTGCTGATTTGTGAACTTTATAAGGTTCCTTTATACCTTGCGCTTTTTGATCTGAATTAAGTAAACATTATCTTACACTGGAACCCAGTGATATAAAAACAACTACACAGTTGGCCTTTTCTCATTATATAAGGCAACTTGTTTGTGTTAGGGTGTTTTGCACCCTAATAAGAAGCAAAAATATAAATAAATATGATCACAAAAGTAACAAGAAGGAAAAGTTTGCATCACTCAAAAGCCCCAAATAAATAGAAATTCAAATAATAAAATGATGCAAATTTTGGAAAATTACAGTGAAGTTGCTAGGGATCCACACTGCTAAACAATCAGGTGTAATTGCTGTTAACTTCACCTTATAAATCCATAATAAACTAAATATTTTATTTACAATGTTGTAGCACACTGGAAGGCACAGTGGTTTCACAGTGGGCAGTGTAATCTCACTTACTTGTGTGCTGTATCTCTGTGGCATATACAGTAGTGTCACTGACTTAGTGACAACTAGAGGGCAGACATGACTATTTGTCTTGGTTGTAAAATGTGTGTATGTGCTTGTGTGTGTCAACATGTGTGTGAATACATGACTGTGTTTCTGCTGCATATGTCTACTTTATGATAACTCTGTAGATTGCTGTTCATTTATAGATTTAAATTAATTATCTCTGTTTCATTACTTCTATTAATCCTGTCCATTAGGAGCTGTCCAATTGTTGCGGTATTTAAGTTCTTGGGTGTGATAATTCATCTTCCTCACTGATCTTATAGAATTATAATATAATATTTCCATAGATCATTGTAGCGGGAAGAAGGTTAAGAAGCATGATTTTCATTATGTGGAATGTCATAAATATATATATATATATATATATATATATATATATATATATATATATATATATATATATGTTAACATTTATGCTTCCAAATTAAGCCACTAAGTTATAGTTTTCCATGTTGTAATACCAGCATTCCAGCAGGGCATTACAACAGTGTGGAACCCTTAGAGTCATGTGTTGAAATGTATTAGTCATTGTGCTTTTGGAGACCACGCAGGGGGAGAAAAACCACGGTCCTTCCGGAGAGCGATTCATCAGGTTTTTCCCAGAGCCCTCCCGGGTCAAGGTTTTATGGTGCCTGTTTGGTTTCCAAATGCTCTTTTCTCTCACCCCCTCTCAGCCACGCTATAGTGTCCAAACTTGTCTACATTTGCTTCTCGTGTTTTTGTGCATGGTAGATGTCCTTTTAAAAAGACCAATCTCAAATAAGTCTTTATTCTTGTTTTGTTGGCTCATATTCTCTGTTTTCATGAACTCTGGCCCCAGCCATGGCAACAGCTAGAAAAATGTTAACATTGATTGACAGGATTAAAAAGGCCCCCTTCCCTGGTACGCATTTCAAACACTTTGGGAACAATGGTGCTTGGTGTGATTGAATTAATGAGGTATCGTCGACTGTCAAAAGAGCACACATACTTTACATAAACCTGATTATCTTTGCATGGCAGAAATAGAAGAAAAGGGGAAGCGAGGGAACTGAGGGAGGAGGATGGAGGGAGCAGGAAGGAAAGAAAAGAGAGGGGGTGAGAGATTTGGGTTTCAGTGGGCATCTCCCAAAAAAAAAATAACATCAAAGTGTGTGCTCTATGGTGGGGGTGGACGTGGTGCTCATAAAGTAGTGATGTTCTGGCTTGGGCTTGCCTTGGCCTCTCCCTCATGCCTCTGCTCTGTTTAGCATAAACCAACCATAGGGGCTTTAACAAATCTATTCAAGGAGCATGGGGCCCCAGAACAACATAGTTTTTCACAAGCCACCACCCCCAAGCAAGACGTTTTTTGCACGGCAGCCATTGTTCCGCTTGAACCGCATAGCGATTTCATCGTCTCCCCGACCCCGAGCCTGAGGAAAAGGAGCAGCGGTGCCCTTAGTGAACCCATGAAGTGACACCCGGAGTGGCTGCCAAGAGTTTCACTAATTCTACCAACCTATTGAGACAGGAAAATAGAGTGGAGGAGCGGAGGGTGGGATGGATTGTGGGAGGGAGGGAGAGCGAAGGGATGGATAGGTTCTCTGACTGAAATGCTCACCAGATCAGCAAAGTGAACCCTCTGAAACGTGAGCTAATTCTCTATTTAATCCTTTTAGCTGCTTTTTCTCCCCCTTTCTATCTATGTCACTTCTGTCCTCACTCAACCCACTCCCTCCATCCCTCTCTCTTTACTCTTTCTCCCTCCTTTCCTCTTTTTTTACCCTCTTTACGCAGGGAAGTGTCAGCAAAAGTTCTTGTTGAGCAGCAGACGGAGAGGCAGGGAAGGACGAGGCTTCTAGGAATGATTCGGTGTGTGTGTGTGTTTGTGGGTGTGTAAGTGTTGGCTAAGTGAAGAGGGTAAGTGTGAAGAGAGCTGACTGTGTAGGCTGCTCCTTTTCCTCTATGTTTTTTCTTCGAGAAAAGCTCTGACAGCTGCGGTTTGATTTCTCGGGTTGTCAAAAGTCATCTTTGTTAGTCCTCTCTCCCAATGAATGGCAGCGGATTAGAAAAAGAGGCGTGATCGCACATCGAGCTGTAGGTGGGCTTTGCTTCAAGTGGTTTCCATAAAGAAAAAGGAAAACCACACAACATTACTCCAGGGGCCTCTGGAAGGAAAAGAAAATCACACATTACTCCAGAGGCCCCCATTGTCTTACCTACTAAACCCAAGCATATCAGATGCCTACAGATGCCCCCCCTCCTGCTTCTAAACATATAGCTGAGAGCCTGCATAGAAAGATACAAATTGTCTCTCGTGCTGTGAGGTTGCTGGAACATAAATTGAGGGGAGAGGCATTGTTGTCAGTGAGTAATATACTTAGCATTATTCATAAAGAAGAAGAGAAGATTAAAAGGTGTTGGCTGGTATTGAAAAAAGGTACTTGACTGCGTAGCTGACACAGCAGTTACATATGGCCTAATG
This sequence comes from Siniperca chuatsi, assembly GCF_020085105.1. Classification (NCBI taxonomy): domain Eukaryota; kingdom Metazoa; phylum Chordata; class Actinopteri; order Centrarchiformes; family Sinipercidae; genus Siniperca; species Siniperca chuatsi. Next base: position 19,281,044 of record NC_058050.1, read on the forward strand.
TGGGTTTTTTATCTGCAGCAATTGTCAGAAATATATATCCCTGGGGTTGTATCCACTGTGCACGTCATTGTACTGATATGAACAAAACAGATGACAGGCATAATAATGCATCACTATCAGATTTGGTGGCAGTGAGTGCAAATTACAGTGCTTACTTATTACTGCTCAACTTTTGTGTGAGTATATGATTCAAATTGTCATATTCAGAATGTTTTTTTCATTGTTAATGGTGTTGTTTTTGTTTATTATTTGTTATGTTGTGTTTTTTTCTCCTTCTCCTTGTTTTCTTCTTGTTTTGTTTTTGTGCATACACCATCCACAGTAGAAAATAGTTAGTAAAATGTAGGCTAATGCCTTGTCAGGACCCTTTTGACAATGAAACATTGCATCCTTTAAAATTTGTCCTGACATGTTGTTTTAGTAAAATTTACAAAATTATAACAGCTAGTTATCCCTTAATAATTTTGGGAGGTTTTGGGAGCTAACAGGTGCTAAAGGTGCATCCCCCGGTCATTTAAATTCACAGTAAATGCTCTTGAAACACAAAAATGGGCATTTTCTTACAGCGTAAAATGTGAAAACCTTCGTTCAGCAGTATCCTTCTCTTCTTTAGAGCTTAATTTCTTCTGTCTTAGTGAATAAGTTAATAAACTGGTTGTCAACCAGTTTTGTTAGGCAAAACGCTCCTCTGTGCGAACATGTGTTTAAGATATGGTTTCCAGCACAGTCAGCTGTTTGCTTGAAAGCAGCACCACTCAGAAGGGTTTGAAAGGCTAATCTTGTTTTTGGCACTTCTCTTCTTTTTCTTCTCTCTTTGCCTTGTCTCTCCAATGCTCAAGCTCCTCTGTGTTCTTCCCTTAAACCCTTAGGAATAGCTGGCTCTGAAATTGATTAATTTCACAATTATTTATTAGCAAGGCTCTACTCAACAATAAAGCTCAACCCTGAGTAAGAACTCATTAAGCACTTTTATGTGAGTTATCCTAAAATATTAGCTAACTGTTGGCCATAAAAGCTGAATGTAGCTCTCAAAGCTTGCTTCTATTATATCAACACTCTTGAACATCTTACCCTTAACTAACCAGAGCCTGTTCTTTAGGCTGTCATCGGAGTTGGTAGTAAATTAAGCAGAGGGCTGAGCAACAACCGCTTGACTTTTATTGAGGCCAGGGTCTAATTATAATTCACCGAACCAGACCTTTTGTGTCACTGAGTGCTTCATTTGCAGTTTGCAGTTTGCATGAACCCTGGAGACATTAACTCTGTCCCCTTCTCCATTCATTACAATGCTATTAGTCTCTGCGAATTGATCAATATATCATGTATAGAACATCTTGAATGTGGACGTCTGGCTCCTTTGTGAGCCCAGAGATAATGGTTTCCCCATTCAAGCCGGCTTGTAGGAACATGGAGATAAAGCAAGGCAGGGAAGAGTTATACCGCTTACAGCTATGGAAAGGGAGCCATCTCATCCAGATTATAAGTGGGTGAACTAAAAATGCATAAAAAGGGACAGTTTATTGTGAGGAGGAGAGCAGCACTGAAGGAGGATGTAAAGATCTGAAAGACTCAAACTGGCACCTTTAATTCTCCTCAGGTGTCCAGGAGGGAAGAAATTGTCCATCCGGTCTCCTCAGCACAGCCTGACAGAGTGTGTGATGCAATGCCCCGCACTACTGACAGAACTGAGTCAACAACGTATGGGACGTTTTTTAAATCACAACTTGTTATTCATGTTGAGTTTCATTTTTATTTTTTATTCCACAGTATATCTATATTTAATATTGCTCATTGACTAAAAAGCTAATGATATGGTCACTTCAAACACTTAGGTGTGTTCTGATTCTTCCTATTTCTGGCATACAACCTATTTCTCCTAAAATGCCTAACTAAGTTGCCCTCTAAATGTTAATTTTTGATGTGTATCACTTTCAATGATATCACTTCTTGTTGTACTACCCTTACAATATGTAACACTGGTAGATGCCAATGTAGTAGTCATCTGTCAGCTACAATTCTCAAGTGGGCATCAGTCTACATGTGTTAACTTGTCAAAAATAAACATACATGCGCACATGCAAACACACTGAGAGTATGAATCTTGGTCTCATCGTATTTCCCTTGAAGTACGTCCTCTCTCTACAATCTGGTGTCGGGCCTTACAGATAGTCTGTGTATTGTGGCACCCCTGGAGAAAGCAGACACAGAAGAAGGTCCTTGATAACATTTGTTGTTGAGGAATGAGATTCGGTACCTTTACAGAATCCCTAGAGGGCAGTAGTACAAATGTTTATATTCAGAGAAGACTTGCCTCTGACTGTGATAAGCAGTGGAGATCCAATTGGCTTGTGTGGAAGTGGCAAGGGCTTTTAAAAAGAAGGAGAGGCTGGTTAGACAAACTGTAGTGGAGGCCTCCCTCTCAGACACAGATGGTTAAAAAAATGTCTTTGTCTGTGCAAGATGAAGGGACCGCAGTCACACTAAATGCCACTGTGCAGGTATAGATTAATGGGGCATTAACGTGAGCCAAATGCACGTTAACATCCCAATGTAGAAGGTTTTAGGGGTTTAACTACGTCACCATGACAGGGAGCAAACAAGGGGATTTGGAACTGTTTACACTGTACTTTAACATATTTGGGACCATGGACCCTTCCATTTGATTTGTAGCAACATGTACTTCCCTTATATTATTGTAAAACTTAATAAATTACTAAATAAAAAAAAACAAAAAACAGATGTCACTCTGATGAGTGATAAAGTATCAGGGAAAAAAGAGCTAATTTTACTCCACTGAGGTAACAGATGCAGTAAAATTACAGGAGCAATGTCACATTCTCTCCCTTGTGTTGTTACTGGATATTTACAGCAGTACTTGGGCCTAATCGATGATGTAAATTTATCTCTCTTGGCAAAACTATTCTTCCTGTCGAAGCTAACCAATGCACAGAGCTGTCAAACAAACAGGACAGAATCCAGCCCATGTTAGCTGTCCTTTCTCTACATTTCCTTGCAGAGTTTTGACCTTTAAAAGATGTCAGCATGAAAAAAAGGCATTCATTCCTACAGCCCTATGGCTCCCTATGCAGACACATGCATGTGAGGAGGGCAGGGGGAGACAAACTCTGATGTCTGATGTGCACACACGCACTCACACACACACACACACACACACACACACATCTCTGGCTAACAGCCGTGGAGCCTGGGTTTGAATTCATTCTGCGGTGGACCGTTTAAATGAGCTTTAATTTAGCATCCTGCTGGCTCAATTGGGATTGTAATAGAACACATTACACCTTGTCCTGCAACAGAAGCTCTCTCTCTCTCCCTCTCTTTCTCCCTCTCTGGGCCCCTCTCTCTCAGTCCTGGGAGAATTGATTTTTCCAAATGCAGGGGAACAAATCAAAGGACAGAATGATTGTGTTCCAAAGAGAAACGGTAGACATGGCATTCTAATCAATTTGACTATTAACTCACTAGTGTTTTCCTTTACTCTACAAGAATTTTTTAGACTTATGTAATGAGTTAGCAACACATTACTCTGTAGTAATTACAAACTTGATAAACAAAAACAGGGACACTGAGTTGGTGAAGCCTTTAAAATTGTCAAGAGGTGAGTTGTGGAACATGAATCAGCGTTAAAGTAATCAAGACACATGTAATTGGATGCAAAGGTGTTTGTGCAATCACAGCCAGCAGCTCTTGTTCTGCACTGAATCAAGACTACTGTACTTACCACCTGAAAAAGTCATTTAGAGGGCTCACTCTCTCTCACTTTGTACTTCTGCTTCACTAACTCTTCCCCCATCACTAACAATTAATTACAATCAGAACATTCCAGTGTCCTTCCTGTTCTTCGAATGCCTTTTTCCCAATGAAGTCAGGTGGCTTTGGTAACTACTGAAGAAATTGACTTATAGTTCAAGCTGAAATAACAGACATAGCTGAACAAAGCAACATGTTTTTGTTTGTTTGTCTCCCAAACAAAAAGAGACTCCTCCCTCCTTTTTTACTTCCGTCTCACAATATATCCATCCTCTCCCATCGAAGCAGCTCACCTTGACAGCTCCTCCAGTCACCCTGTTCTAAGTGGATGATTAAAAAGAGATGGAAGGGTTTTACTGGGGGCTGGTATGTGTGGCATCCCAAGAGCCCCCGCTCCAAGCTAGCCAAGCGGAGCGAGCTACAGCTGTCCTCCAAACAAGCCCGCCATCCTTTATTTATTTCTGCTGAAATATTGATGCATGTTATGAAAGGTTTAAAATAATGTGTCTGCCTTTTCTTTTGCCCCAGCACACTGTTTTCTAATACATAAATAATTCTTCCCTCGGACGGTGCATGGACACTGGGTCCAGCACATTAGGTGGGGTGTATCCGCTGTATCACATTCTTTCTGCCTGAGAGAAAATACCCATCCCTTGTAATTTCCTACACTTATACAATCGGCGTTGACAGTAAATAATTGATGTATGAATTTAGGGCTAAAACTCCAACACAATATGACTTCATGTCAAGGGTTAGTCCCTGCAGATTTGAAGTCAAATCATCTCGCAAAATGGATTCTTCCTCCCCACAAAAGGGGTATCCTTTTGAGTTGCTATACCTTTTATTCCTCCCCCCATTGCCCCCCCCCCCCTCGTTCTCATCTGCCCTCATCTTTCAATAGAGAGAGGAGACCTGGGTCTAGCAGCCCTCATGATGAGGTCTTGCTTTGCATGGCTGGTGATAACTGAGTGATTTAGCCCATTATCAGTCGAGGATGTGTTTTGTTTTTGAACACAAATGGGTTTTTCACACTGACATGAACCCGTTTTTGATTGTGTCGGCGAAGGAGTATGAGCCGGGCACAGTACGGGGAGCGCCCGCTCACTTCTCATCTCAGTATCCGTGTTGTGATGTACAATTACCCCTCTAAATTTGCTGGCCAGATCCATTTGTGAGATAAGAAAAGATGGAGAGGAGATGAAAGGTGAATAGGGTAGAATAGTAATTTCAGTCTCTACGCTTCAATTAACAAGTGGCGGCAAGTACAGCTGCTTTATGTGCTGAACAGTTCAAAGACGTCTCCTGTGGAAGTGTGGCATGACATGAGGGGCATGAGAGTCTTGCAACAAAATTATAGCTTTCAGCTTGATTATTGGAGAGTTTGGCTTAAATGTCATTGTTATTGTAAGACTACTGAACATTCAGGGCTCAACTCAGAGGCAGTAACTGAATGGCTGTGGTGGAATCCAAACCTGCATATTTTCTATGTTATATTATACATTCTAATATTTCAGTGGAAAAATGCCATTTGGTGACAATTTTCAACTCTTATTATATATATGTATGCCCACAATCAAGTTTATAAAACAATGAATTAAGCACTTTCATGCTTACAAGGATTTTCAAACGTTTCAAACCTCCTTTTTAGGAGGTTATGCATATCCACAAACAGGCAAAGTGGCCTCTGTCTAAGAATACCTTTACTGAAATTAAAATAGTTTAGTTTGTTAACATCGATGCCATCTTTCTTAAACCTCTGGGCACTAATAATGATGTCAAGGTCCCGTAGAAAATTATCCCAGGTTTCTCTGTTAGATAAGAGGATGTCAGAGCACTTTAAATGCTGCAGTCAGAGCAAAATGTTTTGTCTCAAATGAGTCACGTTTGCCAGTATAAAAAGTACCCCTGCAAGAGGAGACTTGCATAGTAACTTACATGATGCACAAGTAATCATAAAGGAGTTCCATGTCCACAGTTGTAACATTGAAATATGCCACAACTGCCTACCAATAACTTTTTTGTTCACTGTATATGACTACTAATACACTTGACATTTTGCTGACAAGATTTATTTAGACACACAATATGTATAACTTTATTTGACGTGCACAAAGTAAATAGTGTATTTTTTTCCTCTGTGAGAAGTTTTGAAAGAATCACACACAGTATGTGTAATAGAATGCAGTGTTGTCACCCATTTTAAGTAAACTTAGATAACGTGGATTCTTGTGCTTTTAATCAATTATGTTGTTTAGTTATGTGTGTAGTCTGACTCACAGGAACTAGGCTGTGGGTATAAGCCTATATCAGTGAGCATTCTCCTCCCCTTCTGCTATCTGGTTTAGTTTAATGCTTACTATTATTTCGTCATCTGCTTGAGACCTTAAACTAAGAGAGTGACACATTCTGCAGGAAAAAGCCAAACAAAAACAGACAAATCCTCTTGAGATTGTTATGGGGGTAATGAGAGAGTGAGAGACAGACAGATATTGTTTTGATATCAGCTGGTCAGTCACCACACCCTCAGGGGTATTCTGCAGACATTTATCGGGAACAGAAATGACCCCAGGATCTGCCCTGACCTCTGTGAAGCCGTTGGATCAATGACATCTTTGCCTTTTCCCCCTCTTCCTCCATTCTGCTGCACTGGCTTTGGAAACAAGAATTGCTCGGGGCTACACACAGATCCTGCCCACCACCCACTCTCTAGATTGTGTTGATGTTCACGTGTGTGTCTGTGTGTGTGTGTCCAGGCCCTCTAGTGTAGCCTTGACCACCTTGCACTGTAATCACCACACACAGCTGCCACCTGCCTCTCTCTCTCTTTCTCTCATTTGTTCCTGCCTTCTCTCTCTCACCACCTCCTACGCTATAACAGGTATGATCTCAACAGTAGATCTTAATGTCTCTAGCCATGATTAATCTGATAAATAATAAATGTATCAATCTAGCCTCTCGACAAGGACTAATTCTAACCAGCGGGAAGGCACAAGCCCCCTTTAACTGTTGCCTGTAGCTGCCAAATTAATTATTTAATGATTAATTCTTTAGGAAATGTGAAAGTTTTGATTAATACTGTCCAGGCATCTGTCTTCAGTTGTTTGATGTATGTCAGAGAATTCAACCCTCGCTGTCTCTCTGTTCGACCTTTACGCATACACACAAGAAAATACACACACGCTCGCAATCATTAGAAGAGTTAGAAGAGAGACGTTTTAGCTCTTATGAACGAAGCCAGAGGCTACTGTCACTGAGATCAGATGCTGAATATCTCACAATAAATTACAGCTGGATCTCAGAGGCCCTCATCCTTGAACCTTGAACATGTCAGCTTTGGATACCCCCCCAACCCTCTATATATGTGTATGTGCACATATGAGTGAGTTTTGGACCCTATTTACTAATGGAAGCCTCCAAGGCCCCTGAGCCGCTATACATTTTTAATGATGTCAAATTGTCATTTCGCTCTGCTGTTTGCTGTTCAAAGGAAAAAGAACCTTGAATCAAACACAAATGTAATAAATTGCGTGTAGACACAATAAAGAGCCAAAAAAACATGGCTGTCCAACATGGAGATTGTTGAGATTCAATCTTGGATCACTAAAAGAAACAGAGTAACATTTACACTATTTACACTATTTGAAATAGCAGCATTTTTTTTTTTTTTTTACTGCAGTAGTGGATATTATTTGTAGACATTTTGGAAGCAAAGAATGGTAAAATGTAATAATAATACATTTGATGTCATTAACCAATTATGTCTTATGGATTGAATATAATGTTAATACAAATGTTGACAATGTAAACAAGAGCAAATTGCCGCTGTCCTGTGAAAAACATTTCACAAGATAAGAAAAACTGCCCTCTATTCAGCATTGTGACTGTCCACTGGATTTGTAAATGGTCATGTTTAGCTAAAGAAGGGGAAATATTCTCACCTCATAATGGAACACCAAATTTGGCGATACATGGTTTTCATTGCTTTAATAATATTCTCTGCAACTTAAAAGCAACACGTTATGATTAAGATGGCTACCATGCATAGTTTAATAATTTTGCCAGAAAAGTGGTAAATATACATCAGAAAAAGCTGTCTTACTCTCTGCATGTTTAACCCAGAACCCTACTGAACAATCAATAGTTTTATCAAGATCACTGTAAATTAATGCATTAGCTTTTGTGTTCAAGTAAAACAATCTAGTACTACATTATGAGGAGTACATTATGATTATACCTTCTCACTGTACCTCAAACTACATACCTTTTTTACTCCCTTTTTCAAAAATATAAAAATAAAAAACACTATATAGCCACCATCTCACTGTCTTAAAATGAATGGCTTATATAGGAACATATTCCTTCTTACCTTCATGTATCCAAACTTTTACATTTAGGATGGTAAAAGACATCAATTAATAAATGACACACAGAGATCAATTCATCAAACTCGCTGTTGTTGGCGACACTTAATTTTTTTATTTTTCTATTGCAAACTCTACCAATCACATTTCAACTCTAGTCACAAACTGCCTGCGACTCACAGCGCAAGAGTGCGTCCACTTGATTTCTATTCGCATACGCTGGTGTCGCATCAGCTGGGCAGAATTCATTTGCACCGTGACATTATCAGTTATAGATTTGTTTTTCACTGCGTGAAAATGGATGTGTGACGAGAGAAGTGTCAATTGCGTGACTCTCGCGGTCAATGCGTGAGTGCTGGCAGCCCTGCAGTTTAATAACACATTCAGTGGTACACCACATGGGGAGTAAGAGGAGGTAGAGGTAGCTGCATAATGTGCACACTGACAACAAACATTGCAAATGTCCCTATAGTTGGATACTTCCTCTTTTGTGTTTGACCTGGAAACAGAACATTAATGTGAATGGCAATGTTTACTCTGTACTGTGAGTGAAATGTACTGTACTTTTTGGCTCGTTTCAACAATAACATTGAAATACTCAAGTCCAAAAGGTTATGCTTATGTGGGAGCTTATTTTGTGCCAAGTGGTTTTGAAAACTAAAGAAAGCTAATTTCCCATCAATGAATCAGCCTGAGCTATCTTTAAAAATGTTTCTTTATATCTTAATAAAATAAAATCTAGCATTGGAAATATTGAAATGGGAATGTCATGTGTTAAAGAGCGAGACATTGTGGTGAACAACGTACCTTCTGTTTCATTCATCATAGTTTTGTTTTTAATCATGATATGGCTCCCTTTCCCCTCTCACCCTTTGTTAAAAACCAACTTGCCCTCGGGGTGAGGAGAGAAGACCTGTCTTTAATAGGGCCAACAAATCTCGCTCTGTCTTCAACAATAGTTTTTCACACTCACAGATATACACATGTATCACACACACACACACACACACACACACACACTTACAAACACACACACAAACACTAAAAATGAGTGTTTCCGTCGGTGAGAAAGACGGGAGGCAGGCAACGCACCATCAGAGTGACAGACTGCATTGTCCAAGCGAGCTTTGGTGGTTGTAACAAGCATCGGGACATTTGAGCAAACAAAAGCAGGATTGGGAGTGTCATCAATCAATCGGCTGACAGTTGACTCAAGTTTGTTTGTCCCACACTCTGCATAATAAGTGATTGGATCTCAGCTAATTAGATATTGGGTAATCAATCATTGCCAACAAGGCACTTGGCCGACTGAGGGGACTCCCCCTGCGTGTGCCCATTGTCATGAAATAAATTAGAAATAAAAATTATTTAGTGCCAGCGAAAAGGTAATTCCCACCAGTGAGCTGTCCAACCGCTGCCTTTGTGCAAAAGAGACACATAGTGTGAGGGAGGAGGGGTGGGGGGTGTGATGTCCTAACCAATTACTGAAATATTCAGTTGAGGAATTTACATAATAAATGAAGCAATGAAATATTGATATATTTGCTTGGAATGATGTTTTACCCTGCACAAACATGCATCTAACAATATGTCCACATGGAAGCAACACTAACTCACATAATTTACAGATTTTCATCGTTGTAAGCTGATGTCACATTTATGAATGAATAAATTAAAAAATAAACTTTTCTCAGAATGTGTAATTTAATTATCCTGAGTCTAGCAAATCGTCATGATAGCTTAGCAATAGCAATTCCCATAGAACATGAATATTGGTAATATAACCAGGTATTTAAATCAACCATCAAAAATTGTTTAACCACAATAATTTGTTTAACTCAGTTTACGTATGAGTAAGTTGAAAACTAAAGTAGCTAACTTGTTATTTTTGGTGATAACTCAACCACTTTAGACTGGAGCAGATGGTATGATATCAGGTAGCCATCTCAGTCCCCCATGCTTTCAAAATCACATTTGAAACTGCTGAGAGCGAACTGCGCCACTGAAACACGCACAGTATTTGTAGTGTCACAGTTTGTTCCCACCTTCTCTCTTCACGCTGTCAAAACGTCTCCCTCACGCCTTTTCTTTTTGAGCCCAGCCAAGACTCCAGAGGTACAATGTTTGCTCCTTGTACTTCTCTTTTTTTTTCACCCTCAGGTAGCCGCTGTAAGATGCACAATGTGTGTCTCCACTAACACTGCTAAGACACAAAACATGCAGTTGGGGAAATCATAAGACACGACAGAGAAAGGAGGGAGGAGAGAGAGAGAAGGCGTGCAAAAACAAGTATGTGATGGAAAAAGTACAAGCAAAAGAATAAGGGAGAAGAGAAATAAGTTAGGAACAAATGAGGGAGTGAGTGAAAGAGAGATAGACCACTGCTTGAGGTGGAGGAAACACTCCTTTATTTATTTATTTTTACACAAAGCCAGAATGTAAGTAAGTAAAGCAGCCAGCTGGGCCTCAGTCTCTCACCAGTGTGTCGGAGCCTGTCACCGCCACTGCCACCGAGACAGCTACAAGTTTACAACAGCTGCCGACTAATGTTTGATCAGTGATAAAATATGCCGCGGTGACAACATCATGCTGCCCATGCATTTGTGGGGGCCTTGCGCATTAAAAATTCAGTGCCTGGCAAGTATAGAGGGCCCTGATGGCCTCAGTGCTGCTGCCCCTCCCCACCCCCTCTATCTCCCCAAAGGTATACCCAGGGATGGAGACAACTTCACAAGATGTCAGAAACCATCTCTGTTTTGTGTTCACCGGGTGAGCCTTCCTCTGAGTAAACCCGCCCTCACGTCAGCTTTTGTACCAGAGGACCACCGCTGAGACCTTCAGTGCCACACAGGCACAGAGAGGAAGAATTCAACAGAAAGTACCAGACGACACTGACGGTGGACAAATGGGGCAAATGTGGATGACATGTCACACGTATTACAGTAAGCATTGTGGAAAAAGATGACTCAAGAAAATAAGAGTTTTTAGTAATTTTTAATTCTTTCTTAATTCATTAAGCAATTATTTTGTGATCTCAACATAAAAGGTTGAACGCTTTTTTTAAATTACATGAAGATCAATAAATAGAAAGTTTCCCTGTGATTGAAGGAAAAAAAAATCTAAAACATTATGTCCTCTCTGGCTTTCTGTAATGTGTACAGAAAGCCAGAGAGGACACATCTAGTAAAATGTTTGTAAGAAAAACACTCCATCATTTAAATGTTAGAAAACGTGGTGTCTCTGTATGTCATGGTTTATAAGGTATTTAGAAGGTGTATAAGGTTTATAAGTGAGGCAATTTTATTATTTCTTTTCTGAGGCATTTCCAGCTGTCTGGTTGTCTGTTTGTTTGCGGTGAAGCCAACAACTTGGGCATGCCAAGGAGAGTCTCCTGGTAAATGTCAACTGTCAGAGAATTGAGGCCTCCTCATCAATCGCCATGCCATGGAGATCTGGGCAATGAAACCCCCTCCAAGGAACACCAGAGAGATAGAAAGAGGAAAAGAGAGAGAACACAATGGCACTGAATAACTGAAGGAAGTCATGGTCAAAAAAGAGAGCAAGAGGAAGAGTGAGAATGTGAGGGAATCAGATTTCCCTTCCCCTGTGACAAGGTCCTCTGACAGTTTTGTTGCCGGCAGTCTGAGCAGTAGGCTATGATTGCCAGAGTGCATTAGAGGCCCTGTGTGTAATTTGACATCTCAATATTGAAATAGTAATGCATCCTCACACAGCATAAATTGCTGCCTAGTAATTGGATTCTAGACATGGTACAGGGAACCGAGATGTCCTTGCAAGCTTGATAATGCTGTGTCATGGTAGCTGGAGAGTGAGTTGCCATGACGTTAAAATGAAGAAGAAAATAAAATGAAAAAAAAAAAAAAATTAAATTTGATGGTTAAAAACTCTTTGGCTGACAGCATACAGTACTTTCTACTGTGATAAGATGGCTTTTTTTATTCTGACGTTTAAAAGTCTGGTAAGCACTGTTGCAGTACACATCAAACAATCCCCCCCACCCCCGGTAGACACACACCTGTGCAGTGCACACAGCACATCCTCTGGTCTTTTGTTCCTACTAGTTCAGTTGCGGCTTCTTGCCCACCTAAATAATTCAGTGCAAGTAAGAATCAGCATATCTTACAGCATACTTAAGATGCCAAAAATAGCAACAGGAGGCCTGGCTTCAATTAGGTCTTTTGTTACAGACAAATTCATTTTGTTACAATGCCCACTCTATTGTGAGCCATCAATTTTGTACCTGGCTCTTTTCCCCGCCCTCTCTCCCCTCCTCTTGTGTTTTTTTTGTTTCCCTAATGCTGTTGACGTCTGTGCCCACTCCCTTTCCCTGCCTCATTTTATCGTTACACTATGAGCCCAAAGTATCAGGTGTTTGTGTGTTTACATATGTGTGTGTATGTGTGTGTGTGTGTGTGTGTGTGTGTGTGTGTGTGTGTGTGTGTGTGTGTGTGTGTGTCCACAGCCCTGGGTATTGTGTTACCTGGGATCAAGTGACGGTGGAGCCTCGAAAAGAGCCGGCTATTCTTCAGGGTTGCTGAGACACTGCTGACTAATTGGATGAGGTGTAAGTCAAGCCAACAGACCTCAGACTTTGATGTGACACACAGAGAGAGAGAGAGAGAGAGAGAGAGAGAGAGAGAGAGAGAGAGAGAGAGACAGAAAGGTGCTGCACACACGTCATTGTTTGTTCCAAATACAAACCCTTTGTACACGCTGTACACACCTCCACCTGTTCACACACACGTACACACGTGTGCCACTTTGTTTATGGTGGTTCATTAATTTTGCGACCACTTCTTTGGTTTTCTTAAGTTTAGCTACTTGCTTTTCATTTGCTCCTCCTTGTTTGTTTGCTGTTTCATTGTATATAGGAAATGTAGAAGGTAATTGACTAATGCTGATTCAATTCTTGTCTTCATGATGGTGAATAAAGAATACGATATACAGTAAATTAATAAGCAGATCTGTGAAGCAGTAAGTAAGTATTTTTGTTATTTAATTGATGTGAATTGAGAGTCTACTTTTATAGAAGTAACTTCAGAGATAACCCAATAGGACATGAAAAGTTTTTATGAACATGAGATGTGGGAGAGCAATGATATGTAGCATTAAGCAAGAAGAAAGTTTATTCCTCTTCTGTTTTATTCTATTTGTAAATGTTTTTGTCAACCCTGAAAAGAGTAAATGGAGAGCAGGTTGGCAGTTTAGACAGATGATGAAATGAAACAAGTTTAAAATATCATGATTCTTTTTGATTTTTGATGGTCTTTAATTAGCTTTCAAAGTTAACCATCTCTCTTTTATGTGAATTAACAACATACAGTCATTTACAAAAAAAACTTTCTGAAGTTGTGGCAGTCACAAAAGTAGTAATATATGCAATGGACCTTTCAAATTATGACAAGAGGTCTTACATTAGCTTTGAAAGCATGATATGTTATTAAATAAAATTACATGAAAATTGTAATAATTGTTCTGGAGAAAAATGGACCATTGCATCAACAAATACCAAAGGCATGCATTGAAATAAGTACAATACAAATAAGAATTGAGCAAATGGAGCTTATAAAAAAAAAAAAAAACATACATATTAAACAGCAATATAAGATATACAAAAATAGGGATTCAAGTTTTGACAGGATATACAAAGTATCCCCAGCAGTATATATGAATATATGATTTTTGTGTTGTGAAAAATAAATAAATTAATCCTTATTTAAGTATTAAAATTTTTAAAAAGGCTTCTGGTGAATATAATATGGGGTTAATATGTTACAGAGGTGTAGTACTATACTCCAGATGTGTTCACTTCACTGTACATTAGACATTTAGATAAAGGCTTACTGATGCAATCTAGTAACTGCACATGTCAACTGACTGCTGTTCATCAAAAATGTCATATGTACAGTAGTACAAAATACTAATGACAAATGAGCAAAATCAGCAATGGAATAAATATTATTCCTGAGCAGAGGTACTCCAGACTTCCTTTTGGCAGTAGAAGTGCCATAACACTTCAGGACCAAGTTTCCAAGTTTTTGGAAACAAAAGCATTGTATACTTTGGTGACTGTGGGCACAAATTAACAAATAATACAACCCATAAATAACTATAGTGGGTTGTATCCACTCTTGTCAATGCTGAGCTCTACAACAGATCTGGCCTTTATCACCAATTTGTTAATCCTATCATAGTGCCGCCTTTCTAAAATGTCACTGCAAAGGACAGCATAGTGGCAACCGATTATATTTAAAAATAATAATAATAATAATAATAATAAAAAATAAATAAATAAAAAACTTTGTTAAATGTGCTAAGGGACTCCTGCCTTTGTGATGCGATATCATCAGATACTTAAAAGGAGGAGCTTGTCACCAACTCTCACTTCTGATGGCCTAAAGAGTTAGAAAAAAAGAGGCAGTGAAAAAAAAAGAGGTGGAGGGGAGGTGGGGTGTGTGGGGTGAAGTTACAGCAACAGCTGGTGTATCCTGGGATGCTGGCCAGGATGTTGACTCTCTTTCACTTCCCATCTGCTTTCATATTACCTACAATTCCTTGTCTACATTCTCTCTTGCTCTTACTCTCTGCCCTTACCTACTGTATATTTCTATATTATGACCTGTCTCTGCCTCACTTAATTTTTTTGACTTTCTATCTCTTTTCTTCATTATATGAGCCAAGGATACCCCAGTGACAGCTAGCACAGGACACCTATTGTACAGTGCTGTACTAAGGGGCCCAGCTGTGGAAGCGATCAGGGCCTGCCCCCTCAGACGTGCATTCAATTCCTGTAATGAACGAAGACGTTTCACAAACAAACAGCAATGATGCAGAAACAACCCCATAAAGGTTAGCCTAATTTATATAACCTTTTAAAGATGATTCTCTTTTTATTTATTTTAATTTTTTTTAGAAAGTGGAATGGAGGAATAAAAGAAAGATGGATACAGGAGAGACAGAATGGACTCAGGCACACATCAAAATGACATGCCTCAGTCAGCAGCTGCTACAGCATGCAGCAATTACAGATATTAACCTTTAAAATATTCTGAGAAATTACTGAAGCAACGTTAGCAGCTGCACCCAGACACATACTGTACACAGAGGGATGTGTGTGTGTGTGTGTTCCACGACTTAATGCCACATTGTTGCCTTCCTTTTAAATGTCATGACAGGACATGCCATATTGAATGTAATTACGATATGAACACATTGGAGTCCCTAATGTTGTGTGCTCTATTCACCATGTTCAATTGTCTGCGCTCTGGTAGTGTTTTCAGATGGTAAAATCACAGACAGGCCATTGTATGTCGTAGAGAAGACTGACATGTCCCACATTGTTGTAATAATCCTTTTAAAATGTGTGAAATAATTTTGTTCCCATAATCCCTAAAATCCCCAGTAAGTATTACAGGGTAAGGAATGGTTGGAAAATGACTATTTACACAAGAAAAGAGGGACTCATTAAGGGTATTTCACTGCAAGGGTAATTTGACATGCAATTTGCAGTAAAATGCTTAAATGGTAAAATAAAAAAGGAAGAAAAAAGAGTCAGCTCCATAGGCTTCTCTTCTGCCTTTAACTAACTCATCTTGCCACCCTGCATTGTTAGAAGTGCTACTTGCCCTCTCTCTATTCACAGTGGGCTTTAATCTTGAGCAGGTAGCACAATCATTGGAGTGGCTGTACAACTGCGGGGACTTTTTGATTCGAAGTGCTGTTTATTAGCTTGAAGCATCTGGGCAAGGATCTTGTGATTAATTGGGGTGAGCCGCCCCTGATATAACAAGGTCAGCCCTCGCCAAGCCTTCTCCACTCTTTCCATTTACATCAATTAGAACTAAGAGGGGTAGAGCTGTGCCTTGGGCCGACACACACACACACACACACACACACACACACGCCTGAGAGAGGGAGAGGACAGAGAGTCAATGTGTGTGTTAACAGAGAGTGCGAGAAAGAGAATTATATGGAGAATATGTGCGAGAGAAAAAAAATCATATATGTTGCTCCAGTCAATCTTAGTTTAAATATAGCTCAGGGGGTGGCCTTTAATGAATTTAATGCAAATGAGACTTTTTGCTATATGTTTCTACTACCACTATACCACGTCAGCCAATTAGAGAGCCAGCATGTCACTGCGGAAAGAGAAAGGATGGGGTGAGGTAATTAATCTAATAACAATGTAGAAGATGGTGCAATGTGTAAAAAAAAACAACAACAGTAAAGAGCAGTGATTTTGTGCTTTTCATGAACATTGTTTTGAGTTTTTTTCTTTTTATTATTTTTTGTCTTTAATTATTTTTAGTCATTGTGTTTTTATTATGCATTCAACCTTTTTATGGTGGCGGTAAGGGTGATAAAGTAAGCTACTGTCTTGCCAATACTATTTAAAATGTGTTGCAAATTGGAAGTGTCAAACCATCCTCTGGCTTTGTTTCTTGGTCCCTGATTAACTTTATATTCATTAGTAAATCATATTAGTGATTATATGCTCATCAACTCGGGGATCCCCTTCTGTGCCAATGGCAGCCCACCCACTCACTGGAATTATGAATGCTATTATAGAGGCACACACTCACACACAAGCACACACAATCTGAAAGCTATCCATGTACAGTAGAGGGCGTTTTCTATTACTTCAGACAGAGGGCGGCCTTGTGTCAGCTTCCTCCCTCCCTCCCTCCCTCCCTCCCCCCCCCCTCTCTCTCTCTCTCTCTCTCTCTCTCTCCTGGCAGTCATATGGAGGAACACAGCAGATCAGAAACATGTATAGAGAGGCAGTCTCATTCTCTGGAAGGAGAAGAAAGACCATCAAATAGCTTATCACCAAAATATGAGTTATTTTTAATATTTTAAACATAGAGTTTTTTAATTTATTATACAGTTATTTTATAGCTATTTTTAAAAATGCAGTACAATTTCAGACTGTGACACTGTTGCACTTCCAAAGTGCTAATAAGCACTAGTGGAATTCAATGATTTGTTTATTTATTTTTTTGTTTGTTCTCTTTGAATTTGTACTCTAGTTGGTGTTGTGTTCAAAGAAAACTCAGGGGAACTACAATGTGTTCAATCAAATACATCTTTTGTTTTGATTTGAAGTAGTTTTCAGTGACTTTCTGGTGTGACTGATCTAATAATCTTAAAAGTCTCACTTTGTACTGAAGTGAAGCTGTATTACTCCAGCTTAGACAAAAAATGTTTGACACTAAGAAGACATGAATCCTATCATTTTAGAGGTGAGCTGGCTTATAATATGCCCATATCTTTTCAACAGAAAAGACTGCAGTGAACACTGTAACAGTCTTTTAGAACAGATGTAAGATGGGGCAATCTCACCACGACTGCAATAATAAGCCCTGATTGGTCATAATGTGTAAGAAAGAAAAGGAAGAAAAACAATAGAACAGGAAAATAGAAGAAGGAAAAACGATGGCTGACCACAACGTTTTCTCTACCATCAGATAAGGAGACAATACGTGGATGAACACATGTTTTCGACTGTAGATTATGACAGAGCACTGTTATTTCCTGTACGAATACACTTTCAATTTCCTGCCCGGCACTTTAGTTTTATTACATTGATAACACGATACCATCGGCCGTAGCCATGGGGACAAACCGACAGTGCTTACAATAGAAGAGAGTGATAAGAGAAATGATGTGAAAGACAGAATAAAAGAGAGAGAGAGGGTAGGATAGGGCTGAGAACAATCAGTCCCTGACAGAAATCTGGTTGCAACCAGTAGGACGATCATAATTATTATTATTTAGCTATTAGTTACAAAATGATCTTCCAGTTATGATTCTGGAGTCCTTTTCACAGCATTTTGACTAGGTTTCTTTGTGTACTCTGTCCAGCGGAATTGTGTGTACTCAGTGAGCAACAGCTTTGTATTAAAAGACTGATATCACATGTATTTGGTTATTTGATGGAGAGTGAGAATGAGATTTCATAAACTGTTCACTTTAAAGTCATGTCTCAAACTCTCTACTGAGGTCATGGATTTACTTCTATGTACAGTGTATTCAAGACAGATGAAAAGTGATGTATCTGTACGCATGTGTTTCCTTGTGTGTAAGAGAAATGCTTATTTACGTGCATGAGTGCGTTTGTGTGCACAGATAGGAGCACATATCTGTGTGTTTATTTCTCTCTGTCCTCTCCCCTGTCCTTTTGTCCCCTCAGGCTTCAATCAATGACCCCTTGTTTCCACAAAAGGTCCACAAACCGATTTCCTAGTGGCACTGCAAATTTCCAGCCAGGCCCTGATCCCCATTTAGACCAATTGGAGTCAATTTGTTATTGCAAATATAAATTTGGTAACTTGTGATATCCAGTGAGCCAGGCAGGGGAGGCCACTGGCAAAGGCCAATGCTATTTTCACTTCTGACCCCTCATTGAGGCGAGCCTTTGTTAGCTTAGGCATTCAGCTGCCAATCACAGCAGAGTTTTTCATTAGATTCACTTGAGAAACTCCCCAGGATCCCAACTGGGCAGCCACCACAAGAATTCATAGGATGGGGGATTCTTCTCAAAATAACTAAGGACGAAATGCTGACCTGGTTCTCATTGCTATGTTTAAATATGTGCATAAGAAGCAGAGGGAAATATACTACTACTACTGCTACTACTACCATTTCACGTTTGTACATTTTATTAACTATTCAGAATCATAATGGATTTGTCACAGGGAAGGTATGGAATTAAATGACACAACCACCATTTTATTAATCAAATCCATAATATTAGTTTGAAAGTGTCTTTCAACATTAGAGTGAACAGTGAAAACACCTTTTAATATATCTGTGCCAGCCATTACTAAATATTTGACTTCATATGAAAATTCATATGAAAGTCTGACTTCATAATGCACAGCCACAAGTAATTTTGTAATTAGCAGATATGGAGTGATGTGTGTCTGCAGTATGGGGATGAGGGGACAAAAGTGGTCAGTAGAAGTGTGAATACTTGCTTGACTCTTTGGCCTGAGGCAGAGCACACAGCGAGACACACACACTCTTTCAGCCCAGTCCGATTCCCCCTGAAGCAGTTGACATTTCCCCCAGAAGGATAATTGAGGAATAACATTTGCGTTACAATTTAACATGACCCCTGCCTTTGGGAGCCCTTTCATATTACCTAGCTGAAGATGGCTGCTGACAACCACTTAGGCAGGGGGGATGATGATGATGATTATGATGAATATGTGTGTGTGTGTGTGTGTGTGTGTGTGTGTGTGCGTGTGTGTGTGTGTGTGCATCTATATATCTGTTTTTGTGTCCATTTTAGTGTTTCCACTCTGTGTTCACCATCTCATGTGTGTGTGTTTGCATACGTATGATCCTTTGATCCATGATGGTATATGTTTGAATGTGTGTGTGTTTGTGTGTGTGTGTGTGTGTGTGTGCATAGCCAGCCAACATATGGGAGGTGGATGGATGGCTTCAGGCTCAGTGATAGGGTATTGTTGATGTGAGAGGAAAGAAAGGGAAAAGAGCTTATTATTACAATGGCAGAGTCAATGTCAAGAGGAGCTGTGCTGACCTTTTCCAAGTCTTTGCCTAGCAACTATTAAAAAATGTATCAGGGCGGGGGATGGAATGTGTGTAAGTGTTTGTGTCCACGTGGCAGTGTGCACATTTGTGTGTGTGTGCAAGACTCAGAGGTAGTGACATGAAGCAGCCACTAAAAGCTAAGGTTAATGGATTGACTGTTACCTGTTCTTGAGGCTTAACATTGGCCCATACACAAGGGGAATCATCCACGGCTGCTTCAACAGCCTCGGTGCTTCTGCTGGAAGGCTAAATTAACAGAGCTGTGGCTTGTTTGTTTTAGGAATTTTGGAGGGTTTATCTCAGTCAAGGATACAAGGTCGAGACACAGTCTTTAATCACTGTACCTCACAGTGATGGCTTTATCCTCAGGTAGTGGGTGGTGTTTTCACTTTATACTGTGTACACAGTGGACATAATCCTAGGAAACATTTGTGCTATGAAGCAGACATCAGTTTTTTCAGTGTGTTTACGGCTGAAATCTCTAACTTTACACACATTTAAATGCAGATGGCAGGATAAAAACTCAAGATAAAACATTATAAATACATGTAAAATGTACATAAATGTACTTCAGTACAATAAGATTAAGGGCAAGGATTAGTTGAAGACTATGCTAGACAAGGCCAAGGATATACAGAGGTCAGAGGGTAGAGTGCACCATCCTGATGTCTACTTTTTTTCTTAGTCTCTCACTTGTGCTACAGAGGTGCTTGCCTAAACATAGAAGCTGGAACAGTCTATTGCTGGGTTGGTGAGGATATTGAATTAAGAACCACTATTTCTTCTTCCATTGGGCTGGTAAAGGATGGTTTATTGAGATGTTTATTGACTGGATTTGATTGAAAAATAATCCTTAATCTTAATCCTTAAAATTTCAGTCCCGGTTGATTTGGCGGCACCCGTGGTTACTGGTGGTAACAGCACCTGTGCAGTTTAATACCACAGCAAGCATTCCTTGATCGGCTACTTTGTCAGAAATACAACAAGAGAGCAACTGGTGTATCTAGTTTTTTCCTGTGAAACCCTTGTGCATGTGAAGGCTATTTGAATCCAGAGTGGGAATGGCGGACCCTTCCACTAACAATGTAAACTACTATATAACAGAAATAATTACAGGATGCAAATACATTGAATGGCTTGTGCTGAAAAAATGCCCAATAGAAATAGCATCAAAGATGGGGTTTGATTTCATGAAAATCTTATGGATTATAACACTGGCATTCCATAAAAAGTCATATCACAGACAGGCAGTGGTCTTTATCTGTTACCAAGCCACATTCTTAAATGTGTCATGGAATTACTCTAACCTACTAACTTCAATGTGCACTGGAAATGTATATACCCATATGATTTGGCATGTAGCTCCTTTACATGTGTATGTCACACTGCCAGCACCAGTGTTACCAAGAAATACATTCTACAATGAACATTTTTTTTAGGGAAATGTTGTAAGTGTTCAGTAATGATTTTGTGTATGACCATTATGTGACTTCTGAGTGTTGCAGTATTGAAGGTTGCATAATAAAGTAGCCCTTTTACATTAACTACGTCTTTATTCTACAATGCTACTCCCATTCCTCTTCATCAGAGCAGCCAGGCACACCGTTTCACACCAGCTCGCTCCATACCAACTGCCTTCCACTGATAAATGAGAGGATTAGTGACTGGTACACTTTATTAAAAAGTAATAACAATTTTTGTTGGCATCCTTCACGTGGTAAGGAGTGCCATGAATCACAGGATATTGGCTGTCTGTATCTGATGAATGCATCGTTTACCAGCCGAGGAGTTATTTAGTAGCGGCTATTAATTTAAATCACATTTATCTCCCCCTCTAGCTTGGGATGGGGGAAACACAAGCTCCGCAGTGGAAAGAAAGCTGAGAGCAAAGAATTAGACTTCACAGAATGGATATCAAGGTATTATATCAAGATATTTTCCTTCTGTATGCCTAAAATGACAACAAGGTGTTACTGCTATTTGATAGTGGTACTGTAGAAATAAGCTTTAATGCCTAATGTGTAATGTTGACTCGCTACTGTGTAGCTGCAACTCTTTTGGCTGCTCAGTGAAATAATAGTTCTCCACGTGTAAAACAGCCTTTTTTCCAACTCCCATGCGCCTAACCCATACTTGTTTCATGATATCATTGTGAAACATTCTGCGGCAACATGGTAAAATTCAGCATGGTAACTACAATTCAAAAATAAGAATTTCAAGTAAAGTGCCTCTTCTATTTATTTCAGCTCCGTGCTGAAGTGAATCTGCTAGCTAACAATGTGTTGGCTAATTGCTCATCATTGTTAGAGTCAGTGTGGACAGAGGCAAATCACAAAGTGTTTTAGACTGTCAATAAAAAAAACCTTTGTTGTCTTAGCAATATCAGAGATTGAAATATTGCTTTACTTGGAATAAATCTGTTTCTCTTACACATTTTGTGCTATTAATTGGTGATATTTTTTAAAATTTTTACAAGTCATAAAAGTCTAATAAGTTCAGTCACCACACACACAGTAGTATGTTAGGTCTGGAAGCTGTAGTCTCTGTCTATCGTTGATATTTCTCATCCTCTCATCAAGTCATGAAACGTTGGTGGTCCCTCATTTCCTTTTTCCTGTAAAAGGGTTTGAAGGCTATCCAAACATAAAATGTGGGGCTCGTGTAAACACACAACATCCTTAGCCAGACATATCATCAATTATTCAATACAATAACAATGTTTCAAGACTGAATATGGCTATGCATTTGGAATTTTGAGGCAGGCACATCTGAGCAGGAGTTAGGCATCCAAAGATTAAATATTACACTTTTTATGTTCCTGATGCAGTGCTGGCATTCTTCTGCTCCAGCCACAGGATGTATAGAAAAGACTTAAACTTTAGACTTTATAACATAATTATAAGAAAATCATATTTCGTCCAACTAGCTAGTGACCACACACTGTTTACTAATCACAGGATGACTGTGTCTCATCATATATAGATATTATTCATTTTTGGGTTTTAGTTCTCTTTACCACAAATAAATTTAACTTGTGATAAACCTAATTGTACTTTCACTCACTGAGTGCTTACAAAATATTCACTGAACAATATAGTTCCCTATGGTTTGTAACAAAAGAACATTTGAGCAAAGTTGACATTTAGAGCTCTGATAATAAGGTAATATATCCAGTGATGTGTGGGTGTAAAACTGTAATGAAGTCAACTTTTAGTGAAAAATACTTCTGGGTGACCTAAAAGCTTAGGGGCCACAGCCCAAATTACCAGGTCCCTCATAAACAAGCCCAGACTCATAGTTACCATAAATCTGGGCTTAAACTTCATTAAATAGGCAGATAGGAGCATTAAGGTTGGAAATGTGTGCACCTACAGCCTAAGCATATACTACGTCATATTTGCTTAACCTTCCTGTGGACTCCAAAGGTGCGTCTGGTAATTGAAACATAACAGAATTAGGTTACAAATGTCTAACAGAGCCCTGTGTGTACAGTAGAAGCCCATACACCACTGAGCTTAGCACATGTTTTCATTTAATTAGTTTTTCATTTGGCCCCGAATGCCTTGTGTCAATACAGGCAAACAAGTTGGTGTAGAAGATTTTCTGTGTGCATGAGTTATTCCCAAATATATGTGTTCATTCTGATTTTCTGCTACCGTCATTTGGCAAAATATTGACAAGCAAGATATTCATGAATGCTAAACTGCGGTCATGATTGCCTCAATCACTGACTACTATGTTAAATTTGCCATGAAATCAACAGCTGATTTTTAAAATATAATCTACATTTATTTATTGATTAAAACTGCCCAGACATCTCTTGAATCTGTTGCGTCCTTGTCTGTATGATCTTGACAGTTTAACATTTTTTGACCCCCCCTTCTCTTCACACACAGACACCTGAGTAAGTGTTTCAAAAGTGAAGCTCAAAGAAGTATGAACCGCTAAAAGCTAAGGTACGGCTGGCTGCGAAGTGCTATTGATCTTTTTTTTTTAAATCTTTGATGTTAAGGAGGAATGCATCTCCCCTGTCAACTTCTTTTGCCTTGAATCTTCACTGCACACAAGCACGCCAGCAGTTCCCTGAGCAGAGGCTTCACAAAGACACTTTCAGTTACTGACTTGTGTTGTTAAAACCCACTAAGCTGCGTGCATACATTTTTATTGTCGTTAAATCTTCACATGCAACATGGGTATGATGCCAGAGAAAGAAAAGTTGATCAACAATTGACTGCATTATTTAAAGGGATAGGGCTGCATATTTGTGTGCTTCCATTATGACAGTTAAGTGTTGTGTTTCTGCACGCCTGCCTGCACACTCTCAAATGCTGTATTTATTTATTTATTTGTGTGGTTTGTTATGTCATATCATAAGAAAAGGTGTGGGGATAAATACCAATGGTTACCTTATTTCTCTGTAACTTTGGAAAAGTTGACTTTCTGATACTGTGGGAGGGTTTTGTGGTGCACTGGTAATATATATCTGTATTCTCATCACACTGTCACTCTGTCCCGATGATTAATGTAAAAGAGTTTGACAGAATTCCAGGCCTCATGTCCCTCCTGGGCGACAAGTGATAATCTACCTGCTCCAGGCAGCTCTCGAGCGGGAAGGGAAGCTGCACAGGGCCTCCTGTCCCAGGTGAAGAGCCCCAGGGGTTGGGGTGTAGAGCCTGGAGGCTGCCCAGGTGTTCACAGTTATTACTGACTGTCTGTCCCAGCTGGGGAGAGAACAGCACAAATATCAGTGAATGTCATGTTTGCGTTCACTGTCAGGTTGTGCTCTCAGTCTGTCATGTTTGTCTGACTGACTTTCTGCCTCTTACTCTCGTCCTTTCTGACCTTTCACACGCACACAAACAGACACTTTGTTTCGAAATAACGTTTAACATGACATTTTCATAACTTTCACTGCCGAGAAGCATTACTGGCTGTTTCCTGACTGATCCTGCTGTCTTTTTACACCTTAAAAAAGCTTTTTGAGAACATTTTGAGCTGTGTAAATCATACCTGCATGACCAAATTTTTCTGAGGCAAAAGATTAACCAATTTTAATTATCAACCTAGTTTTAAACTAACATTGAACACAGTGCTATTGTATCACTGTGAAGGAATGGAAGCTGGCAGAGAGGCCGCATAATTTCTAGGGCTCAAATCCAACACTAGATGGCTGCAGATAATGCAGAAAAGGAGCTAATGATACACACATACTGTAGGCAGAGTGACAGAGAGAGAGGTGAGGATGTGAGAGTGGAGGGTAGAGTGAATAGAGCAAAAGGAGACTGAAGTAAAGGGAGAGATTAAAAGAGAAAGAAAGGGAGAAAGAGCATGAGCAAAGAGTGGCACTTCTACTGTTCAAATATATATTTTTATAGGCAGATTTATAGGCAGATCATGCCACTGTCTGACATTTGAACATATAGAGATACAATTATTACCAGAGTTCCATTCAGATTTGTAAAGATCAAACAAAAAATAAGTCAGATTTTGGCCTAGCTTTGGGCCAAAAAACTGATTTCTCCATTGGAGAATTTCAAATTATTTGATGTGATTTGTTCTTATACAGTGCAGTCCACCAATTTGTTTGTATACACAATAGGTTATAGTATATAGTAAGTGCATAATTATTGACCCCCATCCTTTAAAGGAGATGGTGAATGAGAATCAGAACAATGCTTATCTGACAAATATTGTATTAGCACATAGCACATACTGTTGTACAATTATTAATTTTTCTCATCAATATATAACGGCAAAAAAACATTACAAAACAAAATAAAGCACTAGAGGTGAAAGGCAATGCACACCTGTTAGCAGCAATATTTCAAATGAGAATATCATAATGTTTCTGGGCCAAAATGGGTGGTATACATCTCTTTGTCTATGAAAAGATTAAGCTATTTCACAATCAATAGAGCAGTCAGAATACATTTTTATCGGATGCATTACACCGCAAATGAATTGTAGAGCTTGGTAAAAGCCAATTGGATAGGTGATGGAATATCTGTGAGCATCTGTCTGACAATTGGTTATATTTCCAGAACATGTAGATTAATGGTGTTCACAGCGCGCCACATCTTGGGCATTCATTACACACACACACACACACACACACACACACACTTGCACTTCATTTTATACCATTCAACACCCAAAGAAGGCTGTAGCGAGAGGGATAACAAGAGTCATTGATTCTCTCTAAAAGGTAAGAGGAGGATCATAATCTCACAAGAGGGGGAAGTCTTGAATGTAGTTTAAATATGTTCTCAGCACCTCTGAAATATTTATCACTTTCTAAATGCAATTGGTGCATTTGCTTGGAGTTTATATCATTTTCCTCTGCAGCTGCTGGGGGAATAAGTTTGGTGTGTGTGTGTGTGTGTGTGTGTGTGTGTGTGTGTTTAAAGGATTCGTCTTTATCAGGATTGGCTCAGACAGACTTATTAAGGACTGTACAGTAGTGGAGACTCTTGTCTAAGGCTCAGATCACAGCATGAACATCAATAGAGAGATTGGTCTTATAAACTGTGGGGTATAAGTAATATAATATATTTCCATGGTTTGGGGACTTCTGTGTTATTTATGCTTTGTGATTTCAGGAGAACTATCTCCATTATTGAGATAAAGAGGCTGGTTAAAGTATACTGTATGCTCTACAAAAACCATGCACTGTTTCTCTACCCTTCTCATTTCTACACACATCTGTAAGAAATGAGAAAAATGTAGCCAGGCAATCAGCCAACACAAGTCATTTCAGATTGCTATTTAGATTGATCGGGTATGAACTCTGTTGTGCTAATAGCGTTTCTATTGAAAAACTAAGTGAAGTCAAACATGTTTAAACATCACAAAGATGTATGTCACATTAAACTATCTTTGGAAATCAATGGATTTTAACTTAACACACTTAAATGTGCTTTAATCATTTATACCTCTTCTTAAAATTAATCTAAGCATGTTTCTCTCTGACTTTCAAACCAAACACTATCAATATGTGCAGCTGGCACCTTCAATCACAACAACACAAGCAGGATGTTTGGAAAGCTGTAATTGAAATTATCCAGCCAGATGAGTGGAGCTACCTGACTGACAGAATGAGGGAGGAAACTCATTTTAAGGTATGTGGTCACACTCGGTAGTGAATATTTTGCTTCCTTTTGTAAATAAGAAACTGATGCCCATGATGGCAGCTGAGTAACAAATCTGAAAGTAGAGGCGCTTAAAAATAAATCAACTTTCTGATTTCACAAGACCTGTTCGATGAGTTGTGAGAGACTTCATTTTAGATATTTGGGTTCAGGCCACACACACGCACAAACACACACTTGTGCATGAGCAGATCTATTTGCTCACATAGAAACACGCATATGCATACACAGGTTGATTATTCTATCATTATGAAGGTTAGGATAGGGTTTGATGCCAGTCCAATTTCAGTAGCCTTAATAATAGATTGAATGCTAATTCAACCTTAACTAACCGTGCTCTTTAGTACAGAAATAATACAGAATTGAAATAACATGGAGTTGAGAATCCACCACAGCTGTTCATACTCTGGAGGTTTTTCCTGATCTAACTTTCATTGCAGAAAAGTCAAACACACACAGACATATGCACAATTGATACCTGATGTCTTTGTTGAAGAAACAATCTTACAATGATAAGGAAACCTATTGTGTGAGAGGGACTCTGGTAACCAGAATGCTTCTGTTACTCCTTTTCTGCCAGCCCCTTCATTCCATTCTGTCTTATTTTACTTTATATATGTGGTAATTGGATTTGATAGAAAGAGCAAAATAATGCAAAACACCCTTACAGATGAATTTTGATTTTTGAGAGCTTAAGTGTCTCATTTCCGAATGCTGCTATACAGTATCATCCACCTCAATTTGAGGGATTTAAAGAAATCATATTTAGGTAAAACCATATCAACAGGAATTTGGGTTTAAATCTCATTATCAGTTTCAAGCACACACCAGAAAGACTGTTCTCCTACCTCAACGGCTGGATTCAAACCCCAGTGACAGCAAACTTATATATTTTAATAAATACATTTAATATTTGTGTTTTTTTTACACTTTATGAATGCCAGCTTCCTACAGAACAAAGAAGAATGATTTATCAGAGCAGAAGCTGTATACAATCAGATTGGCTGACTCACATGCTCTTTGAGGGCAGCCTAACAATACAATAGCTCTCCATGAGTTAAATTAGACTCTCCCTAAATGGGAATTTGATTCTTATTTCAGAACTTCAGAGGCATGTTCATTACATCGGCAAACAACATCCAGCAATGAGTGATCTGACATCGACAGGCTTTGTTGTTACAAAAATGCAAATACTCACAATGCAGGATGGGTGCAAATACAAAGACAACATGCATTCTTCCTTTCAGTTCAAATTAAGGAGAAGGCAAAGAAAAGTGGTTCCATCGGGACATGTTATCCTCTTCTCTGAGTTTATCTGGGTAAAGAAATTATTGGAGCAGCTGCTTTCAGACGGAAATAAACAGAATTATAAACAGATTGTGATAAAATTGTATTTGGGTGATACATCAATGCATCATTAAGCTTCAAAAACAAAGTTTTGGTGGTTAATTACTGTAGTTCACGCTCCATAAATTGTTTTAGCAGTATTCTCCCAAACAAACATTAATTCCATGAAAAATAACACTTTTGTTCTTCAACTGCAGTATGGACTGTAGAAGCCGGAAAAAAGTGAAGAGTTCCTGTGACCTGAGAAATATTTTTTGTTTTTCCTGACATTAACATGGCCTTTACTAATGAACTCATCATCAATATTTTACTGATCAGTCATGAAATATTTTAAGATTAAAGCTGTTGGTCTCTGGAGTGTTAAATGTACTGTTATACATGGATATTTTCTATGCACTATATTATCATAAGAAATATCTGAATTGATTGATTGATTTTGTATAATTATGTTGTTACTAAACATTTTTAGATGTTCAAACTTTATATTGTTTGCATTGTAGGAGGGCCACATTTTCAAGTTTCGACTGTCTTTAAAAGTTACTTTCATCTCTGGGGTACAGACCATTTTGTATTTGTTCTGTATTCAGGCAGAAATAATACTACTGGGAACAATGTATTTATCTCCTGATGTTGGAAGCAGGGCTCCTCTGGGCTGGCCTGGGGCCTGAGTACCAGAGAACAGGACCGGGAGTCCCTTGTTACAGTGCTAGTAGCATATTCAGGAGGAAAACAAGCCACAGAAGTTATCTGTGGATGTAGCCAGACTTGCTCTAACATTTGTAACTTTTTCATCATTGTGATATTAGGTTAGTTGGTTTGACAGTATTTTATGAAAACATGTTCATAAGGTTGTGAATAATTCTGCGTATTTCAAATCACATGTGGGATTGGTGAATCTAGGTTCACATTTTACCTATTACTATTTAAATGTTTCTTAGTACACATTTAACATCAAAGCCAACAGCAGTGTTTTAATTACATGTGGCCATAGTATAGGTTAGTCAAACAATCACTTTATGCTTTTTTTCATCAGTCATGTGATTATTGTGTTAATGGCCCAAATGGCTCTTACAGGCACACACAAACCTTTCCTACTTCACACTAGGCTGCCTAGAGAGATAGGGAAACTGCCTTAATTCATCATCATGGGACTCCTATCAGGTCCTGCGGCATAATAATATAGTATGCATATGACCTATGTTAATTAATGATATATTCTTTAATATTAACATGCTATGGTCAAGGTAAATGAGGATCCGCAGTTAATTAAATTAAGTGCATGGTTTCTCGTTCCTGTGGTAATGTTTCAGTGGTTTCGTCTAATTCTGGGTTACCCACCGCCCATTATTTCATTCCAACTCTGTACTCAGTCATCATAACTTTGAGAAAAAAAAAGATAATTAGCATAAATACATCTAGCAGAGGAAGTTTCTGGAATCCTTTGCCTAATGAAACCATCACCTAAAGGATTGGTATTCATAATTTCCCTATAGCCTACTATACCTTTACTGTAAAACATCATACATTCATATCAGTTTAGTGAAATCAACTAATCTTTTCTCATTAACTTAATGTAAACATATACCTTTTTTAAACCTCATTCAACTTAATTGAAAAGTTAATTCAACTTAAAATTTCTAGTTTTTATTTTCAGACCCCTTCAGAATATATAAAAATGTGTTGTTCTGACTTCCAATTGGAGCAGCTGAAGCTGTGTGTTCTTCATGTCAGATCAAGAATGTATTCCTCAAACTGAGAAAATGTCGATCGAAAGCAAATCTGTAATGTTTGTCAGTGTGACTGAACATTTGTTGATACAACTTAAAGGGTAATTCCTGTATTTTTAAACCTGGGCCCTTTTTACATATTTTGGGGTCTAAATGGCTAAAAGGCACAACAAGATTTGGATTTTGGAACTTGTTTTCTTTGTTTTTTACATTTTCAAAATTCATGAACAAAGTATTTCACCTTTCACTTATGTTTTTAAGTCGAACCAGCTTTAAATGATTTACTTTAAATAATTTTTGTATAGAAGAACTAACCAATAAGTCTTTTTTTCTTTTTCTCCAGAGGCATTTCCTCAAGCAATTCCAGCCAACAACTCTCTCGGCACCAATCTAGACTCAGTCTTCAACTTGATTTTACACTACACTTCTTCAAAACAAGATCTTGTACACTACTTGACTTTGTTTTTGTCAAGTCTCTTGTATAACATCATACCTGAATAATCCTTTCTGACACAAGTGATCTGCTTTTGCTTTAGAAACAAGTTCACCTTTTGGATAGAAACAAGACCTTTCTGATTGAATGATTGGATGATTGAATCCAGAGGCATCAAACCACTCTTTCTCTCTTTCCACTGTGATGTTTGAGACGAGGAGGACGGCTAATTCCTATTAGTCATGAGAGGTTACATGAATGATCCTTTAAGCCAGATGAGGAGAGAGAAGGACAACGGTGATATTCCGACACAGGTTTTAGTTTCCAGACCTTCTCATGTTTTCTCTACGTCATGTTAACACTGCTATTTGATACATCGGGCAAAGTAGACATATTCATTACAACTAGTACAGCTTCTAACACCCCTAGCTAAGGTCCAGGCCCAGGTAATAAAGCAGGGAGAGGCAGAGGATGTCTTGTTGTTGTCTAAGCACTGTCATTATAACATTTAAAGGACAAAATAGGATTGCATGACTTGGTTGGGCATGGTTACAGTACTGGCCATCTTAATACCTGAAGAAGACTCATAATTCAAGCCCACAAGGATCAAGCTGCACATTACATAGGAATCTATAGGACATGTGACAATTTCCAAGAAAGATCAAAACTTTATTGATCTTTTTAATATCAGAGGCCACAGGTTGCCACAGTTACTACATCATCTTATAACAACCCATTCAATCACTTTCCACACCCATTTTATTCTATCCAGGGTCACATGGGAAGTGGAGGCCAAGCCTGCATGTATTTTGAGGACAAGGGAGAGAAAAACTATAGACAGACCTCCAGTCCATCACAAGGATTTGAGGATTTATTTATTTAATTGTTTTAATAATCTCACCATGGCCATTTAACTGTTCATAACTATTTTGTTGTATTTATTGATAATTTATATTTTCCACTTGCTTTGTTCTTTTCTAACACACTACTAAGAGAATCAAGACCCAAACAAGTTAAAACAATTACTCATGCTCATTGAAAGGGGTGATATAGCAGCATATTTTCCCTCCCCTTTGCTTCCTCAGTGAAAACTGCATTTGTGCATATCTATGCATGGTTGGTCAGCCATATAGATGCTCATCTGTGTCTTTCATCAACTTGACAGCTTTTTTCTCCTCAGAAAGATAACATTTATTATAAGCGTAAGCAATACATATTGGCCCGGAGTAAGTTTGTGGCACATTCCCACACCTTATAATCACGGCTGTCTGCAGTTAAGTATCCCCCATGATCTATTGACTCCATTTTTATTCACTGCATTTCTACCCTGGTAGGTGGAGGGAGTCAGTTAAGCATAGAATGCAGAGCAGCAAATTCATAAAATAGCAGGGAATTAAATAAGAAGAGATGTCTACATCGCCAAGTACTCAGTGATTAATCAGATTTTGTTTTTAGCTCAAAAAATGACTAGCTCTAAGTATGTCACAACACAATCCAGAACAGCAATAATAAGACATTTTATAGCTTTATAAATATATCATATTTATATATAATATAATATAATTGAATGACTAAACAGAGGATAAATAAAAATATACAGTACAGGGTTATAGTGATTTAAAAAAAAAATACTTTTAAGGCTAAACTCAAATGGAATGTATGACATTCAGTATACGCCAGTGATCTGATGTAACTTGACTCAGAACTCAGCATGGTTCTCATTGTACTCAGGCTGAGTTAACCTTCATTACAATCATAAGTTATTGTTCTTTTGTGTTGGTGGAATATGCAAATAATACCTTAAGAGAGTTGAACCTAAAGCAAAGAAAAATAAAGAGAAAAAAATCACCAGGAAATTAATGTTTTATTAATTATGTTTAAGATAATATATGATAAGCCTAATTTTACTCCTTTTCATAAAATAAATACAAGGGAATGATATCTCTTGAGAGAAACCACCACATTCTTTAATTTATCATGAAATTAGCTTTTCTACGCTAACTGCCGTCGAGCCATGGGACTTCACATTGTGTTGTGTTCTGTTCTCATATTTTAATCACTCTATGGGAAAAGCACTCTCTTGCCCCCAGCATTATGCTAATATTTATTTTGGTTTGTATTACCCTTGTGTTTACAGCAAATACGCTGGGGTCAAATGAGAGTCAGTATTACTAATGTGATCGAGTTTCATATAATTTTCTTCCTCTTTTCTGTTTATTTACAGTAAACTGAATCCTTAAATAACATTTGGCATCATGTGCGTGCTGTAACATTAACGCATATTCCAGGTTGGGATAATTTTTTTAAGGCATGCTTCTGCAGGATTACAAGAAGCAGAAAACAAGTGCCATTCCACAATATAAACTAGAATGATGAAATATTCTCCTGTTTTTTTTTTTGTTGTTGTTGTTTTTTGCATAAAAAAACATGTCTGGCTATAGAGAGGAGAGTTGCCAGTTTTGCCAAGCCAGTATGCCATATGGCTTGTGCTGGTACGTCTCACAAGTGCCCCTTGTCGTCCCAGCCTAGCGGCTTTCGATTACCTAGCTGTGGCAGTTCCTTTCCCAAGCTGCCACTACTTCTGGCAGATTATAATAAAGATGACTCTTTCACAGTGTGAACTGCTCTCTCATGGCCTGGAAACCAGACGCACACACACAAACACATGGTGAGCACAGGCACAGCACACATAATACACACAACTGTATTCTCCTCATGCAAAATACACACGGACATCACACCGTGTTCACAGCAGGTTGAGGGTGAGCTGGGCTGTGTGGCTACTGGCTGTATGAAATGTGAGGATTAATGGATATTTATATTTCATCATGTTTTTATACTGGCCACAGAATAATGCATCAGTCTCTGGGAGATGCTGAAACATATGTCAACCCCTATTCACTTACAGATATGATTCAGTTTGACTTTAAACGTGATCAAATTTTATTAACTTCTAATACACACAAATACAATACAATACAACTGTCCCAGATAGAGGGGCACATGTAGAGATGTAATCCAGTTTTGGGCATCATGTTGGTGGTGTTGAATGACAGACTGAAAGTGATCACTGGAGGCTGATGCAATGTGAAGGATTTTTACTAAATAGAAGGAATTAATTGTATTCATGGTTCAAACCGTTATTTTAAGGTTATATTAAGGGCTGCAACTTAAGGGTTGTCTTCATTATCGATTAGTCTGCTAATAATTTTTTTGATTAATTAATTTTGTTATTTTAGGTCAGAAAATAGTAAAAAATTGCCTATTACAATTTCCCAGAGCCAGTTAACATCTTTAAATTGTATGTTTGTTTGTTTTTTTATAAACAATTCAAAACCCAAATATAGTTGTTCTAGAAACCAGCAAATATTCACATTTTAAAAGCTAGAAATGTTTTTTTGGCATTTGTGCCGAAAAAATTACTTCAATGATAAATCAACTATCAAAATCATTGCTGATTAATTTTCTGTTGATCAACTAATAGAATAATTTACTAGTTGTTGTAGCTCTAGTTAGATTCACTTTAAAATATGAATGTATGCCTGCTGTACACACACAAAACAGCATGCTTATAATGGGATGAATCACTCACAGATTACAGGATTTATACATGCAGAGTATATGCTTCCACTTCCGTATGTGTAGGCTTTTTAACTTAAATTACTTTACAAAGCAGTGTGCATTGAATTTTTGGGGAAATCCATTTCCTTTTTTGTTGACAGTGGCCTACCCCATGCATCAGGAGTACCTGCCTTGTGTTTCATCAATGTTAGGTCCAAGAAGTGCTTCTTTCATTGTTTTTTGATGGGATATTTTCTTTAGTTTAAAAGGCACTTGCAACTTGCAGCTAATTGTCCTCCAAACACCTATCAGCAACAATAGGCTCCAATTAGTTACCTAACCACAAACAAAAACATTAGCTAGCCTTCATCTTCCTGACTGAGGTAACCTGCCACCCACCTCAGCCAAGTGGCTCACCTCAGTGAAAGAGCATCACAACAACCAGGACAATATGCTTCAAAAGGTAATGACAATGGCCATTCTACGGCCATGGCCTGTTTGTGTGTGTGTACTCTGCAGGTTTTGTTCAACTTGTCACACTACACTTGGCTCCTAGTGTTGCCAGTAATCAATACAGGCCTGAAATCACCTACTGTTACCCGCCTCCCATACTGCCTGTTTTGTCCCTGACTTAATAATAAATTAGATCTCCCTTCAAATGCAGTGGTGACTCTCTTTGTAGCTTCTCATGACACACACACACACACACACACACACACACACACGCATTCAGGTAAATGCATAAATTGTGTATGTACTGTGTACACATGTGCTTTAATGTTTATATGAACATGTGAATATGCACTTTTGAGGGGCTGACCAAATGGTAGGAGAGTGGTGTGACACACAGACACACACACACACACACACACACACACACACACACACACACACACACACATATACTGCTCAGCCAGCTAACATCAAGGGTAACATTTCTATTGCATTTGCTAATCACTGATCAATAATTCAGAAGCCCCTCTCATCTTGAAGGGTCCCTGGCTTCCTGAAACATATGGCAGCTGTATGTGTGTATGCGTTTGCATGTTTGTGTACATGTGTGCGCACCCTTGTCTGACATTTTTTTATCTTTTGTTCAGGTTACTAGCACCTTATCAAAGAGGCCTGTCTGCCATGACGGCCAAACAGCGAAAGGAAACAACTAAGTTGAAGTTGTTTTTCAGAACAGGACTTTTGTTCCTTCCCTCCCCCAACCATGTTACATCTAACGATGGAGCGTCTAATGCCAGTTATAACAGCCAGCCCAGTAATTTGCTGTAAGTCGACACGATGGTTATCTGTGTACAGGGCACCTTTCATTTCCTCCAAGCCAGGCTTTGCCTCGACTCATGCTGTCGTTATCTTTTTCGCTAGGTCTTTTGGTAATTTGTCCAGCATGGGTTGACTCACTAAAGGTCTCCTGTTCTACCCTCATCACCCACTCCCACCCCTCATTTCTTTATCTGAGGAAAATTCTGATTAAATGGCTTGTATCTTTTTTTATATCATTGACTTATGTATCTTAAAATCTTGATAAGTGCATAAATAGTTTCAGGGAAGTAACAATTTTCACTTATAAAAACTGTTTTTGTGTGTGACTTATCTTTTTTGTAGTGCAAAATGATAAGTCAGAAGACTCGATCTGTTGGACCTTTTACAGTTCTTTACTTCCAGCATCCTCTTTTCATCCTTAATTTCTTTGTTCGTGTATTCATTCTTTTCTGCTTCACTATCTGTCCTCTCCTTTGCCACTTTCGCCTAATCAGAGTGAAGCATCATCTTGGCTCACTAAGGACTTGTGTCTATTAACTTTTAAACTCTCCTTGTCCACTTTTTTCCTCTGGCTGTTCCTGTCTGCCTTCATTCCTTGTGTCAGTGGTTTCTTCCTAAAAAGGAGAATTTGCTGCACTCATAATAAACTTATCTAGATAAACAAATGTAGGATTTTCTTGTGGTTCTTAATTTCACAAGTTGCTGAATGTGCATATTTTAGTTTAGTGGCCAACAAACTACATCTTACTTTTTCAAAGTCCAAAAACAGGCCAGAAAAGTTAACACTACCAAAAGCGCAGACACCTGAGATAGGTTTTACAAAGGACTTTCAGTTTCCTGTGCTCTTATGTAGATGTAACAGTTGTGTCAAGCAGTTTTGTTGTGTTGTATGCTTGTGCTTGCCTATTGAAGGATGACTCTTCTCTGGCTTGCCTAGATCACGCTGTGCGCATGATAAATAGAGAGAGCTGGTATTAGTGGTTCATAGGAGCTCCAACCGTGACCCTGCAGCTCCCTGTGGTACTACAGTACTGGTCTTTGTCCTGGGAACAAACAACTATAAACAATGTGCTGAAAACTTTTGATGAGAAGCTTGTTGAGAGGAGGCTTAAGGCTGAGTCAAAAACGCAGGAGATGATTGACCCAACTTTTAAAAAAAAATATTGACAGATTATATTTTCGTAGCAAAAGCGTTGGATTTCATTTTCACATATTGAAATGGACCAACCAGAAGTAAAAGGGAAAACAATTACTATTCACCACCAGATATATGATAACAGTGTAATATCCAACAGCTTCTTTGTAACAAGTGATTGGTCACGAATAATTAGTGTTGATAAACTTATGACGGGATAATCACCAACCTTCTAATGCGATCTCCTTGGATCGCTGCTTAAATCACCCCACAGGAGAGGAAGAGTGGGAGAAAAGAAAGAAGAGGAGGGAGAGAGAGAGAGGCGTGCGAAAACAGTGTTATGAAACTGAATCTCACCCCTTATTTATTTATTTCCCTCCCTACTTCTCCCTCTCTTATTGGGCTAATTCTAATGAAGAGGCCTCAAATGACTTAATTTAGAGTGAAGTTAATTGGGTTTGGTCCTACACGGCTGCACTTCCTGCCTGGATACTTCCCTGCGTTTCCCTCCTGATTTATACACGAAGAGTGGGGAGCAGAATATGAAAGAAAACAGATAGAGCATGAGAAGAAGATAACAAATAACAGAAAGATGGAGAGTGAGATGAGAAAATTAAAGTGAACAAGAGAGAATAAGGGGAAGTGACAAACACAGAGAAACAGAGATGAGTAAGGGGTTGGGGTCCCTCATAACAGCCCCCCCCCCATTAGCCCAGGACTGTAATTAGATCTGGCAGCCACCCCATAATGATAAATGCTGGGATGATGAATGGAAATGCAAATGTGTGTGAAGTAGCCCCAGCCATCAAAGGGGGAATATCATTAACACTTTCCTCTTGTCAAATCCATCATTGCCAAGGATGGCTCCCTGCGTCCCCCATGTCCCACCAGCTACACAGGGGCAGTTTAGGAGTTAACGAGGAGGCAGTGGTGAAGGCAGCGATGAAGAAAGTAAAAGAGCAAGAGAGTGTATGTCTGCCAGTCAGGGCACTAGAATGGTTGTGTGCTTGCGTGCATCCCCGCGATTGGACAAACAAGTTAGAGAATACAGTGCACACACTGCTGAGTGGTATTCAGTTAAATTATGTGCCATATTTGATCAAATCAATTCCACACAAGGGAGGAGACAAAGAACAAACATTACTGTGCCTATAATTATAAAGGTTAGAATGCTCAGAAATGGGCAGTTGTAGCAAGACGAAGAGTCTATAGCCAAGCTAGAGGCACTGTGAAGCTGTAGGCGCAGTGGTGCTTTGAGCTAAACGCTAATGTCACCATGCTAACATGCTCACAATGACAGTGTTAATATTCTGATGTTTAGCAGGTGATTAGGGTGGGTTTACCACTTTCCCCAAATAAATTTTACACATGTTTTAACATTTTACATGTTAGCATGCTAACATTTGCTAATTAGAAGTAAACACACAGTACAGGTGGGACTGGGAATGTCATTATTTTTGTTGCGATATTCGATATCTGGATCAAAGTGGCAGACCGATCGACCCATCAACAGACATGTATTGCCATCCCTAGAATCATATCACTAGCATGGCTAAAAACATTAATTGATGATTCTGGTTGTCTTACAGTTACAGAGTTTTTGACAAATATTCATAAAAGTAATGCTAACATTGTACTCACCAAGTTAAATTCTGAGATCTAGGAACGCAGCAACATTGCTAAAAGGAAGTCTGACGTGGCAAAAAACCTGAGCAGTCAGCTCACAAAGGTTTTAAACAAATTACCAACATGTTTGCCAACTTATTTGGCAGAGACAACAGAGGTGAACAGTAAAATCATTACCGTGTTGTCAGCTTGTATTAAAGTTTACAGACTGACTTTCTTGTTCAGCGTCGACCTACCGTACTGTCGTAGTTATGAACGTGCACAGATTTCCGGTACATTTTGGATAAGCTGGCTTTCAGTTTTACCTAAAGTGATTCAGATAATCTATCATCCTTACAATATGTCACATAAATAGACTGCTCTTGTTTTTGCCCCAATGGACTCTGTATTCCCAGAAAACAGCAACATCACCACAGCAACTGTTCAGCAATTGCTTTGAGTGAGTTGAGTGCAATATTATCATGACCAATAGAAATGATTGCCAAAGCTACAAAAACAAGACCAAAGCTGTAATAAACCAGAATAAGCCTTTAATGCCCTGATATTATAAATTTCCAATTTCATATTTTTTTCCAAACTTTTTACTTCATGATTACATAATTTAAAATAGGCATAGAATGCAATGGAGAAATACTGATAACACACAAGCCTTTGAAAAATGAATGGGTATTCATAAGAGACTTTAACCATTAGCAGGGATTGGCAGGTGACAGGAGAAATGCAAATAACCATGGGAGAAACAACAGATGTTTT
Source organism: Siniperca chuatsi (assembly GCF_020085105.1). Classification (NCBI taxonomy): domain Eukaryota; kingdom Metazoa; phylum Chordata; class Actinopteri; order Centrarchiformes; family Sinipercidae; genus Siniperca; species Siniperca chuatsi. The sequence continues at coordinate 19,319,758 of NC_058050.1, forward strand.
TCTTCCTGTCTCTCTCTCTTTCTCTGATCATCTCTCTCTCAATTCAATTCACTTCAATTCAATTGGGTTTTATTTACAGGGGAAACTGATGTTAACATTGCCAAAGCATGTGTATAATAAAAACATACATAAACAGAAGAATTGTGAAAATATATACATATAAGTAAGAAAGGATAATAATAATAATAATAATAATAATAATAATAATAATAATAATAATAAATTGTAGACTTGCAGCTAAAGTCCAAATCCAAACTTTTTTTTTTATATGTTTGTGTGTGTAGGTCATTCACTGTCCCTCAGTTTGTGGCATGTTGATATACACTGGGCAGCAAGATCTGCCCTGTCTCCTTCTCCCAGGAGTATTTTTTAATTTTGAGAGGTCATTTGAAATCTGAGATTACAGAGTTGAACTTGTTAAAGTAAATGTTTCTTATTCCATTGAATGTTGTAGATTGTAGGAGGAAGTGCATCTCTGTCTCAACCACACATATTCTGTTGTTAGAATCTGCCTCTGCTTTCTATCTCTGACAGTAGAGAGATATTCTGCCAATTTATAATCTCTTTTTAGGGCCTGATAACATTCTGATCTACTTTGTCTTTTAGTTTCTTCTTTCCAATGTTCCAAATCTGAGCTCAGCTCTTGGGTTTGGAGGGCTTTGGAATGGAGGGTGTCTAGGAGGCTGGATTTATGGTGGTGAAAATTGTGAGCATTCTCTTTTCAATGTTAATAATCAGTGGGTATCTGCCTAATTCTGCTCTACATGCATTTGATGGTGTTTTTCTGTGTACGTGTAAAATGTATCTGCAGAATTCTGCATATAAAGATTCTGTTGGATGTGTGTCCCAACTGGTATAGCTACGATGACTGAGTGGAGCGCAATGGGCTAGATGACACTATCAAATATTTGAAGCCAAATTTTAATTGGAATTTGGAAATTTAAAAAAAAAAAATGTCTCAATTGCATTAAGAGCTCTTCGAGCTTTTTCTTTTAGTGCATTCACTGCCATGTTGCAACTCCCTGATGCTGTTATGGTTCTACTAAGATATAACTCATACTGTGTTCAATGATATAATTATTTATGGTAAACTGGTCTCTCTCTCTCTCTCTCTCTCTCTCTCTCTCTCTCTCTCGACACCTGCTACATCACTTGAGCATCTTGTTCCCTGCCCTTGCCAATTTCCAACACTGTGCCAAAAAAGAGCCAACACTTCTGCATTCAGGGCAGCAAGGCCTTATACAGGATTTGATTACAGCGTACATGCATTTGTGTGTCCAAACAATGTGTGTCTATAGCCCCTGTCAGCTTTTGCTAAGCTAACCCCGTGTGTTTATGCGCTCACATATGTACCTGCTGCCCTTTCAATGTCTTCTTGTCTGACCTGCTGTCTCATTGTCTTTATGTTTGTCTGCCTGTACATGCGTCTATCAGTCAGTGAGTGAGTGTTCCAAATGGCGCCTGTCTGCCTGTCTTTTTTTACTTATTTATTTTCTTACCTAAATGCAATAACTGGATTGACCTATGAGTCACAGACATGATCCAATTACCTGCTCAAGGACGAGTGTGTAAGTTATACATAGTAAATCTCACACCATTAGTCTCAGAAACAAAAACAAAAAAAATAAAAAATCCAGGGACACAAGCTTTTTAGACAGTGGTACATATCCTCGTCATACTCTAGTTAATGGAGTAAGTAAAAAAGTTTTTGTGGTTTCATTGAGCATTGTGGGTCTGCACAGTGTATGTAGTGATAAGGGCATGTTAACCATTATGAGGGCTACATTGCTAAAATGTAAGCAAGGAAAATTACAGTATTAAAGTTAATCTTTGCTTTAAAGCCCAATGTAATAAACAACACTCAATAAAATAAGTCTCTAATTCATGAACTGGTTGGTTTCCAACATGTTATAAATTCTTTCAGTTTTTGTAATTGTACAAACTAAATACACCCATATAAGGATAGTATTGTATATTTTCACTTGGGATTTAATAAAGCTAAACAATGAACTTAGACTGTTTCTCTACAGGGTCACAGAAGGCTAAAATGCTAAGTAAGCAGGCCTTACTTCTGTTTCCAGTACTGTTTTGTTCGCATGCATTCACCTCTAAACACTTAGACAAATGTTTAATTGCGACAAGGAGGTGGTGGGGGGTAGAGATGTAAATCAGCGAAGCAAGCAGTGGTGTCTTTTACAGGGGTTGTATGAGCCAGGGCAGCTTTGTCTGACACCTTGCACTGAATTATTGAGTGGAGGGGGGAAAGAAGCAGAGAGGAAGACGTTGTGACATTAGTGCTTGTTGTTGTGGCTGCTGCTCAGCCTAGCTTATAGCTGGACTGAGATGGCATGTATGTTTGTGTGCGTGTGTGTGTGCACATGACAATTATATAGTCAATGAAAGGAAATGGTGAGGAACTGTCAGCTGAATACAGTTGAACTGATACCCACTGTACCTGCACAGTCTGTCCCAAAAGGATTTTTAATCCATTAAAAAAGTATTAGAAAAAAAGTATTGTGCATGGAAAAATACACTGAATTACCTTTTCATATGTTATATCCAACCTTTGAAAATATGTTGAATTGCTAAAACTTTCTACATACTTTCATATTGTCATTTTTATACAGTTAGTATAATAAGTATATGTGGTACTGCACATCACTGCTGAAAGCTTTTCAAAAGTTGTAGGCAGGTTACCCAAGTCAATGTGGGAAAAGTGCATATCTATACTAAGAAAAATCTACAACAGAGTGATCCCAGTTTAAGATGTTGTGAAAATGTGTTTCTCTGTCAGACACCCTGCTATCCTCTTCCCTCTTTGACCCAGACACTGATCTCATCTGCAGTAATAAGGGGGGCCTCTTGCTCCTAATCAAATCACTCATTAACTATTTAGTGGATCAAAAGTTCAGCGGACCATTGTTGCTGCATCAAGCATCTATGGCAGTTAAACCACTTGAATTAAACACACACACACACACACACACACACCCATACAAACACCAGCAGGAGCACGCAAACACATGTACACTCGAGCCACAGATGTGTATATGCACTCACTCGCACAGAAAGACTCACAGACTTTGATGAAGCCAAATTAGACTACAAGGATGGGGGTGGTTGGCTGGTGTGCCTCTATAAATAATTTGGTAGTTGGGCGACTCTGCTTACCACCGTCTGTCCGCGACTAAGAGGTCATCTGGGCAACTAGCAGGAGAGCAGATCAACGTCACTCAACCTAAACCTAAACCAAAACAGGATTAGAACTTTTTTTTTGGTGATTAGTTTATCTATTCATTATTTCATACCAAGTTAAGACAATTTCAGACAGCAACTTACCTTGTATATCGTACACAATTCTAAGAAAGAGAGAATGCAAGTACATAGGAACGCTATGTTTTATGCTACATTGTGCATTTAGACATTTTTTTTTTACTTGTATCTTCAATTCCTCTGGTCATTTTTACTCCAAAACATAATTTTTACAGTTGATTATCAGTGGTTTTATTTGGTCCCATTGTCTGCAAACATTTTCTACATGGGAGAAATACTATCAGCTGTCAAAGATGGCACCTGTCAAAAGTAGAGGCCAACTGTCGACACACAAAGCCATGTCCTTTGCGTTGCCTCTGTTAGATTGTCTCTGGACACTGCACTGTATGTATCTCACTGTCAGATATAATTTGAACTGAACTGACAAGGTCTATAGTACAGTCTCTTCATTCACCTGTCCAGTTTAATGTGTGTTTGTGTGTGTGTGTGTGTGTGTGTGTGTGTGTGTGTTCCTAGTGCAAGGTGAAACATTTCTGACACAGCAGAGGGTTAAGAGATGCACACAACATATGCACAGACACTGTACTCCCTACTCACCCTGTCTTGTTTGTGTTCCAGAACAGGACATCTTGAGAGGAGTTTCTGATGGACCTATCCTCTGTTTAAATCTTTCATGGACAGATGTCCACTGAGGTTTGCTGCACTGTCTTAAGGACATGGGCTGAAGCTAAACACGCTCTTACTGTAGATAGTCACTGCTGTATTACAATACTTTTCCTTGTATGTCAGCCTCAGAAGAACGCCCTGTAATGGAATGGACTCGCACCTGAAAGGCCCAAGAGCAAATGCAAACTAACCTCAGAGGAAGTTAAAGAGACATGAAAGACCATTTGTCATTTCCAGTAACAGGCCATGTAACAACCGCGATGACCAGTGTTCTTTGTTTTTGGGCATGACTTATTTAGAGTTGTTGCTATGTGTCTCTGACCCCAGAGAAAAGTTTCTTCCAAGGCGCATGACAAGAGTATGTTGGCCAAAGCATTATAAACAGATTAACCTCAGTATTTGAACAGCAGTCCTATTTCTTAAGGTGAGACCAGACAAATACACACAGAAGAATTGTACACCTGTTCAGTGTAATGCAATGCACTGCAAACACCCCGGCAATACCTTATTGAATTTAATTTTTTTTTTTTTTTTTGACTACATTACGTATATTGATATGTATATTCCATCTTTTGTGAAATACAAATTTCTATTTTTTTGTATTTTTTACTGGACTGTTTTGGATTACATTATATTGTTTGTTTTTTTTTTCTGTTCATTTGATATCCTAAACTATAAAAGGATTCTTTAACTAAAATACAACAATATGAATTTGTGTGTTTGCCAGAGAAAGTTACAGAAGAGCGGTTAGATTGTGGCTATTACATTTCTGTTGCTTGGATCAAATAACTACAAAACACATACAACAAGTAGAAATTGTACTACAAGTACTAATATGTTATCTGGTCACAGAATAACCTGAGCATTTCCATTTTAGTCAGGTTTGATGGTTTTACTTTTACAAAACTATGATGTAAAACGACTTGCTGGTCTCTATTTTGCTGAAACTTAGATGTCATGAGTCAACTTTTCCATTTATTAGCATGCCCTCCAGTGATCAAATTTTAAAAAAGATGTAAAAGAAGACAAAATTACAGACTCAGTCCTCCTTTACTGTTTGGACAACTGCCTAGCAACACAAACCCAAATACACACACAATAAACACACACACACAATGCACACTCCCATTTCTCCAGGGTTTAAGCTTTGATGTGACGCTGTCTTAAGCCTGCCAAGGAGACTGCATCAGGGTCTTAGCCAAGACTCTTCACCTGCAGCTACAGACATCTTGTCAGGCCCCAAAGAAGTGCACACGCACACACACACATGCACGCACGCACACACACACACACACACACACACACACACACACACACACAATGTCACTCTCTAGCTCTATGTCTGTCTCTCTCACACACACAAACACTCATTAAAGGGCTCTGCCTTAGATCTTCTACACTGTCAGTCCACTGATAAACTACCGGAAGCGATGGTTGTGTGCGTGTGTGTGACATGAAATGCTCTTTGTCTACCTCAAGCAGACACACACATGCACACACACATATGTGCACATACACGTGCACACACACAAACACACACACACACACACGCATACACACACACAACTTCCAATGTTTTAAATATTCAATATACACAAGCTAGTATAGTCCTATGAATTCAGCCCCCTTTAAAGCTTTACACACATACACACACACGTACATACATTCTGTATGGGGTTCTAATATATATCCCCTTTTCTAGGTGCGTGGATCCGAGATATAAAGCGCAGTGTGTAGCCCTGAGGACAGGACCGGACAGTGAGAGCAACACAGCTCAGCATGTTTGCTGCAAATCCAATTATTACTCCCCACCTTTGAATTCAGGAGCGGATCCACAGAGTCCTAAAGCAATTATGAGACTTGAAGGAAGGAGTGAGTCACACACACAGACAAAGAGCAAGAGAAAAAGAGAGAAATTGGCCAAGAGGTTAACTCTGTATTGTTTTTGGGTTCACACCAGCATCTCACTGTCAGCGGTACTGAGGTCTGAGGCATTAGGATCACTTGTTCTGTCACTCATATATTCCATTAATCCAAAAACTGACAGCACTTTAAAGCCTCAAACTGAGATTGTAGTAGGGCACCCCATGTTGAAACTCTGTCACCTTTGAAATAACAATGTACTTTACTGACAATTGCTTGTATAGACTTGTGAGCATGTGTGTGAAGACTTACTTTGTCATTAAGAAAATATTAAGTTGGCTCAAGCATGTGACAGGTAGGGCAACCTTTTCATAGGAATCCTGAAGAAATATAGTCATGTATTCAACATGTATTCAACTCTTTTTTGGCTGTGGTTGTGTTAATTTTCTAGCACAAGCCAGAAATGGTTGAGAAACCCTGGTTTAAGTGACACTAGTGAAAGAACACTGGAATGTAAGTTCAACTTAAAAATCAATGTACTGGAAAACTCTCAGCTCTTCCACCTCCACCATGTTGCTTGAAGAGTGAAGAGAAATTCATTTGAAGTAGGTGAAATTTGTTTGTCAGCAAATGCAACAGAAAATAAATACTCTACACACTGAGTTCCTACACTGTACAATTCAATGCAGCTTAGTACAACAGACCTGCAACAAATCCCAACCGTGTGAGGCTCATAACGTGCAGTTTTTGTTGATACTGTGTCAGAGAGGTATTTGCTCAACTCTGGTCACTTAGGAGGCCATGGTTATTACGGGTGTTCCCGTGGAATGCATTGTACTAAAAAGTGATGATTTTTGTCCACCCACATTTACAATGCATTATTTTAATTAGATTGTACAGGCATACTCCAGTTACACTAATAAGTAGAGTCAAAGGTCTCATTTTAAGGCAATTCTGAGCATTTTGGCTCCCTGCTGCACACCATGCCATGATGTACTGTATAAGCAGAAGCCATCAGTGCCTGTAGGCCTCCCAAGTAAATAGTCACTAGCTACCATTGCTACAAATACGATTAATGTAATATCTCATTTTACTTAAATCCAGACTTTCCATACAGATTGAAATTAATCAAAAAAGTCAAATGCTTAGGGAAATTCTGTTCCTTTGCAATATACAGTATATTCTTTGACACAAAGTCAGTAATCTGAATCGCCCTAAAGCTGAATTTAATTTTAATGTAGGTACACATGTGGGTGGTTAGAATTAGAATGTTTTTTTGTTTTGGAGGATCCCTAGGTAACAATGTTTGCCTTAAGCTCTGTCTGTCTGTTACCTGACAGAGTGCCTTCATCAGGAAATGCTGCACAATCATGCAAGGCTTACCATTCAGACCACTTCTATTGAAGAGAGTTCATTTCAACATGTATTTTTGTCACATTTAGACAGATAATTTCTAAGAGATTATTACACAGTTTAAAATATACATTAAACTTTTATATACATGACAAAGGTAATTAATTCAAAGGTATAACTTGTCCATTTTGAGGACTCTAACGTAATTAAATTGTCTAATTTATAGTTTAAGAAACATAAAAACTAAAAATCATATATAAACGTATATTTATTGATTTGGTTTGTTTTATTGTGTTATTGTCATTCCATATACATTAATCCTTTCAACAAATCACAGTTATTTTCTTTATCACAACCACATGATTTAATTGTAGGCTTGAAACATGAATGGATTTAATCTACCCCAACTGTCATATTGTGGTTGATTCTGCACACAGTATGATCATCGGCTGGGTTGTTAAAGAATTTGGCATTTCCAGTTTAGCAACATTTAATAGACTAATTAATCCAATATATGGACTAATACATTTTTACATGTAAAAACCAGCAAAAGACATAATAATAGACATGCAGGCTACCAATCCAAATTCTCCTATGTCAGTCAATGCAGGAGCCACATGTGGAATTATTTCACTTACACAGCCAGCTAATTGACATCAAACCAATACAACCAAACTTGTATGGAAAAATGCTACTTTAAAGGCAGAATAAGTTGGATTTTTCGGTTGCTGTTTGCAAGCAATTCAAAGTTCAACGAGAGAGGGAGAGTAAGCCAGAGAGAGAGAGAGAGCAGCTAGAGAATGAATGAAGAGAAGGAGCGGCGTTGGCGAGAACACAGCAGGGAATCAGATGAATGATACGTTATTTTCTGATAGTTTCACGGTGGTTATGTTCTAAAGCACAAATAAAATCGCCACACCTCTGCACAACCCGGCGGGAAGGAGCCACATTGAATACAGCCAAAGCCAGGCTTCATCCTGTCCGCTCTGTGGCCTCTCTGCACTGTGTGTGAGTGTAGCTCAGCCCGTCCTCAGTCAAACAGACAATCAGCCCTGCACACAGATGTCGTTACTTTTTTCCCGACCTCGCAGCCTGCGCGTTGTTGTTGGCTGGGGGTTACACACCACCGCCCAAAGGTTGACGCCCAGAAACCTCACGAATACAGCAAACTAATAAGAAACTAAGAAAATACAGGCAGAGGTCCAGGTCTCTGCAGACAGACGCCGCCACACTTCTAGTGGGTCATAAGTGATGATTGAGGCTATTTTTGCATGAGTTTTTTTTTTTTTTGTCCTACTTATTCTGCCTAAAGACAACAGTTAAAAAAGAAAAAAAAAAGTAGTTTATCAATCATATTCCCTCAGTGTGTTAAAACGGTATTCAAATGTTGATTTTAATATATGGAAATCAGAACTCTATTATTGCGAAAAAACACACTAGAAACGTGAAAATCGTAAGACATTTTTGCTGTCTTGGCATAGAAAAAAATTAATATGAAGCTAGGCCCGGTACTGTCAGGGTGGGGTAGAAACTATCTTGTTAAATTACCTAGACTAAGTACAGAACAATGGCATTTGTTGTTAAGCCATTGACAAAGCAGAATCATCCATATAGACAATATTCCATGATCCCTATTCAAATGTGTAATACCACAGGGACATAAAAGACTACTATAGGTCTTATACAATCAAAACTAACAACAATGGCACCACCATTTTGCTGCATAATCCCGACAAGCAACCGTTTGATTATGCTGAGACGATCATTGTTGTACAACCCTGAGATGTTTTGAAAGAACTCCTAATGCCTCTACTTAAAATATTTGACTTGGCACCCTTTCCTCTTTCTGACTTTCCTTGTTGCATTTGCATATCAGTTGGGAGGTGGTGAGAAAAGACAAAAAAAACCCAAACAAACCTAGAAGAGTATTTTAGAGAGATTGGCAGCGCAGGTACATCAGACGATCAATCACACTGACAGAGCTGAAATAAACAGAATGGAATGAAGATGCGGTGGCCTGTTTGAGAGCCCAGGTGTTTCTCTCCCTGATGCTTATCACTTCTGTTTAATCTGTCACTGCTTTCCTTTTCTTTGTTTTTCTCCGCTCCTTCTTTTTCACTCTCTTTCTTTCTCGCCTTCACTGTATCTGCTATATGAGACAAAACATTTTACAGCTTTTTTTATTCTTAAAGCAGACAGAGCTTCAGAGCCAGCATTAGATGCTAACTTATTTGCAAGGACAGTTAAAGTCAACATCAAATATGGGCTTTTTTCCCTCTTAGAAACTCATTGTTTTCAAATATTAATGGCTGATAAATCTCTTACCTGCTTTCTTGTTTTGTTTAGCAAGCAGATATGATCCTCCTTTAAATCTTATTATGAGATTCAAATTAGGAGAGGACTTTGGGCAACATACCAGAAGCTAGTTACTGCACACATGCATGCAAAATGCAGGGTCAGGTGTGTGCCTGCAGAACTGAGGTGCAGATGATTTGTTGAGTTGTCCCCTGACAAGGCCTAAGAAGCCTTGGGCATCACCTGAATAGAAAAAGATACATTAAAAGTAGTAGTGAGTAGTAGTAGTAGTAGTTAGTATAATTCTAATTAAGCAACAAAAAACAATCTGGCTATTTGACTTTGAAACAGTCTAAGGATTGATAGCTTTCCTTCGTAAAAATAGAGTTAGCTCTTGCAAAATTTGAAAGGCTTATTTTGCAGACAATCCTAATCCTCTCCATTTCACATCAGACCCATAAACAGTTTTCAGACATCCCCAATTTTTTCATCTAGGAAAAAGTTTTGTTCTTGCAGATGAGCAGACACATTATGTCCCTTTAAATTATACATACAGAGCATACAGTACCCTTGAACTGCTTATATTATTTGAATAATTGCTCGACAAACAAACTGCATGCCAGAATTTTACAATTCATCATTTCAATGAGTAGTGGTGGCCTATTAGTCGCTACAATTATATTAAGAGTTTAAGGGATAAATACTAGCACCAATTTTTATTGAAATTTAAGGATTAAATTATAAATAAGTCAAATACCTTTGAAAGATAGCTTCAGGACTACTACTGGTAAAATGTTATATATTGTAGCAACAGTGCACAGAAATTCAAAAACGTGACTTGTGGCTGAATATCAATAGCAAGGCTATAAGAATTTACAGTAATTGATTTCCACAGACTTGGTAATTTGGTCTTTTTTGCTACTTTTCAGTCATAAGTGAACAAATACTTGCCAAAATACACCTTCTCTGCGTTTCCATGCTCAAGTTAGCTTCCAACACAGGTCATTGCAAAGGCAGGTCTCCATGCATACCACTGACCACAGGGAGCACTGGCATGTGTGTGATGCTGCGTGTGAGTGTGCAGGCTGATGGCTGGCAGCATCAGAAAGCTGTGAATGCATATACAGTATATTTGTGCTTCTATGAATTTGTGTGTGTGTGTGTGTGTGTGTATGTTGCGCTGGGCTGGGCTGGGCTGGCTGACTGCTGGGAGTCTCATAAAGCTCTCAGTTTGATGACCAACTGAGCAGTAAATTAATTAATCATCATTTTATGCCTCATCAAGCGCTTTGCCCGCACCTCACCACGGGAGCCCGTCCCAATTAGCCAACAGCGGAGCCAATTGTTTTGTTTAGCTTAGGTATAAGAGAGAGAGGGTGGGAGATAAAGATAGAAAAAGAGAAAATAGAAAGCGCACGAAAAGAGAAGACAGAGAGAGAGTGTGATTGCAAAGTCGGCACAATGGTAAAATAGCTGTATTTATGTGTGTGTGTGTGAATTCAGGTGCATGTCGGTATATTGGCTTTATTGTTTTCCCCCTTGTGTGTGTGTGTGTGTGTTGGGGGCAGAGGAGGATCTGACAAGCTAATAAATATGTCATCTGTCTGTGTCAAGAGACTGGAGGCCTGCAGACCTGTAAGTAACAGAGACCCACTGGCCACGACAGGTACAAAGAGAGAGAAATAGAATGTGCTTCTACAGCAACATCCTCAATGACCTGCCCCCTACAGCTACAGTAGTTTATGCAAAGCCAGGGCAGATACAGAAACAGTGCATGTGTGTAGGTGTGTGTAGGAATGTGAGTGGAAGTGTAATGAATGTTTTCCAGTTTAGTTAAGATTAGGAAGCAGGTTAAATGCATGCATGTAGCTTTGATTTAATGATTAAAGTAAGAGGTTGGGAGTGAATTAACTAAAATGAAATACATAGTTTTTGCATTTGTCTATATTGTAGAAAAGCTCATGGACGAATGAGGAACTACACCATCATATTTGTCTATATTAGGATTCAAGGGTTACTGAGTAACTTGCATTACCTCAAGTAAATTCATTAAACATGGTGCAAGTACCATTTTAACAGCGTCTGACTTATTGATCATCATCACACAAAAAAATTATTTCAAAACAGCATTCACTCCTCTTGTTGGTGACATGTTCCAGCAATTAAACTATCAACAAATATGTACCTCTGGGACACTGAGGAATAGTTTTTATCTAGAGTCCCTTTTTAAATGGTGCTAATTCATTAAAATTGCAAATAATGAAGACAGAACCCTGTTCTGTGATTAGGTTGAGAAGAAATAACTGCCAAAATGAAATATCTGTATGGCTTTCTTTAGGGCGGTGGCAAGTATAGCAGAGGAAAAAAAGCAGGTATTACAGGGCATAGTCAAGATGGTAGACAACAAGGACAGATGTCCCACAGTCTACTGGGACCCAAAGCGGCCAATACCAAGTAATCAATTATATTTTCACAATAAAAAAAGTGTGACTCATCGTGTAAAGTCTCGTCCTGAAACATGGGAATACTCCCAGAAGCCATGGAAGATGACACCACATAATTTTATCAGGCCTATGTGCAGGCTGGAACTACTGGTCACAGGCTGATGTGAGAGAAGCGGCCTGTGTAAAAAAAAACCTGATTGTCACTACACATTTTAGTAATGGGTGACAGAGAGGCAGACAAGATGACATTGTGGCAGTGCAGCCAGGAGGAAGCCAGCAGCCACGCCAGGGGCAGGGACGGAGGGATGGATAAGCAGATGTTGTTCATCACCCATGGGTGGTGGGGGTTGACTGTGTGTGGGCTTGTGTGAGTATAAATATATATATATATATATATATATATATATATGTGTGTGTGTGTATGTGCGTTTAGGAGTCACAGGGTGGAGATGGTCCATGAGCGTGTATGAGTGAGCTTGTATGCAACTGTGTATTTGCGTGCATGTGATAATGTGCTCAGCAAGTGAGTGCACGCTATGCTCTATTTGTGGACGTGTGTATGCGTGTCCGTGTGCATGTGCAAGTGTGTATTCCAGCATCCGCAAAGTGCTTGAGGGAGAGGCACCTACAAAAGGCATCTGGCAAGGAGAGCCAAAACAACAAAGGTAACCTTGCCTCTAGTGATGTACTCTGTGTTCAGCCACTGTAGTGGATGGAAGTGCAATGTGCTGTGTGGATGTGTGTGAGTTTTCATGGCCAGGGCTAGTGTGCGTTTGTGTGCATGAGAGTGCTTTTTGTGTCTCTGTGTATCTGCAACTTTTAAAGTGATGCACAGATGTACATAAAGATGAAATCTACTGTATGTATTTTCCAGATAGAGCACAGTTTCCCTCTATGATAATTTATATCTAATAATCTATTCTTAATAAAGAAATCTGCATTTTTTTTAATTAAAATATTCTAATCATCTATACTGAAAAAAATATTTCTTTATTCTGAAAACATCACAGCTTTTGAATATTCATTCATTATTTTTTCTTGAAAGGACATAAGATTAACAGGCACCTGCAAATGGCTGGCATTGACAACGCTTGGCATTGACAACGCTTGACAATGGCATTGACAATGGTTAAAAGCAAATTTATTGACAGTGGTCCTCACATCAGTGTGACCCTATTTACACCTGGCATTCCATGCAATCTGTATCTGGAAATCTTATCTGGATAAGGAAAAACACATTTTAATACAAGGTGGTTAATGCCTTGTGATCGGAATGCAATCTAAACGCTGCCAGGTGTAAATGCAATCTGACCACAACAACAACGTGACCACATTCTTAAGAAAAAAATCCACCCAGTAAGTTGAAAGGCCACCTAACTCTGCTTGTTCCTGCTATTTTAGCAAGCCCGGCAAAAGCTACAACTAGCAGCACTAGTTAGAAAGTTTAATTAAGTCTAATAATGTAATGTGTAATTTTGTATTATGTGTCCTGTTTATCTAGTTTGTTTAGTGGTGTTCTGTCACTGTGCGTATGCTTTGATTTTAACCTGCCAAGAGACTGTAGATGAAAATTAGCTTTAAGATATAGCTCTGCTGTAATACATCAAATGGTAACATGTATGTATAATATTGTACATGGCCCCTTAGAAATAAAATAAATGAAATTAAAATTATACTTAACCAAACTGTTTAAGGGGGTTCCACCACCTACCCCTAGTGGCCCCCCAAGGTCAGCAGCAGATTGCAAGTGTGGAGATTGTTTCATTTATCTGGTGTGTTTTAATTACTTTGTTATTTGTGACCTGTGTTGATTTTAATACATGTACATGACTCACTGGAAAGCAGGAAGTAGATTATCTAGGTGAAATTAAGTAATTGAATTATTTAACAGTGAGGATTGCTGCAGAACAGATGCATGACAGGTTACTCGTGAAGTGCTGGTGGATGGGTGCAAGTTAATACACAAGTCTTTCTCAATGGCCATTACTTTAGCAGAGTCACAGCTAGCCTGAGGTAAAGACAGAGTACATTAATCTGACTCTGACATTAGAACAACTGCTACTACAGTTGTTGTTCTTGGCTCCGTTACTATTATTGTCATTATTGTTCCTAAGACTGTCATTATTATTATTATTAATTTACATTATTACTATGGTATCTGCATTGTGACCCCCCCAAACCCAACACGGCAGCGGCGGATGGCGGCCAACCATTGAGTCTTGTTCTGCTTTTCCTTGCCACTGTCACCAAGTGCTTGCTCCTGGTGGGATTTTTTGGGTCTCTGTAAATAATATTATAAAGAGTATGGTCTAGACCTAGATCTATAGGGAAAGTGCAATGAGATAACTTCTGTTGAATTGAATTGAAGTATTATCTAAGATGCTCCTGCAGTGTGTGAACATGCACGCAACTCTGTGTTTTCGCAGCGCAAACGGAAGTGAGAAATACCTTTTAGCAGGTCTTACAATTGACCCAGGTGTATTTGAAGGGTCAGGAAGCATGTTGGTCCTCTCACTCATCAATCAAAGATCGGGGCCCCCAGGGGGATGTGAAGGGACAAAATCTCCCTAAGGTTTCTGTAAAGAACCTACAAATATCAGATAGACTTAGACTATAGTGCCCATGTGAAAAGGATACAACATAGCACACACAAAAAGGAACAGAGTTTTGTAGTCACATGAAAAACTGGTGCTTCCAGTTATGTGTTGTTTTGGCATCAAAGCTTTATGTGAACAAAGAAATATGTCAGTGATGTATGTAACTTTTCAATCAAGGAAATACCATCCTTTAAATGGGGCCAATTTTTAATATGATCATATGTATTACTGATGAAGCTGAAACCTATACTTGTTTGTTAATGTGCTTTATTAAGGCCTTGGTTTACGGTGGTACCCTTCAACTGATTTTGGATGGCAACCACAGTATATTCAGTGTATGATGAGAAGTTTATGATCATCTCAAGTGCATCAGAGTAAGTTTAAAATGGCACAATTAACTTCAGACTGCTTCCCGTCAGACTCTTTACTCTCCATCATCAAAAGTGACTTTTTTATTTCAGAGAGGTGTAACCTGACCCGCATCAAAATCCTGAACATCACTGAAGTGCTCCAGAAACAGATCTGCTGAAGATCACATGACTTCGAAAAATCATTTAAGAAATATGGTAAAAGAAAATGACACCTGACAGTTCACTAATTGGCCGTTTCTGATTTCAAAGAGCCACACTCGAGCTCGCCACACTCATCTTTCCCTCACGAAAATTCTGATTGACAGCCAGTTCAAGAAGTGTGGGAACTGCTCCTCCCACATCCTTTTCATGTCTCTCTTATCGCTTTGAGAATTTTCTCCTGCTAGAGATAAATTTACTGTGAAAAAAAATTGTATCTTTGCCATCTGAGCTTATCTTTCCATCAAATATCCTGCAGGAGAGGTGTTGGTGGTAGAGCGTGTGCAGGTGAGGAGGTTATCAAACTCTGGGTGTGAGGCAATGTTCGACACAGTCAAACTACCCTGATGCCCTGCATAGTGATTTATCAAAATGAATTGTGGTCAAGAATCTTATTAATAACTTTACAGGGAAAAAAGAAGTCACTGCTCTCCCATGTCTCTGCTTGTTTCTCTCTGTCATTCTCTCATCTCCCATCTGCTGTTCTCCTTCTGTGACTAAATGAGATTTCAAAGGTTTAATCAATGTGGAAATTAAGCTTTTACTTTGATTCATCTCCGTCAGTCATTGTCCATTGTTCCTGTGTGTTTTACAGTACTTTAGTCCATCAAATCATTTTACAATACATGTAATAAATATATATTTCCCTGTCTCTCTTTCTTTCTCTCTCTCTCTGTGCGTGTCTCTCTTTCTTCTCTCGCCAGGCCTCTGTGGTTGTGAAATACTTTTCAATGAAATGTGTTGAATTCCCTCGCAGGCAAAAAGCACCATCTCAGCTGCAGGGCTTTGATAAATCGCTGGCCAGGTGCTGCTCCAATTTGTCTTCATCATTAATTTTTACTGGGCTGTAACCTATCTGTCATTGAGCAGAACCCCTAAGCAGAGGTTTTGATGTGTTCACGTGTGTGTGCACTTGCTTAAACCCTCCATTAATTGAAAGGGCCTGAGGCGGTCAGAAGAAAAGTGAACTAGAAACACTTTTTTTTCTATTTTAGTTCTCTTTTGTGTGTATTTTGAGTGTAAATCATAGAGGGTGACATCTGTATAGTCATGATTTAGTTAAGCAATGCAGTCACATTTGTACCATTGTTACACTTGATCAGTAGTGAGGGAACTTTCCAGCATTGGGTTGCTTGAAGAGAGTTGTTGGCTCGTCTCATCTCAAACTTGGGACAATGACCGTATTATGCCTGTGCACGAGATGCTGAGGTGTACCTTCCTGTGTGTGTAAGACAAGAATATATGCTGTACTTGCTGTGTATATTTCAAACCTGACTTGCAGGATTTCCAGACCCTGTTGGCAGGCAACTCAACATAGAGAGAAAGAGTTCTAACAATTTAAGTTCAAAGCCACAGAGTGATCCATTGCACAGTCAACTATGAATGTGTTTGCGGTGGGTGGAGGCAAGCAGGTGTTAGGGATAATTAAAGTAATGTCAATTCAGGTGCTTATAATGAAGCTGACATAATGCAGCATGATCTCAGATTGATGATGTATGTGTGTCACACCATCAATGGTCTGGGTGTGTGTCTGTATCTGTGCTTGTCTATCACATGAAAGACGTGGTTTGTGAGGAGGATGAGGAGGAGATAGACATGGAGGAGGACAATGGGATGGTAAACGATTAGTGTCTCGCGCACTCTCACACACACACACACACACACACACACACACACACACACACACACACACACACTACTTAATGCATGCCTGCAGACACACTTCTAGGTAGGAAGGCCTATATGTTATCTGCCCCAGCCTGCAGATTCTCAGAAAAAACCTAAGTCCCAAGGTTTGTGTGTGTGTGTTTGTGTGTGTTTGCATGTGTGTGCTCAAGTGATTCACATAAAGGCAGAGAGGATTTAAACAGCATCCTGCTCCATCTGCATTGCAAAGCACACATGTGGTAATTGACAGTGGAGAAGCAGCAGAGGGTGGGGCACATGGGACACTGGGTGGATGCTTTCTCATGCTGGATGGTTTGTGTGTGGAGAAATAAAGAACACAGATACCATACATGCTATTCCCAGGGCCTGTCACAAAGCCTGGCATCATGGGCTTTACTCTTCAAACTGTCTTTCTGAAACAGGTCTTTGCTGTAACTACTTGTCCCTATTTTTAGTGTGTTAACAAATGAAGGTGCCCCCGGTACTTTGCACTGCAGTTTACACACTGAAGATTTGTGGTATTGCCAATAAGTTCTAAGGTCTAGGTTCAGTGTGAAAAACACATATTTACCTTGGTCAGGTGCTGAGATGAAAAAAGTGTAATTATGAGTTCTGTCTCTTAAAGGACTTGCAACACTGTTATCTGCTCCCTTTAAAATGTCGTCTTGATTACATTATGAATAGCAGAATGTTTAAAGCCCAAAGTGGCTCTTCATCAGGTGTAATCATGTTGACAGTGATCTTGAAATATGTGTTTTCGATCATGCTTTACATTACAGCCCGCAATGTATTTTCCATGTAAATTCTTCCCAATGCACAGTGTAATTTTTTGTGCTAACAGTGTATCAGTACAGTATGTACAGTTATATACATGTAGGTATAAGGGGAAAATATGTGAAATTAAGGAATAAGGGGGTAACAATGTGGGAACTTAAAATTAACTTATACTGCAGGTATTTTTAACTGGGTACAGATTCTATTATACCCTATCTTCACATCTTGTTCCCTTGTACCTACATATATTGTATTGGTACGTACTATATTGGTACACTGTTAGTAAAAAGACATTACACTGTCAAAAATAAACAAAATGTCACTCAAAAAATATATTTTTGTGACAAGAACATATCTGTCAACAATAAACATCTTTTACTAGATGCACATTGCAAAATATGTATGTAGTGACAAGACAAAACATAATGCAATAACGAAATATGTACTTGCATTATACTGTAGGTGGATGAAAGTTGCTGGATCAGGTTTGATAAGAACACTACATTACATGCTACTGTATACATCATATTGTTAATGAAGCCCACATGACAAAACGATTACATTTTGAATCATTGAACTTGGTCTTCCCGGTCAGGATTGCAAACACTCCAAGAAATTGGTTTAGGGGTTTAGACTATAGGTGATCTTATCTTATAGTGCATTAAAAGGCCTTAATCATTTTAATGTTTAAATTATTTTCAGAGAACTCATCACAAGGCAAATCCAATGTTTTCAAATTTCTATCAGCATTCCGACTGATACATTACATTACGTTAAACTTTGACCTGCTTAACCCCATTTCGGTGAATATGCCATAAATATTCAAAATGAAATACACTGCAGCACAGCGTGGTTTGATGATCAAAGCTGATATACAGGTATATCAATTATATATTATATATGCAAACCTCATCAAAGTGGGGACATATAAGAAGAATTTAAACAAAGGCGATCTTACACTATACTGTTAATCGGCACTGATGGTTAATGAAGTTTTAATTTACACCTAATCAGATCTTGTAAGCCATGCCCAGTCGCCTCGGACTGTACAGGGAGGCAGAGGGACTAAAAGACTGGCTCCTCAGAGACCACCACTCCACTCTCATTAATGTTCAGAGTTCTTTGCTCCTTCTTGTTGGGACAGAGCTCTTCAAATGTATGCTTTGAATAAGTCGGCATGACATTTAAATGTTATTTTTATGTCAGGTCCTCTTTGTTACATGGCTAACAAATGAGATTGACAGGCAAAATGGGAAAAAGAGAGAGGCTCCAAACATGTAAGGCCATCAGCTGGATTTGGAGCGTCAAATGTTTGTACTGAAACCAGATGGGATACCAATAATTTATAGGTCTTTGTTTTCCACACATTATTCTCCTGATGTTTGACAGTAGATGCAAGACTGTCAGTAGATAGTAGAAGATAGGAGGGTGGTTGACTAAAAAATCTGAAGTATAAAAGTTTACAACTATGCAAATAATTTTCAACGACAATAACAATGGTTTTGCATGTTTAGCCAAATGGCTACAAATTGTGTACAACCAGAACACTCCCAACTCTTTATCCTTAGCATGCAAGCTATTGATTTAGTGCCTACCAGGTTATTTCTGGTAATTTCTTTTTTCTCCCTTTATACATATCCTGTTTGGCAGTTAATAGGGGTATAAAACACAATTATATTATGACTCATAATCACAATATTCTATTAAAAATTATGAGGAAAGAAATAAAAATAGGAAAGCAACAAATGTGAAATCAGTGACATCATCAGAGTGAAAAGTTACCCAGAGGCTTGGTGTATTTTAGTAGATTTCTGAACACTTTATGTCATTACACTCTTTAAAGTACACTTTGCATTTAGTGAGATAATCATATGTGCTCGCAAAATATTGGGCTAGTTAAAAATGATAAGGCAAAATGATGGAGAGAGATTTCTTGTCAAGAAACCTATGTGGCATCGTTTCAAAGCCATATGCAAGTCTGACTGTCTTCTTTCATGCAGTTCCTTCATGGAAATATAAAGTTCTCCATTCAGCCATGACAGGTTTATTTTATCTGTATTTCCCCCAGTTCTAAGTGTACAAGACAGTGTGTTACTGAATGTTTTGGATTCTTCAAAATAACTTGTCAGCTGTAGCAATGCAGCTAACTGTGTGTCACATGATCCATATTTCACGACTGAAAATGGTTTCAATTCTTTGAAGTGAATATCTTTATTTTTATATACTCTGTTTCAGACTTCTAAAGCTTTGGTGAGACACATGGTGAAGAAAGGCATCACATTCCATATTCACCACTGCACAATAACACCAAGCCGGCTTGAAACAAATGGGTGTGTGTTGTGAGAAGACACTCATTTTCTTCTTCCTATTTTCTCCTCCTAAAATTCCTGTTTTATCTTCTTAATCGTTGTCTCTTAAACAAACACACACAAGTACACTCCCCCATATCCCACACATTAATTATCACACCTATGTCTTCTGTGAACATTACCTGCTGACAACTCATTTGCTGGGAAAAATAAATAGTAGCCTGTTGGAGTGGTTTCTTCCACACCAACGACAAAGCGAGTCTGAGTTTGAGTTGTTTTCATTTGGCACAGTAAACACTTAAGAGCATGGTACCATCAACCTGGTAGCCAAATAACAACGACGGGCTAAAAAGATTGAAGTTAGGTTTCACTTGAGGTTGCACTGACACACTTTTAATTAAAGCTTTCCCACACATCTCTGTTCCAAGAACCCGTGAGGCAAAATGAATCATTATGAGCTATGTGTGTGTGTAGAAATGTGTAAATGTTGGACTGAAAGTCAAAAAAAAAGGCATTCTTTTTGTGCTTGACAGTAATGCAGAGTTGTTATACAACCAGGGAAGGAGAGGGTATTGGAAGAAAGAGAAATAGAAATTAATAATGCTTTATAAAACGCTGAAACCCCATTGGGTTGCAAAAAATATCAAGATTTTTATTTTGCATTGCCAAGTGAATCATTCACTGATTATAAAATGAATAATTAGTCCCAAAATGCTGCTTGTTTATTTTCATTCTTTACACATCTTACTGGCACCTGAGATTATGTGTCATCAGGGATACAGTTTCAAGCTTAATAAGAGTTCATCAGTCGAGTCAAGAAATGTATTCATTTGACGTTTTTAAAAGTGTTACTTGACATTCTCAATTTTTTAGCGTGGATATGTGCATTACATAGCATCAGAGTGTTGTTTTTTTAACCAAACCTTTCCACAGTTCCTGGTAAATACGGGAGGCTGGGTGACGTATTGAATGGCAAAGTAGGTTGGCAAAGTCTGAACATCAAGCCTAACCTTTAAAGAGTAGTCATATGCAGGAATAAAGGATTATATGTTGTGAATACCACTTTAATAAAAAAAAATCAGTGTCATGGAAACTGATTTTCCTCTGTAAGTGTGCATTCCGATTTATCAAACAACCCCTTCCCTCATCTCAGTCACCTATACTTGAATAACAGTGTATATGTTTCCTTGATATTCGATCTGCTCTGTGGTCTCGCTTGCTGATTTTTTGTCTCCTCTCAGATGTGATTCAGTGGATCATATAAGTCATGCCTCTCATAGGCCAAATGTCCTAACTGCATACTTTCTCATGAGAGGGAGAACTCAATCTGTGTGTACTGTGAAATCTACGATATGTCTTAGCGGCCCCATCAGCTGTGCCATTCATTCACATACTGTATTGTTGACTCAAAATAAAGATGGTTCGGTTTCACTCTTCATAAAGACGATGAGAGCTGCTAGATCAGATTCCAGTTAAGATACTGTCAACTGCAAAGTGTATTCTCCAAAGAATGTCACATTTGTGATCTTTGAGATGTGCGTTGGTGGTGGAGAATGGTTATCAAATGAAATAGAGTATAATTTAGTTTCTTGGAGATGGACTGAGTTGGAAAATGTATAGGCTGACCTGATGTATGTGGCTGACCTTTCTTTCACAATCAGAAACTTTCTCCATCAAGAGAGTGTCTGCTACTGTGAATTTTTATAATCCTCTACCACTATATGATACATGTTTTTAAATCTTTTTTTTCTCATCACACACAAAGCTTGACTCTTTGAATATACTTGGTTGGTGCACAGCTGCATGTCAATCAACTATTAGCCTGAGATTTTATCAAGTTTTCTATGTCAGTTTACTGACACGTGACCTAAATGTCAACACTGTCACTACATCATGAGCAGTTTCTCATTAAATTCTTGTGTTTGTCTGGTTACTTAACTGGTGCATTTAAATGTTGCTGCATGTAAAATTCCTGAAGATAATTAAGAAATTCTAAACATTGCGATTTGTCTAACATCCCCTTGCCTTTCAGTGTAACAATATGTGAGAATAAAATATAAGATTGATAAAAAGGCAAAAATTAAGGCATCTAGCTCACACCATAATCACAAAAGACTAACTAAGCCACCATCATGAAGAAACGAGACAATGTTAAGAGGTAGGAAGGAGGGATTTTAAATTTCAGTCTAACTCGTTAAAATTATAAAAATGCTGCACTATGCTTAGTCTGGCATATTAAAAGCATGTTTGGATTAAAGGTGGGGTATGCAATTCTGGAGAAATCCAATACTATGTCAAATACCATGATGTAGATTGAGTAACAACACAGCAAGTAATGTAACTAATGTTAGCTAGGTTGTGGCTTAGGAAACTCTCCCCATAGTTGCTGCTGCGAAGCTAACAAATCATGGCTGGAATGGCTGGAATACTGTTGTGTGGCCCAGTCTGAGCCACTTAGTTTTTTTTCCCCATTTACAGAGCCAGGGTTGTGTACGAACACCCAGATTTTTTTTCAGCGCACACACGGAATGGACAGCTAGCGGACCGTGAGGAGATATTCGCTGAATTTGAAGACGCGTATTGGATTAGAATTGCATACCCCACCTTTAAGCATCTGATAATAAACATAGCTTTACAACAGTTGCGTGAGGCATCTTTCTTTCTCTCTCCCTCTCCCTCTCACTCGACTTCTGCTCATTCAAACAGAAGTAACAGCAACTGCCAGCAACACATTTTGACATCTGCTGTTGGTGGCAGTATTTCATGACAAACATCCACACTGCCTGTCTACATCCACATTTGACACAAATGTGTAGCCGTCATCACCGCTTCAACAAAGCAGCTACAGGCCGGTAAGCTGCATATCCTATTTTTGACCACAGCCGATAATTCTTGCAAAAACCAGAAAGTCAATATTTTATCACAGTGGTACAGCAAACACATGCAGATGCATTGTTGGTATGTTTTCCTCTTAAATATTGATTCCTAAGCCACTCTGCAGCCATCTGGTCTGTGGAGTATATTCTGCATAAAGCACACACACACACACATGCACTCGCACACACACAAGGGTGCATGCACACACAGCCACATGTGCAAATGCATTCTCTCTCTCTCTCTCTTTCTCTCTTTCTCTCTCTCACACACACACACACACACACATTTTGACATATAAATATGAGCGCACAAGCACATAAGTGTGCACAAGATTTTTTCTCGCCAGCATGCCCACAAAGACACACAAGGACACATACACACTTACACTCGCTTCACACGTGACCTTGCTCAGAGGGAAGGAGACTACTTTCCAAAAAAAGAGTCACAAAACACATGAAAGGAAGTCCAATTTGTTTTGCCTGCGTCTCCATGTCAATTTACGTGTCCGCTCTAAACCACAGCCATGATGCCTGCAACAATTGCCTTGTTCCACTCATTTCCCTCTTTGTCTATATGTCACCACTGAAGGGCCTTTGGACAGCTTTAAACTGCATATGTTGCTACAGCACCTCCTTCCTCTTATACAAGCACTTTTTCGTCAGCGTAATTGTATTAGAATGCACCTCCAATCCTCTGTAACAGAAAGATGTAAGCCGCTTCGCTTGCTTGTGGAGGGATCAACAGTCTCTCCTTTAAAAGCCTTGCAAAGCTGTGTGTATGTGTATGTGTATGCGTGTACACATACAACTGTGCATGCACACACAGACTGTGCGCTCTTCAACACACATTCCTTCACCTCAAACACATACACACACACATACAATCACAAAGTATAAGCAGAACCACCTCTGTGTAGTGTGATTAGGTATAGCTGTGGCTGAATTGTGCTGAGCACAGCCAGGGCATTGCTGAGGATTGGGTTGCCCTGTCTCCACAGCAAAAGAGAGAGAGAGAGAGAGAGAGAGAGAGAGAGAGAGAGAGAGAGAGAGAGAGAGAGAGAGAGAGAGAGAGAACACACACAGACACACACACACACAGAGCCTGTCTGTCTCCACCTTGTCTTTAGCCAGTCGCCAGGAAGCAGCTGGCCTGAATATCTGAGTGCCTTTAATGAATTGAAATCTTTTGGGTGCAAGGATTCAGTGATTAAATGCAATAAGACTAATATTCCTGGGTGGGTTGGGAGTCGAAAGAGGATTGTCCTCAGAGAGAGCAAGAGAGAGAGGGAGAGAGAAAGAGAGAGCAGTGTGCTTGGCAAAGTGCAGTCTCCCTGTTCTCCTTCCCCCCACCCCACCTCTTGGGGAATAACCCTATTTGGAGCAGAGGAGGAGTACAAGTGGAGCTTTCGAAGAGGGAAAGGAGGAGGGGGAGACATTTGCTGGTGTGTGGTGGAGGTGGGGGGCAGTTTTAACTATGGCTTGAAGATTATGTTTCATTTAGATTGTGATAGAGACACATTGAGGAACTTTGAGTTTGACCTTCCAAAAGTTGCATCTTAAATAATAACAAAAAAGATATTGCTGTAGCCACGTTAATGATTTAAAGCACTTTGAATTGTCTTGTTGTGAAAAGATGCTAAACAAATAAACTTGCCTTGCCTTTCCTTTCTTTACCTTATGCCTTAGTGTTGTTCAAATATCACCTTGGCTGGCATCCAGGGTGCATGCAGGTAAAACACGCACCTACAACAACTACCGCCACCACTTAGCCTAATTGCCATTTCTTCATTGTGGGAAGCCAGTGAGAGATTGACTGTTGGTCAGAATGCCTGTACGGAGTGTGGAAGCTTGGAGGGAAAGTCTGAACTTCTGGCTAAACTGGGGAAAAGAAGTGGAGGATTGTTGGAGGACACACTGCAGTCTACTGCAACCTCCTCATAAACAACAAGCGAATTAGAGTGGAGACAAAGACTGTAGTACAATATTCAGAATCAGAATCAGAAATATAGTAATAGTGCGTGAACTGCCAAGTTAAATGTAGCTTATTTATAATGAGACGGAGGATGTTGCAAAGCAGTAGTAGAGGTATGGATAAATATCAATATCAATACATAGAGAATTTTAAACTGAAAAGAGTATATTGCACAGGAGTATTAACACAGGATATTGAACAATTATCTCAAGTATTGCAGAGATGTAATGATCAATGTCATGTTTAATGACTTGGGGTCATTAAACATGACATTGATTACACTTAGAGGGAGGAGTTAAAGAGTTTGATGGACACAGGCAGGAATGACTTCCTGTGGCGCTCTGTGGTGCTTTTTGGGGGAATGAGTCTTTCGCTGAAGGTGCTCCTTTGTTTGACCAGCACGTCATGGAGTGGGTGGGAGACACTGTCCAAGATGGCATGTAGTTTGGCCAGCATCTTCCTCTCTGACACCACCGACAGAGAGTCCAGCTCCACCCCCACAATGTTACTGGCCTTACGGATCAGTTTGTGGAGCCTGTTAGCGTCCGCTACCCTCAACCTGCTGCCCCAGCATGCAACAGCATACAGGATAGCACTGGCCACCACAGACTCATCATGTTCATATTTTACCAGCTCAGGTCAAGTTAATGTCTTACATTACATTTTTTTCAAGCATTGTTTTATCATTGCCATTAACATGATTCATCATCCTCTTTTCTTAAAAATAAAACTACCTCATTTGCAATTAACATACATTTGATTCTGAAATAGTCCTATATCCCTAGGAATTAAGTCAGTTTCTGCACCTCACCATTTACGTCCAGTGCCAATTCAGGAAGTAGGGTGGTCTCTTTATGTAGCAAGGCGGAAAGGGTGTGGAGGTCATGGTGGTGGATCAGTGTGTAGTACACCAGACTTTCATGCAGGGGACCATGTTTTTCCTCCTGTGATAGTGTTAGTATTAATTGCACCTTATTAAAAGTGAAATTTACATTCATGTTTTTATCAATTCTAAAGGGTTTTGTGTTGTTGCCTAACCTTAACCAAGTGTTTTAGTAGCCCAAACCTGACCATAGCATAACCATACTTTATTTGCACTAACCACAATCTTTCTCTAACTTAACCATACTGTAGTTGCCATGTGCAGATGAGCAAAAATCTTAAAAATGTTGCCATTGGACGTAAAAAAAAAAAAAAAAAAAACTGATCCAGAGTCTTGCAGAATCATCTAATATTATAGTCCTTGTCTTGTAATGGGGATATTCTGAAAACATCACTCATCTGATCATTTCAAAATGGAAATTAATTGTCTAATATTTGGATTCACATTAAAAAAAATGCATCCTGCTCATCTGTTATCCAGGTCATATCTTGCAGTCAAAGAAACAGAACTTGCTCTTTAGTCTTAACGATTTTTCCCCAACTCATCCAAGAGGCTTCTTCAGCTGCGTTTGATTTATATTATACATCCAGATATAATTTGAAGTGATGCAACATGTTTAAAGAGCATTCCTAAAATGAACATTTTGGCAGAAAATATATAGTGCCTCGAACTGTGCCTCAAGGCATGTCTTCCGGGTTATTTTCATTAAACGAGCATCTTGGGTCACAGTTTTTCTTCAAAACATTTACATTTTATGCTGTTTGATTTGCACACCATCCCATTACTCAATGAAAGTATCTTAGGTTGAAAGGTGTAGAATCAAGTGAAAAGTCATGACACTAAAGTGTACGCTTAAAGCAAAGCTTCATTTAATTAGCTGACAAGTCTGACAGATACTATTTAACATGAATCACTTCCCTGATATGTCTTGCAGAGTACGTGATGGGAAAAAAGGTTCTGTGCAGACACTTGAGCTCATTTATAAAACACTCCAGACAGACAGGAGGAGAAAACCACGTTTTCTCATGTCTGCCTCATCCACTTGTTGGACTCACTGATCTTAAAAGCTGACAGTTCGCAATTCAGGATGGAGGTTTAACTGAGTGTTAAGTGCACTTAGATGCATATCACAGTGTGCAGAGAAGCAGCAGCATACTATGGATATACAGAACACATGGAAACACAAACACACATGCCGTAATATTGTCCAAATGGAAAAAAGTGAACAACATGTAGTCACTTGCGATTAAATCACATCCAGCGTTTTGAATAAATCATACAAAAGTGCTGCATACATATAAAATATGTTGAAAGTATCAGCATTATGCAAGCTTTTCAGTATGTTACAACTCTTTTCTTTCATTTCTATTTACATGTTTAATATATTTTATATATAATAAAATTGCATTCATGATTCATGATTGAACTTCTGTCACTTTGTCCATCTCTCTTTCTTTATATTTATTGGCCCACATAAATTTGCAGTTAAATGCTGCGCTATTATTCTTGATGATCTGTACTATCCACAATCTTGATTAGGTCTTATACTAACATGACAGAATCCACTGACTGTTCTGCCTTCCAGTGTATGCCTTTGTCAGTATGTGTGTGTGTGTGTGTGTGTGTATGTGCATGTGCCTGCATACATTTACGTGCGAAGGTTTCATTATCTGTTTGAAAGCTGTGTTTTCATATCTCTAACACGGAGTTAGTCTTTCCAGGTTTTTGTGTGTGTGTAGTGGGTGACTATACTGAACATATTTATGTGTGTTGTAATGTGAGTGTGTGACATGATGATGGAGAGAGGGACAGTGGTAACACTTACGTAACCATCATTTTACTGTTCTTAACTTATGTGTCATGTCACCACTCTGTCATTCATTCTGTTTCTATAATGTCTTAAAACTTAAATGTAATTCTAATATTTTAAAACCAATCAACTGACAAACAGATTAACCTACGTTGTGCACACACGTGCACACACTAACGCATTGTATGTCTTTTGCACCTCACCTTTTACATTTACCTTTACAGGAGTTTCCACAGCCGCCTCCAACACGAGCTTCCAGTTTTTGCCTGATTTACAGCCCAAAGGTGCAGTCCACTACTCTGAAGTGTTTACTCACCACAGGCATTAAACATAACTGTCAATTAGAAGTGGAAGTCAGGGCTCCTAATGGCCTTGTTTAGACTGTCATGTGGACAAGCATTAGCGTCTCTCAGTCTGAGTGTGTGTGTTTGTGTGTGTGTGTGTACAGTAGGGTAGGGAGTGAGAAGCATGCAAGGATCAGTATGTATGTGTATCTTTGTGTGTGTGCATGAGCGTGTCAAAATCCTGCACAGCTTACTCCCCTTGATCATCCAGAGTAGTGAACATTTCACCTGACACCTTTATGAGAGGACAGGACCCCGGACTCATTTTTAAAGTCCCCCGTCCACTTTGATGTGTGTTATTAAACACACCTGTACCTGATTTGTATGCCGCTCTCTTTCGTCTCTCACTCTCCCCTGAATATTAGTGCTACTTACGGTTAAGTCTGAACATTAGCAGTATTTATGGTTGAGTCCTAATGGGTGGATTTCCCATGAAAGTCAGAAAGAGTGGAATTAAAAAAAGGTTCAATCAAAGGGTAAAGATGTATTTTATACATTCAGTTTTCTTGTTTTATTTTCTCTCAATGAATTGTCCATGGAGATGCCTATATTACACCCTAGATTAAAGAAAGGGCTTGTTCTAGCATGTGTCTGCCCACGAGAGACATAAGTGGACGTCTATTCATACAGACTGCAAGTTGAATTTTAGTGTCAGTGTCTTGGTATCTGTGGCTAATTCATCAATTCCTACTGGTCTTACTTAACATCCCACCCCATTATTTACTGCAATTGCTGTTTGTGAAACATAATAAACCCTCTATTGCTACAATAAAACTTTAGCTGCATTAACTTCCTGTTGGAGCGGCACACAGGTGTGCATCAGAGATTAATGTCTGAAGCATTTTGAAGGAGAAAGGGTTGATGGGAGGATAAAGGATACAAAGAGCTCATGAATTATCTGCATATACGAGCTGCTTATTTGATCAACGATAAGGGGAATGAGTTCACTTGCTCTCCAGTCTACACTCACATGAAGCCTATGAGCCCTGTGATACCATCAATTTAGCTTTCAATGACAAATAGTCCTTAGCATGGATGAACACACCCTCTTTGGCAAGCTATATGATAGGATTAGGACTGTATTTGATATGCAATGCATGGAATTAAAGAATATCTAGATATGTTTAAATTATTCCCTTGCTCTAAAGTGTACGCTTAGCTAGGCCTTATACTCTACAGTAGACTTGGTAAAACAGTAAATTGTCTGTTTTGCCCTTGAGGATCAATATCTAGACTGTCAAGGGCACCCTGATATCTTCTGCTAATAGTTCAACGAATGTGAGGCAAAGAGCAGGTTCTTCAAAACGGATGGAAATGCCCCTGTACAATTGTGACTAATTGTGGCATAAATTCACAATCGTTTCATAACGGGTTTCACAGCTTGAGGTTTTTCATGTGCAATGGACGCCTTGCTCCCATTTTCACCTGCCATTGCTCTCAATCAAACAAAGAGGTGGGGTGGAAGTTTCTTTTCATGTGTTCAAAGGCGACCGGTTGCTGAGCAATTTTTTTTTAACAGAAACAATAACTCTTTTTATTGAGAACAAATGTTGACATTTGGAGGGTGCAGCAGTGGGAGAGAGAAAGGGAGGGAGAGAGAGAGGCAGGGCCCCTGTGTGCTTTGGAGAGTGCCTCTGGTGCTATTTGACAACAGTGCTGAGTCCCCGGGGGAGCCCACCTGAGAATAAAGCATGTATTTCAATAAATCAACTCCTAATAAAAGCGTTTAGGCTGAAGAAGAAGAAGCTGGCCAGGGGCTATAGCGTGCATGACCTCCATATAGGTGGCTGCCAGTGAAGTAAAGGTAAATAAAAGGTAGGTAGAATATATCAGAATCAGGCAGCAGTGATCAAAGAACAACACCCAATTTAAACAAAGATCAATAATAGTTTCAAAAAAGTATCTCCGAATGTTATTTTCTCCTTAAAGCCTCTACTTTCATAACATTTCTGAGAGTGTGACACCATTCACTGCAAAGTACACCATGAATTTATGTCACAAAGACTTCTGTCAGCCTAAAAGGTGGGTTAACTGAGTTTAGGTGGGTTTACCCCAAGGTAAAAGGGAGTCCCTTGAGATTTTGACAACACTCAAGCTCAAATTCAACTGGAAAATGAAGGATTAGCTTTTAGTCTGGCTGGGAGCAATGATGGAGGCCTCCTCTTGGAGGATGGGAATATTATATATTTGATCTTTGACTATTTCACACTCTACAAGGCCACAACTGTGGGTTACAAAATATTGGAATTATTTTTCTCAATCTTAAAAATAAATGCAAACATATTTTTAAGAGTGTGTATAATAATAATAATAATAATAATAATAATAATAATACATTTCCTTTGACCTAAGATTTTTTCTAAATGGTTTAATTAGTGGTGTCCTAAAGCCGCTGTAATAACCAAGCCATGATGAAAAGCACAGGAAAGCCTGTCCGATTAGGGCCCATCACACAGCCCATTGGAGCTGGCAGATGCTTAGACAGACTTTTATGGATTGCTCAATGCCGTGCCGTGATGAAGCAGGCAGGGCTGACCCATCCTGAATCAGGCTAAAAAGCTCCAGGGACGGGCCCCGCTGGGAGCCCATAATGCCCGATGCGTCCCACGGCTGTATTAATCACACAGAAAAATAAATGTGTGGCAGGGAGAGGGGAGAGGGGAAAAGGGGAGAAAAATGAAATGAGTATGTCGTTTATCCCAATCAAGGTCGTGAATATGTGGCCGAGGGAGATTCCCTGACCAGAATGAGGCCCTAAAAGAAAATGATGGTCCATTTAGAAAGAATGGATTGTGCAATCTGTGAAAACTCATAATGTTTATGAAAAGCGAGATTCATCAAGCATTTCCCATCTGCGTTTGACTGACAAAATAAAAGAACAATGAGCTGAAAAAAATGCCTCAGTGTTAAATACAGGTCTGTTATAAATAAAAGAATGACTCCCGAAGATTGATGTAATAGTTGGGAAAACAGTTTAATATTTTCTCCTTTGAATAATGAATATCATACCCCGCCAGTACATCTATACCAGCGCGTTTTATTTTATTTACATTCAAAGATATAAATTAGTAAAAGTACTCCTGATAGCAAGATTGTGTAGCTTTTTTCCAAATGCGTCTCAAATAAAAACCGTCCATAATATATATATTTACAAAACAAACAGACGATGTCAGTTTCCCATTTTTGCAATACAACTTGCATAAATTATAGGCATCATTTCGCCATCATTTAAAAAAATAAATATCAAATGTAGGCTATTCACTTCAGTCCTCAAGTTCACTTCAGTTCCGTCCACTTTGCGTCCCAAGACAAATACGGTTTCACAGAAAGGCCAAATTATGTTTTCCACACGTAAATATATACTAAAATAATATACCGTGGCAAATAAGCAAACTATAGGAACCTGAGAAATAACATGTAAATCACATATAATGGGAGATCTTTTTCAAACCTGCATAATGAATTATTATCCACAATGCATCAAAGCAAAACAACTGAAATAATACAATACAGATCTGACAGACGTGTGTGTTGCAGAGAACGTCTCAGCCTGTGTGGAGCTGAGGAAGCGGTAACAGCTTTCATTCCGACTATATGGTGGCACTAGATCCGGTTTGGAGTGAAGGTTATGGGGGTTAAAACATGGGGTTAAAAGGTGGTGGCCTTACTCGCTTTATACTCAAAGCAATTGTGACACCTACCTGCAGACCATGGAAATAGAAATCCCACACGATCAAATGATCAACTCCCTCCACAAACCCAGAAAGGCTGAGGCTGGCTCTACCCACAACAGCTCTATACTGCAAGTGCTTATTGAAATCCCCACTGCCTAATTACCGGTAATAAAAAAAAAAAAAAAAAAGACTACCCAGCGGCCTGTAGGCAAAGCTTTAAATGTGCGCAAGAAAAGTAACCACCACAACAACCTAAGTGACATTTGAAGATGGAAAGTTGCACGATGAATGCACAGAGCAAACTAACTGATTTGTTTGCTTTTGGCTGACCCTGTGTAATTATAATTATCCTAAGATGAAAGATAAGGTTTGAGGCCTACTGTGCGCGCGCACACACACACACACATTAGAGGAAACATTAAAAATAGAATTCCTGCTCAAAGCTATGGCAACATTTCTCTGCTCAGGCTGCCACTGTGTGTTTGTGTGCACGCGCGTCTCTGCAGATGCGCGTGCTTGGGCTGATTTGAGGCCTTTCCTTAATGGGCTTATTTTAATGTCTCTATCTGTAGGTGTACTCTTGCACGTTTGTTTGCAGTGCGCTTTCTACTGGTTTCTAATGCGCCTGACACTTTATGATTCAATGAGACCAATATATGCAACTTTTAAAACAAATGGAGAACAATTATAAGTGATAATTCCAGAAAATACACTCCGCTGAAAATGAATCGTATGCCATAGTAGCCTACACGTTCGTTTGCTTAAATTGTCCATCTTGGTCTCATATTCAGCCCTAACCTAACCTCACATGGAAACAAGTGAACTCATTTTACTTCCACCGTGGAGCGATTTCCCTCCCGCGTTTAAGACAAATACAATCTCAAGATTCAACACCAGATTAAATACGTGTTCAAACTGGTTATCACTCTGTTAACAATGTAGGCTACCGCAGCATGTTATTACGTACCTTTCTTTGCTTCTAAATTTGCGGGTCTGAAATGCTGCTGCTGCTGCTGCTCAACAACAACAATCTGGTTTGGGTTATTTTTAACGAGGGGAGAGTCTGGCCTGTGTTTGGGGTTTGTGCTCGCCTCCAGAGCCTGATGAGAGGAGCTCAGACCCTCGTTTGCAGCAGCAGCGGCGGCGGCAGCGGCGGCGGCTGCTGCTGCAGCAGCAGCCAGACTCACTCCAGATGAGTTAGTGTACCGCAGGATCCCTTGGCCCTGCAGGGGGCTGAAGTTGCCATAGTTTGTGTAATTGCTATAAAAGGGAGAAGTGTAATAAATAGGTCTCCCAAGAATGGAGGGGGCCGGGTAGAGGGAGGGGGAACTGGCAGCCGGGGAGGTGGTGGAAGGCGTGGGGGGCGTAAGGAGGCCACCGCTGGAAGAGGGGCAATTTGGTTGCCCTGGCTGCCCCAGATGCTGTTGCTGATGTTGCTGCTTTTGGTCCGAGGTAGCAATCTCCGCCAGTGACCACAATTTGGGCTTGACTGTAGGGTTCTGAGGCGGGCCCGAGGAAGGTCTGCTATCAATGCATGAAGACGATTTATTGGTATTAATATTGTTGCTGTTGACGAGGTTCCGGGCCAAATCCTCGCGCTGGCTGTGGAGATGGTGTAGATGATGGAGGTGGTGGTGGTGGTGACGGTGTTGGTGATGACTGAGAACTGGTGCTTCTACTCCCGTAAGAGGCGACGAGGTGACGGGTTTGGGCGAGAGCTGAACCCGCGGGTCGTGGTTCTGGTCCTCGCCGTCCTCGTCGCATTTGTCGCCGGCCTGCTCAGAGCCCAGCTCTCCCACACGACAGCTGACCTTCTCCCCGTCAGACTCTGCCGAGCAGGAGTGGTCTGTCAGAGTGTCGACGTGCAGGCTGATACCTAACACAAGAAGGGAAAAACAACAACAACAAAAAAAAAAAACAATATATATATACATATATATATATATAGTTATATAAAAAACAACCCAAGGATATAAGGAGAAATAAAGAAAGAAAATGAAACTGTAAAGTAGACACAATAATTAATGACCAGTAATATTCTAAAATAAAAACAAAGACACGAGCTGAGAATTTCTAAAAAGAATAAAAAATACTATAAGAAAACTTATCTTGTAGTCAAAGTATATTCCATATCTATGTGTATTCAAAGCGATCACTCATGTTTTACAGCCAACGAAGCTTGAATAAGTAAGTTATTAATTATTCATGTCAGTTTAAATAGTAGGCTGCGATTAAAAGGCTTTTTTTATATGATAGCAATCGTGCTTTCCCTTTTTACATAATTATACAAAAATGTCACCAAGAGAATAACATTAACAGTCTAATTTTATTGTGGCCACTCATGCACTCATCTGGATTGCTATGTTATGTGTCTTTGCCAGTGACCTGCCATTAATCATGATAAAGAAAAGAAAATGTCCACCTTAACAGGTCATTTAGTCTAGTGTTGAGTCTCAGAACCTCGTTTTCATTCAAAAAATATATCAATCAACATGGCTACTAAAACAATACATGAAGCCAGGTCATTTTATAAAAACAGCATATATTCAAAGCAGCTTGTGTTGGACATTTGTTTCATGATTTCATAATTTCACATCCTCAGAATATTATTGCACTAAATAACCTGAGAAGTAAATAAAAGGGGCATCCACCCCTCCCCTCCGTCTCACCCCCGTCCTACCCTAAACTGTTAAATGGATCGTTGGCTCGGTCGCCAGATTATACCCCACCTTCATCCTCCGCTGAAGCCTCGCTGTTATCCAGTGTTTTTTCAGGGCGCTCCACCTCTTTCCTCTCTCCGTCCCCGTCCTCCTCGTCCTCGTCTTCGCTCTTATTCCTGGGCGCCCAGGTCATCTTGTTCTCCTTCTTGAGCCTCCGCCTGGCGTTGGCGAACCATGTGGAGACCTGCGTCAGGGTCATCTTAGTGATAATGGCCAGCATGATCTTCTCCCCTTTCGTCGGGTACGGGTTCTTCCTGTGCTCCTGCAGCCAGGCCTTCAGGGTGGCCGTGGCGTCCCTGGTGGCGTTTTTGCGGTAAGCCGGGTCGTTGAGTTGGTAGGGGTACCCTGGACTCCCGTATGGGTGGTAACTTAATGCCCCGGCCATGCCCGTTGTGTGCGCGTCATACGGAGAGCTCTGGAGGAAAGTTGAAAAAAGTCACGAGTCTGCGATGTGTTTTCTAGCGCTGAGTTCTAAAATGTGACATTAATATGGCTTGTGTAATTTACAAAACAATTCATATAGTTTAAAGGCATTTTAATACGCACAAACACATATCAAAATTACATTAAAACCAGTGAAACACTCAATTTATTCTACTATGTTTAACAGGTTTTTAGAAACCTGTCGGAAAAGGTGAAAAAGAGCTGGGGAGTGGTATAAATACACGGGGAGATTCTATTCTGATTTTTTGAAAATCATATAACATTATTTCATTATACGGGGCTTGATTAACGAAGCGCAGTTTATTGTAAATAAACAAACTATCAAAATTCATATGATTTTTTTTTTTTTTTTGCCTTGGTCATTTGTCAACCCTACTCATTAAGTTTTTAAAAAACACTAATCTCAAGCAGGGGTAGTAAACACTCAGTGCGTAAAAGCAGGCCGCAAAAGGGCATGAACTAATGGTTAATGGTTAAGATCATTATCGGATTAACTAATAACATGGCTCCTGTTAATATAGCCATAAAGATAATAAAAAGGAAATTTCAATTTTCTGTAATCACCTATTAACTTCCTAAGTTTCTTTCAGTGGCTGCTTTTTGTTTTGTTGTGGCAAACCCAATGTGTTAGCATATCTTCTCTTTGCAGCATTACAAATCCCATTAGCAAATCACTTGATATGCACCTTTCCTAAAACGCTTGAAGTGCCCTGTGACATTAACATTGCGAGTCATGCTTTTCATGTTAAAATTCCGTTTATTCAACTCAGAATAAAGTCAGCGACTTCATCCCTGGTTATTTTAATGACTGCTGAAAAAGAAAGAGTTAGGGCTTGTGTTATATTAATTTTCTATGACACATAAATTAACTGCTTAGGGGCTATAGGCTCAAATAAATATCTTAGTTGGTGTTCTGTTTTACATAATTAGCTGCACAGTGAGTGTTAAGCGCTGGTCAAGCCATTACAATTTGCAGCTCATGCTTAAAAATCCCATTTAAACCTAAGGGGTCAGGGATTTTATAGTAAGAACCCGACGAGTAGGCCACTAGATATGAACATATAGCAACCGTGCACTCACTAAGAAAGTTCC
This sequence comes from Siniperca chuatsi, assembly GCF_020085105.1. Classification (NCBI taxonomy): domain Eukaryota; kingdom Metazoa; phylum Chordata; class Actinopteri; order Centrarchiformes; family Sinipercidae; genus Siniperca; species Siniperca chuatsi. The sequence continues at coordinate 19,355,384 of NC_058050.1, forward strand.
GCAAACACTTACTGATCAGTGAATCATACCAAAAACACTGTAAACCTGCACCGATTTGATCGCGCTGTGTGCCAGTGAAACCGCTTACAGACTTTAATTCGCCGACACATTCACCTGCTTCGGCGCGTCATCATACAGAATAATACATGAACATATGAGATATTTTACCATGTAAGATGGGAATCCCGTAGTTGGATCCGTGGAGTATGACAGTGGACTGGAGAAGCCTGCACCCGCGGAGGCGGAGAAAGCAGCCGATCCAGGGTAAGGGCTGAAGGCTGAGCCAGAGGACGACCTGGCCAAGTCTTCATTTCGCGGGGCAGCCAGAGCCGAGGCCCCGTAAGCCGGACACGAATAAAGAGCCAGAGAGCCCGGGGGCTGGTAGAGGTAACCCTGAGGATAGGACATTGGTGAGCGCGGGATAGGTCGCCGATTCCAAAAAAAGGAGGAAAGAACGCGCAGGGCGTCGGGCAACAGCAGCTAAAACAATAAACAATCAGCTCAATAATCAGCCGTGCAAACAGTCATCAGACAATGGAAATAAAAAAAGTCCTCCCTCCACAGACCCCTTACTGGGAAAAAAACCCCGAAAGATCTGTTAAAGTGCCCTCATAGAGGCAATGTGGCATGCGTCTTGATCCCCTAGCGTCCGATGTTTTTAGTACGCAGCACTATGAAGTGAGGAGTTGGGAGGGAAGGAGCCAGTGGAGTTTCAGACGCACAGAGCATTGGGGGAAACGGGAGCTGTCACTCCGGCTCATCTGAATATCCCATCCCCGCCCCCTTTCTGCCTCACAGAAATGGAGCCTCGGAACAAAACCAAGACTCCACACTGCAAAAAGTAGGGTGCGTCAATCTTAACAAGAGTTGTTTAGTTTAGTGTGGGATTTTAAAACCTAATTCACTTAATGCAATCCGACAAATACCAACTGGGTGAGATAATAATGTAGCTAACTGTTGCCAATGCAAATTAATTGGTCCACAGCTGCGATGCCATATTTGTCATTTGTTTCAGGGACATTCCCCACACAGGTGATGTGTATCAGAATTTACAATGAAGTCATTTTTTTTAATTTTCTTTTCTATTCAGTTATTTCAGTTATGGTTAAACCCACCAAAGTGCATTCACTGACTTGGATGGATCTTTTTTTGTAGTTTAAGACATAAATAGACTGGCCTGGAGAGAAAGAGAAGTAGCCAGAATTAGTTCACCTTCTTTTCTCAATGTTTTTTTGTGCCGTCGAGTTATTTATTTTAATTGTTTTGAGGTCAGGTTGATTGTGGCACACAGCGTCTGTCTGATCAAAACTTGCGTGCACTCCCGTAACAACTGTGCAAGAGAGAAAGAGAGAGGGGGGGGGGTATACAATGGCCAGTGCTCTCCACTTGCAGCTGGTTATTTCGTCAGTTCAGCTATCAAACGCGGACACATCCACGAATGTATGCGAGCACCGATAAGTGTGCGCGCTCCTCAGGCAGTGCGCGCTCTGGCCTTCGGGAGTGTTCCCGGCTCCTTCATTTTCACCACTTAGCGGATCTCACATCCGCTCATCCCTTATTATTACAATTATACTCATCAGCAATAATAAAGCTGCTGCTGGTGGTGATTGTCGCTTTATGAGGGGCAGTCTCTCCTCTACACAGACACCAAGCTCACCACCAACACTGTTTAAGTGTGTGTGACCGTGTATGTATTAGGTGAGTTTGACAGTTTTTGCTCATGCACTTTGCCAGTGTGTTTGGGAGCTCACCTGTCTAAGCTGTTGTGTGTCTTTGTGTGCGCTTTTGGACTCGTCTCCATACAAAACAGGGCATAGCCTTGTCCTTTATTATTGTGATTACAGGCATTATGACCTCTGTTGGAGACAAGCGATACAACACAGCATGCTGGAAACCTGAAACTGTGACAGCGGTTTTGGATCGGGCAGTCAAGGTGGCAACTACTGGAAAGAAGAGTGGCCTAGCAGTCGACCTCATCAGTATTCATCTGAATGAATGTATTCATCCATCAGGTGCTTGTTCCTCCACTGCAGTGTGGTTTGGCAGTGTTGTAAACAGCAACAGCACAATTTAAATATGCATATATGCATGCATTATAATGTACAAAAAAGAGGCTCATAGTAATCTCTATACTTAACAGTTTTGTTAATTAATACACAATATCCTGTATTCAAATCTTGACTTAATTACAGCCATAATGGGGGGTATTTTTCAATTTAGGCTCCTTTGAGAGGAGACATGACAGTGTTATGACTATTACATGACGTCTAATAGAACATACTGTGTCACAACACATTATACTGTATGAGTGTAAGTACAGTGTTATCATAAACACCTTGTCAGGAAATGCAGTATTTATTTTTAATAAACAACATACCAAGCACCCACATAAATCAAATATCAAATAAAATAAACCATTTTTTAAAAGTCTGTTGATAATGTTGTTGTTTGTTTTATATTCTAACTGCTATACTTATTTTGTGAATTAATCCCTGACACATCATATTAACCTGTTAACACTTGTATTAGAACCTGTAGGTCTAACCATATTCACAAAATTGGACAATGCACTCAATATCAGTGGAGTACACTGATTTACCTTATGAATACCAACATCACAGACAAACATACAATGAAAGTGTCTAATGCCCCTGGATATGCATGATTATATAACTGAATACTTTACTGTAGTGTCAAAATTCTTCATTGTTTTCAGCCTAAGAAAGTTTTACATGTTTTTGGAGATATGAAGCATTTATTGTATCCCCACTTATTTTAGTAGTGTGTCTGCTATTAAGGAAGTGGTTTGTATTTTTTAGAGATACGTAGGTGGTTTCTCCGCTTCAGGCAGGACTAATCAATCCCAGAAGAGTAAATGAGTATTCTCAACATAGATTGGGTCAAGATATGGCTGACTGGAAGTTCTGTTTGGCCCACACCAGGGGGCACTGTCTCCTCTAGACACAGACCATAGGCCAACCATCAGTACTGTACCATCACTGTGAATGTGAGTGTGTGTGTGTGTGTGTGAATTTGTGTGTGTGTGTATTTGTGTGTATGAATGGTCTGTGAGGGTGTGATGTTTTTTTTCTTATTTGTATGTGTGTACGTGTACATAATGGTGAGTGTATATGTGTGTGCATGTAAATGTCTCTGTGCGCATATGCATACTGTCAGTGTGAAAGTGCACCTGTCGACCTGTTAAGGTGTATAACTGTGTGTGTGTGTGTGTGTGTGTGTGTGTGTGTGTGTGTGTGTGTATGTGTTGAACTCTGCAGTAGTACATTCCAGGTCTCAGTTTCAGACAGGCTAGAGCTCCTAAAATATTTTAGTCCCAGCCTGATGGAGATATAGGAGATTGGAGAGAGGAGATTGACAGACAGGCAGAAAGACAAGGCAGACAGAGAGACAGACAGATAAAGATAGTATAGAGAGTATGGAGACAGTAAGGCAGGTAGATGAAGCAAGACAGAAAAGTATCAGGTCAGACAGACAGAGAGGCAACGAAAAAGATGTAGAGTCAGACATACAGATACCCCGTCCTGCATGACCTTATCACCAGTTTAGACTAATACAAATTAGTAGTGACTCTCAACACTGTGTATAAATATGATATAATTAATATTTTTGCTGATGATGTTGAGGTGAGTGATAATGAGTTATAAACATGGAAGAAAAAAAACACCTACTTGACCAACAACATATAATCTTTTGGCTTGTTTTACTGACATAATATTCAAAATGAGCTTGAATGTCTGCAAGCAAATATATTTTGTATCACTACAAAAATATATTGTTACTTTATTAAGTATAAGTTAATAAAAGTACAATATAAAAAAAATCTAACATGTTTGGTTTTTAATTTTCGGGAGTTTGCAGGCCCTCCCCGCGAATACACCTTGCGCTAACAAACACACAAATGAAAAATGTGCATTTGGCCCCAGCTAGTGTGTTAAATTAAATTTCCTCAAATTAATTAGCTTCTAATATTTGTTTTTTTAAATATCAGACACACTTCTTGTTAATTGTCTTAATAGATTAACTAATTGATGTCATATTCTAATTACATATGATTATTTAATGGATAAAAGTTGTTTTTCTACCTCTGCTCACTCCAGATAACTCCATACCAGATCCAGTCTTTTTATGAAAGATGCTATCCTTCATGAATGAAGGAAACAGCTATTGATTTCTCATCTAGTTTCTCCCAACTGAATTTACCACTGAATAATGTAGAACTGGCAGAGTTTCTTGTACTGTATTGGCTGATGATTTCTAACTGCTAACCCTTTTTGAGTAAATTGCCCAGAGTTGAATTGAATAGCTAAAGGATATAGCTTTAATGTCATGCCCTTTGTTTATTACACATATGACTAAATAAATATTGATTTCTGATTTTTCATGCACGTTTGTGGACCATTGTGGACCTCTGTGGACCCTGTATTTTATCAACTTATATGACTTGCACTGAAATGGATTATTGGGGTTTAACTATGTGGGTGCATTTGGGGGCAGTGTGGGGTGGAGCTGGGTAAATGTGTAAATGCATATGTGTGTCTGTCTATCACTCTAACTATGCATGGCTGTAGGTGCATGACTAACAGTGGTGTAGTGGTGTAGCAGAGAAATGGACTAGTTATGTAGTTATATTGAGCTGGTCTGAAATCAATACGGTCTGGAATATTGCAGTATGATTAAAGCCTGAGCCTGGCTATTGTTCACAGTAACCACTGCCTCCATGTCATTGTGACTTATTAGAAGAGTGCACTGAGTTTACCTTGAAAAGCAGTTTTTTTTCTTTGTCTTCTGGTCTGTCTCCTTGTAGCTTTGGACTTATCCTAGTGTTTTTTTAGTGAGTGAGGTGTTGTACTCATCTTTGCTGGACAAAGTCCCAAATTTGCATCAGTTGAGAATAGAGTGTATTATGCTCTACACACATGACTATTTACTCTCCTGAATTCTGAAAAACCCCAGAAGCTCAAAATGTTTTATCCTCTGTGGGCTGGTGAAGGAATGTTCAGTATCCCAAACTTGCACAAAGTACAGTGCATGTGTGTTTGTGTGCTCATGCTTGTGCATTGGTGTGCAGATGGAAGAAGAAAACCTGCACTGTGATATTTTGTTGTGCAACTTAGTTAGCTAGGCAGACTCATTGTCAGCTTCCTATGATCAAAACAGCTTCCCAAAACTCATGAGATCGGTCAAAAAACAGACAAACTTGTTCTTTCAGTACTTATCTCTGCGTATCTGTCATCACAACGTCACATTTGTTGCCTTTTGATACAAAGCACTACTACAGTTCATCCCCTCCCCCCTTCGGGTTTGTCAAGGAAATGTCTTTGGTCTTTTTTTTTTGTATAACAGGGGAGGGGTCAGTAGGGGAGGGGGCAACTGGGGGGACGAGGGGTTGGGTGGCAGACTGGCGACAGGCCGTCATCTCTCTCCCCGCCTGGCATCTGCCCACTGCTGCCAACCCTCTTCTAATCAGCAGCCGTCCATGTGCTTGGCAGCAGAGGGGGTTTCAAATCAGCTTCTCGCCCCGAGTTAAAAACCCTAAGCCCTATCACTTTGTAAGCGGGTACCTTTAGGGCGACTGAAGCAGGGACGCTTCTGATGTGCTGAAGTGGAGAACATCGGTTGCCATGTTGCCTCGAATAGGTTATGCTGCTAGCACTGTTGTTGCTGTTGTTCTTGTTTATCATACTTTTTTTTTTTAAAAACAAAATCACAAGTCAGCTCTTCTTTAGGTTTGATTTGTTTAACATGCTGCTAACTGACATGGATGTTGAGAAAACAGTTCTCGGGGAGGAAAGTGAAGCAGTTTAACGATGGGCTTGAAGTGTAATTCCTCTTGAAAAAAAAAGGGAAACAACAGCCGCACTTGTATTGAAACACAAGTCTTTATTTTGCTTTATTCTGCCATGTCTGAAGTGGTAAGACAAGGAGAACGATGTCCCTGCTTCCTGATTCATGGTTGAAAAACTTCTCTCAGAAATGCTGTCTTGCAAAAAAAACCAAACAGCACATTTTTTTAACAAAAAAAGATATAAAGTGTTACATTGAGTTCAAAGATGATGACACCAGGACTATTAGGCTTACACCTCTGATTACTGTTATAATTTTACAAATGTTCATTTGAGAACAAATCATGTGGTGTATAGTATACAGCTACAGCGCTCATTCATCTGCAGGGTGGAGGGTGGGGGATTTAGGTGGGATGGCTGTTGGCTTCAGAAGTAACAAGCACAAAGAGTGGGCTATGTGGAAGGGGAAGAAGAAAAAAATCCACAAATTATAGGAATTATGTGCAGCATGGGTTTCAAACATACACACATCCAGACAGGCTGATTGATGAACCAAACGAGTCGCCGAAAATCAAAGGGGGGAAATAAAGGGAGACACAAAGGGGGAACAATTTAAAATGGACTAACCCTCTCCAGTGGCTCTGTAGCCAAGGGTCGGGCAGATAGGGTTGCCTAGAAAGAGTCTGCTGACAGCCAGTGTCACTGGGCTTTGTAATCATTGTGCTGGACCTGATAGGGTTACTAGCGGCTAATCCAGGCTGACCTTGGTTAGGTGCCCTGAATGAGGATGGCTTTGTACAGTTGGGACAAGCTAACAGTATGACGGTGATGCTGACATATAATGTCTGCGTGGGGACTTGCCACCACAGCTCTTTTGTTGTGCTATCGAGTTGCAAGTCCCAGCCACACACACAAAAAAATGTTTTTCTCTTTCTCTCTGGGTGGAAGAAAGGTGGCATTTAAATTGTCACTTGGGAGAAGGTAAGGTTGTATCTCAAGGTTCAAGAGGTCAGCTCTTGTGTTGGATGGTGTTCAAATGACTTCAAAACAAATCCTATCGTGATGAAATTCCTTGTTATTGCCACGCAATGGCCCATGCGTGTGTGTGTGTTACCATGTAAGTGTGTGTGTCTGCACTAGATGTGATAGAAATGCCACCACACATCTACAACATGTTCCTACAAAGAGTATCTCTAAGACAAGGCCTAACTGATACCGCAGCATTTTCTTTCTCCCCCTGGAAAGAGCATGCATTTTCACAACAGGAAACTGACATTTTTTTCAGTAGAAAAAGGATAAAGAATAAAGAAAAAGGAGTAGGTATGTGCAGTTTTACCACTCAGTGAAAGCCTCAACAATGCAAAGAACTAATGTTTGTTCATTTGTGTTTTTTTTTTTTTTGGCATTTATTGTTTATTAGGGGGACCAATATACTGTATGTCACTGAGCAACAGTACTTTTATAATTTACTAAAAATGCACATAAGCTATGCCGCATGAAAACACTTGTGCCCTCTGTTTTAAATGGTCATGCACCATCTAATACACAAGGTGACACAATTAATCAGGAAACCCAATTAATTAATGCTTTTGCAAGACAGTGTATTACACCAATATAAGAATTGGAGACAGGGAAAAAGATGTTAGACATCATAAATATAATACACACTCAACAGCATCCATTCGACATCCACATATACACATCATCCCAGCAACAAACACACACACACACCTTCAGGCTCCAACCGGTGTGAAGGCAGTAGAGAGAAGGCATCCTTGCCTTTCTTCCTGCCAGGGAGAGCTGTAAACGGGAATGGGATTCCCATCCCCTGGAGCCTGCTACTAATCCACAACAGGCCCACTGCTGGATTACTGGGGACATCAGCTGACATGCCAGCTAGTGCACACACATGCACGCGCACACACACAGGGGCACAAACACATGTGCACATTCACCTATGCACAGCGTGATCTGACACACACATCAGTGCATGTGCACACATATGACAGCCGTGGAATATGTGCAACATACACTCACAAGCATGCGCATGGGTGGTCAGGCGTACAACCATGGATGGAGGCACACACACACAACAAATACATACACAAAAACAGACAAATCACACACATAATCAAGACCTGGAATGCAGCTCATGGCTTTAATGCATTGGCAGGACAATATAGAGATTGCCATATTTCTACAGTCAGGAGTTGGCAGTAATGGCTAAGTCTGTCCTCTATTGTCCCCGCTGGTCTGGATGCTCGTTGATGTATATGCTTTGTAGTGTCCCTCACCATGCAATTATACACATCTATCCCGCATTATGTATGATTGCGTGCTTTGTGATTCCTGTGATTTATTTATTTTTTTTAACTAAAGCAGAACATTGAACTTATGTTTCTGAAATTGCAATTCAGATATGTCCTCTATGTTTCCTGTCCCCACAGCTACAAAACGAAATTTGAAATGTCCAAACATTTGCTTCAGGAAATCAAAATAAGTCTGGTCAAGTATGTTAACAGAGAGGATTTGGCGTTGGTTGCCATAGCTCTCAGTGCTTTACCAATCATACAGAAAGATAAACAGATATAGAGTGATTGTGTACAACCACAGTTGCACAAATAATGCATTTTACACAATTATCTTACAATATTCGCATGAATATTTGTTGCTTTTGAATTTGTTCAATATAATTTCTACTCATTATATTTTACTTTTTTTGCCCTATAAATGCCATTCTTTACATTGGTGCCAAAACAAAGTATACAGTTGCATTAGTATTGTATGTGAATGCAGCTGATTTAATGTGGACTAATTTTTACCGTGCTGCATCATGCTCTTCTGAGAACTTGCTGAAAATAATCACATTTACAAGCGACTGTATACGGTTTGGTATGCTATATGAAAAACAAATACAGAAGACACAAGCAAACACTGATGTTGTGAAAAGGATAATGTGATTCTGACAGCTCATGTTTGTAATGTGAAGAAAACAAAGCGACATGAGCAAATACTGACACAGCAAGATCCAACAAACCCAAAAGCAGGCCATATGGATACAAATGCACATATTATCTGTTGAAGTCATCCTTCATGTTCAATCTTTACATATTGATTTTTTTTTATATAATCTGTATTGTGTCATTTTTTATTCGATCATATTAAATGTATTGGTTTTAATTTCATCGTGCCATTGCAAAACTGGAAGTCAAATTTGACCAAGTTTCAAAATAAGAGGGTCCATATCATTGTCTAGCAGTTATTTGGGAGATCAAATGCAGCACTAAGTCAGGATATACAATGTGCTGATTGCTAGAAAGTATCAGCTCCAACACACAAATCAGCTGTAACACATTTCAAATGCAGTCAGGTAAATCTCAGCCCATGATTAGGTCAAGCGTGGTGGTGGTATTTGTGGTAAACAATGTTCCGCTCTGGGGGCTAAACGTTTGTGTCAGTAAAGAATAATTACACCCTTCGACGTTGTATCTGTCGTGTTAATCTTGGTCCACAGCAGCCACTTTATTCTCTCGTTTGTTTAATAGCTCACTAGCAACATTATTGTTTCAAAGTGCTCGATAGCAAACCTGTAAATTCTCTGTTCAACATTTGCCCCTGTGGCGTTGTGGTTCACCGGTCTTGAATGTTGAAATAAAGCAAACAGTCATTGATCTGTAATCAAAGATCCAGGACAGGAGGTCATTTACATGTACAGAAGAGAACCATTAGGAACTGTGCTGCAAGGCATGTGTGGAATTAAATTCATTTAGTAGTGGTTTGCTGACGCTATTGACTTACCTACAGTAGGTATATGTTAAAAAAGAAGGGAAAAAAGTCAATAAGCAATTCTAAAATATTGTGTGTAGTAGTGGTAGATGCTGTCTGTTGCTAATTAGAAATGAATGTGCATGTGTGCTGTACACAACAAAGCCAAGTTAATTATCTAGGGACCGAGGGAGAGAGACAAGCTTTATACTGTGGGCCTTGATATGAGGCAAAGGAATCAGATAGGAGGCAAATGGCTCTTGAAAATTAGACACAACCACTTATTGGCAGTTGGTCAAGTTTGCAAATGTCCCAGGAGTCCTGAGTGCTTATGCAATGTGTTGCAGATTCTGTTAAAATTTGATGATTAAATGGGCAAATACTTCCCAGATTTGTAGACTGAGACCAGTGCCTGTTTATTTTATTTATTCATGGCGTGAATATGAATAATTTATCGTTCAGCAGTTTTTGTCAGAGAAGAATCATTATTGTATGTGGCAGCCTAAAGGTTTGTGATGTTTTACATTGGCACTTTTCCACTGTATTGACAGCCGCCAGCTTCTGTCAGGGTCATCTCTCTGTTTGCTTAGAAAGCAGTCAGTCACTTCTGAAGCTGGTTTAACAGGTTGTCATAAACGAGTGCATGGTAAAAAAAAATCTCCCTTGTTTAATGTTCTTATTTTGCCAACATGTTTTCGACAACTTTAGAGGGATTGTGTAATGTGTTTTAACAACGGTGCCAAAACAGAAGCAGGATATGTTACTGGCTAAATGTTAGCTAGATAAGTTATTTCAGCTTAGGTAACTATAGCCAGTTAATTTGGAAGAAAATCTGAGATTTCATTATGACCAGCTGAACTTTAGTTTGCAATTTAGATCATTTTGAGTTGTTGTTGTTGTTACCTTCACATGAGAAATACATAAAATCAATGATTTAAAATAAAATAAAAAATATTTTTTTGTGATGATCTGATTATTTTTTGTGGTGTTAAAATGTCTCTACCTCTAAGGAGCAGGTGCAGATTAGCAGAGATCTGTAAATTTAGCAAACGTTGTGTGGGGGATGATGTCTTTTAAAAATTATTATTATGTTATTTTTTTAAACAAACAAACGTGCTTCTTAGAAAAGAAAATGGCATAGCAGGTTAAGTATCTCAGAGGGTGCTTGAAAAAGACTTAAAGTAACTTAAATCAAAACAGGTTTTATTACATCTGACATTGGCATCACATTTGCAACAAAGAATGTTATCAGCACCTATGCAAAACTAAATTATAAAAGATAATAATTAACAAACTAGCATAGTATTGTCTTGACCATGTCCCCTTTTACTGAACATACTGTGAACAGTCCAGCAAACATTCCCATATATTTTTAGTGATTCTTATTCAGCATCTCGTCACGATGGAGCCTATCCCAAAAAGCATTGGGGGAATGGCACACAAAACAAACCCACATCCTGTTTGGTTTGGCTGTCTGTTGCAGTGCTCACACATAGACAAGCAGTTTAAGTTTTTAAAGATTCACCTCACTAGTGCATGTTTGCACTGTAGGAGAAACTGGAGAGAAATCCTGCACAAACATGGAGACCCAATGCAGAAGCGTGTCAGGTGGGTTTGTGCTGCATCAGTTGTAGGTCCCATCCTATGGAAAAGACATGCATGCACCTGCATAATGTATGTTCTTCATACACCTAAACATTACCTTTAGTAATAAGAACTACACCACACAATCAAGAAATATATGAAACATACAATTTAAAACATGTTACTGTCTCACCTTATATGACCTTACGAGCCTGTCCCCCCAAGAAGAACGACACCATTGGTTGTGCCCCAAAACCACAACAAAACATCAGACTGGAGACCACTGTTCATTTCCCGTTTCCAACTGACAGTCAACTTTGTTGACCACAATCTTTCCATAAACTTAACCATGTGTTTATTATTGTAACCATGACGACTAAGGTCCCCTAACCTAAAGGAAGTAGTCATTTTAACCCAAAACACGTTTCCCTAACCTTAACAAAGTGCTTATTTTAACCCAAAACATGATCTCCTAAACCTGACAAAGACATTTTTGTGCCTGAACCTAACCAAACCTTAACCTTAGTGTTGTCACATCATAAAACTGGCTTATTTTTCAACAGTGATTTGTAAAGGTTTTGGAAAGACAAATGATGTTGTGCTGCTGATAGGGGCATCAGATTAGAAAACGCTTCTATATTTGAAATTTGTGAAAACAGGTGGGCTGAGACACAGTCAGAAAGATGGTTTCCTTCTCCCTCTCTTCCTCAATACTACAAGTGTCTACTCTCCTACACTCAGTCAAGGTCAATTGAGTTCTCCAATCTGTTATCAGTGCGTTTTTTGATGGAATAGTGCAGATAACAGAGTACTCAGAAAAGATGGAAGGAAACAGCAGATCAAGAACTGCTGGTTCTCAAATAATTATTGCACCTTTTCCACATAGCAACAGATTTATTTCTAACCTTTAACATACCATATAGCTTTCAACACTCTCAGCAGCATTCAAAGTGGTCAGCAGTAGGGTGGATTTATTGGACTCTTGGTTTGGAAATAGCTTGAAGTGTTTAACTGATTTTACAGAAAAGTAAATATGGATTTGGAATGTTTGTTGTCCTTTCCTATTTTGATTTTGCTTAGGGGATTGTGACTTATTGACTAAGATTCAGTGTGGATAAAGCAATAAAATACAAGCAAATGGTAAGTTTTAAGTCAAATCAATCTTGGAAATGCTGGAGCTGTTCTAGCCTCAGAGGCTCATCAGAAGTTTTGACATTGGCTACCTCTGAAGGAATTTCTGATAGCTGTCTTCAAGATGTAACTGCTTGTTGCCAACATCATAAATGAGAAATGACTGGTGCCCAACTGGCACACTTCCGTTGTTGCAAGGCCTTGACTGGATCGAATAAGAGGGTGTGGGATGGCAGTCTTCTTATATCCAAGCGACAACCTTTTAGGTTTTATCATCTCTAACACAAAATAGTCAATAAAACTGTAACTTTCCAATAAGTGGTACATTTGTTAACATTTTTTTTTTAATTCAAGCTTGGAATAGTTAATAAAGCCATAGGGGCCAATAAGGGTCAAAAATAAAAAGCAGCCTTGATTTTATAGCATACTGTAAGCTCAGATATATTTGTGGTGTTGTTTTGATCCTCAATTTGTGTATCTGGTAAGAAAAAAAACTTAAGAATAGAGATTGTTTCTGCTATTCTACAAACACCACCATACACAAAAACACACACCTACACATACTGTAATCAGGACCTGCCTCAGTCGACGGGATCATCACTAAAAAGTACAGACAACATTTTGACGGACCTCAATCTAACCTGGCCTTTTCCCACCAAGGGACGATTATGTGACTAGCCTCAAGTTACTAGCAATAAAAGAAATGTCTCTCTTTTTTATTACATCTCCCAATCGTGAACAATGGAGCATTTGCCTCTGAGCCATTTATTCAGCTCTGATGTATGATTAGCACAGGGCAAATCAATACCATGTTGGATGATCTTAACGGAAAAGTACTGTAATTTCCCTTCCGTCACAAGGCCAAGCGCTGATATTTGTCTGTCAGCAGTGACATGCTATCTCTAGCAGGGGCACTGGGGCCAAAACACAGGTATTGATCCTGTCAACATTGATGGCCCTAATGGTATGGAGGATGAGGGAAACTGCCTGACACTGGAATTGTAATGCACTGTATGGAACGACCTCCTGGACCAATGGAAAGAACATCTGTTTTTATTATGAATTATATTGAAGGTCTTCAGTGAGCATTGCACACAATGAAAGTGAATACTCTAACAAAAATATCCTAAAGTCATATGAGAACCTTTTTTCTCCATTGACAGACACACCAGAAGCAAATGCGCTGCTCTCTTTGCTCATACTTTGTTGGACCATACATAATAAGACTTGATTTTTGTCCAGATATCCACAGTTTTATTTGTCCCTAAAGAAGTTAAAGTAAGTTTTTCTTCTGTGGTACATCATCTGTTTTCATCCACTGCTGATCTAGGTAACATAAAGGTACCACCACCACTTGTGAAGAATAAGAAAATCTCATCAATATGTGTCTATGTTTATGTTTATCTACTGGGACCAATGTGCATAGGTTTACAGTTTCATATATTGCGGTTTAAGGCGAGGGATGTAGTATACCAGGTGCTGTTGGATTCTCTAGACTCGAATGTATGTGAGAAGTGTCAGAGACCTTCTTAAGGGTTTAAATAGACTCCTGCATGTGTTGTATGTTCGTATGCATATTGATTTTCAAAAGCTTTAATGTGAATCTGTGAGAAAAAAAGACTTTAAAGAGATGTATAAACAAGCAACCTTTATCAAAAAGCCGACAGATGCACTCCAGAACCATGTTGTACTCCCACCCTGTACACACACACACACACATCTCTGATCTTATATTTATAATTGAATAGTAGTTAATCCACTGGTTTGGCGGACGTTGGCAGAAAATTTTGAATAAAGGGTGTGATGAACACGACCTGCCTTCAGGAGCCAATGTCTTTCGTCTAAAGAATCAAAACTCAACATAGGAGCCTCTGATTACTTAAAACAGTTGGCTTGCTGTCCATTAATGCTCCAGTGTGTGCATTTGTGTGTGTGTGTGTGTGTGTGTGTGTGTGTGTGTGTGTGTGTGGAGGGGAGACTGGAATGGTGACTGGCAAATATATACAGTATATGACTATTGCTATGCATGCGCAGTACCTGTATGTGTGCTCATGTCTGTGTAATGCATTAGTTTGTGTGTGTGTGTGTGTGTGTGTGTGTGTCCTGTGTGAGTGTGCGTATATCCAGTGCCCCTGGCTAAGTCTCTCCAGATCTTTTCTTGTTTATGTATTTCCTTTCCTAGACCAAGGCCCCAGGAATATGCTGGGGCTGTACAGACACAGAAGAGTAGGAGAGACATTTTATTTATTTATTGTCAGGAATGATCACTTAGCATAAATATCAATTCAGCCAAAGGATGGGAAGGTTTGAGTTCTAATAGCTTAGAAATGATGGAGAATTGCATCTGGAGATTGCTGAAATATTACACAGAGGATTGTGTTTACACCAATATACGCAGATGTAAATGGAGCAATTTAAGGTTTTGAGGTTGAATTTAGGTGAGAACTCAAGTATAGTTATCAAAGATTGAGGGGTTTTTTTATGACCGTGAAGCTGCAAAGTTAAAAAATAAGGTCTGTATCTGGTGGATTCTAACACTTTACTACTAACTAAACTTCATTTGGGTCCTCAACAACAAACAAGATTAGTTTTATTGTGCATGCCAGTCATCATTTCAGTTGGTTGCATCCCTAAATCAGAATATTTTTTTCAGAATAATTGCCATAGCTACTGCCCTGCACATTACAAAATGATATTACTCACATTCTTGTTAGTCATCAAACCTGATATTCCAGCTCCTCAGGTTTTCAAGGAAAAGGCATCATTGAGGTTAAGCTACAGTACATAACACAGAGCACAATGCCATCAGATAACTTGTCAGTCATGGACAGCTGGAAAAGGCACATACTGTACACACAAACGCTCACACTAAGATGTGGCAACACATACTCTGAGTGCTTCTGGATAGAAACAGAGAGTGACAGTGATAGAATTTACTGTGATGGTATCAGCAAAGCAGCCATCACAGCTTTGGCAGATTGGAAGGCCATCAGGACCCATCTCCCTGGCTCTGATCAGTGTTCGCATCCTGACATCAGCCTGCGATGTTAACTCTAGGCCCTGAAAGGGGGCTATGAACCATGATCAGCGATATCAAGCCAAGCCACCAGAAATAGAAATCCATTTTCCTGCCTTGAGGAGAAAGGGGGGTGAATGAATATCAGTGGACTCCTGGTCTGGTCTGGTCAGGTCTTAGCTGGGTGTCTGTCTCTCTCCCTCTGCTTCACCACGCTGGGCCCTTCAGCTGTTTTTCCCTCTCCTCTTGTTCTGAAGGTTAAAGGATTAGGAGCTGTGTTTTCAGACCGGATTGCTGTCCTGGCATGGATTTAGATTTTGGCCACACACACTAGAAACTAGAGCCCCAACACACGCACAGGTGCACATATGTGCATGCAAACACACACAGAGACCACCGACACCACAGCTGAGCAGGAGGCTGTGGGGATTAGCACGAAATACCACAAGATGGTGGCCAAAGCATTTTTTTCCTTTCTTTATGGAGCTAAATAACAAAATGAGAACAAACCAGAGGTGCTTGTACGAAGTTGTTTTTCATTCGCCCCCTCCCTCTCCAGTCTTCCATCCTCCTTCCTTCCTCTGGTCCTGTCTAAACATGCTGACCAAGTGCGTTGTGGCATTTCCAAAAGCAAAACTCCATTAAATATAAACACGGTGTGTGTGTTTCTTTTTTCTGATCTTTCTGCTTTCATTTGATTCTTTTCTGTTTTGCTTAGAAACTTATTGAGATGCCTGTATAGCCAAGAAAAGTTGTGATGAATTATTGATCGATGACAACTTCATCAAAGCACCGTGTTGTACACGTACTTGGCACTTTCTTAACACTGAATTTACAGAGAACTGACACTAATGTGCTTATGTCGTTCAAACTTGTTTACAAATTGGGGCGAGTCGGTGGACCTCTTGCTTTAAAAAACTGACGTCCAGGTACTGACAGACCTGGCCTGAAAGCATCTACAAGTGCAGAAGAGAAAGTGCATCTGTGTGTATGACTGTGTTTGGGTTTGCATGAGGGAACATACACCAGACTTTAAAAAATGTATGAAGTACACAGCCTTTTTCTTTTTCGCCACAGAGAAAGAGAGCAAACGGTTCCCAGAATGCCAGGGGAAAACACAGTTCAAATAGTGTGAGGGTGAAGGGAGCGGATCAGAGAGAAAGCTGTTTGCAGTTCAGGCCTACAAGGCAATTCTTCCCCTGACTCCCAGGTGAGAGAGCTCAAAGAGAAATAAACCTGAGGTACCAATTTGCTGAGTTTTGTTCAATAGATGGGTGAGTGCCTAGAGATTTTACCCCGAGTGCAAAGGAGCCAGGGCCAGTAAACAAAATTACTTAAGGATGGTTACATATTCTCTCTCTGTCTTCCTTCATGCTTGAAGGAGACAAGCTTCTTTGTCTTTGCTCTGCCCAACTTGTGTTTCATGTGAGTGCAGGTAGAGAGAGCACAGGTGACATGTACTCTATCGTCTCAATCTTGACAACTTCTGGGCTGTTTTCCTTGTCTCTTTTACAAATCTTTTTTTTTTTTTTTTCCACTCACAAGAAGTGCAGACTCAAATGCTGAATGGAAAACTTTATCAAAGCAGATTTAACTTTGGAGGGCTGTGAAACTGCAGGATTTATTCACAGTACATCTTGAATTCTCATTTCTTATCAACTGTGAGGTTTTATGTAGCTGTGTGTTGATTTTCATAATATGATGCTGATTTATGTACAGACAATTGTGAATAACTTTTCATACACCATAGCTTCTCTTCTGTACACATAAATGCAGACAGGAGCTCTGCAGGTTTGAATAATTGCGGCAATGAATATTCCACAGCAAAGATAACACACAGCGTTATTTCAAACCCCACCGACACAGAAGTTTCATCATAACGCTCATGATAAAACTGACTGTGACATACATCGCAGGACACCTCTCGCCCATTTTACAATATGCCCTTCTGTGCTTAACAGCGAAATGAATTCACACACATCACCATCGCCAAACCTGGACCCCCTCTATTCGTATCGGCCCCTTGGAACAATCCATTAATTCACCCAGATCACAATCTTCAGAGATTCAATTATTCCTGAAACCATAACCATAATACAGAGGTATGACAGGGCCATATATTCAAACCAATATTTATTTGCAATAATGCCGCACTCCTTCTGTCAAAGCCCCAGCAGACAGGTGGAAAAGGCACTGAGCGTAAACAGGACATAGTCTATTGAAAGGCCCTGCTGATTTATTAATGCTCACCCATTTAAAAGTCACTTCATTTTTTCCATGCCTTCAGTCCATAACCCTATATGTGTGTATGTTTGTGTCCATGAATCAGTGTTGTTGAACTACACAGTATATTCCTGTGTTAACATTCCTCTGTTGGTATGTAAAGGCTGTATCATTTCAACACACTCAAACTAAAAGTTAACACAAGGCTCAGGGCATGAGGTTTATATTGCTTATGTTTAAATATTTTGATGAAGCCTTCTGCACATTGGTGATGCTTGAGAGGCCAGCTCAGAGTTTGGCATATTTTTTTTTATGATTGACTGCGAAGGGGGAAAGAGAAAAAAAAGATAAATAGTTGTGAATTACAGAGAAAGTGACTGAATGCCTCAGAGAGTTGAGACGTATAATTCAGATGTATGGTAACAGATGGCAAACCATGCAGAAATCAAAAAATAGTTTTCATTTTTCTTTGATTTTGCAGTGGTAATATTAGATGCAAATGGAACCCGTACTACAGAATGGATGGTCTCAGAAACAAAGACAAACATCGCTTGAAGTTTGCTTTCCCCAGCGCCACTTTTTGTGAAAATGAGTTTTGCAGATTGCTTCACCTTTTTGTGTTCAGCACATTCATTTCTGGGAGCTGGAAACTACAGAGGAGCAGACTCCAAACAATCATCTGTCAAATGTAGAGAAGGTCTGGAAAAAAAAAAAAAAAACACCATTGTTTACACTTGACCAACATTACCAAAGCCATATGAAGAACGAACAAAGTAAAAAAAATAAATAAATAAAAAAAACCTGTGTGCTCACACATACACATAAGCACACAAAGTGATATCACCTCAGCTTATAACTCCTCTCCGAGTTGTTTGATCCTAATTGCAATATGTCTCAAAAAAGCCAGGTCCCAGCACCACGTAGTTGTTTTCAGAGTGAGAGAAATTCATTCTCATTGTGTGGCTCTTGTAATGTCACAGATGAGGACCGCCCTGACCTGAGCTTGAACTCATCAGTTGAAATGAAGTTGTTCACTCAGCTGTAGAAGACAAACCATAGTTGCTGTGGATTAATCAACCCCATCAGGACGTGTGCAATAGAGGGCTCTTGCTGGAAATGGCTTCCACCCACTTCCACTTTGACCCCAGAGAATGTTGGATTAGAGGGAATGTGCATGAGTAAAGAGCAAGACCCTGATGTATGTATGATATACTAAATTATATAGAGACTTAAATTACATGTCTAACCTAATGTGTGGTTGTGGGTCGGTGTGCTTGTGTGTATGACCGTGCTTTATGAAGTGCAGTTCTTGCCTATATCATCACATTTTTTGGTTGTTCTGCCATTGTGTGTGTATATGGGGGCATTTTTACAATGCAGTTATGGCACTGGGCATGTTATGATTTCCGTATGATTTCTATTCTGTGCCATGTGTGGCACAGCTGTCGAAGAGTGCAACCATGCAAAGATACTGTAACATTTTCTACGGTGCTGCTTTCCAGATGTCCTTGAAAACACACTTCAGACAAAAAAGAGGGAGAGAAGTTGGTTTTGGAAGGAGTTGTCATTTCTGGTGAAGTTGGAGTTGGAGTCTTTCTGGCTATTTATCAGTCAGCAGGAAGCATCTCTGCTGAATTTGACTGCTCATAGTAAAGCCAAACGGTTGTATTTTAGATAGAGATACCAAGACAAAAAACATTTGGAAGCCACTCAAGAAGGGGTTTTTGACAAGACAAACAATGCATGTGCAACATCAAAAGTATAAGCTGTGATCGGATTCAATTCTGAATTTTCATGAGGCTGTTTTCTACACTCATTACTTTGTAGACTAAATAAATAAATAAATAAATCTTTGGTTGTGAAATCTACCAAGTCCATCAAAGCTTGCAAAGCAGATGTCCTTTGTGTAACTTGTGTTTTCAAGTACTTTTCATATACTGTAAACTAAACTCCAATCCTTCGCCTTCTTTCCAATGGCGTTGGCAGCATGTGTAGGTAAGTCAATGTATCTATCATAGGCTGTGATGGGGCTTCACAGGCTACATACTAAAATCCATACATTATGTAGTTGTCTAGGGATGTTGATTTGTCAGAGTCTTTAGAATTTCCTGGGTATTGAAACTAGAAGCTTTTTGCTTTTGTATGAAACTTTGATAGGCGGAAGAGAGAGGAATATGATCCCATTATTTTCTGGCTTTGCACTAGCCTGACCATATGATTTACTCACCGCCTTCTAAACACAGAGAGAGGAAGCGCGAGGGAAAGAAAGGAAATGAGAGAGACAGAGAGAGAGAGGCAGCCTGCTTGAATCATTGCATTTGCACGTATTAGAGTTTGCAAGACTAATGTTTTGGAAAACAAGAATAGGGAAAAGTAGAATGCTGCAAATGGCTCTGCGTGACTGGATTTGCTTTGAAAAGGATATGTACGCATCTGAGGAAAGGTTCCCAGTGATACATCCAACTGGAAATTTTTAATCTCACAGCTGAAAACTTTAAATACAAAAGCCGCTCTTCAGGTTCACTCACTCTGCCTGTATTCACAATTGCCACAGCTTACGGTCTAAAAACTGATTACTCCTCTCAGCTAGACAACTTATCCCTGTGTTTGTGTAAACTTGCATGCAGCGATTGTCTTAAAATATTTTGGCTCTTCCAAATGAATCACATATATAAAAATATCAGTTTTATTTCCTGAACTAAGCAGATTCATTTGTTTTAATGGATTTTATTATTTGTTCTTTTGCACCATCAGTTAAAAACTTACTGTTACCACAGGCTGCTGTAATGCAATATTTTTCCCATTACATGAAATAATCAGTAAACATTGGCTAAGGATAAGTGCAGTTGGACTGTTGTTTTCCAAAGCTGCTGGGCGATGTTACAATACAGGGAGCACTTCACGTCTCCATCCAACACTAAATCTCTTCCAGTGTTTGTCATACACACCATTGTTGAAGTACTTACAAAGATTGAAGATTATCTCCCCCTCGCTGGGCAGCGCATGTTTGCAGCAGAGTCTCACATGTATAATTCATTGGGAAAATAAACTGTCAAGACTTTAAAGAACACAATGCATTTTGTACTGGGCAACACTTTGCTTTTTACCCTCCAAATTATTTATTGTTCCCTCTACTCCCTCAGGCCTTGGCCTGACCTTAAGTAACTTCTAATTGGCTCTGCTGCCACACTGCTCTCTGTGTTTCCCCACCCCTCTGGTGTTTAGTGCGACACAGTCCAACTAAAGTGGTGCAGCCTTGTCTGTAAATGTTGGCGTATAAGACAGAAATCCACCAAACAAATAAACAGTTTCCTCTTCTTCCTCTATTATTAACTGATATATTGCTGCCTAATGTTGAAAGGCACGACAGTCACACAACATTATGCACATGGCTTGTTTTCAGTAAACATTGAGAGAAAGAACATACAAAGCTTTTTTTTTTTTTTTTTTTTCTGGAAAATGCATCATTTACAAGTCACATTACTAGAAATGTACTTACTGGTAATTACATTGTTACAATGTTAGAAAAAAGTCATCGGGGGCACATAAGTCAACAGAGTGCAGTCAAATGCGGACTATGTTCTATTGCTCATTTCTATATAGTTTGTAATAACCCAAACCAACTAATAAAATTAGTCGATTAATGAATTAGTCATTCACCATGAAATTAATCATCAACTATGTTAATGATCGATTAATCTTTTAAGACATTTTTCAAACAAAAAAGCCAAAAATTGACATGAATTTAATTAAAATTTTAACATTTGCTTTTTTTTGTCTTCTGTGATATTAATGGAATATCTTGGTGGTTTATTGACTGTTGTTTGGACAAAACAAGAAATTTGAATACATCAACTTGGGCCTTGGGAACACGTGTCAGTCAGATCAGTAGATAATGTAAATTTTTGTTAGTTGCATCCCTAGTTTGTAATAAACGGGTTATACAGGTTCATGTTCAACTGTATCCAAGCAGGTGGGAAGGTGGGTGTGCTACTGAGGATGTGGTTGACCTCACACATCAAGACACACTGGTAATTAGGAAATGAATACACTACTTTTTATAGAGATAAAGCTATTGTGGTATATGCATTGTCACATTTGTAAAAAAAATAAATAAATAATAATGTAACTGTAGATTCTGTTGTCTTTCATATGCACCACATAGTTTACTATGCATATTGTATATTAACATAACATATTTAGGCAATAACTAACCAATATGTTGTCAGAGAGCAGCCCAACTGTGTGTTGTCCCAGAGGAGGATGGATCATTCTTTGAGCACAAGAGAAAAATAATGCATATGTGGAAATGCTTCACACACATCCCAGGACAACCCAAAAAGTTTATAGGCTAATAGAATTATGCATGCCATTCTCCATCTATTGTTTGATCAGTCATGCTGCCTTTATGCTACAGTATTACACACACAAGAAGAGCAGGAGATAGGATGTTGTGCTGCTGTTGATGCAGCATCTCAGCATAATTACATAAACAATAATATGTGATATGTTATTAGTACTGGAGAGGGGAGTTTGGGGGGGGGGCAAGACTCCTCTAAGGTCTTTGTAATTCCCTATTTGATAGTGAGGCTTACAGCAATTAAGATGTTTAATTTAAGGATTTAAGCACTAAGGATTCAGACAAGAAAAGAAAAAAAAATCATGGGTGGTGGCTGAAGTTTGGGGTGGATCTGACTGCATTTGAATGTTGATTATTCTCTCTCTCTCTCTCTCTTCATCTCCCTCTCTCATTCTCCCGTTAACCCCCCATTACCGTCTCTTTCTCTCTCTCTCTCCCCCAGTCCCACTTGAAGTCTCCAAGGGACTGAGAGGATGTGAGGAGAGTTGATCATTGCATTGCACTGATAAGCAAAAATGTTTCCAGAGCGTAAAAGAACTCTGTGGTGTGTGAGAGGGATAAACTATAATCTGCAACCACACACTGAACTTGACTGCTAATATTTGCATTGGAAATCAGACCGAAGTTATGCTAAGCTTTCCCCATTATAGCCCGGCGTGGTGTGAAAGGTCTTCCCCCCCCTTCATTTGAATATGGCCTCCCATGCATTAAAAAAATACACATTTGGACGAGTGGAGGATGGGATGACAATTTATGAGGATGCATTTTTTAAATGATCTCTTAGCGAGGTGGAGCCACCACCACCCCACCCCCCGCGCGCTCATTCTGGCTTCATATAGTGTATAAACCTCTTTAAAAAGCTAAGTGTAACTCATTATTAGGATTGATGGGACTGAATTTCTTGATTTTTATTTTTTACCTCTCTCAAATAAATAAAATTGTCTGACTTGTGTTCATGCTTAATGTGCTGTTAATATATAGATATATGTATATTTTTCTAAATGTTCTTAATTTAAAATTTCTGTTGGAGTATTTATTTAAGTAGCACACAAGTAAACTAAGATGAGCTGACAGATCAGATCACTACATCTTAGAAACCCAGCCCCCCAAAGGGAATTCAGAAGCCCTATTGTTGCTTTTATTTTCTTAAATTACATTTCTTCTATCTCTTTTATTTCCCTCTTAACGTTCACATTTCCCTTAACAGCTTTTTTATTAATCCGGTAACTCTTTTTTTTCTCCCAAGACCCACCACACGAAATGTGTTCATTTGATCAACCCTGTGTTGTGCAGGATTGATAAGATTAGCAATCAAAAGCATTAGTGATTCAAAGCGTTACAATTAATGTTCTCATTATTAAAAATCTGTGAATTAACGGCAGTGTTTCTAGAGGGGAAATCACACTGCCGCCGTCATGCATATCTGTTAACATGAAGAAGCACACAGCAGAGGGTGAAGCTGAACGGGAATACTTCAGTGTGAAAACTCTGATATGGGAACTATTTTGTCAATGATATAAACCATTAAGTTATTTAACCTCACAACAATTCCCATTTTTCCCAGTCCACTGCCTTGATTTAGATGTAAAGGACACTTACACCTGCATCTAATCACTGTTTATACCCAGTCTGCAAACTGTCATTGTGCTTTTTGTCACCGGCTTTAATGGGGACATTTGAATCTTCGGACCACACAGGCAGCTTCCTATATACTATAGTAATTTTCTCACTGACTTACCTTATAATCATTGTTTTCAGTCCTCTGCCCACAGGATGTCTATAATGACTTGATGTACATTGAGTTAAATTATAAAGTTTATACAGAGATGGTATCTCAGGCCCCCTTGTACAGTACAGTACAGTATACTAGTACAGTACTTTTTTTTATCAATTTGTGGAAATGGATTTCAAACCAGCTGGCTTTCAGCAATTAGTTTGTTTCAATAACTATGTAAATTTAACATGTCACAAAGCCTCCATCAACTCAATAGTTACATCTGTGTTCAAGGACTCTCAGAATTTAATTGGCTTATACCTTTTAAATAAAATAAGAAATGACCTGCATTTAGTGCATTAATGGGTGCAGAGCTGTCACGCTTTTTTCCTGAATTCATGTCTAGAAAGACCAATTAAATGATAATACTGCTCGCATGCTTCCATATATTCAATGTGCTCACTAAAACACTCGGGCATCACATAGTTATGTGCAGTTGAGTTGACCGGCATTTAGCGCATTTCCACATGACCAAACATTAAGAGAAATACCATCTGAACAACCTCTCCACAGGGCCGGGCTTTGAAGTGATTAAAAAATATTTTTATAATGTAATGTCATTTAGAATCACACAGGGAAAAGAAACTGTGTGAAATTGTGCAGATAATCAGCTAAATCTCTCAACATGAAAAGATAATTGCTCCAGAAATTAGCTGTACCTGAGGACCATTTGTTTGGTCATGGCTAGTTTCATATATGGCAATGATCGGATATTAGCACTAATTAGAGCCGGGTCAGAGTTCTTGAAGGTCGGACATTAATGTGTAGGATCATTGAAATGCTAATTATAAACAGATTAGAAAGTTACGGTACTTTATGGGGGGCTGTTTGGTAATTTAAGCACTGGTTTGTGTGAAATAAAGGGTTATCCATGAGCAGAGGAAATTAAGCTTTATTTTTTTTATTACATTTTTTAATAGATTTTTATTTTCTGTTATGATTATTATTATTTTACAGCTATATTTTCAGGTGCTGGATATACCAGAAACGTTGACAAAAGGACAACATCACAGTATGGCAGGGAAACCTTTTTGGTATAAACATTTTATTTATTAACGCACAGGTTATTTGTGTTCATTATGGAAAACCATCATTTGGTTTGACAGTGAGTCAATTATGTACAACAAAAACCAACAAACAAAAAAAAAATCTGTGTTGTTTTCCACCATTATCTGCATCTTGAAATGCCTTTCTGACCTTATTTTGTATGTTGGTTGTGCTGTTTCTTGTAAAAGCAACACTGGTATTACTCAACTGTCACCTTGGTGGAAACCCACAGCAGCCCCTCCAACTCAATTCTCTCTCTCACCTGCCCTCTTCCTCAGCCCTCCTTATCAGTAAAGGAACTTTCTATCTAGGGCTAACTGAAAACCGTTTATTCACTGCTTCACCAAAAGCCTTGCTTGTACAGCAAAGGAAACCACACTATGTCTGTGTTCCTTCAAGCATGCACTTCCACATGCACAGCCACACACAAACACAGACACACACACACACACACACACACACACACACACACACACACACACACACACACACACACACACACACATATATAATGTAAAGACTGTGGGCTCCTTTTCAATCCTCTGAGGTCACTTTTCTAAACAGCTTCTGACCTCAATTTGAATAGTATGCCCATTAAACACAGACTGAGTGATCAGCATCTTAGTTAAGCTTTTATTGTATTTAATTTAATTTATTTTACCTTGCTAACAAGAAAAGACATGGGGCCAAGACATGAAGAGAGTCTGAGCAGCTTCTCTTTACAAGAAACTGTTCTTGTCCACGAAGGGAAGAGTCCCGAGTTTCAAACATGCAGCTGAATTAGTACAGACTGCCTGTGTATGTGCTCTATAGGACATGAAAGATTTGTAAACTTGCAGGGTTCAGCCCCAACAGACGCTGACTCAACTGACATCACTTGAGGCAATTTGTCACTGTGCTCCCTCTGGAGCCACAAAATGTGATATACAACTTTTTTCACATATGCAGTAGTACTCCCAAAACCTGTAAACAGACTTTGATGTGTAAAATCAGTGGTGTATCCCTTCAAATGGTCTTTTCCTGTTGACATTAATACCAATAGAGATAGTTATTCTCCCCTACAATACTTGACAAGTGAAAAGCAAAACTAACTGGACAAATTCAAAATGTCAAGGAATGGCTCTACAACACACAATGAATCCAATGTCAGGTCAGTGACCCTTATTCTTCTTTTTGCCAGCCAAGTGATTTCTTACTGGTGCGACTACAAAGGTCTGTGGATTGGCCCGAGACAGTATCTTTTCTTCTGCACCCTCTCTCTCCCATCATATTCTCCCCGTCTGCACTCTTTCTCTCTCAGATATGTAGTAACAGAGAGGCAAGAAGTCTTAAAGGGCTCAGGCTGACTCAGCAGGTCATAAGAGAGAAAAGCACTGCTGGGAGGCTGTCTGTGTGCATCAATGTGGTGTGTGTGTTTGTGTGTGTGTGTGTGTGTGTGTGTGTGTGTGTGTGTTAGTGTGGTGGTAGGGTAGCGTATGTCTGTGCGCTTGTAGCCAGGAGGTTTGAACCACGCTGCCCTCCTCTCGATGAAATTGTCATCAGAACATGAAAGCATCAAAACATCAAACGGGACCTTTAATTGTGCTTGTGTGTGTGTGTGTGTGTGTGTGTGTGTGTGTGTGCATGTGTGTATGTGTGTGTCTGGAGAGGTGGTGTTTGGTATCATGTGCACATGCTTGTCTGCAGACCTGTGATTGTCGGTGCATGTATCCTCAGGCCTGCGTGAGTTTGTGTGCTTCAACATGTAATTGCATGTGTTTTGTACATGTGATAAATTGTTTAGGCATGTGTCTTTTGTGTAAGAATAGCAAACAGTTATATTCATTTATAATAACGTATTGACGTGTCACACAATATAGGAGTAAGACAAAGTTGGATGTGTCAAGTATACAGACTCAAACACACACACCCTGACATGTGGTATCAGATACAGTTTACAGCTTCAAAACGCCTAAAAATGACTGAACAGGCATACAGTATATCTCTACATGAAGACATATTTATGTCTGTATTAAAACATTTCCTTCAAAACAGACATTAGGTGACAAGTTTGCCACCATTTGTCTCTTTTTTTCTGTGTCTGTCAGTCATTGACAACTGGTCCATGTGTCTGGCTGCTTGTCTTCTTCAATCCTCCTCTCTGCCTGTCATTTGGTCCTTCTGTCCCTCCATCCCTCTGCCGATGCATCCATATTTCTACCCGTCAGTCTGTCTGTCCATGACAAAGACAGACAAGCCTGTGCATCTCTGATCACACCCCTCCCACACACACACACACACACACACACACACCCCAACCCACCCACCCACCCACTAGTTCTGCCGAGGCGAGATTAAACAACAAAGTGGCTCGATTAATCCATTTGAAGTGATGTGGCATTAGGGCTTGGAAGGAGATGGGCTAACAAACACACAGCGCCGCAGCTGTGTGGGCTGCAGATAGAGAGAGGGGGAGTAAAATTAATTGACCTCCACGGTAGCAATTAAAAACAAAGAGGGGAGAAAACAAAACAAAACATGGGCTTGTGCCTGTGAAACAACATGCTACTGCTTGGATGAAGAGATGGAAAGAGAAACAGGAATGAGTCTGAAGTGTGGTTGATAGACTGGGGGGAGGAAATGGGAGTTGGCACGGGTAGCTGCATGTATGGACATCCTTTCTGATAAACACAAATAGATGTACTCTTTCCCATGCATATGTGAACAAACGATAAACACACACTACAGAGGCCTATGCTTATTACAAAAAAAGTCAGTGTTTTGTTTTTCTGATACCCCAGAATCACATTTCAATCACTTTCGGCTTCCACCAGACTGACTAGAACAAGGGATTACCAAGAACACTCACTGAAAGTGTTTGAACGGAAAAGGATTTGAACTGTCTTCATAATAATGACGTGATTTTAAGTTACTATCAATAAACGGCAGCTTCCAGACCAGAAAAAACCTTGTTCATACCTTCACAACTCTGCAGGCTTTTATGAATCCAAGTTGAAATGTGCTCTTTGACTGCTTTGTCTGCATCTCTTCAGACCTTTTCACTCCAAGCATCTCCCTCTGACTGAGCATTCAAATTGAAATACAGAAGGCCTCCCACATATCCAGCTTGTTGTTTCTTGTGTAAATGATGTTGTGTGTTCAAGAATTCGTTTATTCTTAATCCTTACTTTATCCTCCCTGATATAAACCCAGTGATTTTTTGGCAGCAGGGCCGGCAGCACAGCAGAGGCATGCCAGTGGCAGAGGCTGCCTTTGATCCTTCGTCTCAACCACACACCTGAGTGATGATGGCTCTGCTTGTAGCGTTATCCCTCTGTACTCCAAGTCTTTCATTATGTACCCCTCCCATGAATGCTGTCATGGATGGGCAGTGGAGACACCCGTGTTTAATGTGCTTATAGGCATTTAGAGGAGATCATTTTTGGAGCTGCTGTTTTGTCTTGCAAAGTTGAGCAGTGATGGGGGCTCCAGGGGGTTTTCAAACTCTTAATAGCTTCTGTTTGGTAAACAGGCATCCTGTTTGCAGAGTACATAGGAAAAATACAATATTCTTTTAGTTCTGCCCTATGATGTGTCTCATTGCTTTACATACCCACCCTGAAAGTACACTGCACTTACACATTATCTGTCTGTATGTCTGGATTTTTCACAAATGGATAGGTAGTAAGTGCAGTTAATAACAACAGATACATACAGTCACAACCTATCTTTCTTTAAATTTTCACTGGAACCACCAAGTTAGCCTGAGGACATTATGTAGCATAGGTCAGCATCTTGCATCAATTGTACAGATATCTTAAAGCTGCATTAATCAACATCTTTATATTAACAATGGGTCAAATGATTGTGTGTTATATGACAGGTGTCGCCCGTGGTGGCGAATCCACAAAGAATTATCACCCAACTCTGCATGCCTCCTCGGCTCTATGGAGCATTTTAGGTCATTGTTTTGGTTTTAAGGCCCACAACTTTACTGTTTAGTTTCAGTCTCTCATCAACCTTGTCAGCTACTTTCAACAAAAACACACTGATAAACCCATTATATGCTACCTGTCCTGCACAAAAATGTAGACAGACAAAGTTAGCAACTGGCTGGTAAGCACAGTGGAGCACGTAGCAGCTAATTTGGGGTTCAGTGTCTTGCCCAAGGACACTTTGACATGTGGGCTGAACAGCCAACCTTCCCATTGGTGGACAGCCAGCTCCGCCACTAAGCCACAGTCGCCCCTAAAAGGAGAGTGTATATTGGACTTACATCATTAGGTGGCCAGAAACATGACTGTAAATGCATGCTAATGTTGCTCCGTGTCTGCTGGATGTGTAAATAAGCACCTGTTTGCTACCTTTACATTCAGCTTTGTAAGGTGATAATACATCAATGTTAACCTTAGCCCCAAGTGACAAAAAAGTACTGCTTTAAGCTTTTCTGTGAGAAGAATGATGCCATAGTGTCATCAAAACAGTTAGCTGGCTGACTACTCCAGAAGCTCTTGGAAACCAAGAGGGCCACAATGGAGGACATGCCCCTCAGAGAAGGTTTGTACATGAAAACATCAAAAGAACTCATATGTAAAGAACAAGAGATGTTAGCCTTGAACAGAGTGAAATGATTAACTTTGCCCTATTTTTTTGACCTCTGCTCCCACACTGTACATCCATATGAAGGAATATAACAATTGTAAAGTAATTGTTGTTTGATGCTGCAGTAGGCACGTTAATGCTCTCATTTGTTTATGGTCCTGCTGTTGAGAAAGCAATCTACCCAGAAAACACACGGCTCAACCATCACATGACATACTACTTTAAAAAAGTAAAAGTTGCTAAGCTAATCCATGTCCACGCATCGACAATGATGTGCTTACAAATAAACTGATTAGAAACTGCATTTTTGTCTTCCTTTAAGTTATTGGTGGGTCTTTTCATAGGTTTAATATCATACTTTGCCAGGAAAGTTCACATTTTGACGTAAAAACCAGAGCAACATCTGGGTTTTATTCACATTCTTAATACAGTTAAGCCAGCCTCATATTATAACCCTGGACTTCTCAGCTGACTCAAATGAGAAATATGTACTGAGTGTTCACTTCTGTTTCCTCCCATTTAAGATTATGTCATTTTGATATACGCACAGTGAAATATGGAAAATATCAGTTCTCTCCCTTAACAATTTAAACATTTTTCATTTCTTATGGCTCCTAATCCATCTCTATTGGAGCATCAGGCTATTGTATTACAGACATATGTCTTTAGTCTACCCTCTGCTGAGAGGGGGAAATTGGATTTATGACGGACAAAATACTGCAGGGAATTAAATGTTCACCAGAAACTTGTATAGATTTGTTCACTTGTTACTGCGTGTCATACAGTGAGTGTTTCATCAAATACAGCATGGTGTCTAAGGAGTACCACATTTCTGTGGTACTTGTGTTTTTGAAATACTTTTTAAGTGGTCAGACAAGGGTTGAACAATGTGAAGAAAAGGCCCCAGGATAAACTGGGTATGTTGCCTTCCAACATTCCTTGGTGTATAACTTTGCCCAAGTGAAGAGGGGGAAAAAAGCAGTTTGGCAGGTAAGACTCCATAAACAGCTGATTACACAGTCATATTGGAGATGAGATCAAATAATAAAGAGGAAAAATTGTGTGTGGGTTTATGAGTTGGGATCAGTTACCCTTAACACCACACTGACAGAAAATAATGAGTGGAAAATGGCTGAGGGTTGCAGTGAACGAACAGAACCAACCTTTTATTTTTATTCAATATTAATATCAAGCACATCTGAAGGAACAGATACACTCCTATGTCAACCAATCCAACTGTCTACACAGGCCGCGTAATGGCTATTGTTTCACTTGTGCTATACATGTGTGCACGAAATATACACATAAATGGGACCCAAAGCATATTTTTACAGTTCAAGTCTATTTTCTTCCTTTTTTATGGGTGTAACTACAGTGATTGCGTGTTGGGCTCTGAACGCTGCCAAAACGTGTGTAGACACACACTGAGGACTGAAAGTTGCTGCTGCTGCTGCTCCGCTAACGTGCTGCTCACGCTACGCCTACTATACACAGTGTTCCTCTAAACACATACAGTACACTGGTGTACAAAGAGTAGCCATACACAGTATGAAAAACATCACCGTCACATATGGATTCTATCAGATGGTGTCAACTTGTATCATCGTTCATTTAACTGTTCAACGTATTTTCCAGTCAGCCTTAATTCTGAAAGTATGTCTACAAGACTTTTTTAATCAAAGTGCACATTTATATTCTGCCACCATGGACAATAAGCATGTCATGGGTTTTACTCAGCATAGTTCCTGCTTTGTGAAACAGGACTCTTTAGCTTTCATCTAAACAGGTACTTCTGTTACCAAATAGCAAATGGTGTGTGCAAGCATTTATTATTTCAGCACTTAATAACAGACATCCCTAATAGGTCCCAGATGAATGCTATGCCTGTGTGTGTGCATGTGTGCAAGTGGGTGGGTGGGGACATGGAATGGGTAACCGACGACAGTAAAAGAGGGGGAAAAATGAAAAGGGGTTAATTTGGTTTGGCTCAGGTGAGGTAATTATTCCTTTCCCCCACTTCACTGCACACTCATAATGATTATTAACAAGCTTAAAGTACTTGAGGAGCACTGGGAGCTGGTGGCTAACAACACAAGGCCCAGAAAAGGAGGGAGGGAAGGAGGGATGGATGGTGGGATGGAGGATAGAATAGGGAGGATGGGAAATCATTATGCTAATGAGGCTGGCCTTAATCACACAGTGCCCATGATAATCTGCTGGGAGGAACCCAGGTTACTT
Source organism: Siniperca chuatsi (assembly GCF_020085105.1). Taxonomy (NCBI): domain Eukaryota; kingdom Metazoa; phylum Chordata; class Actinopteri; order Centrarchiformes; family Sinipercidae; genus Siniperca; species Siniperca chuatsi. The sequence goes on from NC_058050.1 coordinate 19,386,907, forward strand.
GGGTCACTGGTTTGTTCCAAGGCACGCACTAATTTTTTTGTATTTTCTCTCTCACTCGTTTCTCACTTTTCTTTTCTTTTCCCTATTCTGCAATTTTCTCACTTATTCTCTCCTCCCTCTCCTCTTAAATTTCTACTCTTGTGTGTATGTACTTTTGGAGTTGGGGTCACAGGGGTTGAAGTACATTCAGGCATGGGCCCGAAGTGTGCATGTATTTAAAAATGTGGATAATAGCAGTTTCGCCATTTAGTTTCAGGATCACAGCTCACAATAGTACAGTATTATTGGCCCTGAGTCTGTTTTACCACAATACACAGGTATCGTTGGACCAATATTGTTTAATTATGCTTCAAAGCATTGCAAACCTCTATCCATGAAAATTGGGTGCCCTTTAAATGAAGAGGTGAAACTATACAGCTAAACGAGCAGTGTGTGATAGAGTGGAGTCACCTAAAAGAAAAAGAAAACAAAAACAAGAAGAGCTGGAAAAGGTAGGAACTATTCTCTTAAAAAACAGAAGTTTAATGTTCACACTGGTTTGTCTTTGAAGCTCATGAATAAAACAGATTTAAGTATTCTAGTAACACTTAAACAGTAGCCAGCTTGAACTAACATTGGTCTGTGCGGTAGTCTACTTAAGGGAAGGTAGGAGTGTTTGTAATGAAACCATTTCTTTGAGTTGGTCTAGTTTAGTAAAACTTTAACTAGCCTACATTTTTTTTCTGAGTAATGTTAAACTGAAAACAACAAGTGGCAAGAGACAAGTAGCCAATATTAGGAAACTGCAGGCGTGGATCTGGCAATTCTGGCAAATGCCAGATGGGCCAAGGCCACCGCCAGCAATGTGGGGGTAAAAATTGTGGGAAAAAAGTTTTGACCTGCCGGCCGCAGCCCACTTGTTGTTGGAACAGCCCATCTAATTGGGTGTTAAGCGGTCCCAAAATTGTCAATAAGCTACCTATGCTGTAAAGCAGGTACAGGAAGTGGTACCGACTGTCGTCACCTCCCTCCACCCCTTCAAGTGGATCTGTCCATCTATGTAATGTCAGAGGTGAAGTCAAGACAAAGAGCAGAGTTTAAATCAAAATACAAATGAAATGGATAAAGGACAGAAAAAGCAAAAATGTGGAGCGGAAAAGGTAAGAGAGAAAAAGAAGAAAAAATCTAGAGGCTGATGCTGAAAAATGTTTTAAGTTAACACATTTATTCATCAAAAATAACGTTACTAATGCCAGTGCGCCATGCAAAATCCTGCTAGCTGCAGCAATAACATTAACAGTCCGCAGTGGCCAGGACTAAAAATGAACTGAGGACTAAGATGACACAAAGACACCTCAAGGTACTTTCTCTCATGGCAATTGAGAGCGAAACAATACATTGTACTATCATCTATGATGATATCATAGATGATTTTGCACGAAGCAGAGCTAGGAAAAAACGCATCGCATAAAGTGAGACTATTTTATGATTACTTTAGGCTTATAAAGTTTCCTGTGTTTGCTATAGGCTAGGTGACACCATAGTTTGCTGGCAATTGAAAATTGCAGTGCATAATATTGTTTTCAGTCTGACCCTGGGAAACTGGAAAAATTAAGCAACGTTAAATGGACTTCATCTATTCAATAATTTTATCCAAAGATTTCCCTTTCACAATGGCAGTGAGCTACCCTGGGGTTCAGTGTGTTGTTCAGTGACTCTTCAAGCATGTGGACAGAAGGAGCCGGGGATCACACTGCCAATGCTGTGATTAACAGACAAGCCTCTCTAACTCCTGAGCCAAAGCCTTCCACAGGTTGGGTACTCAAAGTTGCAACCCTTAACTTTAGTCGTTGCTAAATCCCAGTGTGCACTACCTTGCTGTCCCCTTGCTGTCAACCACTCTGTTGGCCTGCTAGGTGAGTGTAGACAACCAATGATACATGTGGAATTGTGAAGAGTGTAATGGCTGACATACTATATATTAAACTCAAAGAGAACAAGGTTGCATTGCATTGCATTTGTGGTCTTTATATAACAAATTAAACAAATCCATTCATTTTGGCTGTCAAACCAAGCACATCTTTCTTGTCTATTAAAACTTGGACATTAGTGGAGGTGGGTATGGAAAATAAGAACACACAGTTAGTCACTGCATGTGGAAAGAGGACGTGGAAGTGTATTTTTGGTGTCAGTTTTGTGACTAAAGTTTAGGGATGTCAGCCCTTCCTGGTCAGACAAGCTTTCAGAATATTTGATCAGCATTTGGTAAAACCTGCACAACGGTTTATGCATTTTCCCTCAGTTATAACCCCCACTGCTGAGCAGGTGCCCTAACCATCCAATATTAGTAACCACTGCAGGCTTCCCACCAATGAACCACCCCATTGTTTTTCTTGGAGCCTCCGGTCATACCAGATGCATTTCTGAAAATATTGGTCGGCATATTGTAGTTCATATGTCCCCACACCCAACTAGATAATTATATAGTTTTATTTACGTTTTGATCTGTCCTTATTGGCCTTTTCCTAAGTTGGGCTTTGAAAAACTGTGGTTCTTTGGCTCCATCAAGGTTACTTTCACCCAGTGGTTTCTGTGATTAAGACTAAAGAGCAACTTTTTGATTTTAACCTTTGTAATTTAAGTCTTTGTATGTAAAAAAATAATAATAATCCCAAATGTTGTAGGAACACAAAAACCATAAGCTTAGCAACACAGGTTTTCAAATCTCTGAATAGAATCCCACATTTCCAGACGGCAACGGCAGATCCTACGGTTCACCTAATCTGCCTCCATGTGCTTCCTCTCTCTTTCTCTTCCTCTCTCTCTCCCTCACTCCTTTTCTCTCACTGGGCTGGTATTTCTTGGACATCTGTTCTTGGCAAGCAAAGCAGCGGTACTAATACTGCACCCGCTCCCTGGAGGACAAGGAGGGATGTAGGCATGGAGGTTGGAGGGAAGGGAGGGAGGAAAGGAAGGACAGAGGGAGAACAGAAAACAAGAGAGTGAAAAGAAAAGAGGAAGAGGAAAAAAACTCACAGAACCACACAGCACTGAAAGCAGTGAAAGACAGCAATATGGAAGTGATGAGGCAGGTTCTGAGTAAGTCTGTAAGCAGTAATTGGGAGAAGGGGGACCACCACTGGGGACCAGCCCTCTGGGTCACACAACAGCACTGAGCAGGCTGTCAGGGCCCAGCACAGGAATTACAGGGATTGGGATGATTGAGATTAGTGCAGTTTTCCAGAGAAAACGTTTCTGGTGGAACGGAACGTTTAAAGCATTTGACACCAAGCATACCTCTAAAACGAGTACGGTACAATACACTGTACTCCTAAAACCACTTTTTGCAATATTTTGTGTGTTTGTCTAAACACAGTTATAGTGAGTAGATGGGAGATTGTACTTGTAAGAGTTTAACATTTTTAATAAAATTGTTTCTACCATGTAGACTACTAATTGCTAGCACATCTTTTGGTCAAACAAAATCATTTCCTTCACACCTACCTACACCTAGAAGCAATCTGAAGCTCAGTAAAACAGTCAGCATTCAAGAATGTTGAACTATGGAAGGTTCAAAGTAACATTTTTAAACAATTACAGATGGCAGTTTGGAGGGGGGGAAGACGGACTGAAAGGTTGTCGAATTGTCTGGACATATAATTGACAGGGAAATCAGCAAAGGGAGGGAGACAGAATGAGCTGTATCTTGACAGGCTTCAGGTTAAAATGATTAATTACCTCCAAGGCTTCTGTGGGCCTGGCAACTTCCTCTGGTTGCTGCTGCGTTGTGTGCTGTGGGGCCCGGGCCCCGGGGCCCAGGGCCTAAGTTGATGCTGTCACAGTTGCTTCTTTTTCCAATCATAGTCCAAAATCTATCTTAATTTATTATTATTATTATTATTATATTTCCTCCTCTTCTCTTTCTTTGGTGCAATTTAAATAAATCCCTCCATCCTTTTTTTACTCCCGACCTGCCTAGATTGGGTGGGGGAGCCAATGTGATTTCAGCAAATTTTCTAAAATGAAAAATGTATGAAATATGTAATGTAATGAAATAATGTGTGCATGTTATGGACACATTATTTCTCCCCAGTATAGGAATTACATTCATGTTAGCTGATTCCACACCCCACACTTTATGTCCAATGCCAATATTCAGTACCACTGCAAGAAGTAGTGTCCCCTATATGTAGCGAAGCAGAAATGAAGTGTGGTGGATGGGCTTGTAGTGATTCTGACTTTTATGCACTGGAATTTTTTTCCTGCCATAGACTTGCAGTTCATGTTCTCCTTTTTATTAACTGTAACCATGATCTTTCCCTAACCTTAACCAAGTGTTTTAGTGCACAAATATTGTAGAAAGCAAGAATTTTACATTGCCATGAAAGTAAAAACAAAATATTGTCACTGAATGTAATCCAGAGTTTTGGAAAATGAACCAATATTGACGTTTTTGCAATTTTGCCTAATTACATCTGACCATACAAAGGTAACTGGAAGCTGGAACCCGGAACCTTTCAAAACCCACATGTTAGTTCTGAGATTGGTTCTCATTTCTGTTTCCACTGCAGCCCCCTTTAAAAACAGCAAAGGTTAGGAAACACATTGTGAATAAGGCATCTAAATTCCTGTACCTCAGACTAAATATCACCGTCTGAGAAGAGCCAATATTAGGTTCCACAACTACATCCAGAACCATGCCATCGCTAGAAATTCAGAATGCACAACCATGGTTTCACAGTACAACATGGACCAAATAAATGGACTTATTGTATTTTACATCTCAGCCAGCTTTGGCCAAAGAGTAGGGCCGATTCTTGATAGAAACAAGAAAAGGAAAATAGATATTGTTCAAGACAGCAAAGGCAGGGTGACTGAAGGCAAAGAAAACAGAGAGAAAGGAGGAAGAGAAATAAATAGGGAGAGAAATAATGCCCAGTGAAGTCTTGTTCTCTTATCCCAATACTTTTAGTCATTTTTTTCTTGTTACCTTCTGTGTCTTTATTCATTTTATTACTTTTTTAACCATGTTTTAACAACAGGGTCTTTCTCCCGCTCTCTCTATCTTTCTCTATCTCCCCCTCCACCCCTCTTTTATCACCCTCAGCCCCCTCTCGCTCTCTCAGTCTCGCTCTCTGCCGCTTTCCATGTACCCTCATACCTCCCTTCTATTTTTCCCAGAAGAATTTTAGGCTTGTAATTTATTATTTGCAAGAGAAACTGTTATCAGAGTCAGTTTGCTATCGTGGGCCACTTCATTAATCACCTAGCCCTCTCTCTTCATTTGTTCCCAGATAGGCTGTGGTTCGCTGGGTTCCAGGCACTGATATAAATATGGAGGTAAGAACACTCCCCTCCTCTGTTTATCACCAAATAGAAAAAAAACACAGAAAGTTCAGAGATATATACAGAAGAAAAGTACTTCTTTTCTTGTTTTCACTAACCAAGAAAATCATTGTCTTATAAAACAATTTCTGTTAAATTCACAACAAAATTGTACTTGTGTTTTAGACTTTGTTTTCATTTCCCTAAAGACACTTTGTTAAAAAAATGGTAACATTGGGGTAAGTGTGACCCTGGCATATGGGACTGATCAGGATCCTGAGGGTTGTTCACAAAGAAGTAGAACAAACAGAACAGAGATCCCATTTCAAGTTAGCCTTTTTGAGAGGTGTGGTGTCCAGAACAAAATATAAAATGTTATAAAAATTAGTTTATGTTTCAAGGAAAGATGTGTGAGCATACTGTTTAATATTTTGACATCAGCGTAACTCTATCAAGCGTCATTCACTACAGTCAAACAACCAGATGTCTTGAAAAAAAGCAGGTGTAAAAGGTGTAACTAAATTTCAAGCGCATATTGGTGAAGATTTTATTTCAACAAAATGTCGCTGGTCATCATTTTACAGGTTGTAGGTAGGAAGAAATTGTTAATATGGTTTCAATCTATCCAATCTAATTCTATGTTTGTGTGTATCCAGTGACCCACAAGGGATTATGGGAGAGGGAGTGAAAAGTGGCCTTGAACTGTAAAGGGATAATCCTATTTTGATACCTCACAAAGAACCCAAACCTAATTTACCATCCCAACAACTACCAGCCTGGCTGTTTGTTAGGATAGGTGAACTTATATTGTGGCTTCTTTCTTTCTCTCTCTGTAAGTCTCTTTTGTATTTTCTCCGTTGTTTTGTTTTTGTCTTTTTTTTTTGCTTTCTCTTGTGTCATTGTCTCAGTTCTCCTTAACTTAACTTTTGTGTTTGCATGATGTGACCATATTGGGAGACGTGGATGGGTAACGAGTATCATAGCAACAGTAAGTCAACTGAAAGATTAGGTTTCCAAATTGTTGTGGGTCCCATCTCTCTTGAACTTGGTTTTGGTAACTGGTCGCGGTGAAGTACTAGAGTTTTGTAGTGCTCTTGTAGTTATGGAAGCAGCAGTGCAGCAGGAAGCCTGTAGGAAACACGTATGTAGAAAGTGGGCCCTCTTGTAATCATTCTTGTTTACTCCCAGCATAAGGTCAAAAGCTTGGTTAGGTTTGGTAACTGTAGGCTAGATTTTACCTTTAAAATGGAGAATTGGGATCGTTATGGCATGAAAAAGTTGTGTAAAACCTTTCTGCTATATTAATAGCAGGAAACAACAATTTGCCATGTAAAGATATAGTGAAGTAATAGCGTCCTGAGCAGAGAAAGACATCACACTCCCGGTAGAATTGTTGGCATCTAAACTTCTCTGTTCTTTGTTTTGGTAGCCAGTCCGACCGCGCGTGCATGTTAGTGCATATTAGTGCATGTGAGTCCCTCCCTGTGAAACTGTTGGCTTTGAGGAGAGCGATACAACAGCTGTTTCTTTTCTCATCTAACGTGGTAAATAAATTATTTATTTCCACCAAACCAGAGTTGGTAATTGTTGGAACAGTGATTAACAAAGATAGTTTTGGTGACTTTTATTTAGTTTCTGTCCAGTTTGAATGAAGTGTGTTTTACGATGATCTGCAAGGTAAAATTACTGTTTTTCTCAATGGAGTCCGGTGGACCATAGCGCCCATTTTTTATGATCTGAGATGCTGATGCTCTAGTGTTTTTTCTTTGTTCCTGAAAAGTTAATATTTTGAAGATACATGCTTTCCATCCAAGAATTATAACGTATGTTGAGGGAGCTGGCTACATACTGAAACTATTATTTATCTAATATTCTGAAGCTTCTATGCAAAAAGCACCACTGTCAGACATTAGCCTGAATTGTTTTTACAGGTATGACAGGGGAAACAATGTTCTGAATCATACAGCTGCGACCACTTTCTAGAAGGACATGTCTTAACAGTGCAAAATACACTTTTTTCAGTAAACTAAAAATAAATAAATAAATAAATAAAACATGGGGGAAGACTAATAACAAAGAAATTGAATCACCTCTTCTTTGATACCTGCACTGAGCCCAATTCGCTCTCTCAGGCCATAGCATGGTTGTCAACTCGATGCTGTTCAGTTCAAGTAGAGCTGCCGTATGCCTCACATGGGGTCTGATAGCAAACATGGTTTAGTGATAAGATTAAATATGATGTTAATGTCACTCTCATGTTTGTTTTTTCTTCCATTGTGTAAGGGTTTAAACCTGCCTGCCTGGGAGTTCGGAGGCCTCGTTTACATCAAGGGCTTTGAACTTCAGTGCTTTTGCAATATGGCAATTTCCCTTTGAAGGCAGCATTTTGAGTGTTTTCTAATGGTTAAAAAACACTTAATAATTAGAACAACAATGCTATTTACACAAGCAACTCACTCTGGTATGTACATTTGAACTGTGGGTTACAAACCCACCCCCAAAACATACATACAAGCGCATGCACGCGTTCATGCTGCCACTACCACCTCCAGCAGCTCAAAATATCAGCAAGAATTCCATTTCTCACTTCCCTTTATTCTCTGGCTGTATCAGCTATGAGCTTTGGTAACGACTGGTTTCCTCTGGGCATTTGTGCTTATGGTGATGTGTTGCTTTTAAACATGTCTTTTCAAAATGCGCTAATTCACTTAGCGTCACATCTGGGGGGGAGGGGTTCCCCAGATGTGAGTTCAAGCACACACTTAGACACAGATAGACTCGCTCCCTTAGGTGGGGTAATGTTATTGTGTGTGTGTTGGGGGGAGACATGGGGAGGGGGTAGAAATGCAGATGAGATTGACAGTCTGTGGAGTAGAAAATTAACATTATTCAAAAATAAACAAAACAAAATCTAGGAGGGGGGAATGGGTTTAGAGAGTGACGGGAGATCATTAAATAACTTTAAGAAGGTGATATTTTTACATGTTGGTAATAAGACATGACAGGTTTGTAAAACTTGCCACTTGTTGTTGAAGGGGCTGTAAATTGATTCAGGAGCTGAGAAACGCAAGGCATGTTTAACTTTAAGGGTCCATTCTAATGACAGGCATTATTGTGCTACTGGAATGGAAATAAAACTTTAATTCCCCTGGCTAAGCCAATCTGTATGCTTCGTTGTGCACTCGTTAAAAAGGAAGGATGATGGTGGGTAGAAGGAAAGAGGGAGGGCGGAGGGACAGTGTTGCTTGGTTGTGGAGAGGTGTGGGGGGTTCATAGCGATTCCCAGGGCACTGAGTGGCTGCGATTATATGGTGAAAAAAAAGTCTGTGTTGCTTTCAGTTTGCAAAGGTAATGAGAATCTAATGAGGCTTGACTTTTTTTTCCCCCTCAGCATTCGCAGCCATTCGACTTTCTATTCTACAACAGGTTCCCTGAGGAGAAGCACGCAGGATGGGAGAAATGGTTAGCCCTTTCTACGCAGGGCACTGTGGAAAGAGGCAGGTAAAGGAAGTGGATGGAAGGGCAGAACCAAATAATTATATTTACATAGTCACAATGACTTTGACTGGTATGTACAGTGTGAAAATTGTATCATTTCTTAAGCTGGTCCCATCACTTGTCATACTACATTATCAGAAAATGACATGCAGCCTCACACTGTGATGCAGGCATTTACGAAGTCAACATGTGGCAAATTTCCATCAAAAGATGGCTCCGGGTATATCAGTGAATTAAGCAATGTAAAAGTGGGGTCACACACACATATTACTGTATATTCTATTAATAATGTATAATGCCAATCATTGGTTGTTGTTTTGGTTTAAAAGAAAACTATTTATGAGTTTTAGCTCAAACGTTGAAGGTTTGAACAAGGCAGAAAGATTTCTGCCTTTAGAAGTATCACCACAAGTTTTACACACTCTTAAATGTTTTGAGGACTCTGAACTCTGAACTTATTTTGGAGAGCTTAAGAAGATTGCTAAGTTGGTTAAGAGTTGAAAGCATTACCCAAACAGAGCTTTTTTACTTAATGAGGATGCAGAGCTCATAAGCAGTTTTGGTATTTTGTTAGAGTTTGTCAGAAATGCCATCACATCACATGCAATGCGGAATTTGTCCCTCACTGCTGAGAGTTAGCTTGTACGGGCACTGCATTTTCCACTAACTGGCAGTGTAAGTAATGACTTAGGTCACACTGCAGTGCCTATTCAGTTTCTGAAGCATCATTATAGTGCATCTTCTGACATATTTTTTCCTACTTTTGTCACAAATACATGAGTGTCTTTGAAACACAGTCGCCTTATTTCTCTTGTTTGCTTTCTTGAAAAGTTGTTTGATTTCCAGTGCTGCAAACCCACGTCTGATGAATCAGGCCATTTTGGGGTCATTAAGCTAATGGTATAATGGCATGATTCATGGGCCCAACATCTGATTGGCTGGCAGTATTGCTTGCCTTGCCCATTCCTTGACAGAAACAATGGATGCTCGGTCAGAGGCCCGATCATATTCAGTGGTACCCAACCCTAATTTTGATCCTGAGTGAAAAGATTCTGAAAAATGATTTGGTGTAAAATCATTTTAATGTAAAATGCTAAGTTGAATAGTTGGGCAAAAAGTTGATTTTACTGAAGACTTTAAGTACAAATAATTTGGTCTCTAGTGTATTGAACTCCAATCTGTGAGCATTTAAGTCAATTTCACTCAAACAAATGAGTTTCTCCATAATCGATTAAAGTCAACTTGTCTGGGTTAATATCAGCCACTTTCCTGCTCTCCTTTAAACCCTGCTGATAATGTTAGACTCTGATTTCATCTGGAAAATTAGCCTGATGAAAAGATCCGAGACGGACTATTCCTGTCGCTGACCTTGTGTTACACTGCCAGGCCAGGATGACTCTTCATCCCTTATTTCCACCCACCACCTGCTCCTCCTTTACTTTGACTTTTAAAGTCAGAGGTACACTCGTGCTTTCAGGCTGCCTTAATGAGGCCTTGCATAGTCCACTGGTGATAGGACTGTTAATGAGTGAGACATCTGAAAGAGAGGAGACATTGGGTGGTGGTAGTGGAACGAGGGAGGGGCCGTTGTAAAGGGGAGGGTGAGATGAGGGAGGAGGAGAAAAACAAAGAGTCAAAGGTAAGCATGGACACTGTTTTAGATCTTGATTGTAATTTCAGTAGGCTTTTTTTTCACAAATTGTTTGAGTTTGTGTGTGTGTGTGTGTGTGTGTGTGTGTGTGTGTAAAAGAGACCTTGGGCCCTTTTAAGAGCATTTTGCTGGCATCCTCGTTGAGAATTGATTGTCTTTGTTGTGGTAATCTGAAATTAATTTGCACTTGAACCCATCTTTCTTCTGGGCTCAATTTTAAAACGCTGTTATAATTACGTGCCCCCCACATGAAAACCAAGAACTAAGACACTGATATGATGAGCTGGAATATTTTAATTCCCCAGGTACTTAAGAGCCCCCTTTCTCTCTCTTTTTTCCTCTCTCTCTCTCTCTCTCTCTCTCTCTCTCTCTCTCTCTCTCTCCCACCACCCCTCTCTCTGTCTTCACTCACGACTTATCTTGCAAGGTAATAAAACAAAATGTTCCCATGCGCAGGGCTTAAGCAAAAGGTATTTGCCTGAGGGGGAACAGTAATAAGCGCTGTATTGCTACACATTTACTCATGTACTTTCTCAGTAGGTCATCTCGTGCTCTTGAATGATGTTAAACTTTGCTTAATGCAAGCTGATGCCTGGCTGAGCACTGTCAATGAAAAGCTGCTTTGTGATGATGAGCAGAGGATAATAGGCGCCCTATACACACAGTTACAGTAAACACACGTGCAAATACAAGGATATTGAGTGACTTAAGCAGTCAGTCAACTTCTCTTTCCATTGAATTTATTTTGGTCATATGTAGTGTTGTTTCAAGTTTCGCCAAATTTCCCAGGCTCAACACATGCAAGCACAAACACGTATTGGGGTTGTTAACAAGATTTGTTTTGCATTAGTCTGTTCTGACAGGGGGTATTTGTAAAATAAAACTATTTAAGACTACCTGCTAACATCTGCTATTGATCTTAGCTGTGTGCCTCCCCCTTTGTTCCCAGCGTGAGCTGCTAATAACCTTATCAGCTATCTTTTAGTTTTAGCTCAGTCTGCTGTTTGTTGTTAAGGGATTTTTTTTAAATGGGAGTTGGGAGTATTATCTCGCTAAATGCTGCAGGAACCATCTTCAGATTTCCTGCGGTGTTGCCTTGTGCTAAAAGGGCCTCAGAGGTCACTGGCCCTAGGCAGAAATTCTTTCAGTGTGACACCTCATGTGGGACTCAGAGAGAAAAGCAAACAGAGAGCTAGACCCACTGCTGAACGTAATTAGTAAAAACAAACATTTCTTAAATAGCTATATTATTGTCTGTACTGATTTGGAAGAATGGGATGAAATTTGAAATGAGTGTTGATATAATTGTCTCATGAAACTGTGTAAATTTACTCAATTTATGTTTTGTTTATGGTTTCTCAATTTTCCATTGTAACATGACAGGCTGAAAATGATGAAGAAAATATACCTTTAAAATTTAAACCTTGTATTATTATTTCATTAATGCTGTTGTATTTTTGCAGTTTTATTTATTTTTTTCTAATACTGTGAAACTGCATTGCTTGTGTATTCAGTGCATTTATTTTCTAACTGGTTCAATCAAACCTTATATCTAAAACTGTATGTCCATATTGTTTGATCATAATTTCCTGTGCCTTTTTATGAAGTATTAGCGTTGAATTGCAGGAAGTTTTCATTTTTGCATAATATGTACTTTATTTTATTTTTAAGCATGCTCATCATTACCTGTCATGAGCCATCACCCCTCTCATTGTCTCTCACTCTTTTACCTGTCTTCTCTATCTCTTCACTGTAAACAATCTAATGAAGCAAAACTGCCATGCAAAACATGGAAAACTCTGCTAATTGTCTGTCTTCCCATTGATTGAAGGCTAAGTGTGTGTGTATGGAGTATCCCCTACAGCGAGAGCTGCTGTCTGCTGACAGACATGGCCTGCTGCTAAAGCCATTGCAATAATCATAAAGATTAGGTTAACAGTGGGAAACGGCTGGGGAAGACAAGTGTTCACAGTGGGCTGTTATTTTTGCAATGGTACTCACAAAAAAAAAATAACAACCTGCAACTGTAGGCTTGCGTGCTGTTTTAGGCATAACCCTGGAGCTTATGTGTGTGAGTGTGTGAACATTTGCACACTTTAGGTCTATGTGGGTGACAATGCATATGTATATGATTAATTGCATGCATTATATGGACATGTTAGTAAGTGTAAGTGTATTCATGCAATGTGTGCATGGGTGCATATAGTAATTTCTGAGATGTTAACCTGAAACGTGCAATGAGAGTTTTTACAGCAGTCACCCATATAAATAGATCATGCACAGAGTTTCATTGCAGCAAATTACAATTACTATAATTAGATGAAACAATAATAATAAGATAATAAGAAGGAAATGAAAAACAGCAGTTTCAAAGAATCCTTTTTTAAAAAGTATTTAGATATTTTTAACCTTTAAAAACAAAGGAATACTCGACTAAAATAATGTGATAACTACAATAGATGACACTTCATGCATTGTGTTTGCAGTTTTAAAGGATGTAATCCATTTTCAGAGAAATTTCTACAACTTTGTTCATGTACATTGCACATACACTTATGCAGTTGCTGAAATTGCGGTAGGCTATAGGCAATCAAAGGACGACAGTATACTGTTGTAGCAAACTCCTCTCAAAGCACTACACTGAGAAACTTGTCATGCAAATGTGTGTGACAGATCTCTTCATACAGAGAGAAGAACAAAGTAACAAACAAAACAATGCTTACCAGAAACAAAACTTGTGAAGATGACATTCTGTCACTAATTGAATCTGATAGCAGGACAGAAATAGAGAAATATTGTTCATTTGTTATACAAAAACAAATGTTATTATACATAATTCACTTTATGCACATTTTGTTATTGCAATTCACACTGTATTACTCTCAGAATTATCATTCTGAATATGCAAGAGCTTTTAATAATTTAACACATCAGTGTTTATTTTCAACATGCCATAGTTGAAATGAATTTGTATGAATTTTGTCTCAGTTTTGTTTATTTTCTCTTTTGATATTGCATGTTTTCTTCTCCCTCTAGAAAGTGTGTCATTTGAAGAAACTGTTTTTCGATCCTCAAATAAATCAACATTCCTCTTGATTTAGAATCAGAACACATTTGGCTCACAAATGTTATGAATCTCTCTTCATTATTAACAAATAAATTTTACCGCCTTCAAAGCTTTACATTAGCTACAAGATCTGCTTAATCCCTTTGAATGTGGCTTCATGGTGTCGCCTCATTAAAGACTTGCTCATATCTTTTCAGTGACTCCACATTTTTCTGCAAACTTTATCTCTTGATTCCTTCCTGTTATGTGCTTTAGGTCCAGAGTGTGGCCAGCAGCTTCTGACTGTTATGTTTCTGACATAAACCTCAGCGAGTAACCCAACAACAGAAGCTATATTATTCTTCCACTTTACGCTGCCTGCTTTAAGCGATAACATCTAGCGCTCATAGCGTTTGACTTGTACCGTTACCATCACCAACCTCAAAAAAGGCTTGCCACATTTAACACACACATCCATACTGTAGTATCTCCTTTCTATCACTCTCTTTTTCTTTCAAATGAAAAAAACAGACACACACTTGATAGCATCTACCAGCCACAGCTGGGCTTTACTCGTGTTGGCAATAGGCCACATTTGTTTCCTGAGAAGTCTGAAGCAGAGAACACGAGGTACCACAATACTAATACTTGGACTGTGTGAGTGTGTGTGTTTGTTGAGTGCATGGAAGCAAGAGTGTGTATATATCCATGTATGTAAAGTACAGTATGTAAAGTACAGTATGTGTTTGTGTGCACTCCACTGATAGACCAGAGTGGGCTTTTTTTTTTTTTTAAACAAAACAAAGCAAAACAAAGCGATAGTAGCGTGCTTAGGCTTCTCTCTTATCTCTGTTCATGAAGCCTTCCAGGCAATTTTCCATTCCAACTATTGATCATTATCAGCCACTTACCCTACATAACACATTGTTTCCCCAAAACTACTTGTTCCTTCTCACAGCATTTGCAATGATGGTATGAATAAAGCAGAAACCAAATATATCCATATTCAGATCAAATTCAAACTGAGACAGCCAAATGCATTATTTTCATTTAATCAGATAAGTTAATTCAGCCCTCTTTGGTTGTATCTCTTTGGTTGTGCTAGATACAAAGAATCAGAGCAACAAAGTGCAAAAAGGAAGCAAATTTGACAGATTTCAAGCTGAATTTCTTAGAAATGAACATAAAAAGACAACTGTACCCACAGTGATGTCCAGTATTATTCCCTGTATCTGATCACATCCTGTTACACATGTATATGTATGTGAGGAAATTAATACTACCCAGAGATGAAGAGAGCAGATTCTTGGTTTGACCTCGCTGAAGGCAAGTGGATAGAAATTCAAACTCCACTTTCTGATTAAACCAATAAATAAATCCCCACTATTTTTATTTCATTTCCACCATAAAACTAATTTTTAATTAAAATCATTGGGGGTAAGAGGTATGAGGATGACCATAGAAGGTTTATTATACAACGAAATGCAATAATCATTTCATTTTTAAGCAATATTATAGTTTACAGAGAAATCATAACAATTGTGAGTAATTTCGAAAAAATAAATTATGTATATAAAATACATTTTAAACAATGACATGCTAATTAACATTGGCATCATTTTTGCTGCACGATCTAATACAGATTTGCCTTTTATGTGCATATTTGTAAGTAAAAGAATCAGTTGAAACATATGGTTGCAAAACACAACTGTGTCACTGAAACTGTTCGAAATTAAGTGATTCTTAATATATACCTCACAAAACATATTCAAATGATGATACAGCCTTTCAACCATATACAGTGACTATTGTCTTATTTCCTAATTACTAAAAAGCCAGCCTTTTGGGATAAGAAACAGCCACATGTCCATGACAGCCAGACATTCTGACTGTATAATAAAGTAGAAGACAGATGCACTGCTCTTTTACACCTGCCATGATATTGGAGGCCATGGAACTTCACTGCGGTGAAATGGTCATGATGGTAGATTGTGAGAGTTAGTATGGATTTGCTGTCAGTTGGTCGTGCACTTCTTCTGGCTGTGACTGACTGATGGGTTGAGGCCTCAGGTAGGAAGCAGGAAGACAGGTTGGAGTTAAGCGCCACTTACTGGGTCAGTCTCTCTCTCTCTCTCTCTCTCTCTCTCTCTCTCTCTCTCTCTCTCTCTCTCTCTCATAAGTAACTGTGCACATGCACACATGAGAAGATATGCAAAAGCACATGCATGCCTCAGACCCGAGTGCAAAGATACACACACACACACACACACACACACACACACACAGTGACATAGACACACACAGACGCTTCACTTCAGCAGGGGCTGATGACATGATGGATTGCTTGTGTCAGTGTCAGAACACTCTGAATCAGCCTGGTGCTGATAAGGTGCACTATACCAGACCTACCCCACCCACTACCAATCCAGCCTAATAGCTCTCTTCCTTTTTACACTGAACACAACCTCTGTGTGAGAAAGTGTGTGTCTGTGTGAGCGTTAGGCACTGGATTTATATTTATTTGTGGGTTTATGTGTCTGGATCTGTCTGAAAGTGGGTGGGGAACGCACAGCAGTTTGAGTGTGTGTCGTGTACTTTGTATGTAGTGTTTTTGTGACTGTGTGTGCATGTTTCTGCATGTAAAGTAAATACACGTGTGTGTATGCATGTGTGTGCCTGCATCACTTATTGAAAGAGAGTGGTTTGGTACAACACAACAGCAGGCTGAACTGAGTACCTGCAGCAGCTTACCACCTGTCGTTTGCTATCCATCACATGAAGCGACACCCCAGCTTCAGTTATTGATGATGTGTATGGTAATTCCACTTCTATCACTTCAGTGATAGGAAGATGATACTGTGAATGAGAAATGTGGATGGCGTCAAATCTACTCAATTACCTTTATGAATAGTTTCTTCAAACTATACTGAATTGACCATCTATCTTTCCTGATGGGTTTGACAAAGTAGTCATATCACACCCATGGCTGTATAGTTCCTCACATACATTTTTTAGTGACAGCATTTTAAAATAATTATGTAGGTGTAGGTTATGCATGAGCAATGTTAGCTTTTACACTGCTAGACCACTGGATAGTTAAATCAAATTTTGAGATTAGCTTCCAGTATTTAGTTCTTAGGGCTTCAGCTGTGTGACATCAGTTCAAATGGGGACACCTCTGTAAACAAAGTAAGTGAGCGTGTTTGGTATTGTGTTCTCATTTGCCCAATTAGACCAGCAACACTGTGCTCTCCCTAGGTGCTAACTCGCTAAATGGGAAATTACACCATAAAGATAAGGGAGTGTCGGAGAATGTTTAGGGTCTCAGAGTACTGCTTTCAGCACGACTGCTCAACACAGCCTGAGTAGAATTAATGAACCCTCTGTGGCGGGTTTCTGATGCATTTTTAAACAGCTCCTTTTCGTTCCTGCAATGACATTTTGATTGCATTTGTTTCAGCAATAACTGCATGAGAGTGAGTGAGGAAGACAGACACAGAGAGAGAGAGACTGAGAGAGAGAGAACACATCACCTAAAAATAAATACATCACTGTTCCGCCAAAGTGATTCTGACATGGGTTGTACAGACAGATATCACATTTAATATGAGGACAGAAATAATGGGTTTTGCAGCAAACTGTAATTTGATAGCAACTGATTCTTAATAATGTGAGCATGGCGTCGTGAATTCTAAGAACTGATGCACATATGGCCTCTTACTCCTTTAATTCACAAGAAGTCTAATGCAAACATATGATGTAAAGATTAAACTGTTGGTTTTTCTGTGTCCGTGTGTGTGAGTTTGTGCAGGGTTGCCATGATCAATGTAATAGTGTGAATGAACTGATGTGTCGCAATTATTTTTATATCTTCAGTGATGTAGTCATAATATAGGGATAGATTTGGAGCACATTTGAGGAGCAGGGCAACTGAACAGTTTAATGACTTATGCAATTAGTAGCCATAGAAAAAGTACATTTCCAGAATAATATTGCACCCCTGTGAAAGGGTTACCCTGATATTTTAATAGATAAGTGCCCTGAGAGAGAGATGGAGAGAGAGAAAGGGGAAATAAAGCTAAGGTCACTGATATTGCAAGGCACCATAGGATAATAAGCACCACAATCTCTGGTTACACATTGTTTTTAAATTCTTTTAATTGCATCTTCCTGGCTCTCATCAGGGGTGGCGACCCTAGAAGTGGGGTACGAGGTCATTCTCTAGCAGCAGCCTTTGAAGCCCAGGCGCCTACCTCTATCTCCCTCTCCCCACCACTTTGTGTGGCCTTGAATTGCAAATTGTTTTAAAATACGCATAATGAGCACGGTGGCAAAATGTTGAGGCTCTTTGTCTTTCCCTCACTCAGCCTTTAGCACAACTAAATGAGTTAAGATTGCTCTATTGAATTACAAACGATTATTTTACTTACTTCTACCCAGCGCATGCATAATGAAAGAGAGAAGAAGATGGAGCAGAAGCTCCAGTGATTGTGACTGGCGACATGTTCGTCTAGATACAAATGATGATTTTAATGATGCTACCTCAGGTTATTGTTAAGTAAACTGTCAGGGAATATGTGTAATTATACGCAGGCGGAAAATTTTCACATTGGCAGATGATATACTGTACTGTAACCACCTATCCTTTTGATAGTCAGCTCCCATGCACACAAATCCTTTGTCTTTGTTCTTAAAATACAGCCAGCCAGATTGGCTATCTTGGGTTCTGTTGCATATTGAGAAACAACATGTTTTACTAGCATATTTAAGCTTGTTTCGACTAAAACAGCTCATATGTTCAGTGTGCCATCATATCTAACCAAAACAATAACATGTCTTAGTTCTAGACTAAAGTATATAGTGCCATCAAATGATTTGCTACTGAAACTGTAAGCAGAGACTCCAAGCGTGTGTTTCAGTAACTGCTGCAGGCTTGCATTGTTAACATGTTTTAGCAATTAGTTGATCACCACAACCATTACAATTCCAGTTAAAAAGAATTAAACCAGGTGGCTCAACAGGTCAGGATGCATTCTATGCAGCACTGTGGGTTGAAGTCCAGCCCACCAACTGATCTTTACTTCTCCGGTCTATGATATTATAGGCACATTTATCCAAAAAAAAAAGCAGCTGCTGCTTTTTTCAAGTTGAATACCTCATGCACACCTCTCTGATTTAATGGTTGGCTGATGGACAAATTGTAGGCTATCAAGCTGTTAGTCACCACCTAAATTCAAGTAGCTGCTTGCAGCATCAGCGGTTGCTGTAAGGTAAGGTGTTGTGCAATATTAATTAGGAAATCACTGTGCCCTTTGTTCCATATACATGTTTTAAAAGGGAAACAGACCAATCCAGTTTTAAATTGACTCTAATCTCATTTACTATGTAGTTTAACAAGTCATGAGATTATTTTTTGCTTCTAATCCAAACTGAAGCTCATAACATCAGGAGGGAGTGCCACAGGGGTCTACTTGTAAACATTTATAAAATTTTCATTCTACTGTGATGTGGTTGTGTCTCCAGGAGTTTAACTTAGCATAATGGAACTAATCATGCAGTTAAAATCTTTTGTCAAAGGCAGACTGTAGCAAACACTCTAACTGAAGAATGTGATGCTCTGCCCCGGATATATTTTTGCTCCATGATCACTTTATCAGGGTATCTGGGAAATGTGTATACCAGCTGCCCCGCTGTGCAGTATGAAAATCCAATAAGAGATGCCTTCAGTGCTAAACCAAACATTTCAATTCACCCAAACAAATCACTCGAGTAATCACTAATTTACGATGCTTGCAGATTTATCAATAACAGCTTAATACTTCTACACAAACCAAGAGGTCAAACCTCTGTCACTGCAAGCTTATTGTCTCCTCTCCAATTTTTGAAATATTGTCCCATCGTTATCAATAACTGACTCGACACTCCCTTTGACACCTACACAGTGGACAAGATGGCTATACGCTCGCTTAAGCTCGTCTTTGGGAGCGCCACGGTGACATCATTGGTGGTTCAAAAGCCGCCTCTAAACTCAAAAAGAGCATTAGAATGCATTTCATGCTCGACTCACTGAAAAGTGCAGAGCTGAAATTTACACCTTATTTGATGTCCGTCTCCCTGCTGTTAATTGGTAAAAGGATCCCTGACCCTTTTGATCTCCTCCACAATCCCCTAAATGCCCAAGTCTGCTAAACTGTTCGGCAGGAGATATACCCTGCAGTTGCCCAGCAATGTAAAGACTGTCTCTCTCTCACTCTTCCACTGCCCCCCCCCTTGCTTTTTTTCTTACTTCATCCTTTTCAGCTTTCTTGCCTTTGGTTTACGTCCAGGCTGTGGAGAAATAAGAGATGACAGTTGTTACAGATATGCCAGTTTAATTACTTGTCAGCTTATAGCCCATATCTCTGCTGCCCAACGCTGAAGCTTAACTTTTTCTAGTAGCTTAAAGCATGACCAGCCTCCAGTGCTTTAGTATTTAGCCATAAAACCCAGGAAATCTGAAAGATAAAAAAACCACGAACAGCTTTTCTAATTTTATGGGGGAAGAGTGGGCAGTTTTCTGTCACTGTTGGAATTGGCTTTCTCTCTCTGTTCCCCTCTGTGCAATAGTGACAGAAGAAGAGGGGCAAAAAGAGAGAATCTTGTAGAGAATGAAATTACATCACATGAAGAGGTGCATTGGTGTAGGATAAGCAGAACGTTTCTTATGGCTTGTGTGCCACTGTTGACACTTTTAAGTCGGTTTGCAAATTGATAGATGTGCTCGAGCCATTTTTTCCTTTTGGAGGAGGGCCATCCCAGACTCTCAAATCCAGTTAAGGGTGGTGGGAAAACACAGCTGCTTATTTTGCAAGCTTCCCTACTTTGGCCATGGTGACTGTAGGTGGCTGGTATCTGCAGGTGTATACAGAGCGTACTTAACACCTCATGGGTTATTGAATTTAAATGTGTTATAATAGCCCAGATGGATTTTACAAAAAAAAGGTGTATATGTTGCATTGATATAACATCTTATCCGAAGTGTATGCAGGCAGAAACATAAAGGAATTAAAGATGAATTATGACCAAAACTGATATATTATTGCTGTTGGTATGTTATGGACATGATGGAAATATTTGTCATCATATTTAATTAACTTATTATCATCAATGCAGTGATTGAACCATAGATTAAATTATGATGCATGTGCTGGGAAGCAAAGCCAATTGATTGTGTAAGAAATGCAATCAACAGATCTCTTGAAAGCCATTTTCATGTTTGGAACTTTATTATTCATTTCCATACCTAAGGAAGCAGTGTGTTTCCTTGACTTATTTATCACATATTCGACATTCCTCAAAACCTTAACAGTTATTTTTTTTAGTGTATCATCTTTTCTGTTTCTCCCTGTCTTTGCAGCAACAACTAACTGTACCATGCCTCAAACCATATTAGAAAACAAAATAAATACTCTACCTACCTCATCTACTACCTAAATACAAGCTAAAGCCAATTTGTATTTAAAAAAATGACACAATGTGAGAAATCCAGCGTGTAAATCTTTGCCATTTTGTATGGCTAAGAATGATAATGTAATTGGCTAACAATGTTATACATTTGCTTTGGATGTCTGTCAGAGAGACTGTCATTTTGTTACACATTAAGGTAGCACAGCCACCAGTTTGAGGGAATTTTTTCAGGAAATGGAATACAATTTTACAGAGCCACACGGGGACAGGGATGGATGGCAGTGAGCAAAAAGAGCAGCAGAGTTTTGGACGAATGCCTGCTTAGGGCCCATTGTTCAGGGTTCCCTCAGTGTTTATCCCTGGCTTTGTCTCCCACCATGATACATACTTTTCATTGAAGCAAAACAGATTATTTGTTACCATAGTTTCACCATTGCTTAGTTTTACAGCAAAGCATAATAGGTTTAAAGGGAGGAAAAATAAAAGCCTCCTTCTGGATAGAAAAAAATAAAAGATTACCTGTTCTTTTCATCATTGCTGATCACGTTGTTAGTGCCTTGCTGAAGCTTTGTGTTTCTACATAGTCAATTTCTCAGGAATCTGAGCGCTTTTTCCCATTGATGTTTATGCAGTGCTTTCACACGTCATGATATAAATTTGTTGCAGGGTATGAAAAAGGTTTATCTTGGAGACAAAGGATATGTTTTTATGAGTGCACAAACACACTACTTGAATTGTGTAATATTTTACATTGGACTATAATGGTCATTATTGCTTTTATTGTAATTTCATAATACATGTGATATCAACATAGATGTCAATTATTTTCATACAGCTATGCTGCACTTTTATAGCTTCAAACAACAGAGAATTGGAATTAGCATGTCAGAAAATGCTGCAATTACCTTTTTTTTATAAAATATGTAAGTATAACTGCTCATTGGACTGTCTGTCCTGACCAGAATCTACTGAGCAAAATCCCTTCCACTGTCCTACAAACACCCCTGTCATACTGTATGTATTACATTGTCACATAAAAGCGTATTGTCACATTACCCTCATGCTTCATTCTACTGTACCTTCACTGTGCCGTAGCT
This sequence comes from Siniperca chuatsi, assembly GCF_020085105.1. Lineage (NCBI taxonomy): Eukaryota > Metazoa > Chordata > Actinopteri > Centrarchiformes > Sinipercidae > Siniperca > Siniperca chuatsi. The sequence goes on from NC_058050.1 coordinate 19,408,949, forward strand.
ACTTCAGTGTTAGCCTACAAATCGTGCTGATGATCATCCTGCATCGCTGAGCAGTAAGGTTTTTATACATAGTAGTAATGGCATTATTTTATGGCCATCATTTCAATGGGTTTTAGAATGGATCATAAAGCAAAACAGTTTGCAGTTCTTTCACAGACCCTCCACCTAATAATGAAAAGCCAAGATCAGCTGAGAGCTAACTCTATTTACAAGCTCACATAATTCCATTGTGGCAGCGCTATCAGAGTAAATACACTTAGCCCAGTGATGCATACCCCCGTAGAAAATGAAAGCAAGATGAGATAGAGGTCACATGACTGCAGAAACACCTTTTAAAACACTTAATGTGCCTTAGCTGATGTCCGAAGCATGTAGGTTATTACCACAGTTGTGTAAAAGCTAATTAATGGTTAATTTGAATGATATCCAAGATGCCTTTCGTCGGTGGCCTTGACCTTCGCAAACCTGATCATCTCTCACCCTGAGCTCTTTTTTTTTTTGCCAAGGCAGGCCATCATCAGTATGATGTCTGTTTATTTTGTGTGATCTGACTTAAATTGAAATTCTGCCTTGAAGGGCAATATTAAAAGGGGTAGTCATCTGTGAAGATTGGTAAACTATAAGTCTCATATTACACTTGAATGTTAAGGCTTTATCATTCCTCACATGTTTTATAAAAATGAAGATGCTTCAAGAAAATAAATGAAAGAAAAAGAAGTTTCTTACTACTAATTACCCTCAAATACTGTCAACTGGATTCAGCCAATGCATTAATTGAATTATACATCTGGGACGTACAGTAGTAAAAATAGGATTTCTGAACCATTGTGGTATTGCATCTAATGAACATCAGTACACAAACAAAGTAGACTGTGCCCAATCAATTGAGACTGGGGCACACATTTCAGGGATTTTTTTTCTCTTTCCAGTGAGTGAGTGAGTGAGGGGACCGGCGAGGGAATATCTTTTAATATCGCTTCAAGCAAAGATATCCCATTTAGACATCGTTCAAACAGTTATTAACAGTATTGATTTATGTTTGAGTGATTGGAAGCCAGGGGAGGGAGATGAAGTCAACCGTCATGACCTCTCGCCTGGGGACGGAAACTGCCTGACACAGATCACGGCTGTCTCACATGTGAAACTGCTCCTGCCTGTGACATCTTAGATTACTGGATACAGGCTACAGTGTGATAACTCTGTGTATGATATTGAACTAGTCTTTACACTGCTTTCAAAACACATTGCTCTTTGTTGAAATATATCTGCTGTCACTGCATTCACACAGGCATTTTGAGACAAAGAAGATGGGTGTTTTTCTGATAATTATAACCAGAACAATGATAAGGACGTTTTCAAAATGCTTTTGTTTCTACTTGTCTGACATGTTTAATGATTCATGCTATGAGCACAATTTTTCATTTTCATTTCTTTGCAAAGTTGGCTGTGCACGATTTCAAGTTGACATTGATAGAATAATTGGTACAGTGGATAGAATAGTTGTCTTGGTGTAACAACATGCATGCTGCTGTTTAAAAACACAATGTGTGCTAGCTGGTGATGTTAATCTTATATCTTAATCGTATATAGTGATGACAAGATTTATATGCAATGCTGTAAGCAGTTACGATGTGAGGAATAAATTGAACATCAGCTCATTGTTTTCTCTTTACTTAAATAGCTCAAAACGACAGCTGACAGTATGCCTATTAAACAGCAAATTCAATATATTTTTGGCATTTTACCCATCTCTCCTTTTTGGTCTATATCCCATTAACTCAACTGGAGGAGCTTAGCATACCAAATCTGTTCTTAATTATTTCTTATGAATTCCTCAGAACCTCCCCCGGATTTGTACTCTTGCCCACCCAAAATATGTGTGGAGTTGGCTAAAAACAGCACAATAGAAGATCATCTATTTCAAAGGCGGAACTGAGCTGTTAGAGATCATAAAACATTAGTGCGGCATGTCATTAGGTTATTATAGGCTTATCCAGTAATTATATTAAGTACATTACCATGCAATCATTTAAAGAAAGGACCAGTTTCCAGAAATAGGATTTTATAGCCTTCTCATGACTTGCCCTCAGCAACCAGCCACAAGACAAAATGTCAATTAAGTGGCTGCTGAACTAGATGGAGTTTCTGACCAAAGAATAAAAAAGGGTTTCCTTGTCTTAGAACAGGAGCTTTGGGAATTATACCTCACTGTGTACTCCTAGTAAATTATTTTTTTCAGTCTGCTAGCTATCAGTCTGCTGTCAGTGTTTTAACAAAACTCTTCCACTGTTAAGTCAGAGATGTTTGTTTGCATGGATTTAAAGGGGGATATATAACTCTACTCACTTGTTTCGGTATATGAATTAATAATCTATTCAGTACTACTACTTTGTATTCATTATCTTCCATTGCACACATTTTTTGCAGCCATGACGATTTTGCATCACTTACCTGAGTTGGCAGAACGGTCAAAATTAACTGATGTAGTTTACATCTGTTAAAGGAATTCACATGCAGTATAACTAATTGGCAGTTGTTGTTTTAGACTGAAATAGCTCATTCCTTTCGATTTCCGAACAAGTGGCATTTCAGGCAGCAGTCTGCGCCCTCCACAAGTTATTGCGCTCACTGATTGAAAAAAGTTTCTTTCAAGAAATCAAACCCCGCAACGGAATTCTCCACGGTCAAAAGGTTAAGCTTTTGATCCAAGCAGAGAGATGCTTTGAGGGGAGAAAAAAAAATAAATATTGTTAAATGAATACATGTTGCATTCAACCTTACCTCTCTGCAGAGCACACACCCTTTGAAGTCTTGTTTGTTCGGAAACACTCCCATCTCATTGAGTCCAGGAAATTCCCCACCATACCGGTGCCTAGATTAGAGGTAGTAATCCAAACTAACCCCAGAAATTCAAAGAACAGGCTCAAAACTAATATTTGAGCTCATGTCTCACAAGTGAGCCTATTGTTAGTTTGTGACTCATAAAACGTGTGCTGTCATCTTGAATCTGCTTATGATAGACAGAGCAATTTAAGCATAACTGCTCATCTTTTACAAAGATGCAGCCTCAAAGAAGTCTCATATAATGCTCAACCACTGTGGCTGTGTGTTTTGGCTAGTGGTGATGCTCGGTGCATGTTTTAATAATGTGCTTATTTATATGTTTAACCTCACATAAAGACACACACACACACACACAGACACACACACATATACATTCTGTACAGTACAGTTGTTCCTGTCTGTCTGTAAGTCTGTCTGTCTCTCTGTCTGTGTGTGTGTGTGTGTGTGTGTGTGTGTGTGTGTGTGTGTGTGTGTGTGTGTCACATGGCTGGCCTCAGTTTCGAGGTCGGGAGGAGAGGGAGCTCACATTTGCCGGAGCCCGCAGAAGATGATTCCAGATGATTCCTCGGCACGCCGCTGTCAGAAGAGGCCATGATGAATGAAAGGGATCCGGTGGGCCTCGCTGTTTATTTAGACCTCTTGTTTCTGACACAGTTCCCGCATAAAGAACCAGCGCTGAAGTGTCTTAGTATTAAAACATAACCTTACCAGACTACAATCAGCCACCAGGGGCTTTCACTCCCCCTTTTTCCTGATCCAACAGAAAAGCCTGATTGTTCTCCATTGTGGAATTTGGGACTGAGACCTGTTCAGGACCAGCAGTGAGGGGCAGCCGACTGTGGAAGGCTTTCCAGTACATTAGGAGTATATGAAAGAGCAACTGACCAGGCTTAGATTGATATGGCTGTGTCTGCACAGGACAACATATGGGAAAGCAGTAATCCTCTCTCTGTGCTGGAACTGTGGGTATTTTTCTTGGGGATTTGAGTATAGGAGAGACAAATATGGATGGCCCTGCAGTCCTGGAAATGGTGCAGACAGCTGCTGGTACTTTGTGGATGTGTGTCCTGATAAATAATTGTTTCCTATCTGTCATAGCCTCTGTTCACATCCTTGCTGGCTGAGAACTGTATGAAAAATTCTCCCTTTCAGATGATAGTGCACTTGTAACACTTTTACTCTGTATGTAGCATGCATGTAAAACATTGCTTCTTTTCCTCATAGGCATAATATATTGCTGTTTTCATCTTTGTAAGCAGCATGGGCATTTATAGCAGTTTTCTTTTTCGAGTGCACCATTTCAGGTTCATCTTGTCATGGCTCCTTCCAAGCATATGTCGAACCTTCAGTGTTTTATTGTCTGCTGAGATCATGACAAATCAACATTTTGGAGTAGTACTGGCATCACGCACAAAGTAAACAACATGTCTATTCAAGCTCACCACCATGCTTAATGTGAGATACACATACCGTGCCTTAAGATATTGAGTTTGTGCTTTGTTTTCACTCCAAAATCACAAATGTGATGCGGATAGACGGAAGGACTGCCGATTTTGTCTGCAAGAAAAACAACTGAATAGGATGAGATGCAACACTGTGTGTTTTAAATGCTTCAAAGATGTCTTTCATTGAAAATGGTTTTGTTGACAAGCTCCATTCCCTCGCAGAATAAATGATGAGGACTTGAGTGTGGCAAAAAAAATAAAAAATATGATCAACTAACTATGAATATGCATATTCAAACAGCCAGATTTGACTCCAAATCTCCTTTCATAGGGGAGCATGTGCACATTTTTCTCCCATTTATTAATTCCAAATCCTATTCATGGCAAAAGAATGGAGGTGAGTATAATTGTGTATTTTGTCAAATGTGATCAAATTAAACTGGAAGCGGAATGAATTCTGTGTATTTGTATGCTAGTTTTTCAGAAGTGGTGTCCTGGTTTTAAATCCCCAAGTCTCAAGTGGGCACATCACAAAACCAACACAGTTTGGCAGCAAGCTGGCAGTCTTTGCTCGTATGAGGCCCAGAATTTAATGAGCATGAATAATGAATACTACTCAACATGCTGGTGACTGAGTAGGCTGCCAGTTATTAGGTCAATGAAGGCGTTGCTTAGCAGGGAACACTCACTGTCTCACTGAATGATGGACTCCCACCATCCACGGATCCTACACACTGGAAATAACTTTTCTAATGCGGCAAATCAGCAGATGGCGACAGACACATCGTACCACATTTCAACTGCATCCTGTCCATGATGTTTGTTAAGATGTTATGGTCCTAATGGTATGCGCTGTGGATTGATACTGTTTGAAGTCAAATTCTCGTAGCAGTTGAAGAATGTAACAAGCTGAATTAAATAAGGAACTATCCACTAACAAGCTGTACAGATGCATACTCTTCACATTACTCCTCTAAAACTCAACTGGCACTTTCCCAGCTCTGCTATTTAAATGAAAGTACACGTTACCTAGAACAACCTGGTAAATACCAAATTCCAATGCAGGGAGGTGCTTTTTTGCCCTGCAGCTACAACTCCCATGCAATAGATGCTATGCTACTTGCAGAAGATTTAAAGGATAAAAAGAGTGGGGCGAGAGCAACAGATAAATACAGTCGGGAGAGAGCATCCAGCAGTGGCAGAAAGGCTAGAGCCATAGCATGCAGATCAAATGCTCCAAATCTGTCAATCAAAACAGCTGTCATTTCAACAACCGCAGCATCGAACAATCTGATGATTAATTATTGACAATCTCTGTCTTTGTTGCTTTCTCACACCTTCTCTCTCTCTGTCTGTCTCAGTGTCTCTCCCTTCCCTCACTCCTTTTCTTTCCCAAAGATTAGACACAGGCTCCTACATGAAAGCTGCCGACCTGTGTTTGGGTCTGTCACAAGTGATTTCGCTGCTGGTGCCATGCCACCCCCCCCCCAAAACAGTATCTCTCTCTCTCTTTCTCTCTCTCTCTCTCTGGTCGCCACAGGGACCCTCATATCTCCACTCATCCGCCTGCTCAACCCCGGTGTCGATTCTATCCTACCCAGCTTCATGTCAGAGAAAAGCAGGAGTAAGACCCCTCACTGTTTAACACTCCAGAAGTTAACCGGGGTCTCTCTCTCTCTCCCTCCTCTCCCTTCCTTCCTTCCTTCCTTTCTTTCTTTCTTTCTCACCTCCTCCAGAAAGACACCTTATTTTCTCCTGTTGAAATAAAAAGAAGACATTCTTGATGCATTGAAAGGTAGACATTTTTTAGTACAAGCAATATGCATCATGTTAAATCTATTGTGCCTTTCCTTTTTGTGTTCGTTAACACTCTTTCACTTTCCCATCGGTTTAGAAGCCACATAAAGTAACACCATTTTTGAAAGGTAAGATTTAAACCACTTTAGATGCATTATAGTGATGATGGTTTTTATATAGTTTATGTATAAGTGGATGTTGATATGTGTGTATGTGCTGCTGCAAAATGCTTTTACTTTATCCCTAAAAATAAAACACAAATATGACATAATTTCTATAGTAACAAGATAATTCCTACCATTACAGTTTACTACAACTGTGTTGACATAGAGAGAATTCTGAATATAACATGATCTACTTTATGGCCACCCTATACACATTCACATGATGCAACTCAAATAGTGCAATGTCACTAAGCAAGTATGTACTGTCCATGAGTACAATTATAAGTCACTTGTACTATACTTGAGAATTATCATTATAGTATATGCTACTTCGTGCTTCTATTTCACATTTCAGAGAGAAATATTGTACTTTTCACTTCAGTACATTTATTTCACAGCTTTAGTTATTATTTTGTACATTAAGATTTTACTAAGATCAACTTAAACATAAATTATGTTTCATTGTTAAAGATTAATCTACTAATGTAAGTATGTAAGGTAGTTAAAATGATGTCCAACTCGATCATCTACAACACTAAAATGTAACTTACACATTAAAGTGTCAGTAAAAATGACCCAATAATGAAATATATATATATATATATATATATATATATATATATATATATATATATATATATATATATATGTATATACATAACACTCAATGGGCCATTTTTCTGCATAATGAGTACTTTTGATACTTTAATGTATCAAAGTTAAAGTATATTTTAATGATATTACTTCTGTACTTTTACTTGGGTACTTGAATACAGGAGTTTTACTTGTAATGGAGTCATTTTACATTGCGGTATTGCTGCTTTTACTTAAGTAAAGTATCTGAATACTTCTTCCCGCCCCTGGTCAACTCATGATGACCCAGTGATTACTAACTCAAACTATATACATGCTAACCTTCCTGATGTCATTTAAATGTTTTCTGTAAATGAAGAGGAGGGAATTTTGTGTGAGGTGGTTAAAAACAGGATTGTATTGTTGTTAGTCAGGAGGTGCTTCATAAAAAAAGTCATCCGCATTGCCAGGGCTGCAATGTCTCTCACTATCATATGACATCCTGTCACACACACAATACTGTGGGCCCTGGCGGAACCGCATCCATCCAGGTATCAGCCCCTTTTCCTGTCTCAGGCCATATGTTTCAGCTATTTCTGTCAGTAAAATCCCATTTACAACAACCACTGCTGGTTGTTTACAGGGGTTTAAGCTCCTCTGATACATTCCTGCTTATGTTTGCATGCTTTTTAGCCCCATAGATAATACATGAGCTTGCTTGCTTTTTTTAAGGAAGGGGAGATGCTGCCATATGCATAGAAGAATAAACGAAGACCTAAACTGACAGCACCATCTGCCAAACACAGTTGACGTCAAGAGAATGGCCCCCGCTCAACATTTTGCCCGGCTCTCAGGAGGATGCCACATTGTCATCAGTGCTAATACTAAATATTAATAATTTGTTGACCCCAAAGTGTTTAGAAATCACTGATGCAGACACATATTGCCCTTCTGAATGGCATATGCAGATGTCAGGTGAGCACCACCGGACTGTGCTGCTCAGAGTGTGTATGTGTGTGTATAAGTGAGTGCTTGGTGTTTTCCAGGAGCAACTTCCACCAGGACTGTCATGAATATTACATCGTTCCACATACCCACATAGCTCCTCCTCTTTGTGTCTCTCTCTCTCTCTCTCTCTCTCTCTCTCTCTCTCTCTCACACACACACACACCCACGTCGAAGAGACAAGCTTAAGGTGTCAGAATAAACCATTTATTGCAGCTAAATGAGTCACACAAAGTCATACAAATAATAATACAACAATGTGGACATTTTGTATGTATTAATTCATGAAGATACAATAACAAATATATTGCATTATTGTTGATTAATATTCAGGTGTCTCAGTTAATACAAATTTAAATCTGGATCCGTTTTTTTAGTTAGGTATGAATGCTACTAAAGTGAGTGGATTTTGCACTATTAAAGCTAGATTAGGTAATGTATTTCAGAAGCATTTTTTGTTATATTTGTTGAAACCCTCTTTCAATCCCGACGACAATCAATAAATCAAATGCTCTGAAAAAAATTAACAAAATCCGTTATCAGGTGTCATTTCATTCAAAATGATCTACCTGCGCGCACTCTGCCCATGCACTCGTGGACACATTTTCTCACAAGAAAATGTGTTTTGGGGGAGTGGCTTTGGAGGAAGGCCTGAAGGGAGGGGGTGTGATTTTTTCGGTTTGTGTAAGATTACACTATTATACATGGTGAAAACACATTACTGTTACTGTAGGTGAATTACAAACCAAACAAGAACAATAACCCTACAGGATTGCTCTCACAAAAGTGCTCTACTGCAAAACACTTAACTTTGCTGACTTTTACAGTAATTTGTGGTTGTTGGCAATTTTGTTAAAGTAGCACTTGCACTTCAATCTGGTGGTAAGGTAAATTCTTTGAATTCGAATGATTCTATAACTTATTGCAAATGAAAATGCCTCAATACTGTATCAGCCACAGATTTAAAAAGGCAGTGACATCGGTAATCATTCCTGATGGACTTCTCAGACCTGACACATCTCTCCAGACACTAGATGCATTTCACCTCGGCATCTGCTGTGATCGCTTCTGTTTTCCTCCCATACGTCTTTATTAGTTCCTAACCGATGGGGACGCCGCGGGATGTCACTTGATGAGAGGCACCATGTCAGTGAGACTGATTTATTCCCAGCATTTGCTCTGCGGTCGTGCCAACTGACCTAGTCCATCCCGCTCCCCACACCAGCCCTCCACACACACAGACCCTAACATTTTGGAGAGCTCTGCTTACCCTCAGAATAGGACCCATCCCTCCAAGGTGCAGTAACTTTATATATAATACATTCCCCGAGTCATTTCACAGATATCCTATTGAATTTCGCCTGAGATGCGAGTTGATGATGCAATGAGTGATTTCACATGCCGTCAGCAGAAGCAGTTTCTGCTGACGTTTTGACCATGAGTTATAGCAGTACGAACAACCAGACACTTTTGCATTAATCCTAAGATCACAAGTCGGTTCATATGGACAGCAAGTTTCAGATGTTTGACAGAATATAGTGGATAGCAAAGCTACCATCTCAGGGATAATGTGGAGTGGACGGCTAGCATCAAGCTTAGATCATGTTGCTAAAATCTGTTGAGTGCTGTTTTCGTCTTTAGACGGCGACACTAAATGGTGACAGTAAACCAGATATTCTTTTTCATGTCGATAGACATTGGAGTAAAATATCTCTTCCTCCTTTATTAATTTATTTTATTATTTTTACACTAGGCCACCAAAAGAATAATTTACATACTAATCATACATTTGATTTTAAAGACCGTTAAGTCACACCATCAACTGTTACTGACCAGAATTATGTTTGTACCATATGTTTTAACAGAAACCTTCACTCTATAAACTGCATTACTAGAATAATACAACTGTAGTCTGCAGCATTCAGCACACCTCAAAAAAAAAAAAAAAAAAAAAAAAAAATATATATATATATATATATATATATATATATATATATATATATGGAAGTTATGTATCTTATCTCAAGCCCACCAATTTATATGCTGTTTTTACTTCATTTCAATGAGGATATTAGTGCCATAAAAGTATTGGTGGATGAGTTCAGTTTGGCAGGAAACCTTGGCTGTCACTGTTCAGGAAGCAACAGCTCTATTACCCAGCTAACATAAGAGTTCTGGCCGTTTATACAGTCCCCCCACTGATTGCAGCAAGTCACAGGGCTGAAATGCCTTTGTTGGCAGGCAGTAGTGGCAGACACAAAAGCATGGGTGGGTGTCAGCTTTTAATTGTAACTGTCTTGCAGAATGGGTGTTGTTTTAATATCCTGTATAGATTTTTATGTAATACACTTACTTGTGCAAGGCAGCCCTGAGCAAGAATCAATTCAGCCCAAAGGATTCCGTCCCCCTACCCTTTTGTTAAAAGCCAATCTTGTTTTAATGATGCATGAAGAAATATTCAAGCATTGACATTTCACTGTCAGGTTTCTTTAGAAAAATCAATTAAGATAATACAGCTTTGACCCAGTTATCCAGTTAATGCTTATTAGGGATGTAATATGATTTACTGTCAGCATTTATAATTCTTTGCATCTCATCCCATTAGCCCTGTGACTGTTTCATAGAGCGCCATACAATGGTCACTTCTAGAAAACTACAGTCGCTAGGAGCTGATAAAATGGAGTGGAAAGGAATAATGACATTGATTGGGATTGGTGGGCAGGTTAAATGCGAGCCCCTGAGGCATTCTCTCTCTCTCTTTCTCTCTCCAGCTTTCTCCCTGTCTGTCTCCTTCTGTCTTTTCTTTTTCCACCAACCACAACATGATGGAGTTCCGAATACTGCCCAGCTGCAAAATTAAACATTTGTCAGTATCATAGGAATCCAAGAGGGACATTTATTGTCATTTATCTGAGTTACCTTAATTATCTATGTTGGCTACATGTCATGCCAAGATATTTAACTCTGGGAGTTTATTAGATTCATTACATCTTTCCCCACTGTCCCTGACTCTAAATTCCACAGTGTCAGTTTTCCTAATTGTAAAAGTCACAAAAATTACCATCATGAAAAGTTTAAATGTAGGGTTTTGTCCACCTTATATTTATCTTGACCTGGATATGCACATTTTTGCAAAGAGCAACATTCAGCTTTAGCTTATCAGCTAAATAGTCACAAATCCTTGTTAGGAAGTGCACATTTACTGAACTTCAGAGATTAAATTCCACATGCAAAGAATTGATGTCAAGATAGATGACTAGAATCATCCACCAACTGTACAAAAACTTTCATCCAAACATGAAATTATGCCTGGAAAAGAAATAAAAAGTGAAAAGAAATAATTAAATAATTACCTGCTAAATTAGTACTGCTGTGCACAGCAGGAACAAAAAGCACTGTGTCCCAGGGGGCACTGTTGAAGATCACTGACATCTCCATAACAGAAAATGTTAAACCTGTTTTACATTGTTAAATGATTTTTTTCCTTGCTTGAAGTGCCGACATTCTGTGTTGTAAGAACTAATTGTCGTGTTGGAAGGAGGAAGTCAGGCTTTGAGTCACTGTTTCTGAACTGCTCAACTTTATGGCATTTCAAAGCTGTCAACAGTGAACCTGCTCTCAACATTAAAGGAATGGCATTGCTCTGACATCTGGGGCTGCTGGAACAGGAAGTGTTTAGAGTGCACTGGAATTTATTCACAAGGTTTCTCTTTACTGCTTACTATTAATATATTTCCAATTAATTTGACATTTTGAAAATTTATATATTGCATATTTGTATGTCATGTGTTTGCATGCACAAAGCGAGTGTGCATCTGTGTGTGGTGCAGCATTTATGCGTGCATTTTAGAGCATGTACTTAATTTGCTCAAACATATGTGCAGGCTAGACTGTGTGTATCTGCTGCAAGTGTTTTAGTGGCCACAATGTGCGTGCTCTTTGTGTTCTTTAATGCAGTGCTGCTAATGCCTCTACTGCCTGGTGCATGCTATCATCTTTCTTAAGGTCAGGGGTTAAGTGTCAGAAAAAAATGACATTGTCTTACTCTGCCCTTTATAACATTTTGAGCATAGGAGGAAACACTAAATGAGGGCTGATCCCTGTCAGTTTTAAAATTAAAATGTGCCTCAGAGAAATTTTAATTGAATCGAATTTTGTGAGGGAGATGATACTATCAAAAATAATCAACCTGTTTTTGTCTTTTTATAATATGTTTAAACCTTTATATAAGATATGTAAATTTGCTACTGCATGCCACAAAGCAATTTATTTTGTGAATAAGAAGGACATATATACGGTAGAGGATTGTATAGCCTACAAAGCTGCTGCTGATTGTGGTGTTTTAAAGACAAAACAAAACAAAAAAAAGCTGTGGCAAAGTGTACAAAGGGTGCCTGTTGTTTTCATTTAAGATACACAAACTCAATTACAATGCTTACAACCAAGGAATATGAAACTTGCATATTTTACCCAACCTGTGTGAGTGAATCCCTTAACACACTCTGCTTTAAACTAACTCCTGTTTCACTAATGCTTTGTCTTTTGCTTTACTTCTGCAGTCATAAGCCAACAAAGCCCACATCCCTCCCTACCTACCTAAATGCATATCGGCAATCCACTGACACAAAGGCATCATCTGCCTGTGTGTACAGAGCAGCAGCAGCCACTTTGGATCCTGAATCTCAATGGGCTCATAGTGCCTCCGACGCCCATCTGTTCCAAGCAAGCCAGCGAGCCGCTAAGCAGCAAACTTTGATCCCCATGTAGATTTTTTCCAAACCCATCCGGATTTGCCTTCCCCTTAAGAGCCATTGTGAGGCTGCCCCAGAGTACAAATTCTAGATTCATTATGAGCGTGGGCGGCAACCTTTGTATTCCCCAAAGCACAAATGTATGCAGACAACATATTGCTATTTGGTAGCATAAAAGCCTAAGTCCATTGTTCATTGTTGGTTCATATATCACGAGTAGCTCTCTAATGCAGAAAGAGCAGAGCACTTGCCATGAAATACTTGTGGTTAACATTAACCATTAATGATGTACTTCTTTTTCAGCATCGCTCATACTTGACCTTAACACCTATTTGTTTTATCTTTTCATGTCAGCTTATTGGAGAAAGCTTCAATTAGACTGTTGTTTAAGCAACAGATGACTACATGCTTGTGGTACATTTTACATTTGATCCTTAACTTTAATTATTTATTGTGCACGCTCACATTTTTAATAAACCTTACCCAATGTGATATAAAGGTGATTTTTGAACACTGAAAACATCTGCAGTAAAAATGTTTCATTCAATTTCTATACACAAAAAACAAGATCTTAGAGTTGTTAACCTTTTTTTTTTTTTTTTTAGTTGGCTCTGTATGTCAAAATTATCATATAGAAAATGTGGGTGGCCAATAGGTGACAGGCAGGCGTTAATTCTAAAAACACATAATTATGTAGAAAAATGTTGACTGATGAAAAACTTCCATGGTGACATCTCCACTTTTTTTCTCTCTCATTTTTAGAGACATGGCAGCGACATTAGCATTGGTCATTAGTGGCAGACACATCCGTGGAGTGTCGAATACAGAGGCTCATACGCAGACCCTATTTGGTTACCTGTGTGACAGGCTTGTTCAGGACACCAGAAACAGCTGTCCTGGCCTGTGTGAGCCAAAATAATTAGGCCTGTCATCTCGGTGCTCTGATTTCCCCTTCAGCCTGCTCCACAAAATGCTAATATTTTGCTTTCATTGTCACATTCACCTTGACACGGATATTGCCTTGGCGCATAACTGGATGAGATGACTCTAAATTTGCATTGTTCGTTCTAATAAATTTGCTTCCTCTGTACCTCATGGCAGGACCCATCAGATAAAGTCTCCCGGAGTGTCATCAATCATGGCCCAGGCTGACAGACGGCTTTCGCCTTCATTTGTTACATAGAGGAACATGCTTAATTATTTGTACTGTAATTAGTTGGGAAAATGTCAGGAAATGTCAACTCTCTGTTCGCTGTGGAAGGGCTCTGCTTGAAAGCCACAATGACTGAAGTGTCATTAATGCCACGTAACAAGACGAGGATCAGCTGGGGGGAGAGAGAAGGGGGGGAGGCTTCTTAGAATGTAATCATGGAGAGAGTTAGAGGGAGACACAAATCAGCGGTGCTAGCTAGCGTGATGGGCATCTTATTAGCCAAGCAGCCAGCCAGCTGCATTTTTCAACCACATCTTGTTTCCCTCCGCTTTTCTCACACTGGCACGAAATAAAGGCAGCAAGTGGGGAAAAGAAATGAAGTCAAGTAAACAATTCCGGCTTCCCACTCGCTGTCACACCGTGACCGTACTTTGCTATGTTACATTGCCTGTCATAAATAGGCATTATGCCAAACACAAAAACAATGGAGAGGCTTCTTGCTTGAGCCCTCCTTGCTAAAGCAGAACTTTTACAATGCAATTAATAGCAAGTCAAACTGTACCCACAGAAATTTTATCACTTAAGTAGTTAACAGGGTGATTATCTGTCAACACAATAACAGCTTTGGTCTTTTCCCCTGAAGCTAAGCCCATAATTTCATCACATTTCTTTCCTTTAATTATACAAAATAATTATTTATTGCAAAATTAGAGGACAAAGTCATTAAATAACCTTCACAGCATATTATATCACTGCTAATTATTGCATTCAGCTGCTAGCATCTGTGAAATACATATTTTGGTGCATATTTGTTTTAGCGACAATTGGCTAATGTGTGTGGACAGGCCACTTGAACATTTATCCAAAAGGCAAGGTAATTTACACTTGTTTGAAAAGGGGGGAGGAGACAAAGGGAAAAGGGAAATAGGAATCCCATAAGGGACATCTTTTGTTTTGGAGGAAAATATGTAGTATTATGAGGTCCCGAGGGGGTTTCAGTGGCCATTCGTCTTTTCAAGGCCTCGCAGTGGGGGTGTGGCAGAGCAAGGCTCAGCCCGCTACCTTGCCCACCGACAGGCACTGATGGTCATCCAAGAAGCTCCTTAATTAGCCTGCAATCTGGCAACGACCCGTGTTCCTGAGATGTGGCAGCCCTGTTTAAATATGATGCCAGATGCAGTCCCACCTTCAGCATGTCATCTCATTGTCCTAGGAAGCCAGGGGGAGAGAGAGAAAAGGAGAGAGAGCCCAACATCCCACAACGCAGCATGTGTTGTGGGATATTGTGCTTATTGTGTTGTGCTTATTCTGCTTTTCCTTGTTTGTATTTTGCTCTCTGTCTTTCAGTGAGCTCTCTTCTTCTTGCTCTGGCACACCCAACTGAGAGGGAGATATCGCAGGAGACCTGAGGTGACCTCAACCTTGAGAAGCGCAGTTTAGGCTGGAAGATTTAAACCAAATATTCCACTGTCTTATAGGAGGATGTTGCAGAGAAGTGTATGCAGACACATATGTAAATGCATTTAGCTAAACACACACAGTACAAGAGTAGGTACACACACACACACACACACAAGCATTTGGATCTACATTTATTTTACATCTAATTGTGTTTTATCTATCACATCATTTATGTAACATTACAAAATGTAACATTACTTGAAGATAATAAAAGTGACATATACATATGCAAGTGGTTTGTATACCACCATCAATAGATCTAACCCTGCAGCTAAGGCACATTTCTCCACCTCAGACCACTTCGTAGGGCTGATGCCATATGAATAAAGAATCTAAAACTGGAAGACCATACTCAGAAAACCCATTAAATCCAACTGGGTTTGACCTCCTTTTATACAGACATATTGTAATACTTGATATTAGACTAATCTGCGATTCAATATGTAGAGCAAGAGCAAGCATTATCTAAAGTGGTGTAAACATGTCCCAGAGCCGTCTAAGATTCCCTTCTTATAATAGTTTTATTTCAGAACATATAAATACTGGATATGCTGTAATACTAACAGCAGCCTCTTTTCAGCTTGTTTGCTCATGTGCTTCCTCTAGGGTTTAGGCCGTCACAGCACACAACTTTGTGTTGCTGTGCTCATAGTAAATGTGGATAAGCTCAGAGGGCCGAGGACTTTTTATAGACTAGTCAGTACAGCTCTTTCATGCCATATCTACAGCTTTTCCTCAAATACAGAGGCATCACAGAAGTCCACTCACACTGCATCTACTTTACAGATCTGGGTTTAGGATTGAACAAATAATTCCTTTTAGAGATCAAGAGATGATGCGATTGTAGGACAGAAAATGTGTATAGTGCATACAGTTAGCTAATGTCTGGGTAATTAATCAGCTATACAGTAAAAATCTGTTGCAGAGTGATCCAACAGCTTGGGTTTGAAAGTATTTTTGGTTTAATACCAGTGATATTTAATGACAAGAACCAAAAAAGTCTTAATAACACTTAACATATGCCCATACCTTGTTTGGTATTTGTTCTTTCATTTACCACATTATGTTGAATATCACCTTTTCTTTTAGAGATATGTATGTCAATTGCCCATACATCACTCATAAGTCAACTTGAATGCAAAGTTTGAATCCTGAAATCTCATTCATTTGTTGCTGCCTATATGGAGAGTGGAGATAGTCTGTTAAATTTTAAGAGGGAAAAAAAGGTGCAAAAACAGAAGGGAGAGGTGGGGGATTGAATATAACATTAAGGAACGTTGAGAAATATCCAATTGTTGGAGCACATGTAAAATGCCAAAGCCTCTTAGAACATTGTAAGTCATTATTTAGCAATACATTATCATGCATATTTTGTACGGGGAGATTACTAAAACGGAATTGTGTGTCTTTCTGTTGTATGTCTTTAAAATTACACCTTGAAGCCATAGCTGATTTTTTTCTCCCTTTTCCCTCCATAATCATGAAAAGCAGACTTGTAATTTGATAAAGAGAAGCTTGTGTTCTCAACTTCATTCAAACGGCATCATGGCGCTGTATTAAAGTGGGCATCTGTGTTCTCGCGGCATTAATCTCTTCAAGCACATTCCAGCTGCTGTGATGTGCGAGAGGGAGATAAGTCTTAAACAGTCTAAAGCTAAGCAAACCAGACAACTCTATTATTGGCTTCATAATTGCTTAATTAAACTTTTGTCACTAATCATTATGAGGGCAATAGAGCTGTTATACAGGCTTTCTGTCGAGCAGGAAAAAAAATCAATAAACTGTGTTGGGGAGCTGATCCCCCCACGTCTCTCTCTCTCTCTCTCTCTCTCGCTCTCCCTCTCCTTCTCCCTCTCCCTCTCTCTTTCTCTCCCTCTCCCTCCCTCACTCTTTTTGTCCTCCGCAAATGAAATTCATTGCTGCCGGTTAGTGATCTGTAGGTCTGGAGCTCGACTGATATGAGCTGCCATCACCATTTGAATTGAGGGGTATTCAGTAGCACATGAATATGAACAAATGGCAAACATAAATCTCTTGCATGAAGTACACCTTCTATCCCTTTATTATGGAACAATTGACCCATCTAAAATGAATTCTAATGCCAGGGAAAGCATTTAGATTTAAATTACACCATGGGTCCCCTGGACCTGAGAGATGACGGCATAAAAAAGATTAATATGCTAATTATTTTTTCCTCCCCTCTCTTTATTCCTCTTTTCGACATTTGCGTAGGGTTATTGTGAGCCTTGTAAATAAGATGACTGTTTTGTCAAGGAATGACTGTGAGGTTCCTTCCCGTAAAGTATGCTTTAGATCACTGACATGCATCTAGCCATGGCATTATCTTTATTGTTTTTTTATTAGCCAGCTTATTTTTTTTTTTTACCTTCTTGAAGCACTTCATAAAATGTGTGTTCAGATGTGTGTGCTCAATATGCAAATAATTATTTTCTCACTGCTGACCCAGAAAGTCCATGAGATGCAAACACATGATGCAGATTGCCACCCCCGCCCCCCCCTCTCTCTATGGGAAATGTTTAGTGTCCCTCCAGAGCAGTCAAGCACCCTTAGATGGGCTATTACAGGGGCCACTGTTCATTCCAAGGTTCTGCCAAACGATCACAGTTTAAATTATGTTGTTTTTCATATCCTTTAATTGGCCTGGCTTTGAAAAACCAACTTTTAGCTTTGAATGTGTTGCCATAGGCAGCCAATTGGCAAGAGCGCAATAGGGGCAAAAGCCTCATTTCATAATTTGTAGGCACTTTAAAGTTGGCTAAGCCTCTGCAGCAAATTGAAAAGTGTCCAAAATGTAAGAAGGGAAAAAGGTTTTTTGACTGTACATCACCATGAGAATACTTGACGACATGCTGCAATATGTGCCTTATCTTGCAATTATTGAAAGCATTATGTTTTGGGAAACCTAAAGTTACTTGCAAGCCTTTATCATGGTTTTTATATGACATACAGACTGTATTGAACCAACTTGTAATTTTACACAGCTGTTGTAAGTCAAACAAAGTTATGCCATCAGTGTTTTGTTAGTGGTGGAAACAGTAGCAGGCCCTTGTCTACTCATGTAAACATCACAACACTCCAGCTGTATGTAAAGGGGTATCATCCCTCTGGAATGTGATGTTTTACCAAGATTGGACTTGACTGGTTATACAGGCAAACAGAGCAAAATATTTGAAAATAACAAGTGAAATCATGTGCCAGAAGTAAGCAAAATAACTTAATAAACAAAGGATGTAAGAGATTATAAATATTTTGGGGGAAGGAAACACTATCACCTTTTTTTCAATAAGCATGAGTGTGCAAGCTATTCTCTTCCGTCTAAATTCAAACATGATCCATTTCACATGGTACAACAAGAACTACTGTTCCACTCAGGCAAGCAGACAGTAGAGGCCAGACTGCCATCTACAGTTGTAGCCTTCATTGAAGACCCAGTTTTATACTTTTGCTTTACTGCCTTCACACTCTTGTTCCACCCCCAACATCAGTTGTATGAAAAATCCTGCAAACCACTGTAAAGTTGTGTTACATTATTAGTTAGCGGAAAACAACTTAATTCTTCACAACATTATGTATAGTCACTTAATACGTGCAAGCACGATAAAGAAAGTATATTTTCTTCAAAGATACGGAAATTGATCCAGGATCCAAATTGTTCTGGAAAACAATCACAAACTAATACTCAAAAACATCATGTAGCTTTTAATGACTTTATTCTGGAACACCAATTATTGTATTGCAAAACTCTTAATGAGAAATATTAATTATTACAAACTGGAGGGAAAAAGTTATCCTTGGTTAGTCAAAAACTTAAAAATATCATTTAATAAATTAACTTTCGTCATTTAATGAATGGCATTACATTCTGAATCTCAGCTGAGAGTGAGAGACTGTGCTAATGAATTGCTTCGAAAGCATCTGAAGACAGACTTAATTACAGAGCCCACAGTTCTTGCATTATTATGCCATATATCCCCAGCTGAATACAATTCAGCAGCTAGATAAACAAATTTCATGGCAGCCTTTATGGCACTACTTTCTGGCCAACCATTGATACCAGTGTTTATTCGCAGGACTGCGTGAAGCATGGCAGGCATGAAAATGTGGCATTAAAAGTGAAATCCTTCATTTTCATCTCATTAAAAAAAAAGAAAAACAAAGTGAGTAGAATGCAAATACAAAACCATAAGCGTGTACGATACTTACATGTCTTCCAGTTTCCCACCGCTGATTCATTATATGGTGAAGTGAATGAAGGACGAACGATATAAGTGGTATGTGGTGATAATACACTGTACATGGTGACTGATTTAAATTGTTGGTTTCTGAAGTAAATGAACTAGAAAATCCATAGTTACCAGATGATGTTTATACACAACTCTGGATAAGACCCAGTTCCACAAGGCATATTGGTCTCAGTTATAGCATTTGTCCTTAATCAAACCTCACGCTAACCCTTTGTTAAATGTAAATACAATTTAAAATGCACAGTTAGTTACTTACAGTAACATGTAACTATCATTTCAATTCTGTGGACTTTTCTAACTGCCTCATACCCTGGCCAAACAACTAGGGCATTGTGTGTTACACATACATTCTTTGCGGCCACACACACTCACACACAGAAACACACACACAAAAAGACACTTCCTTTCTATTTTGTGTGTTTATGTGTACCCTGAGTAACACTGAGAACACTGGCGACAGTGCCCACGCCCTGGGGCCCCGCCATGCCTTCTTACACCTCTCATTTTCAGTCTGGGGACTTCATCCTTTGTGCAAATATCTGTTTTTGACTCAAATAATACAACAAGTCTATAGACAGCTGCATTTTACACAAATCCTATAAAATTATAGGGGAATAAAGGTCCGGAGGAAGGACGGAAGTCTATGTTTCTTTTTTACCTTAAGGTCCTGAACTGCATATCATCCTGCAACAACATTTTTTTCTCAATTTATTCATTAATACGTTTGTTGATGTGCTCCCAATGAGGATAAAATAGTGATTTTTATGACCCTGCAATGTCAGCCAAAAAAAGGATACTTTTGGCTTAAATTATTTATATAAACACACTATGACACTTTCGGTTTAAAGCTTTAATGTTTACTATGGGTGGCAATTATTGTTGTAATATCCCTAATCTAAAAAAAAATAATTAACAATTAAATAATTCATATGTTGTTGCTTTCATTTAGCATGTAGCAAATATTATTCTCATATTATATTTTATTTAGCTCTACCTTAGATGACATATTTGATTCACTGCACACTCACAGCAGGCTCTTACATTTGTTTTTTCTTTCTGTTACAGGACATTTATCTGAACTCAAACTGTGTGTTGCCTTAAAATGTAAAGGAAAGCAGTAAAGTGCCTCTTTATAGTACAGTACACACAAGCGGAAATCGTTTAATAGCTAGTTTGTTTCTCCCCTAATCCTTAAGCATTCTTAAAAAAATGCTCACTCCGTAGTGAAACATATAATTGCTAGCTTTCCAGCTCACAAAGGTATACCCAGGTTTTCGGCTTGATAGAAGTAGTCCGGTCAATTAAAATAATTATAGTATTTCTGTGATAACTGCAAGGTCTGGGTATCTTAGAACATTTAGGGATTTGCAGTTGCACATAATTGGAGCTGTGAAGTCCAACTCCTACTTTTCTTATAAAACAACTGATTATATGGAAGAGCACAGTCATTTGGTGAGGGTTAGCTTTAATACAGTGTTTCTTAGTCTGTGGGTGGGGACCAAACATGGATCACAGGTCTGCATGTGGTGGTCCCTACAAGTCATGTGGACGTGTTTCAGGATGACATTACATTTAGTTATTTTAACTGTTTGAAGTCACTGTGCAATAATTAAAAACATAAATATGTAAAAAAAAACAAAAAAAAAAAAACTAATCTATAATTTTTAGATTAATTCAGGATAAAAATATTCACAATTGGGGTAAAGCATCAATGCCATGTTCTCATATAATGTGTCCAAGAAAACAGTACAATATGTAGTGTGTTATATACTGAAATATTCATCATCATCATTAAACCGTTACCATCACCACTGTAAATCTCTTCAATCGTCATCGTGTTCATGTTAATGATCACCAACCAAGCAGACTATTACTGCCTCAGCTTTTGTGACTTCACATTCCTTGACAATCAACACAAGCAGTCCCTTCACAACCAGCATGGTCCAAGGCCTGGCTCACTGTTGAGCTATTAGCGCCAGTGGCAAGCCAACCATAACACCAGCCATAGTTGGAGCGATAGCCCCATTTCAGTGTGGGGTCAGCGACTCAGCCATATTGTTAAGATGATTGTTCTGCCAGCCTTCTGTCATGGCTGATGTGGCTGGGGCGCTTGGCTTGGTAGCGTCTGCCTGGCTCCTCGCTGCCTGGAAAGCGGCTTTGCTGTAGGCAGCTCTGAGGCTTTAAAACCCTTATTGTCTATCTTTCCCCCGGCTAGCCCTTTTCTCCCTCTGCTCCCTCCGTAGGATGGTCTGGAGTCAGAGAGAGAAAGAGAGAGGGAGGCAGCGAGGGAAGGAAGGAGGAAGGAGCCAAGCACATTCGAGGGCCTGGTCCAAAGTATCATGATCAGCATAGGCTTTCACGGCAGCTATTGCCTGCATCCCGCAGCATTGTTCAGCCCCTTTCTCCCTGGCAGCACTTTCGTTTGAACAGAATTTTGACACTGCAGTGGGGAATTCTGCAGATTAAAGGGGACATATTTGGTACACTTCCTTCTTGGCACTTTAAAGCATTGGGGGAAGGTGCAAATTTTTAATCAAGGCATTAAATAGGAATGGGCAGCAGGGATGTTATTTTTTTGTATTTATTATTTGATTCAAAGTAGCACTCATAAAAAAACTATCCATCCATCAATCCATTTATCAATGTATGTATATGTACATTTATACCAGAATGTGATCTCCTAAGCTAAAACAATATTTTCTCAAATCTTTCTCTCTTTTGTGTCTCTCTCTAAAGTATATCTTATTGATTAATCATAGTATGTGCACACATGCAGCTATGGTGCTGAACGTCCTCTTCCGCAGACAATTAAGGAGCGAATGACACCATTAGCTGAGTTACAGCAGCAGGACTCTGTATGAGCAGCTTGTTTCATCATATCATCTGAGGAACATGCCTATTGTTCAACTCCCCCTCTCCTCTCTCTCTCTCTACACCCTCTCCTGTCCTTGCCCTCGGTATGAAAACACACCTTCCTCTCTGTCAGAGCATCGTTCTCATCCAGGTGTAGTTAACCCTTTCACGTTCCTTACAGATTGAGCACACCCTTCATACCTCCGCTTTGTGCTCAATGGAGCAGCCAGCCTAGCAACTAGGCTCAAAACATTTTTGATTGCCCAAATTTTTGTGTGCCACTGTGTGTGTGTGTGTGTGTGTGTGTGTGTATCTGTATTATATATGTGTGTGTGCAAATGCTTAGATTCTTGGAGAGAGTGCGATTCATTTAGGGGCCCTTCTCCTCTCCTCAGCTGCTCCCTGCCTTCCCCAGTAATTAGCCTAGTGTGGCAGCCACCTCGTACTGCTCAGTCTGGGAGAGACACTTGACACGGCAGACATCAGAGAGATTTTTCAGGAGGCTCTCCCGGCGCCCCAACAGCTCTTAATTAACCACTTAGGTATCCCCACTCGTTCCCCCGGCCGGCACTTTCCAAATGGTAAGGAGGTTCTGTGCCACGGATCTAAACACTGGGGGAAGCGTGCTATCAAAAGATCTGGGTAAATGAAGGCTTGTGTAAATTATTTTTAATGATTCCCTCCTGGCACATCATTATGTTTGTAGTTACACACAGGCACTTCTGAGACGGCTCATCTTCGCTAAGGTCATCAGCAGGACCAACTGTAACTAGCTGCTAGTCTGTAAATGGCTTATTAATTAGTGCTGTGGTTTTACATAGCTGTGAGCTCTGATATATAGTGCAGGGATCGTAATTGTGCGGAATCGAAAATGATGATGATGATGACGACGATAACCCATCTCCAGGCTATTTATGCAAATTGCCTTCTCATATTAGAAAATCATTACCTATCCAAACACTGCAACACTCAGCCTGTGTGAATTACAATGATGGATTTTATGATAATTGCGATTTAATTTTCTCCCTTTCCCTTTCCCTTTCTCTCTCTCTTTTGTCTGTCTGGAGTTTGAAAATAATTTGGTCATTGTGAGTGCTATTAATTCTGTATTAGTTAAAGCTGAATGGATGGGTTTATTCAATTTCCTCTGAATTGAGATTTGTAAATCATCATTTTGTGAAACAGAAGATCACTTGTTCCTTTTTTTTCCTTTCTTTTTTTTTTTTGGACTGGATATAAATCAGTAATATTTAAATCGATTGTTTAGCCATTAGGAGATTGTCATGTCCTCTTTTGATGATGCCTGCTAGTTATAAACCTCTGACAGCAATTATTAAAATATGTACCAACACCTAATATTCTCAACTGGAACATGTATGAGACTGTAAATGTTTATATATTTTAAAGTATGAAGTATAAACAAGATGGATAAGAAAAGTCCTATTATATTTCATAGTAAATGCCACAATGGAAACATGCTCACTAAAATCTGCAATATCATTATAAATCACTATGTGCAAAAAAACTAATAAATATTAAAATAGAAAGAAAGTTATTCTAATCAAATGCATAACAATGTGTCTTTTGAATCTTACAAACAACACAGAACAGAAAAACACAACACCAACAACACACGACAGACACAACGATGGGAGTGATCAACAAGTTCTGGAAACCAGTAATTAATTTTAGGACATTTCAGCTTCCCTGTTCAGCACTGAGAGAAACTGGGAGGGTTGAATTTAATTATCTGCCAAGCTCTGCTCTAACAAGTGCTTTGTAGTTCAGCATTCAAATCTCACTGAAAGTCTTCAGAGAGGCAAAGCCAACTTTGCATTTATGAGGGGAGCCAGTACTACAGCAGCCCTCCATAACCTTGATGAAATGTGCATTTCACCTTAGGCTATGAGAAGAGAACATAAAAAACCCAAATCATTACATTAAAAGCGCCATGGAAGATCAAAAAAAGGTTGACTCTTTAGTATTTTTTTTCCTGGAAGTTGGAGATTTACACGGACAGGTCAGTCTACAGCAGGCAAAGGGTATCATTGGTGAAACTAAATTTTCACCAATACATTCACAATTTCACCATACATTGGGTAATATATTGAGCAATACGTCTTTATAGAAGACTTTGTCTTCATGCAAAAAGATTGGAACGGAGTACATGAACATCATCGCTGAAAAATGACAATAATAAATGAAAGGGCAGATATAATGAGACAGTACAGACAATAGTATTAATTTGAACACATGTTAGCAAAATTAGGTAGCCTTACTACAAGCTACAAGTACTGCTGTCTTAAGTTGTGAAGTGATACTCCCATTGAACTATAAAGAATGGACATCTAAACAGGTAAGAAGTTTTCTTTTAATATTTCACTCTTTTTCTTTTTTTTACAACCCATTATAGCTGTAAGATTAACCCAGAAACTCTGTCCAAATATGATGCAGTATTAAATCATAAGCTATCACCGTCAATATCTTAAATGGCAGTTGTTTCCTGACTGTTGCTATGGAGTGCGTGACATTGCATCATGACAAGCAGAACATTTGGATTCCAATAAAGATGTTTATTGAGAAACCATTGAGCATTTATGGCATTGAAATTTAAGCAGCTGCATAACATAAATCTTCTCAAATTATAGGTTTGAACATTTGCCCTCTTTGTTTCCACCGGTTTTTAAAATATGATATTGGGATATGAGTTTCATGCTGTTCAAAGTTTGTCAGCAATTTCTTGTAAATACGTAATGCCTGTACAGTGAATATAGCGAGCAAAGCTGTGAAATAACTGTGTATGACCAGATTTGTTTTTCATGTACGCAGTATTGATATAAGGAAAAAAAAGTCAAAATGTCCTCATTGTGTCCACCATTGTGTGTGCCTGTGTGTGGGGAAGATGTGGGGGCCTGCTAAAATATTCAGGCACAGTGGATGCAAACGATAGCTTCTCAGTACATACGGTTTGTATTATGCTTGGCACTGAGTGTGCTACAGTGTGATATTCTGAGAGGAAAGCGAGCGAAAAAAAAAAGAGAGCGAGAGAAACACAATGACCTCTTCAGCTGGGCACGGCTCTAGCAGCTGGCCAATAACTTAAACAGGGCCTTTTAATATGCTTGCTTTGGGCTGCAGAGAACTGCACAGACAACACATAAAAATATGACAAGCAGATGATGGATTAGGGTCATAAGTCTCAGTTCAGCCGTACAAACAAAACATCATGATCATGTGTTACGACAATACGGTTAATAGACAGAAATTAGCAGATGTTGATTGCAGCCTGGATACTGTCCGCATACCAACAGGCTCTCAGAGAGACATCGGTAGGCAGCTTGGCTGGATGGGGTGAACCGATACATGGAGCCAGGGAGACCTCCTGCTTATGGTATGTGTAAAAGCAGAACCACAGATCTGCCTACATTTTGTGTTTCATAAACTGTGCTCTTTAGTTTGTACAATGTGTTGTACCATCTATGATAAATGTTATTATTACAGGGTTTCTGCCCATTGTGAGATGAACAGGCTTAGAGCCTTCGCCCATTGTGAAATGAATGGCTTTAGAGTAAATGTCCTCTTGAGGACAGTCGATGCATATCACCGCAGACTGGAGAGCCTTTTCTGTTCCCTGCTTGACACTGTGTTGATAGACACGGGCAGTATTTTTCCTTGTTAAGAAAGGGCCTTGTTTATTCTGCAGGTAACGATCCAAATCCAGCAGACATTTGCCCCACAGGAAGGGGTGCGCTCACTCAAGTTTGTCATTTCATTTCTACTGTGAAATCCATTAAGTCCACATACTGAGGGTCTCTTTTTTCATGCTTGTACAGTATTTGTCTTTGGGTTTCCTTTGGTTTATTTATTTATTTATTTTTGGGGGGGGGGCCTTGAAGTGGGATCTTCTTCCAAGAACTAAAGTTTATACAAGTGCTGAAATGCATTTTAAAATCACTTGATGAGGTAATCCAAAAAATGTTGAATCAGAACATGTTCTCTCTGCCTCTCTTGTTTCACCAATGTACAGTACAGTACAGTAGAGACACTTACGAAACATGACAGTTGTGTATGAAGTAGACACTGTTGATACCATATCCACAAGTA
Organism: Siniperca chuatsi; assembly: GCF_020085105.1. NCBI lineage: Eukaryota > Metazoa > Chordata > Actinopteri > Centrarchiformes > Sinipercidae > Siniperca > Siniperca chuatsi. The sequence goes on from NC_058050.1 coordinate 19,435,364, forward strand.
TTTCTCTTGATAGCATTTGCTTCTCTAAGTAGGACGGGGAGCTAGATTTTCACACATTTGCTCCCAGTTGGAGTGTTGTTTTTTGTTTGTTTTGTGTCTGTTTCCCCCTCTCCAGCAGATTTCTGGTCAGCCATGTGAAATTAATCTGAGAGAAAATAAACAGCAGAGCCCAACAACTAATACAGTTAATTGTCTTAGTGCTTTTCTGGCTGGCCGCTCGCTAACAGCTGGTCGTACTGGCTCATGGCACCACTTCAGCCAGCCTTGGAGATAATAACTTTTGCATCTGCCAAAGAAGTGGCTGTTACTGCCCACAGAATTTACAACTCACAAGTGGAAACACAGACTCCGACAGAATTTTCTATGCACGGGTCTTTGAATTTTATTAATGTAATGCAAACACAGTCCTTCCAACACATTAAATTGTTGATGTTATGCGAATACACTCTGGAATTGCAGATCCTCATTAACATTATTTGCATGTTAATCTGCATCTTTTTAATTAGTGATATTATTTATGCACATAATTTTCGCCCGGTGATGCCAAGTCGCAGGCACATTAATTAATCTACAGAGATGCCAAACTGTTTTTCCTCCACTTTTATTTGTTTACACCTTGTTCTGGATTCAGGGGGAAGTTAGAGGGAAAAAGGGGGGAAAAATAAAAATGCTCAAAGATGAATAAAAGTAGAAATACAAGATTAACTAAAAGTCCTTTTTGTTTTCATAATTCATATTGTAATATTAGCCAAATGTCACGTGTGTATTTTTTCTCCCCTCTTCCTCTCCTCTTCCCTCTGAGATCGGTTATTCAGTTACACTACCTTGATGTATTATTAAAATCCATAATGGACTCCTGAGGCTTCCCTTGCTTCTCTTCTTCATTTACAGAATATAGTCAGTGTTATTCTAATCTCCCTACAACACCGTCATGCATAGGCAATGAGCCCCCAGCCCCAACCCCGCCACCTACCCAGCAGCCCCTGTGAGATCATCTACCTCTACACACAGCCACCAGATAAACACTCCAGCATGGCTCACAAAAAAGTCTGAAGATGAGACCTCAGTGATGATACTTTATGCAAAGCAGAGACAATAGCAGTCACTGTTGTTACTGCTACATTACCACAGACTGTTTAATCACTGAATCAAAATTATCCTGCCATGCAAACTACCTTTTTGAACAAAGAGGAACCACACCACACATGTGCTGTAATCTAAAATATATTAATTGTGTTCAATCTTTAATTGTACTTGTTTGTACATGTTTGCTAAGATGGATTGCAAAAATTTTAACATGTAAATAAGCACACTGCACTTTACTGTTGTTCTGAGACGTGTGCAATTTTTTACATGTGTATTCTTCTCATTTTTTCATTGTTTTTCAGCCATCTAAACATTGATCTGGGCCAATTGAAGCAATCGTGTCTCAGAGTAGCTTGGATCTTTGGGATAAAACAGTTGTTATAATACAATACACGATCGTATGTTATAACAGAGTGTGATCCAACAGTGGAGTTTGGTGGTACCATTAATTATAGCTTCGTACAACACACCTAAGTACAGAGAGAGCAGAATGCTACAATGCAACCTAGCTGTAATGACTAACATGCTACTCTGTTCATTAAACTTTTGTTCATACAGTATCTGGTGACATGATGCCATAACGTGGCCATCTCCTTTGCGCTCTTGATGTTTTGGAGGATCGACTTTTTCTAAATACATTTATATATTGACTAATGTTGATAATGAGGGTAATTTTACCCCTGCTTTGATTATTTTATTTTTTACTTTATTTTATCTTTTGTATGTATGCTTTATTTGAATATTATATTTCTGGTCCCTATGATTGATTCCTTTCTCTGCACCCTCAAAAATGTGCAATGTGTATTTCATTTCAGTTTTAGTTTTGATGAAATGCCTAATGGAGATCATAGGGAAACTATCAGCAGCAAACATGCGGTTTACTTTTAACTTGCTTTTCCAATATGTGTCAGAGTACAGTGTGAGGTCATGAGCCTGTGTTGAAAAGTATAGAATGAAATGTGTGCAATTACAAAGTAATGCTGAAACATAAGAAATATGTTACTTGTTAAATAAATATGCAAGTGATACTTAGCAGTTACAAATACAACATGTGCTACTGCTCAATATTATTCGTATGAAAATACTATAGTATTCATACTGACCTATAGTAATGTCTATTAGAAATAAAGACTACTTAAGACTTAACTTCCTTAAGTGTTTCAACATGGGAGTTGTGTTAAGCAGCTTTGTATACTGATATTGTAAAGGATATTAGCCTCATCAATTGCTGAATAGTAACACTGGGGTGCAATTACATAATGAAGACCCCCAGTCTTCTGCTTTATTAGCCTGTTATTGGAGACTATCCAAAAAAAAAAAAAAAAAAACAATCTATCCAACTCTATTAAACAGAATAAACTGAATCAACTGAACACAATCACGATTAATGAGACATCCAACAGAGACAATTCCTTAAGGAGAATAAAGTTCCATAATCATTAAGCACAGTGGTTTATATACATACCTTAACTTTACTACATTAATAAACTGAAGATCTTAGAGTCTAACACCCATTAGGTTGTTCAGGGTTTTAGCTTTTGTGTGTGTGTGTGTGTGTGTGTGTGTGTGTGTGTGTGTGTGTGTGTGTTTTTTTAATAAAACAATGATGTATCATCCATTTTCAGCACAAATTTGGTGACAGCCACAACAGCCCAAGTAAAAGTTTCCCAGCCCACAACTATTTGGCATTTTCTATGAATACTGAGTATTATTTCCCCAATTTTAGAGTGCTTAATTATTTTTGGGCCATTTCTTTCACTCACTGACCAGAAAAACTGAACTTTTCCAAATAATCAACTTTGGGGAAAGGATAAATGTGCAGAAGCTTTGCAGCAAGGCTGTTGCAAAAAGTGTAACTTCCACAGTGGCTTTATCTGAGTGGGCTACAAAGGGGTCAGTAAGCTGGCTCTGTATGATGTCCTGGAACAATGATTCATAGATTGTATAGCGTCTGTGAGATACTGTAGCAGAGGATGTCAAAACATGATATCCACAGTTGGATCAGTTTCACAATGACCACTAAATCATGGGTTGTATGGCTTTAACATTAAAATATAGTTGTCTGCAATGTTAACATGCTTTTTTACTGTCATGAACTACTGTATCGATGGTAAAGAGAAACTTGAAAAAATTAACCTTTGTAAAAGCCTAATAAAATGACAAATTTGGGTCTTAGGCATGAATGATTACCCTGATCAAATCTCATCATTGAGTCCCTCAATTTGTAACAGCTCCTCATCTTGCCAGTGCACGCAGTTATTCTGTTATGATAATGCCTGGCCTAAGCTCTCAACTTCAGAAGGCGTCTCTTTTGTACCGCCACTTTCCAAAGACAATGAAGTTAGTGACAGCGGTGAGGCAAATCCATCTGAGGGGTTTGTGTGGAATTTACAAGCTTACAATGCATTGCCAGTGGCACAACTGATACTGCAGGTAATTTGGCATATCATGTCAAGGAACCAGATCCTTAGGAGGGAATGACGAACAAATTAAAAAAGACAGAGAGAAAGAAAGAAATCTGGTGGGAAAAAGGCAGACTCAAAATCTTGGCATTCCAGTGGCCATTCACATGAAACCGATAAGTCTGAAAAGCCAAAAGACTCCCATTTTTCTCTTCCTTGTCTCCACCTCAGAGAGGCTGATGAAAGTGCCTTTTGTTTCTCAAATGTCCTGTCTGTTGTGTTAAATTGTAGAATAATTGATATGTGGTGAGGATGTCTCATACTTAACTATGATCTGAACAAAGATCAAACATCAACACAGGAGTTGTGGGATAACTGCGCACAGGTGCAGGACTCCCACACTGTAGCCATACAACATATGTGCGAGAAAAAGCAAATGTGTTGGTTTTTTTTTTAACTTTACTACTTTGTAAATGCTGGTCGTGGCTCATTTGTTGCACATGTATTTTTACTCAAACTTAGTTTCCTATACCTTCCTGGTAAAAATGTAAAAAAGGTATTTTTACTCTATTTGGCATCTTAACATGATTTAATAAATCATCAACATCTGAAATTGAAAAGAAATTGTCTAAAGTTTAAATCATTGCTATTTAAAAAGTGCTACAAAGCAAATGGCATTCCACAGACCTTACTGTGTCCAGTCTTGGGGCAACTCAAAAGACAATTTGTAATTATTGCAGACAATTATGTGAGGAAGTGATATCTCCCTCTTTGATGGAAGCAGGGTGGTTTAAGATTTCTGCGCCCAATCTTGTTGCAGTCATTATGGCACTGCACATAAAGATGTTCCCTTGACCTTTGTGACAGGCTGAGGACTAGCCCCCATATTATCTACAGGCTTGATTTCCCATGTCAGGGGAGGACCTTAAATGGATTTTTAATCCTAAACTAACCATGCTGCACATTGCATATAGTGTTCAGGTGAAAAGTTCTTTCCACCCTATTATACTGGGGCAAGTTGGGTCTGTAACCTGAATCACTGGAAAAATAATGCGCTAAGCCCCCAGTACTGTATAGGCGTTACACCGCAACAATGTGTTTCTTTCTTTCTGTTGATGCCATGGAGTCCTCTTTGATGCGGCTCTGAAATGACTGAGCGCCACAGGCTATTTTCTCCCTGTTCAGGCAACTCAATAGCCGGTCTGTCTGGCCTGTTTGTTTTCAGCTAATTGCCTCAAGATCTAATAAGTTAGTGATGATGTACGTCGAGTCACCTGTGACCCCTGCCAAAAGAAATATTATGTCGCACTAAAACTCGCCCAGGGAAGGAGTAGGGTCCCTCTTTATCAGTCTAAATATTTCTAGCCTCCCAAGCTCCCGGTTTCAAATGTTTGGGTCAGTACGTGTTAAAGTAAGGTCACAAGAGCCCTGTAATTACGATATTATGCAAGGCATTTAGGACAAGAATAGGGGAACTCAAGACCTGCCTAGCTCAGGATAGAGGCGGAGACGACAGTGCTATTTGCAGTTTAGCAGAGGTTGTTCCATAAAGTAGAAAGACAGCAATCTGTTATTAGGGATATCAGAAATATGGTCCAAAACATTTGTTGATGGGCACTTGTTTCTCTTGCTGATGTCATTGGTTTTACATGAATTACCTTTTTTTTTAGGTGTTTAGATCTGTGCAGAATTATTTCTTCGGTCTAATATGTGTATGTATATGTATATAACTGTATATATGAATAACTGTTTTATTTTATTTCATTTATATTATATGTTACCCTATTCTAATATAAATTTAAATATATGTTATGTTCTATGTGCGTGGAATGAAGGAACTACAAACTAATTTTGTTGTACAACCTTGTAAAATTATATACATGAAATAAATTAACTTGTACTTGTTTGAAATGTGTCCATTGCTACTAAGACTTATCTCATACCCTTTCCTGCATATCTATCATTGTTTTGTTACTGAGGTGTATGCTTGTGATAGATTGCACAAAACTGACCCGCACCAGCTGGAAACAATGATGACACACTACATTTCAACAACAACCTCTTACAAGAATCCCTTATTAGTAAAAGTATCAGTGAGTGGAGACAATATTGCTTTATGGAGCACTGAATCACTTATTACAGGCCTTTAGCCAGTTAGACTGGGGAAAACTGTTAGCATAGGGTTAAGTCTGTTTGTGGCTTTTCTTGTTTTGCTTGAATGTTTAGTAAAATGCCAGAGGTATCATCTCTGGGCTGTTACATAGGAATCACAATAAGCACAAACACAGGACTTTCACCCAGGAGATCGGGGTTCGTGTCCCATTTGAAACCAAAAGTATGTGACTTACGTCACATAACATACTTATTTTAACCCGAACCATGATCTTTTCCTAAACCTAACCAAGTAGTTTTGTTCCCTAAACCTAACCAAACTGCAACCGTTTCACAACATTAACCACATGTTTAACGTCATGCCTGACGCTCTTTTGGGGAACGGTCATTTATGTCGTTTTAGGAGTCATTGGCAATCGACCTAGTCTGTCATTTAGGTGTGAGGACGTGTTGAATAAATTTGATTTATGTCTTTAGATATGTATACACTATATGCAGTTAGTCTATGCTTAGGAACCGTAAGGAATCTCTGAGTTATCTTTGATCAGGATTTATCCTTTAACTCCCACATGAAACAAGCTTCAAAGACTGCCTTTTTTCACCTACGTAATATTGCAAAAATCAGGCACATCCTGTCTCTAAAATGATGCCGAAAAATTAGTTGTTACTTCTAGGCTGGACTACTCCAATTCCTTATTATTCGGCTGCCCGAATAAGTCCCTTAAGACTCTCCAGTTGATCCAGAGTGCTGCAGCACATGTACTGACAAAAACTTGGAAAAGAGATCATATCTCTCCACTAGTAGCTTCTCTGCACTGGCTGGCTGTAAAATTTAGAATAGAATTTAAAATCCTTCTCCTCACCTACAAAGCTCTTAATGGTCTGGCACCATCGTATCTTAAAGAACTCATAACACCATATTATCCGACTAGAACACTGCGCTCCCAGGTTGCAAGGTTACTTGTGGTTCCTAAAGTCTCCAAAACTAGAATGCGAGCCACAGCCTTCAGTTATCAAGCTTCTCTTCTGTGGAATCAGGTCCCAGTTTGGGTTCGGGAGGCAGACACCATCTCCACATTTAAGAGTAGGCTAAAGACTTTCATTTTTGATAAAGCTTATAATTAGGGCTGGCTTGGGTGAGTCCTGAACCATCCCTTAGTTATGCTGCTATAGGCCTAGACTGCCGGGAGACTTCCCATGATGCACCTCTCTCCTCTCACCTCCTCTCCCTCTCCATCTGTATGCATTTTTATCCCATTATTGCATGTTACTAACTCAAGATCTTCTCTCTCCCGTAGTTCTGTGCTTTCTCGTTTCTCTCCTCTCTCCTTCTGTCGCTTTCAGCAGGTATTTCTGCTGAAGTTTTTCTTGCCACTGTCGCCAAATGCTTGCTCATGGTGGGATTTGTTGGGTCTCTGTGATTAATATTATAAAGAGTACAGTCTAGACATGCTCTATAGGAAAAGCGCAATGAGATAACTTCTGTTATGAATTGGTGCTATATAAATAAAATTTAACTGAATTCAACTTAAAAGTTAAAATGACTTCATTAGCTATTGTTTATGAGAAGAAAAAAATCCTAGTAAGGATATGGTTACTGCACTGACCATGCGTGGCTCATGCATTTTGATTGTATATATTTCTATGGGTGTATTTATTTTTTTCCCCGGCAAAGTATCTATGATACCCCACCTCCTCCTCTTTTATTTTCTGAACGACAGACAGCAGTCCAAGCCAAAAAGCCATTTCACCTGCATTAATACACAATGAATAATTTATAAATCCCAATTATTTGGTATAATTTATGCAAAGAGTGTCACACAAGGCATACATAAAGCATTAAGGATGGTTAACCCATAAAGGAATGGGAGACTAGGAGAAGAGTGGAAGGTCACACCTGAAAGTCAGGTTGCTTTTTTGTTTTTTTCTCTACAGTGTCTCACTCACTGTCTCTGTTATTTCACACTAGTAAAACTAGCTCACTGACCTGCACATATTGTCCACAATACATGATATACTGTATATGGTATGGGCATAACATCACAGTTAATTCATTTCTGCATGACATGACTGAATCAGTATTTTGTATGATGCAGTTGGTACATTTACAGGGAATAATACACACAATTTTCAATGGCTAAAGGAAAATAAAAGACAATGACAGTCAAGCTAGAATGGAAACAAACAGTACAATAATACGTTAAACATCTTGTTGAGAGACATATGCTTTCTACATATTGTGGTGCTATGAATTCAGTAACACATTGCATTGATGGACGAACATAGTACTCGATTTTGCTGTGATCTCCTTATCTAAACAAAGGCAATTACGGTTGTGTTAGCGATGGTGCTTCCCAGGAGATGGACCGTCCCCCCTTGTCGCTGACTATCCTCCCCACTAATCCTGTCTTAGAAGGGTCTCTGTTAACAGGGATAAGGTATTGGCCTGGTATCCTAGGCTAGTAAGCTAAAGCTTATGTACAAAATGCTATTCAAGAGGCGCTGCCTGCAGCTACTGGAACTGCGTAGATGTCCATATCATTCAGCCAGCCTAAATACGGAGGAATTTAGCCATGGCTAAATCTTGGAGACTGACGTGGACATGTTCGCTGATAAGGAACAGGGGCCTATGCGGGAGTCTTATTTGGAATCAAATTGATACGTTATAGAGTCTGGAACATAGAGATTTTCCAATGACAAATCCATAAACTCGCCAGCAAACATGCCCCTACTGTTGAAATCCCCGCCGCTCTGCCCATGCTTTACTGTGCTACCAATCATGATGCTCATTCAAGATATGGAAGCCACTGTATCAACTGAGCTTACAGCAGTAATTATACAGTATGTTCACAATAATTTTCTAATTGATAGTAAAGCAATGTTTTAGTTTTTCCTTCAAACTGTCAGTCATGCATATAGTGATCGGACAGTGTTCAGTGGTTTATAGTATATGTGGGCCTCTCTAAAACAGTTGGCTGAAAGTTAAATCATTATGAAGGGTCACGTTATTGATCCCAACCTCTTATGGCAAAGCGAAGTGCTTGACACCAAACCTCAGTCAATTTAGTCCTTCTGGTGTGAACAAAATACTTCTCAGTTTCACACATTTGGATGGATTAAGCTTTTAACACTTTGTGAAATCCAGCACTTATCCTACAAACACTTGTGAAGTGGATGTGACAGTATATCTATATTAAGTGTAACTGTGCAAGCTCCACAAGACCGGAAAAGGCAGCACATCTGTTCCCTGGCGTGATAACTTTGAACAATACTCACACACTCTGGTTTTCAATGACAAATGGCCAGCAAATGACCAGTTCCAAATTTTAAGAATGGTTTCCTGCAGAAGTCCCACCAGAAGGTCATTATTAATATTATTATTTGTGGTAGAGCAGTAAAATCAGCATATTACTTAAATATGAGTGTTGAGAATTTAGCTATTCACTAATGTAATCCCAGAGACTACTTATTTGTTCAAAGTCATGTAAACTGATATCTGAGCTCACTTCCCATGTTGAAAGCAGTTTTAATGTACCACAACAATCAAGGGCAGCTTTGTATGTTTGTCACTCACATTCCTGCATATTTCATCACACTCTCTGAGCCACATTGATATCACACTCCCTTTGATGAGGGATGATGCACAAACATTAGTGATACAGAGAGATATGGTGCATATGACATGCTGGCTGCATTTGTAGATATGTGACCTTCATTTGGGGTTTCAGAGGGTTGGTAAATAATAACACCAAGGTTTAATGGATTTCATATGCTCTCCAGTCTCACTGCTGCAGTCACCTGATGCAACAGTACATGCAACCTTGCCCTCGAGGAAATGAGAGAAGTCTGTCAATCACCCAATGCTTCCTGCTGTTAGGTCTAGATGCATATAGACACACACACACACACATACATACATATACACGCATTTAAATACACTGCTCCCATCCACCATGCCATACAACCAGAACCTTCAGACATTTTCTTAAATGGTTTGGTGAAGATCCTTAACATGTTCAACTGTCTAAAGTAAGACGATGAGACGGAGCAACGGCAATATACGGCAATATACGATAAAAATGTATATAAGACATTCTGTATGCAGACAAATAAATGCATGTAATACACACTTTACATTAATGTATAGTTTGGTTTAGTTGAAGAAAAGTTTGCATGAAAAAATTCACAAAATTAATTGTGTCAGTTTTGCACTGTAGCTGTTGATCCAAGTCCTCACATCAACTGCAACTGTGCAACTGCCACTTATCATTGTCTGTGTCAGGTGTGAAATGGGTGCAGTACTGTTTATTCTGAGCAACAAAATTACATGCTAGCTCACTCAGCTCTTGTCTCTGTTCTGTTCTTCAGAATCACCCATTCCTACCAATCTTACCTCTGTGTCTTAATCCAAAAATGCATGTTGCCACAACTGGATGCACTTTACAACTGGTTTTTCAAAACGTATGAAAACACATCTCATGCTCATGCACAGGACAGATTTTTACAAGTGTGCAGACTGGTCACAGAAGTGTGTTCTGTTATCACAATAAAGCAAGGACCATGTTTAAATGACCCAACATGCCGTCAGTTTATTTGAAACTACAGGAAGGACTCCAGGTATGAACACAAAGTTCAAGACAGGTATGAAGATGGTAAACTGGCTGACTGAAAATAAAGCTCAGCATGAAGACCAAACTACCTTCTCATATGGGCATCAACTCAAAGGTTCTCTGCCAAAACACAGAACCACTTTTCCAGCACTTCCCATGCTCTATTAGAAAGTCCCCAATCCATATTTCCAAGCATCCTTGCCACCAAACCATACGTATAATCTCAATCTCATATGCTATGACAGTAGAGTTCAACAGTCATATACAGTATTTCCACATGCAATTTAATTCACAGAGTCTGAGGACCACAATTTGTCTCGTATTGGCTAAACGGTCCAGATTCCTGTGCCAGGCCGAAAGGCTTTAGCCTTTGTATGGTCTCCTCACATCTCTCTCTCTCCCTCTCCATCTCTTGCTGTCTCTCTCCACTGTGCTGTAAGTGTGTTCCACATCTGACTGAATTATTGCCTAGCTGTTAGTCTTTTGGCTGCCGTTCCTATTTGTGCTACAAAAAGACATGAGATTTGCATTACACTCATTTCAGGCGCTTGCCAAAATATTTTACATTAGTTTCAGCAAATTTGATGAGCTTAGTAATGCAAATAAAAGGTCACATCAGAATTTCCAGATGTGCTTGTGTCAATGGACGTGAGCACATTTGGAAAACAAGGATACTATTCAAACGGCAATGTGTTATGATTCTGTCATACTAAACTCATCCGTCAAAGTGCATGTTTTTAAATGGCCAGTGAGAGAGGCCAGGATTTGAATTGGAATAGCCTCTGTCAAACCGTAGTTTATCCCTTGTGTTTACAACCCACAAAAAAAAGGTCATTGATATAAAAAAGCAAAACACTCGAACCTGCTCAGAGCGGGGCCTTTTCTTTATCTCACCCCAGCATTCCAGCAGCGCTTGAGGGGTGCAGCAGGCAGCAAACTAGCAAGCAAGAGGGAGAGAGGGAGGCAGGCATAAAATCTGCATGCTGGAAGAAACAAGATGGACATAAAAGATGGACTAAATCGCAGAGAGGACTTTTCTTGTCAAAGGCTAATGGAAACATTTCCACACAACACAGAGAGGGGAATGGAGGCTCCATTATCACAGCCGAGCAGACGGAGCTGGCAGCCATTCCAGAGAAGCGCTGAGATGTGCACACTGGCCCGGCTTAGCGCCCTCAGCCAGCCCCTCAGGCCTCCACCTGAATAATCTGTGTCAACAGGTTCCAAAATGCCCAGAAGAACCACATAAACAGAGACAGAGAAAAACACTTACAAAATAATTGTCCACATGTTTTGTTTTTGTCTTCCCCCCTATTTTCTGTCTTCACTTGAACCTTCTAATAAAGTAACAGCCCCAAACCCCTAAGATTTCTGTTGTACCTTGAGCATTGAGGACTTATGTGTTGTTTGCTGGGGGAGTATGTAGCAACTTTCTTTTGTAAAACAACTCATCTTAGAGTTCGCAGAAATCTTGCCTCATATCACCAAAAAGACAAAAAACAAATCAGACAGATCAAGTTAAGCAAACTTAGCAAAGCTAAATGGTTTACAATGTGAAATTTCAAACCAAATGTAGTGACAGTAGTCCTGCAAGACAGTATCTATTTCAAAACCAATTTAGCAGGATTCAAGGATCTGTCATCATGTTACATTATTGTTTTGGTTGACAATACTGTCTTTTTTTTCAACTTACAATTGCCCAACCTGCACCAAAGCCCAGTCAAAGCTGTCTAGTGTTATATATTTCTTCTCCGTGTTTATTTTCACACCCAAACCCATGTCTCATGAGGCCCATGAGAGATTGATTTGGTGGTAGAATTTTCACTGACAATTCCTCAAGGCAGGGGGGCATTTGCGTGCTCCCTGACACCCTACATGCCCGAAGGACAGTACCAAGCCTCACAGTCTGTTAGGGCCAAATCTGGATTTGTCGGTTACTGATAAGTAAACGCACAAAAAAATGGAGATAAAAGCAGACGATGAAGGACAGGATGACTTTTCAAATCTCTGGCTGCCATTTCATGATGTCAGAAACTACCACAGCAAACTGACTGATTGAACTGGATGCAGTTTAAAACGGCAGATTATATAGGACTCTATAATCAAAAACAATCTGCATGCAAAATGGTAAACAACCAAGTTGAATAAGAAAGATGGAGAAGAAGCCAATCTGATGACTTGTTCATCTCATCTGCCTGTCTTCCACTGGAAGTCATCCATTTATAATAAGCCTAGCTGATAAATGTTTTAATAAACTTATTGCATAATTCATTTTTGGCAGGCCTAGTTTTAATTGACTTATCGCAGAATTGTACTGCAGATCAAAAGCCTGATTAAAGCAATGTATATATTAGTGCCCCGTGGTTTTCCCCCAACACCATGTTTCAAAAAACATCAGAGAAGAAGTGTGTTGTGAAATGTGATCAATTATTCACCAAAATAATGAATTAAGTGATTGATTAGTGGATTACTTTTGACAATGTTGATGTCAGAAATACTTTATGTTGACTGATGATGCACAGTAGAAAACCTGAAGGCCAACAAGATTGTGATACAGTACTGAGCAGCATTTAAGATAAACCACTGTTAGCCATCACAGAATCTTCAGCAAGTGAATTTAGTTTAAGCTTTTATTGGAGTAAGAGGGGTACTTTCTGAATGATTTGTCTTCCAAAAATGTAATTTCCCTATTTTTTTAAGAAGCAGCAAAGTTGACAGATAGGACAGCATTCACACATCACGGCTATTTGACACCTAATTACACAGCTCTTAATAAGGGGTTCTCTCTCTGTGTGCCCTGAGTTCACACTGTCTCACAGCTATAATTATCTCGTCTCAGTATTTGACAGTGTATTGTTTAACCTACATACAGAGGGGATTCCACATGCCTTCCACCAGTTTATGTAGGATTTGGTAGCTGTGCTTTTCTTATTAATCTTACAAAATGCCTGACATTACCTAATAGGTTCAGGTTTAACAGGTTTTATTTATGTCTAACATGCTCCTTTGTCCTCAACCCATTTATTTAAAATCGTTCAAAAATGTCTGCATTGCTGAGTGCTACAGAGTTTATTGCAGATATTTGCTGGAGGATATCTTGGGGTGAAGCAATGTGTTTGTCAAAGTAAAAAAATGCTTTTTTATGCCATATGCATCTGAGATTTGATTGTATTATTGCCTTTCAAACAAAACATGTTGGAGATACGTATGCAGAATGTTCAAACTATGGTGGACTGTTTTAATAAAATACAGTGATGAGGTGAATACAGGCAAAAGCTATAATTGCTTGATGATTCCTTATTACTGAATCTATACCAATTACAGGGACTGACATGTGGATGAAGAGAAGTAGACATGTTAGAGGAAGCTATTTAAGCGAAGAGACAGCTGAGATGCTAATTGTTCCAAAAGTTTCAGAATATTACTAATGTTTGGTCACTTCTGTTCATTAAAATCAAATGATCTTGGCTTTTCTTACTGATATTGTAACATACTGAACGTGGAGAGCATATCAACTTACGTTATATCTATGGCATATGCAGTGCTGATCAGTAACACATGAATCAGAAAGATGTTATAGTAATATGATCACTTTTGTCAGTAATGAGTAATGTAAGGGATTACAATTTAAAATTCAGTAATTACAATACAGTTGCCAATCCCAGTAACAATCTGTTACTTTGACATTTTGGGATGATAAGTAAAGTACAAATACCTCAAAATTGTAGTTAAGTACAATACTTGATCAAATGTATTTACATTCCACTTAATTACATTTCAACACTGGGTTTACATCATATTTCTTTAACAGTGCTGTGTACTTACACTTATTTTAGCTTTTATACTTATATCCACTTTGTACTTAATTGATCTTACCTGTATTATAGTTTATTATATTTTAATTTGCTTAGTACTTCTATTCCTGTGTGCATTGACGTGATAGTGAGCAGCTGTAACAAAGAGTTTCCCCTCGGGGATCAATAAAGTATTTCTGATTCTGATTCTGATTCTGAAAGAAGGGGAAACAAACTTGATATTTTTAATTATTTAGCATGAACACAATATTAGTTAGAGCTACCAATGAAAAATCGTTTGCTGTGCAGGAGATGTCATAAAATGAGCACACAAACCAGGCCAACTGCAGAATGAGGTTAGTTTACAATTCCTTAACACAACTGTTAATCCATGCTTGATAGCTGCATTAGAAAATACAGAATGTACATTGGTTTGGCTTTTCTGTTGACATTTGGCTTTCCTTCTCTACACCTGCACAGAACATAAAGCATGACACATCAAAGTGTGGGTTTCACCATCAAAGACCAGTGAGAGTGCCACTTCTCCGTGTCAGTGTTTAAGCAGCTATTATACAACTTGTGTTTATCATTGAGTTATAGCATTAACGTTAAACATAATAACAAGTGTATCAGATCTGAACACTCACTCCTGTCTTATCCTGACACTCCCTGCTTATCTTTAATAAATATCAGAGAGAGGTCATTCCTGGGCCATTCTACTCCAGCTCACAGCTTGCCAATAGAGCTTAATATTTTTAAAGGGCTGTATGCAGCTTTCCATGATTGCAACACCTGTGCTGCACCATATTTTTAATATGGATGACTTTTAACTATTAATTTTGTTTTAACAATGGCTGGCTGTCAGATAATGTACTTTTTTTTCTTTAACTGAAATTAAGGCAAGTCAAGTCAACTTCATTTATATGGCCCAGTATCAAAAATCACAACTTTGCCTCAAGGGACTTTACAATCTATACAGCATTTGACACCCTCTGTCCTTAGACCCTCAATTTGGTCATTCATCAGAATGTGAAAAAAGGTCTGACAAAAAAATCTCCAAATTCTTTTTAAAATTGTGAATAAGGGCCAGGTGGTCTATTAGAGTTCCACAAGATGGAATGATCAATCTTTTACCATGGCAATTCATAGAATTGGAGGTTAAATTCAAAATAGATTTATAGATTAAAAAAACAACCCCCTAAATTGTTTAGTGGCCCGAGCAACATGGACATTGGTATAGTGAGGTGGGGAAGCTTCATTTAATGGAAAGACAACACTTGGTTTCAGCCATATTTTACATTTTTATATCCACACTATGCTGAAGAATCAAATAATTTATCAGTAAGGCTTTGGTAGACATCTAATATTAAAAAAACTAATCTGAGGGTCTGTTGGGGCTGTAGCTTTCAGCAATACCCCAATCTGTAGAGCTACCAGTAGATGACGTTTTAATTGGAACAAGATACCTTATATTATTAGTAGAAAATGTTTGTGGCCTGTGCACATGATGGTGTGGAGATACAATTGTAATTACCTTAGATATTTTGTTTTGTAGGACTTTATCAGGTGCGTTGTGGGACACTTCACTACCGCCAGTGATGGGGATGATAATTCGATTTTTGTGATTCACATATTCAGGGAAAGAGAACTTGTGAGTAATACGGCGGGGGAGGGATACAGTCTCAATGTTGTAGACCAGGCTATTGGTGTGATAGTGCACTGTGAAGCTTTCCCTAGCTGGACATATTAACTAAGCTAACAGACACACTAACACTAACTTTAAACCTGACACTAGCAGGCTCTCTAATCACCTGCAACCTGCTGAGTGCTAAGTCACTAATGTAAAACTTGCTGTAAACACCTGACCTATATTCCTAGATAAAATAGCGGCGCCTATTTCAGTAGGGTGAAGGCCATCCACTTTCAGCAGGTCAGGGCAGCCCCAGAAAGAAGGCCTTTATCAACAAAACTAAATCCATGCTCACTACAGTAACGAGCCAGCCAGCGGTTCAGTGAAGTAATCCTACTGTACATCTCATCATGATCCCCCACAGGACCAGAGACAATGAATCAATGCCGAATCACCTTTCTGGCAAACTCAAACGTCCTGGCTAGGCTTTCTTTTATGATCTCTGACTGCTTCATCCTTACGTTATTGGTGCTGACATGGTTTGCGATGTTGTTAAAGTTAGTGGTGGTGTGTGCCTGTGTTCCCCGATTCTCCCTATTTGATGCCAGCACCCTCAGATTAGCCTCTATGTCGGAAGCTCTGGCTCTGGGTAGACAGTAAACAGTGGCTGGTGATGCTAATCTTACGTTGCGGGTGAGAGAGTCCCCTATTACTAGCATGCATTATTTATGATAGCAGGGGTAGAGGAGGCACGCAGGCCAACACGACTACCATTGGGGCTGGCAAGGGTCAAAAATCGGTTTGCAGTCGGGAGGGATGACTGGAGACAAGGCCACACAACTGGTTGCTTGTTCTTGTGATCCTTCCCATGCCACTGAACAGGGATAAACTCTGCATCATCTGCGTACAATACTATGCTAAGGATATCTCTAACGGGCCTGCTGTCAAGCCTGTAGATGAAGCTATCTGAAGTGCCTGTGCCATCTGAGGTAACTTTAGCAGAGATCTTCTAACTGACGGACACGTCTCTCTAGAGGAGACACCCTATGTGCAAAGGTGGAACAGTTAACACAAAGCATCATAATACAGTTAACGAGGTTGTGTTAGCTGTGGGTGACTACAGGCTAAGCTACTAGGCTAGGCTGAGCTCGGAGCTAAGCTAACAGGGCAGCAAGTTGGATATGATATGGACTTAGCACAGAGAAAATAACTAAGTAGAAGAGTGAACATCAAGGAGAGTGAAGACATCAAAACCAAAAATTGAGGAGGGAGAAAGAGTAGACAGTGGTTGTCAATCTCACAGAAATTATGATGTGCAGCATCAGGGTGTTTAAGCATTAATGGACAGAAAACAAAATGTTTGCTTGTCCTCCTCCTAGTGGCCACATGTTTTGAAATGAAAACATTTAATCTGAATCTAATCTGTGTCACATTCTTGGAAGTTCAGTTCCTTTTGTTGCTGTGTAGCTTGCATATTACAACAGGGCTGTTTTTGCCAATGAATAAAGCTTTTAGTCCAAGTTTGGCTACAGCATAAGTGACACAAGGCTTGTTCAATTTGAAATAATGGTTTTTCCCCCATCAAAAGACACAAATATGTGCTGAGAAGTGGATAGCTAAATAGTGAGGAGAAATTTCCTGTTTTGTCACATGCACCTAGTAATTGCCATGTAATGAAGTTAATGTTTTGTGGAATTTACAACCTTGTATTTATGGTCATGGTCTCTCTTTTCGTTATTTCATTTTCCTCCTCTTCTGTTTTATTCTTTTTTTCCTTGTACATTGTAATTTAAATTGGCATTCTTTTGTTCTCCCAAAGCACAAAAGAGATGACATATGAGGGTCATTAATTTCCTTTCTCTTTGTTGTTTTCCACCCTCTTTTCTGTCTTACTCTTTGTCCTGACTCTTTCTTAAAGCAGCAGTATACTACAAACAAAACTAACCTTCCAAAAATTCAAACAGTAGCATGGTTTCACACACAAATACTGTATTCTTTATACTTACACACTTATTTGAGGTCTCTTCAGTTGATGACACTCTACACCAGATGAAGTACCTTGCACAGATAAACTTTAGATAAGAGGAGTCACTTGTGTTTTTATTTGCAGTCCCTGCTTACAGACTAATATGAGTGCACTAAACTTCAGCAAGTCAACTGAACTATTTTGGAAGTGTGCAGAAGAAGGAAACATGATGTAAACAACAAAATAAACCACAATGCCATGGCCCAAAGTGCCGAGATGTTAAATGCAACTATTCGTGTGACACTGTTGCAGCTATTGACGCCAAATCAGACATTTTTGTGAGAACACACCAATAATGATTGTCCTTTTTTTATTCTTCCTTCATTTGCATGTGCCTCTTTCCTTTCCTGTCTCTCTCGCTCCATTCTCACTATCTCGCCTTCTGGCTCTTTCCCTCACTCCTATCTTTACCCAACTACTTTTCCTCAGTGGTAAAATGAGAGTGTCAACTTTAAGCCCTAACCATAAACCCACCAGTGCCAAGTAAATTGAGAGTAGCAACCACTGCAACAACAAACAAACATGACTCAACCCATACCACTCACTGGGTACAAAAACACACAGACACAATCACATCTCCACCTACGCATATACATAAACACAGACCCACAAATTTCATAATCAATATTGTATCCTAGTACTGTATGGTCATGAAATCTGCCAGTCGGGTTAGATAAAATAAATAAATAAATTCAATTAAAATCAACCAGTTCTTTATTAGTGGTAGGTGAGGCATTAATTTACTGCTTTCTATGTTGTGTCAAAGTTATTAATATATCAAACTGCATTGACTCGCTGTTTTATACCAATGAGAATGCATTATAATTACATAGTTATTTTTATAGTTCACTCTTTGGTTGATGACATGAACAGTGCAAGAAAAAAGAAATATGGGTCTGTTTGTCCAAATAATTGTTGAAATGAAGACAAATCAAATTTAAATATTCAGGTACTTGTGTGCAGTTTGGGAGGATAAATCTGCACATGCATCACTTCATGAACTCTTTCTCTATCTTTTACACATACACAGATATACACACATATACAGAGGGAGTCTCCTGGTGTATTGTTCTGACCTCGGGCCATCCTTCTTACACTGCAACTGACCTTTCAGTGCTGAGAGAAAAAACAGCTTGTGCCCTGCATAGTTCACATTACAACCTGCACAACACACACACACACACACACACACACACACACACACACACACACACACACACACACACACCCATTTGCACACAAATGCATACACACCTTCCTATACTCATGCACCAATTTCTAAACACACTCAGGCATACATGTAGACATACTCTCTCTCACACACACACACACACACACACACACACACACAAACACTGACTAAAAGGCTGCTGCCGGGTGCAAGAGGTCACTAGGGGTGAAATCAATCGCTGTAAAACCAAAGGTGATAAATTATTGGGTCTGGGGCCCTCAGACAAATTGCAAGACAGGAAAAATAGAAAGCAAAAAAAACAAGTTTTATCCATCTCCTCTCTGCACTGTCTTTTGTTTTCTTATCGTAAATCTTAATACAGTTTCATTTGTGCATGCAGGAACTGGAGTTACTGCAAGATACCAAAGCGTCTGTTAAGTGGACCGGCAAATTCCATCCAAACTTTAATAGCTGTCTGTGTTTTTTTCCTCTGTGATGAGAATACAATAGATTATAATGAACTGTATGTGCCGTGTGCTTTTATGCCAAGTGTTGTTATTGTTTAGATGCAATTAAGATGATAATCAGTAATCAATTTGTGTGATTTGAGAAGGTGTACTTTCCACACTGACTTCCGATGAAACTGTTGATCTTTTGAACTCGTTGAACTCTCTCTCTCTGTAGGTGTGTGTGTGTGTGTGTGTGTAGGTCATTCACTGCCCCTCAGGTGGTGGCATGTTGATATACACTGGGCAGCAAGATATGCCCTGTCTCCTTCTCCCAGGAGTATATTTAATTTTGAGAGGTAATTTAGCTCTTTGAAATATGAGATTACAGAGTTGAACTTGTTAAAATAAATGTTCCTTATTATTATTATCCTCATTGAATGTGGTCACTGAGCCTGTACTTGGTTAATATCTGTCTCTGCTTTCTATCTCTGACAGTATCTCTTTTTAGGGCCAGATAACTTTCTAATCTACTTTGGCTTTTAGCTTCTTCTTTCCAATGTTCCAAATAGGTTTCTTTACATTGCATTATAATTTGTTTTTCTCTGATTGATGTTTGGAAAGCAGTGTTGTTGTGAGACTGATCAGAGTGTGTCTGAGAGGGGGCAGTTAGTCTCAGCACCAACTGACATAGGGGGAGTCTTTTCTGAGCTCAGCTCTTGGGTTTGGAGGGCTTTGGAATGGAGGGTGTCTAGGAGGCTGGATTTAAGGTGATTAAAACATTTGAGCGTTCTCTTTTCAATGTTAATTATTTATGGGTATCTGCCTAATTCTGCTCTACATGCATTTGTTGGTGTTTTTGTGTGTACATGTAAAATGTAACTGCAGAATTCTGCATGTAAAGATTCTGTTGGATGTGTGTCCCAACGGGTATAGCTATGATGACTGAGTGGACCCCATACTTCACTACCATACAGTGCAACATATTCTCTTAATTGCATTTAGAGCTCTTGAAGCTTTTTCTTTTAGTGCATTTACTGCCATGTTGAAACTCCCTGATACTGTTATGGTTCTACCAAGGTAGGTATAACTCATACTGTGTTCAATGATATGATTATTTATGGTAAATTGTTATTTGTTCTCCTGACATCTAGGGCATTTTTGAAAATTTATGACATTAGTTTTCTTCTTATTTACTGACACGGCCCAGTTCTGACAGTACTTTTCTACTATGACCAGCTGTTTCTGTAGTCCTTGTTCAGTATGAGACCATAGAACAAGGTCATCAGCATAAAACAGAGACTTCACCTCTCTATCTAGGAGGAAGTGGCCAGGATCAGCACATTGATCCAACTGTACAGCAAGTTCATTTATATGCACAGTAAATAAAGTCAGCCTTCAATTGCAGCCCTGACGAACACCTCTTCTCTGGGTGAAGAATTGTCTGTCTCCAATTTTAACAGCACACCTATTTTCCAAATACATTGATTTAACCACATCATACATTTTGCCCCCTATACCACAATGTAGAAGTCTGTAATAGAGCCCTCCATGCCAAATAGAGTCAAAAGTATTCTTGAAGTCAATAAAACAAGTGAATATCTTACCATTTTTTGTTTGGTGTACATGTTTGTTGATTAGAGTGTGAAGGGTATATACTGTATGAGGTCAGTGGTGCAGTGTTTTGGGAGAAAGCCAATTAGATTTTTACTAAAGATGGAGTGCTCTTCAAGGAAATCCAGTATTATTTTATTTAGAATACTACAGAATAGTTTACCTAGACAACTGCTGACACAGATGCCACAGTAGTTACTAGGGTCTGATTTGTCCCCAATCTTATGAATGGGGGTAATGAGCCCTTTGCACCAGATGTTGGGAAAACATCCTGACTGTAATACAATATTGAGCAACTTCAACACTGCACCCTGCAACTCTGGGGTGCTGCATTTGAGCATTTTGTTAGGTACAGCTGGGTTGTTTGGTTGCCTATGTTTTTCATTTTCTATTTTTCTCAGGTCTTTTCTGATGGTCTTGCATTCTTGATCAAACCATTTGTTGGCATTTTGTTTTTTAACAGGCTTGCATTTTTGTTTTAAAAGGTTAGCTTTAATAGCTGGCTTATGAAATATATTATATGATTACATATTGATATCATCAAGGCCTTTATTACACCATCTCTGGAAGGGACATATTGATTTTAGTTATATACTGATATGTCATTCATTGAATCAGGTGAGTTCAAAGCCATGATGAATTTGTCTCCACTATCTTGGTCCTATCTGTAAGTAGGATTTAATTTAAACAGCTTACTGGGTTGCCTTTTTGTGTCACTCATTTCTGCTGAGAGTTTAAAGAGCACATTTATTTGGTTGTGGTGTGAAAGTGGGGATTGCTGTCTGACAGTGAATGCACTGATAGTGGATGGGTCCATGTCAGTGATTGCATAGTCTACCACACTAGACCCAAGAGTTGAGGAGTATGTGAGTCCCCTCTGAGCCTACCATTCACTATGTATAGGCCTAAGGCCCAACAAAGATGCACTACCTCCCTGCCACTTTGGTTTATTCCAGAGTCAAGGTTGTTCCAAGGGGTGATGATTGGTGTGGTATACAGGGGAGACTGACCAAACACATGGTTATTGCCATCTGGGTCAATGACATTAGGTTCAATTCCTGTTCGTTCATTCAGATCTCCAGTTAGAAGCACGTTTCCCTGGGCCTGGAAATGGGCGATTTCTGAGTCGAGAGTTTCAAAAATGTCTTCTTTAAAATAAGGAGAATCTACTGGGGGTATATAAATAGCACAGAGCTATAGGTCTATCAGTTATGCCCAGACTTTGATCTAATCTTAACCAAATGTGTGATTTACCCTGTTTAGCTGGTGAGATCTGATGGCAAAGATGTCCTTTATACCACACCAAGATCTCGCCTGATGTTCTTCCTGTGCATATTTTTTTTTTTTTATTTTATAGAGGGCAAGCTGACTTCAAAATATCTTGGAGGACAGTGAGTGAGCAGATCATTTTGACACCATATCTCTGTTAACACAATTACATCAACATCTTTGCTAGATTTTATGAATTCAGGGTTTTCACTCTTCAGCTCAAAGGTTGAGTATTGGAGACCCTGAATATCTCAGCAGTTTATATGAAATGAGCGCATTAAAAAAATCTAAATGAACTTGTATAGTGAGACAAATGTAAAAACACCTACATCTATCTATACATTTACAATGCTGAATAATAATTTTACATGGATTACATGGAGGCATGTACTGTTTTCACTAATATTATCATTGTACTGACCAGTGTTGTAGTCAAGACCACCTAAACCAAGACCAAGTCATGTCCAAGACCAGAGTGTATCGAGACCAAGACAAGACCAATACTTTTAGGGGTTGAGACCAAGTCAAGACCAAGATCAAGGCAGGGGAAGACCGAGTCAAGACCAAGACTAAGCAAAAATGTAACTTAGGAACAACGTGAGTGAACACTGCATTAGCTAGCGTTACATGCCTCAATTTATGTTAACTAAATTAGGTGGCAAATAGCTGGTAAGCAATGGGACGGGTCTTTCTTTCGCACAAAACTCTTGCTCAGCAAAGATGGGAAATACTATCAAATTGTTTATTTAAACCAGTATGAATATTACTTGTATAAAAATTAGGCTATCGAATAACATATCAATTACGAATCATTAATTTGATCTAGCTCCGATGGATATACATACGTACATACATACATACTGGTAGCCTACCTTAGAAAGGATGAAGCCCTTTGTTTACTGTAGTTATTTCAACTTGGATTATTTTTTATGAAAAAATGTTTTGATTCTTTTGATCAGTGGATCTTTACAGACTAAAGGAATATAAATAATCGAGGAATGGACACATATTCTGACTTTATGACCGCTTCAAAAGGTACCATGCTGGTAAATCTGAATAAATTATACTTTGGTGCTCACGGTTTCTGTAAAATGATCTGAATGACTGAATTGTGGAGAATCTAACCGATCTAACGATGTGTAGCATGTCCATATTAACAAAAGTTGAAATATTTATATTTGTATGCACGATCTGAGCAGCTTAGAACTAGCTCAAGCAGTCAACCCAAAGAACTTCTATAAAAATGAGACATGGCGTCTAATTGAGACCTGCGTTTATTTGTCAAAACTTGTAGCCACACCCGGCCATTAAAAGGGATCAGCGTCTAATTAGGGATTTGCTTTTAATTTAAGTTTTACGGTATGTAGCTAATATGTATAGATAATATTCGCTAAATCTCTTTGGGTGAGGGGTGAAGAAATTTCTGAAGAGTTTTGGTGCAGAGGCAGATTGCTAATATTAGCAAGCTTTGCTAGCATCACTTACACTTAGCTTACCTTTCTTTATGCTTCTTTTCTAAGTGCAGACAAAAGTTTGACATGGTCCCAGCTGTCTCAGTAAGCATTGCGTTGCAGAGTTTACATACTGCTGTGTGTTTTCTTTTGGACGCTGCTTTGCAGATGAACTCTTTGTGGTTTAGGTAACACTAGCCAAATGTATATTCTTATTACATAAGATTTGGCTGACACAGCTTCTTCTCCTGTCTACCGCATTCACTTCTTTGGAGTGTGTGTGAATCGGGGTGGAGAGAGGTGACAGCTGTTAACAGCAACAAAAATTTAAAATTAGAAATTAGTCAAGTTATTGATTGCATTTGAAGCAGGAAGTTTTACACCCAATCACAGTAATGACAAGACCGAGTAAAAATGCATTCAATTCTGAGACGAGACCTTTAAAAAGACTGATCTCAAGTACTACAACACTGGTACTGACTACTGCTGTTGCTTTTGTTGAGTTTCTCAAATGAAAAGGTGTTCTGAGATTTTCTGTGTGTGTGTGTGTGTGTGTGTGTACATATAGATCTCTATGAGCCATGGGTGAGCTTAGTTGTGGTCAGTGAGTGATCCCATAATGATGACTGGCTTTACTGTATGTCAAAACCTTTCACCTACACACAGACACGTGCACATCTCCATCTCTCTGTCTTCCTCACCCTCAGTCGCTCACTCATTTTGTTTTTCTTCAATAGGCAGTTCAAGAAGAAAAAAACTGCTGCTGCTGTCTCTCTCTTTTCCACAGCAGATAACTAACTGGCTTCCTCACTCAGACAAACTGCGTGATAATGGAATCATCTCTATTCAATTAGTGGTCTAACAGTCTTCTTTTCTCGGCAGCCCAAAACACACACATACACACACACACATACACACACACACACATATTCACACACGCTCCCTGGTCTTTTCTCTCTCCCAGCTTTAATCCAGCCAGACACCAGTAATGTTGATGATGGCAGTAGATGCTGATTGCTCGTCTTTCCCTTCCTCTTATTCTCTCTGCCATTAATCAGTGGTGAAAGACAGAGAGGGAGAGAGACGAGAGCGAGAGACTGAGCAGTGCAGAGAGAAAGAGAGAATAAAAAAAGAGAGAGAGAGCTGCAGAGTTTGGTTGGTCAGCCACACCGGAGTGAGTAATTAACTGGCATTAACTCATTAAACTGTCCCAGATGTGGCCATGAATATCTGAGTGGTGGAGAGACACAGCAGAGAAGAGAGAGAGATAAATAGAGAGAGAGAGAGAGAGAGAGAGAGAGCAAGACAGTCCAGGCCTCCCTGCATCCCGCTGACAGCAGAAGAAGACATGGACTGTGGAAGAAAGAAAATGTATGAGTGGTGGTGGAGTGTGTGTGTGTGAGAGCACATCTGTATACTGTATGTATTCTTAGCTGTGCATACATTGTGTAGGAATACTTGCGTCAGAGTGTGTGTGTGTATGAGGAAAGAGAGAATGTGTGTGTCTATGTGTGTGTGTGAGTGCTTCATAGGAAACCCAGGCCTCACAGTGTGGATCATCCTGACTTATCTTGGGTGATTTATATGCTATTTCAAGTTGATTAAGATTTATTATAAACAAGCCTGAGCTTAATCACTCAGTGCCATCCTAATGAAAACTAAATGGTGTCATACATTTTGTAGCTTCTGTTGCTTCATTGTGATATTTGGGTGAAATGACATTGACATTTTATCTTATTGTATTGTGCCATATTCATTTATGTACTTTTAACTGCCTTATTGTATTTGCCTCATTAGCAATTTTGTCCTAAAATTATCCGTGTGAAGCACTGTGTTACTTAGGTTTGAAAGATGCTGCATTAAAAAATTTAAAAATATATTATTATTATTATTATGATTCTTGATTGATTTCACAGGAAACCTCCCTTTTTGTTTGAGATGCAGAACACAGAGCTACAGAATAGCGCTCTGCTGCTAGCATGGATTCACACTGAAGGACAGGACAAAGGCTTGTTGTCACAAGTAACAACCCAATAAGCCTGCGTGTTCCAGCTGAAGAAAGGCCTCTCTATTATCACCCCACCACCCTGCTGACGTAAAAAAACGAAAAGAAAAGACAAACGGGTTGGATTACATGAGCTGATAACACATATGTAGTGTAAAACAGAAGTTTGGATTTTGGGAATGGTTATTTGCATTTCTTACCGTTTGAAGCTTTCGACTGAGTCAGACTTCTTTAAACAGGTGTTTATTATGAATTGGATAGCTTCATTATGATTAATTGTGGGTTTTAGATTAGTTTTGATGACTCACTGATTTAAGGCATTGTAGACGTCAGCTGCAAGAAAAAAGACAAAAGAGAAAAAAACAAGTCTTACATCACACCACTAGCCTGACTTTATGCATTTTTCGTATGTGTTTGTGTATTCTTTTAGTCATTAGCATGTTTTCATTTGATCTGTTTTGGTGTGTCTATCCCTCTGGGGCAAATATTTGAACTTCTTGAGCTTGAATTGATTTCACTTGCTGGAGTCTTATTGAAGCATAGTAAGTGGACACACGGCTTGCATGATAAGATAAGAAAGTTCTTGTATTTTTGCCGGCATTAGAAACTTATTCACTTCTTTGCTCAGGTGTTATGTTCCTAAGTTTCTTACTAGGTAATAATAAAATATGTGCTATTGACTTCAACACACAAGAAATACAGCACTTATTTTGAACCACATGCCTCTTTGGCACTGTCAACTATGCTATGTGTAAAAGTGATTGAATTGAAATGACTCACATTAACATTACAAATCTAACAACTGGTTGTTAGGCAAGGTAAAATATGTAAAACATGTGCTGGTGTAGGCGAAGGGACAACTTTGAAATCTGAGATGGCTGCTTGATAAATTGTCTTTCGCAGTAATTGCTTAGGAGTTTTTTTTTTTCTTTTGTTTACTGAGGTCCAATTGACTGGATGTTATCTGTGCATTTATACATGTATTTCTTTTGAGCATAAAATTAGGTGCATGCAGAACATTCCCCAATGGCAAATGCATCCCTTATATGTAGCACCATGTTCATACTCAGCAACAACAGGACCAGTGAATACAAACTTAGAACTGAGGTAAATGATTAATGATATATTTCTGTATGTCTTCACTGTTGAGTAAGAGTGACTTTATTCCATTTCTCCTCTGCCACTAAACCTTTCCATGAAAGTATTTATTTCTTCTTTTTACCATCATCACTTGGTCAGTTCATTTTATTTTAACTACATTGTTCCTTGATAGAAAATAAGTAAAAGTAAATACTTACTACTATTTTTATCAAGGTAGTTGAACATAGAATTAAATCACCTTGCTTACATGGTTGAAACTCTCTAGTGTAGGCCAGTGTTTGAAAAAATACAACAAAACAAAGAGACATTATTCATTTTGCTGCATGAGATCTGCTCCACAACAACTTCATTTGCATGTATTCAGTGTCAGGCAGGGGAAAAGAGAGCGAGAGAGAGAGAGAGAGAGAGAGAGAGAGAGAGAGAGAGAGAGAGAGAGAGAGAGAGAGAGAGAGGAGCGTTCATCTGAAATGATGCATGGCTGACACACTGTGAGTGATAAAAGTAATCCATCTAGATCCCATCTTTGGAGTGTGTGTGTGTGTGTGTGTGTGTGTGCAATCATGTATGCAAGAGTGTGTAAAGTGCACATGCTTTTGCTGCAAGTTTGCTCATTTCTGCGTGTGTGCAGTAATGTGTGCATACATTATTGTGTATGCATGCTTAAATGTGCCTGTGTGTATGTGAGCATGACTGTGTGTGTAACGTGGCTACCGGTGAGCCTGCATGAGCGTGTGCCTGCATGTGTGCCTCTACCTTTTGTGTGTTTGACGGCGTCTTATTAAAGTGTCATTTAGACAGACACTTCTCAGAGTCTGGCCCCAGGCAGCCTGATAGATTGTAATCATGGACTAAATTACTACTTTCCCAAGCTGTAATCACAGGCTGTGTGTGTGTGTGTGTGTGTGTGTGTGTGTGTTAGACAGACAGAGAACCTCATCATTGTTTGGCATGTGTCTGTTATGATTCAAGCAAATGTAACAATCTGCCTGATTGATTTACTACTCACTTTGTAACTCATCTGCGCCCCCACGCAGCCTTCCCTCGGTCTTCTACACGGGTCATTCTGTTCGTTTACATGTTGGTATAAACATCGAAGAGTATTTAAGTTATTGCTTTGCCTTTAAAAATTGTTTGTTTTGTCGTTAAGTCCGTGGTTCGTCATACCTTAATAATGAGATCAGAAGCTACCTGGATAATGACTAAAGGCAGATTTTGATGCTTTCTTTGTTTGCCAGTTTTACTGCCACACTTGAGATCAAACTCTGTCAAAAACCACACTCAAGAGAACACTTAAAGAAAAAAGAATCCGAATGTTTGGATTTGTGCTGGTGTAGGTGGTAAACTTTAGTTTACATTGGGCGCGTAATTCTTTCTTTCATTCTTTATCATGGGGTTTATCATACAAGATTCATCAAAGAGGGCAAAGAGCAGTCACTGCTTTTGAAAAAACTCCATTCCTTTGATGTGACAGTGATGACGGCCCTGTCTGGCGACACTCAGCCTTGTTGAACTGTGACTTCAAACTGCTCAAGGTCTCTATCTCTGTCGAGCTTCCATCACTTGACTATTTTAAGATACCAAAGAGGGATGAGGATGCACACACATACACACACATACAAGCAGGACAATTATGAAGTTACACATGCACTTGTCGTCCTCCTAAAAGCACATGCAGACACATACACAGAGCTTCCACACCTCTCTTGCCCTTTAGCAAAGCACATGATGGCAAGAACTATCTTTCCTTTTAACCTTCTTGCCCCACTCTTATGCAGTTATCGCTTCCCTCTCAGACTTCACCCACATTATGTCTCTTCACAGCTTGGCCACTCTGAGGGATGTCGGCTAAAGGAAAGGAACTAAATTAACCAACAGGAGACGTCATGTTGTATTTCTGAGATGTGACTCATGGCAGTTAAGATCACAGGCTTGAGTAATGAGTTGTTAAGGAAATAAAATGGGACATTAAAAAAGGTCACAGATGTCTGCTATTAGTAATTTGATAGTTTTGTATTACACTGAACACTTTTGGATTTATTACTCTTGCCTGTAATGTAGCCTACTGTTAAACTGTAATGCTTGAGGATGACATTGTACCTTATTTGAAGTGTTACTGATGAGCAAACACATTAACACACACACATTCCCTGCTCCACCCTCTGCTTTAAAACCTACAGTATTTAATTTCCTCTGGCCTTGTCTATTTGGCCAGCGAAGTGGTAACTTGATTGGTCAGCTGTGTGCCTTTCCTGTCTGATGATTGGATTTGGTTCTCATGTGTCCGGAGCACACCCCGGCACACTGGGATGAAGAAGATTAACTAGATTTTCTGTTTTTCTATGCTCTCTCTTTCTCTCTCCATCCCTGGCACTGTTATTGGAAGAAAGTGATAATTCCCCTGCACTTCAAACACAGCCCCCTAACTAAGACTCTGCTTAAGTCTCCTCCAAGGAAAAGCTGCCTGCCTGCGCACAGATGTCTCTGATTAAATTGTATCTCAGAGAGCGAAAAAGAGAGAGTCCTCCTGTCAGCTCTTCCCCTCCTTCATGCTCTCTCTCTCTCTCTCTCTCTCTCTCTCTCTCTCTCTCTCTCTCTCTCTCTCTGTTAGCTTGCTCAACTGGCTGTTGCCAAAAGAGCCTTGGGCGACGAATAAATTGCTTTGGTTTCAGCAGACAGAGAAGTTGGCCGAGACAAGCTGAATCAGTGCATTAGATGCGAAGGCCCCCTCATAAACTGGAAGTTAGCCTTTAGCGCAATCATTGACCGTGAGTGATGATTATGTCTAATTGAAGGAGACTTTCGCTACCTGTAACACAGCTGGGGGGCCTTGAGCATATTGGACAGAGGGAAACAGGCAGGGAGAAAAGAACAGAGTGTGTTACAGGAGATGGGGGAGGGAAGGAGATAGGTTACAGAGGGATGGAGGAAGATAGTCGTGGGAAGTAGAGGAATGAAGGAAAGGTGGATGGATAGATAAAAGACAAATAAATGACTGGGACTGAGAAAAAGAGATATTGTTTTAATAAATTAATAGGATACCAACAATGTCTGATGGTGGGATCTGTACATGGTTAATATATTTGAAAAAAAATCATGGTGGCCCACTAATGTAGCATAACCAACACTCTTCTTTCATGTAAGGCCTGTGTATGTTTAGCTTTCAGCATTTAGATAGTTGAACAAATTTGGTTTCTTAATATACATATGCTTAAAATCAGCTTTTAACAAGGAAAATTAATGCAAAAATGTGTGCTAACACAGGGATTTCTAGCCTATGTCATAGCCTTTCAAATCATTCCCAAAAACCATAAAAACAGTACAGTTCAATGTGTACTGGACTAGTGCTCAATATACAATATGCAAAAGATTCCAAGCAATTTAGAGGGGAAAAAATCAATATGTTCATTGTGCATCAGTGGGAAAAAACACATTTTCCCCAAATTTGAACACTGGAAATAACGGGATATCATGCCATTTTCTTCAGGCTTCATTACAGCTAGTGTGCCAGTGTTTGGAAATGTGTGTATGGGCATGTGCATGAGAGCATGTGCATATGAAGTTGTCTCCTTTTTTGTGTGCATGAGATGCATGTGTGTGTAGATGAGTGTGGATACATTCATGCCTGTGTTTGCTTGCAGGGCCCCTGTGAGTGTCTGTGTGTGTGCAGGAATGAACGCTTGAGCTGAGCAGACGGCTGCCAAAGACAAAAACAGCCACAGCCCCTCCTCTCCATTTCCACATGGCACTGGGCTCCCTGGCATGAACGGTGGCCACGGGAGTCGCTTCAGATCATCTAGGAGGGTATTGGATGGCCGTGGTTGCCTTTTGCAATAACCTGGCAAGGTCCAAATTCATTAGGGTAAAATTTGGCCATGGCTGCAGCGCTGTAGTGCCCACAGCTTTTGGCCCTGCTGCCCTGTGCTGCGCTAGGCTGAGCTGCGGAGCGTTTTTGCTGGATCCAGAGAGAGCCATTAGCGGCTACTTGTGATGATGGTTATGCTCCCCAGTGTCACACACAGATAGTTGCCTTTGAATGATTTGAGCGACTACCCTTTTCGCACAAGCTATGGAATAATGGGTTAGGTGAGAGAGCGGAGAGAAAAGCGAGGGGGCAGAGGGGGGTTATAAAAGAGAGTCATGGGAAGAGAAAGAAACTGAGAGGAGAGATTTAGATGAAGTTCATATGTCATCTTAATTCATAGAGTAATCATTGATTGGAATTCTGTAAAGTGCATTTTAATGTTGTCCGCTCATTCACCTCACACTTATTCGCGGCCTGTGAACTTGGCAAAAATAGCATCAAATACAGGCTTCTGAACATAGAAAACATAATTTGGAAAACATAAAAATAATAACAAAGCATAACGCAAACTTATATGTTGAAAATTTGAGATCATTTAGCAGTAACAAAGCATTGCTGTTGGAATATATTAAAGAAATGAAGAAAAGTGCTACCAAAAACGCTTATGTTGCGTGTTTTTTTGTATTTTTTGTCACCAAGTTTTTATTAAAATGATTTCATTTTTGGGGGATAGACTGTTGTGGAAGCATTTCATGTGCCACAAGAGAAAAAAATTAAAGTGACATAATGTACATACACATGTACATAAAAATATACAAAGTGTTGAACAAATTAGGAGCCATGACAAGAGATTATGTAAAAGTATTCAGAAATGACTTGACGTTTGCAAAACAATCATCACAATCTCAGCTCACTGTCAATCAAAAGAGTTACCTGTATGACACTTAAAGATGCTTAAAAAAGATAATGATCATTCAATAGCTTGTGCTAATATACATCAAAGAATTGTGGATTAATGTTGTGTGTACAGTTTCAGAACTGTAAAATACAGCTCTGTAAAAGCAGATCATCATACATTTTAACAAACTCCTCATAGCTGAAATATTTGCATTAACTGCATTTCAGCTGACCACTCACTCAAACATCCACTGTAGCCACCTACTATATTGGAGGTGCTTGTGTCTGATTGCTGACTTCAGAGAGCAAAGTTGAATCAATACTTTGCCAGAGAAAGCAAACAGAACTGAGGTGCTGACGATAACCTGCCCTCCAATCAGAGGTCATACTGTGCAGTTTTTGTGCTTCTTTCAGATTTTTTCTCCTCCTGGGGTTGCTTGCTCAGTAGAAGTTAACATTGATGTGATCTGAAACCTACAGACTGTGCTTTAATCTTTCTGTCTGCCTTACAACGTGAAATACAGTTTTAGTTTGTTACTGTTGTTGTTGTTGTTTTTGTCTTCACACCTTTGTTTTTTTGTTTTTTTGTCTCTGATGGCTTTACCTATGTAGTGCTTGTTGCTAAGACATTTGTCCACATGACTGTACTGTTCACTTTTTCACTGCCTCTTAGCATTCACAGCAGTAAACTAGATGTTTTTATACACAGAATTTGTACCAAAAGTCTGGCATAGCTTCAACTTCTGAATCAAGCTGTGTAATGATTAAAGTGGTCTTGTTCCAACATGCAATTAAGCTGTTAAAACTCAAAATTCCTCTCCACAGAGTTTTCAGAATGCATACTTTTACCATTTGTAGAATATGTGTGAACTTGCTATTTAAGTGCATTTAAGCTATTATTTGAACTAAATTGGAAACTTCAGTTACCTATAGTTTTTCTGGGAATCGAAATTAGCATTTTAGGATTTGAAAGTGTTCATATTCAATGTCAAAATAAAATGGTGGCTCTAATTAACATGGATTTCCTGGACATTACATGTAATGTGTATATCTGCTTCTCAGCTTCATCTAAATTAAACAATAAGGATTTACACTGACCATTTACAGGGTGCTGCCCTTTGTTATGTTGTTGCTCCACTCCAAAAACAGGAGGAAATGTGTGCAACCATAATGCACAAGCTACACACTGCTTTTCTGATATGATTTTTTTTTTTAAATCTCTCTTCTGTTTTAACTGTTCAACTTCTAGTTGTATTGTTTTTACTGAATCCGGTATTTTCAGATAAAACAGCCTAATTTTATCCACAAGGATCATTAAAGTTCTATTTCATCTATTTTACAATTGGGTTTACAATAGGAACATTGTGTGTGGCACTAGTGCACAATTATAGATGCAGGGTTACCATGGTGTTAAGGTGACAGGTTAAAAGTGACAACAAAAGCATACAGTATGCAGAATGTAAGTAGACATTACATAAAAACAGACAGACAGAGCTGCAAATGACTATTACATGTGTCTATGCACTGGATGCCAACAAACACATGCCACTCTCCCATCACACACAAATATACACATTGAGAGCACAAGTCCTCAGACAAACAGCTGGCGCAGAGCTCCAGATGGACAACAGCTCACAGTGTTAACTGAATTATAGATTTCATAACACAGGATGCCTATAGAACTATACTAGAGTAAGATGAGCTGGTCAAGCCAAGCATGCAATATGTGTCAGTATGTGGCAGGCACATACTGTATGCATCCTGTGTGTCTGCACAGGCTTGTGTTAAAAAAAAGCATGTGTGAGTTCACATATATCTGTGTGTACTTGCATTTATGTGTGCGTGCGTGTTAACTCAATCCCATTCTGCTGTACAGTGGAGCAGCGCCATAAACAGGGGGCACCTCTCCTATTCGATAACAGATAGGCTCCCGTAGGATCAGCCATTATTCCTTTGCATTTCGCCGAGCAAATGAACTTGACAGATGGCTGTGTCACCCAAACCCTTGACTACCAACCTGATTATGCAGAAAACAATACAATAGAATAGAGCAGGGGAATCATTACTGGAGGTAGGGACTGTGAGTTTGAGAGCACACCCTAACACCTCACCCACAGTCGAGGACAATGCAGCACAGCCCAACAAAATTACACTTGTGAAATTGAACAGCAAGAATGAGTTTAACATAAACTGGGTTACGGTCAGGCAATCTGTCATCAGGCTAAAGCCATTGTCTAGGGCTGCTTGCATGGCATATGAACTCATCCGTCATCTCTGACTCTATTAATGGCTGCAGCTCAGGTTTTAAACTGAAGAGGTTTACTGGCTGGGCATAACTCCCCTGCTGCCTGTATATGCTTCATGAGGAATATGTTGTTTTGTGCATGGGATGTGTATATGTGTGGGGAAGTGAGTAAGCGAAATTGGTGTTTGGTGAGACCTATGGTTAGGGAAATAGGGTTAGTGTGTGCCTTGCTATCTAGTAAAAAAAATGTAAATGTTTTTGAAATTGTTGGAAAAAAAACATCCAAGAAATATAAAAAAAACCCTGCCCTTTTTCACCTTAACCACCATAACTTGTGTACTGTATCTAATGGGTTTTGTTAGTTCAAGAGTGAAAGAGTTTTCTTAATCTGTGTAGGAAAATGAAATTCTTCAAATTAAGTCAAAAGGGATTTTTTTATCCCCTTAAAAAAGCTGTCTAATATAATTGCATTAATTTTATCCTACCAAGGACCAGCTGGGGACACAACAGAGTAATGTTTGTCACTTCAAACTTTGTGGACAGGGTGCCCATGTGAATGTCATTCTCAGTGTCTGGTCTTAAGGAATAGGCCATGTTTCACTCTGTCTTCTCAACACACCTTGCTGTCCACCTTGCCACACCTTGGGCAGGTGGACACTGCACACTCAGAGATAGTGTACACTACAGAACATATGGCACTGGTGTGGTACTTCAGAGAATAGTCACTACAAGGACGCTCTTCATTTCACCCCAACATCACGAGTCACATGGAAGTGGATCTTTTCACATTAACGCTGCCCGCATCCACTGTCCACTCAGGTCCTTTCTACCACTACATCTATTCTACAGTCTGTATCAATTTACATTGGTCACTATTATACATTCATCATGTTGTCATGCCATTGTCATGGAAAAACAGTTGTTATACAGAGTTTTGTTAGCAGACATGCCAGTTATACTAGTTCTACAGGTGCAAGGCCCACAACAACAAGTCACCCTGCTGTTTAATTTGGCACTGAAGACCTTGTCCATAACTTTATAGCAATAAATGGGTTCATGACTGGATAATGTCTATAGAGCAAAGAAGGCTTTGCATGTGTTCATTGAACTACTGTTACAATGTGTTACCATTTTACCTATTCACATTTAAGTAAGCATGTGTATAAATAAGTCATTATTTTAACATATGCACTGGATGATGTTTGCATCTATACTGTAGCATGTATATGTGTGTGTAACATGCCACAAGAATCCTGATCAATATACTTACAAATATATTTTCAATATTACTTCAAAACATAACTGAAAGTTGTCCGTTGTGGCCATTGAAATGTTGTATCGAAGTTGCATTTTTCTCTCCCAAGCAAAACAAAAATCGTAGTGCAAATGAAAAAACACATACGTCCTGTCCAATGAGCTTTTACCATTACCCTGAGGCTTTTTTGACCTCATCGTCACCACTTGCATAAACACAGAGCCCAAACGAACACGCATTGCACACATTCTCTCAGTCCAGGGTGTGTGAGTTTCATTAAGTCTATGTTTGAATAGGCAAAATAGACTTTTTCCATCAATCAAAACATTAAGCTGTAAAGATAACAAAATGAGGTGAATGCACCTCTTCTTTCTCACTGTAACATGAACTTCGCCAATGTAGTGGCAAGAGTGTGCTTTACTACTTCAACCTCATATCCCGAAGTTGGCGGTTTGGTCAAAGTATTTGTGAAGCACACAGTGTAAACAAAGCTTAACAGGCTCTGAATGCCATAAATAAGAAGCCTCGAGTCTGTGGTTGAAAGTTTGTTCAGCCTGTACCGTTTCCCCTCCCTTCAGCAATGGTGTGTTTCCCTCACCATGCTGTTGACAGTGTGTCACGCTGCGTTGCCAACTCTTAAAGCAAACCAACAGTGGCCTTGCATCAGTTTAGCACCCCGGTGTTAGGTATGTACACACAGCAAGTCAAATCAAAGAACTTGTTTGTGCTTCAGCACAGTGCAGGTTTTCAGTGGGGAGAAATAAACCTTAAATAGGAAATCTCACACTGTCTTGTAAGTGGGCTAAAGGAGGTGCAGCCTGAGAGGAGGTGAGCAAGTAAGGAGTGAGGGAAAGGGGAAAAAAACCTTGTCTTTAAATTACTTCGATCTCTGGTGTGATGAATCACAGAGTTGCAAATCCCTTTTTAGCTAATTGCTACCAGCATGTGAGATTTCTCCCCTACTCCTCCTCCATGTTCAATATCAATTTTCAGGGCCGGCAGAGAGAGATAGCCCTGGTCTGTTCCCCTGAGTCTCGCCAGTGGCCTCACTGATAAAAACTGCACTAACAGCACTTAGCCATTTCAGAGACTGGGGAAACAGACAGACACACACACACACACACACACACACACACAGACTCTCTTATTCACAGCTGTGTGCGGTAATGAAGGAGAAAAGATGGGCCAATCGAAGTGAAACAGGGAACAGGCTGGTGTCATCTGCTCTGTGACCTTCTGAGAAGACTGTGTGTGTACGTGTGTATGTGTGTGTGCTCTCCTCAAGAAGTCTGGAGGTCAGACCTGTGCTCGCTGAAGGGAATTAACATTTGTCTGCTTCGCTAAGGACAGGCTGTCCCCCATGGAGAATGCAGGAACTGTGTGCAGATTGGTGAGCTTTTAGCCTGTTTTCATTTCTGTGTAGTTAATGGTCATGCAGTACCATTTTGTGCCATGCAATTACCTTAGATACTGAGGTATAAGATACTGTAAATGGAAATGAGATGGTTAATCTTAAGAAGGTTTATCCTAATTTTAAATATTAAAGGGAAATACAATGGTAGAAAAATAGAGGAAGTAACATGCAAAATATTTGACACCATAATATTGCTCCCCTGCTACAACTGGTGCAAAACTAAGTTCCCATAGTTCTATTTTGTCACAATTAACTGAAACTGGCTAAAACGGATATGTGTAAAGGCAATAATATATATAGAATTAATGTGTGTGTGTGTGTGAGAGAGAGGTTCCGGCATCAGCTTGCCCTTGACCATCCTCAAGAGGCGAGGCGACACAGCAGAACTCCCCTGACACCTTCTGCTCCACCTGGGCAGCTGCCTTCAGAATTAAAGGACCACCTCCACCTCAGAATCCATCACGGAAAAGTGTGAACCCAATGTACTCCAGTCAATAACAATAGCCATGCACTTTACAAGAATGTGTTGGTGTGTGTATATGTCTGTGTGGTAGGGAGAGGTGTGTGTGAGTATAAACTAGCAACCTTAAAAATTGACAAAGCAAGGTGAACGGGTGCCCTGCAGTGGTCAACGAAAAAACAATACACAGTATAGAAACGAAAGCATTTGTTTATTTGAAGCTACAACCTACCTTGATTGAAAATTGCTTTATTTCAAGTACCCCAGTGTCTTTCCTTGACCAAGATGGCCCTTTAGTGGAGGCCATTTGCTTTGATAACCAGTCTTCTCTAAAGCCCTGGTCACACCAGAAGGTGACACAGCAAAGCTCATCTGCTCGTCCTCACAAAGGGTGATGCTAGAAGCTTGGTGACATGGTGAGTATTTGTAGGGCTAGTGAAATACTGTAGCTGGCGAGTCACGATAGCGCTCCGAGCTACCTAGCTTGCTATCTGTTGGGCAAGCAAGCAAGCTAGCTATAGTTTGGTGGGTTCACACCATCTATTGAAAAAAATCTATTTGTACCAACAATGTACCAACTCAGACCATGCCTCTTTCATATAGGATGAATATCATATCTCTAAACTGGAAAAAAAAAAAGCTTTCAAAGGTTGAAACTCAGTGTTTGAAAGCTTGAAATCTAACAAAAAAGGTTTTGCAAGATTGAAACAAAGTTTTGAAGGCTTGCATAATGTTTTGATAGGCTGAAAAAATATTCAAATCTCTGACATTATTTTTATTCAACTGCAGCACTCTTTTTACAGTGTTTTTCATCAAAGCACATTTTCAGAGTTTCAAATTTGTCACTGTTCTCCCGGTGAATTAGTTTGTTTTCCAGGTTTGAAACCTTGTAAATGGTGACCTGAAAACTGGTGCTCATATGTTTGGAAAAAAAGTTTTAAAATGTTGAAACGTGAGTTTTGAAAGGGCAAATCTTTATTTTGAAAGTTTTGCGGATGTACATTTGCACTCATATTGCAGACTGTTCTTTCAGAGCTGTTTACAACACCAACTTTTCAGAGATCTGCCCACACAGTTGTGAGCTTACGAGTCACATGATTTCTGGCAGCGTTCTCAGCTCTGGTCTGAAACTCAAAAACTCTGAAACAGATGGTCTAAAAAAATTTTTAAAAAGCCGGGTCCTGGAAGCAGGGGCATTTGCTCTTAACCTATCGTTTGCTCTCTGCTGAAGTACAGTCCAATAGCATGTCGTATTTAACGGATTAGGTGGGATTGACAGACCGCCAATAACTGACAGACACAGGATACGCGAACAGGATGCACAGTTCCCTGTGCTTTCTGGCTGTCCCCGAGCAGTGCCTGTGGCAGGCATGGACATTGAATAAAATCTGCAGTAGAAAACCAGTTAACTTAGTTAACTAGTGCCCCCTGCCTCCATGGTCCGCCTTTTTTTTTTTAAGGCTGTGTTTCAGAGTTTCAGACCAGAGCTGCAAGACAACGCTGCCAGAAATCACGTGACTCGTAAGCTCACAACTATGTGGGCAGATCTCTGAAAAGAACAGTCTGCAATATGAATGCAAATGTACATCCGCAAAAGTTTCAAAATAAAGATTTGCCCCTTCGAAACTCAAGAGAAAGCCACCAGTGCAGATGTCAGATTCATATTATTCACTACTTAAGTAAAAACAGGTGTATTATGAGCTAGCTTGTCTCACACAGTTAAAGATCCCTGCTGGGTAGACTTGGGTACTGGGACAACCAGGTCTGAAACTTTAGAACAGCATGATGTGTATGGCAAAGATCAAACTTAGCCTACAAATCTGAACACCATTTTTTTTTTATGTATTTCATAACTCATTAATTTATCAATTCATTCATCAATTTTATATGTGTATTATGGTTAAAACAGAAGTCACAAATCACACTGCCCTGACACACACACACACACACACACACACACACGCACACGCACGCACATTACTACCACCACAACTTCCATTGGTCAGTTCTGCTTCTGTATTGTAGAACATTACACTATGTTAATGAGTAGCTGGAGTAGGTTCAAATGACAAATTAACACTGTTATAAAGCTGCAAGCCATAGTGGACATTTCCCTTTACTTTGCCTCTCTTTCAACCCCTTTATATATTTTTTCATCTGCAGCTAAGAGGCTTTTTAAGGGCTAAAGTCACCTATTCCCCTCCATGATTATGCAAAAAGCTTTTAAAAGAGGCAAGGTGGAGGGAGGTTTGAGAGATCTGTGGCCTTCACACCCTGCTCCCTCTTACCCTGTCCTCTCTTCTATACTCTAATCTGATTTCTAGCAGGCATCTTTGATCTAGGCCTGTGCCAGTGGAAAGCAAGCTGCTGGGGCCTTGCCTCTACATATGAAGTGAGTATGGAGATTAGCAGCCTTCCCTTACAGCTTTAGTGGCTAATACCTGATTAGGGCCTCGAGACAGCCAATTGTCTCAATGCTGGCTATCAATGCTAGCACTGGCTCTAGAGGGAGGGCGGGAATTGGATGGATGGAGGCAAGTAGAGGAAAGAGGGATGGAGTAGTGGTGGTAGTGTGGGGTACAGAGGTTTGGGATGAAGGTTGATTCCGTAATGGATACTCATTTGATCCCACCCCACTAAGAAGATTAGGCCTTGGGGTGTCATATTAGCTGTGCTCTCTGGGCCTTTGGTGGTCCATGCAGCTTTCTAATGGTGATTGCTAGTCCATGTTGCTGCTGGTTCTTCTCTTTTATTCTCTTATCTTTCCCATGTTGTGGAATACTGTCTTGCATTACACTCTACAACTGGATCACAAAGACTCTGACTTAACTGTTAAATATTCTCCTTTCTCCTTTTTAAAAGAGGCAAGGTATGATCAGTTGTGATGCATAACATCTGTTTCAAATTAGAGAAAAATCATCTCATTTTTCAAGGAATAAGCTGCACCATGCATGCTTTTTAATAAGAGATTGCAAGACTCATCTGATGTATGAAGTGAGATGCACTGCAAGCGCATTTTGAAAAAAAGTCCACTTCAGCTCAGATGATGCTTGCCAACAAATACACAACACCTTGTTCATTTTCCAGGTCTTGGTTGCTTTTCATCTTAGATGTACACTATGTTTAGGGAGTGTTGTGTCTTAATTAATTAATGTCACATTATTTATTCAAGACCAACACAATCTTGAGTGTTCTCTTACATTGAGAGTAGAATACTTCAAGACATAGCTGGCAAAGAGGCCATGAAAGCTTAAAAAATGTGTTGAGATAGACTGTAGACATCTCGTTCCAGTAAAGGGCTGTTGCACTCTCTCCATCTTGCTCTCTCTGACTCTCTATCTCTTTAAATCTGTCAGTTTAACAAAGACAGAGCAGACCTGTGAGAACGACAAGCTTAGCCAATTAGAGCACTTGAGACAGGCAAATGCCTCTCTCCTTTATAACTTGGGTTTACAGTTATGCTACAACTGGTGCAAATAATTGGTTATTAATACAATGGACAACTACCAAGAACAGATTTGTAAGTATTTAAGCATGTATGGGAATTTGTCTAATTTGCAGCTGGTTATAAGCATTATACACCACAGTGGAGGGTTGAGAGTGTCCATCAGCAAGATGTCAAATTCTGCTGCTCAACCAACAGCAGTTAAAATGCAATTCAACTTTTATTCAATAGTGAAAGTTTGCAGTAAAGAAAAGACTCAAAATCAAAGTGACAGAGAACACACTTATGTTTGCACAAATGTGATATGCGCATTATACAGGCATTGCATGTTTTCTTTCAGCATGTAACACTATAGGAAAAAAACATGGTGGGGGTGAAGGGGGCAGAAAGGAAGATACAAAGAGAGACAAAATCAGTAGAAAGGTGAAGGAAGAGGATGAGGAATAAGGAGCAGCTCCTTCAGTAAAGCCTCAAATGCCTCATTATCCTAAGAACTGAATCTCCTCATGAGTATACTCTGTATCTACTTACAATCTCTTCCTCTTTGTTCTGTAGTCCATGGCTCATAACACCTTTTAATCTCCATGTGTGTGAAAGGAGGGGGCTAGAATGCATGCTTGCATGGCTGTGTGAGCATGCCTTATTAGTGTGGTGCTGAAACTCTGGATGGGAAATTAATATATAAAAGGTGAAGATTAGCTCCATGTGTATGCTATTTTGTTTTTAGGGAAATTAGGCCTGATGGACTTAACTGATGCAGATGATTAGTCCCTCATTATCTGAACCCTTTATCTCAACCTTGCCAGTCAAAGCAGCCTATTTGTCTACTAACATTTCCTAGCTACCTGCTAGTTTAATGACAGGGTGTATGGGATTAATTAACTAAAGAGTGTAATCTCGTTTACTGAACTGCTCTGATGTCTTGTTCTTGAAGTGGTGCATCTGTTGTGTTTTTTTCGTGACGCGTGTGTGTGCACTTATGTGTGCTCTTGAGTGTATGTTAATTTGCATACCTACGGTGTTTCAAGTATCACCACTTTGTCTCCCTGGCCATTTTGCATGAGGTACTTGGCAGCCCAGGTAGTCTGATGAAGAAAAACAAAGTTAGCTTAACTCAATATTGAACCCGGATTTGTGGTTGTGAACTTCCCCCCATCAGTGGTGGCCCTAGACCCATTTAGAGTCCCAAAGGAAAAGCCAAGTTAACGCCTCCACCCCCCCATGGTCAGCTAATGAGAAGGGCCATGCATTGCCACAACCCTCCTTTCTCTCTCCCTCGCTCAGCCCTCTCAGAGTGGAATCGATCCTTGATGTCAAAGGCCTAACATTTCTGGCCTACTCAGCCAGGAGTCCCACACCCACTCCCCCTGCCCTCCTCCCAGCAGAGCCAAATTAGCAGACCCTCAACACATTTCTCTTTTCTCTCAACTTTAACTCTTGGACTTTTTGGTCAGACCACCTATTTACCAGCTTCTAAAGGATTATAACTAACTCAAAGGAATAGCCTACTTGATATTGAACCTGTGGTGTACAGCAAGGGACTATTCTGTGCCATTAAGCGACCGAGTGCCATTGATACCATGGCACAGGATGCAGCTGACACAGCCTTTGTTATTTTCAAACTCCATTAATAATCTATGATCTCGTTGTGCTCCTCGCCCCTAGAATGGTTGCAGGCTGTTTACATAAATTGACAAGAATGCCAAAAGGCATGCTGCGATTTTTCAAAAGTACTTTAGCCCCCGGAAGAGACGATAAAAATGGTATTTATTAATTGGATGGAATCCGGGCTCTGTTTACGTATTTCATATTCATTTATTATGTTTTCTTTGCCCAGCTATGGAAAGGCATTTGACTGACACAAATACATTATTCTATTTGTGTGTTATGTCCCATGGGGCTGTTAATTATTTGTTTTTCTTGAGTGGAGAAACTTAAAGGAAATACATCACAAGTCTAACACCCAAAGATGATGTCTGTTTTTATTTTTTATTTTTTGTTTTTTTTAGGGGGGGAGGGTGCCTCCCTTTATGCTTCCCTTTCCTTATCTTGAATGCTTGCATGTGCTCAAATGAAATCAAACCATGATACATTTGAATACATTAATTAAACACAAAGTTGATAAACAAGACTTATAATAGTAGAGAGCATTCTGTTTATCCTTTTAGGTCAGTCTACAATTTGGTCACTTGTTGGTAACGAGAACTCGAGTTTTGTCATCAGCCTTCATATTGAAATTCATAATTTTGAAAACAAAATATGGAGCAAAGAAATGCAAAAGATTAAATAATCTATTTTGCCATTTATTATTCTGAAGTAATGGATTCTCTGCAGGAAAATTGAGATCTGTATTTAACTGTCAGGACCATTTTGGGTGAAGGATGATTGACATTTTGCTGTGGCTGACAAGCACTGATTTGACTAGTCATATTTACTCCATCACTTGAGTGTGGACTAGATTATGTTTTATGTGGAATATGCAAATGCACTATTTAGCTGGGAAGAAGACAAGGACTATCACTGGTGCCAAAGAGTCATTTTCACCTTTACTTTAATCCAATGACAACCCAGATTTTTCTTTCCTAAGTTGAAAAAAGAACTTATCACAATTTAGTGATTTTCTAAACATGAGACTCCCAATACCCATGCATGACAAGAGACACTTTCAGTTTTTTGTACTATAGCCCCAGAGAGGTTGTTGTAAATAGTATTAGGTACAGCAATTTCTGAGCGGCAAAGAGTCTCTGTT
Source organism: Siniperca chuatsi (assembly GCF_020085105.1). NCBI lineage: Eukaryota > Metazoa > Chordata > Actinopteri > Centrarchiformes > Sinipercidae > Siniperca > Siniperca chuatsi. The sequence continues at coordinate 19,478,348 of NC_058050.1, forward strand.
AACACAGCACTTGTTCTTTCATCCACCAAGGTTGGAGTAAAAAAAAGTGAGGAAAAGAATCTTCAATTTAGCAAGCACAACCTGAGTCATTATTAGAAATGACAGTTGAACCTGATGAAATTGTATTCCCAATTGGAAAACCAAATTGCTATCAGACCGACATGATTTCCTTGTGCTAGAACCATGCTAATTCTGCGTCAAAACATCGGTAAATGTATTTAAAAGCCATAATAGCATATTACCATGCAGTCTTCCTTCGCCTCATATGTGGACCCTATTAATCTGGAACTTCGATTTGCATGTAAATGTGGTCAACTTTCATATCATCAAAATACATGAGTCCTACACCACCAGCAGGCCAGCAAGCCATGTTTGTGTGCGCGCGCGTGCATGCGTGTGTGCGTGTGCGTGTGTGTGTGTGTGTGTGTGTGTGTGAGTGTGTGTATACATGAAAATAGGGCCTGAAAGCTTGTGTGTGAATGTATGCATGTGTGCTTGTGTATGCACATGCAATTACAGATGTGTGTTTGCATGTAAGAATGTAGTGTATGTGAATGGTTTTGCGCAGGTATGTACTGTGTGTTGGATAGGTGAGAGTTTGGGGTTGAAATAATGCATTGAGGTTTGATGTGCAATTACTGGCATATATTAGGGATTTCAGAGAGGTCAAACTAGCATTGGCAGAAAGGGTGACGAGATGTGAAGAGATAAAGAGGAAAAACATATCAATATTTGTGTGTGTGTGTGTGTGTGTGTGTGTGTGTGTGTGTTTGTCAATGTGAATAAAGCAGCAAGGGCTAATATGAGTCAGGTGATGGAGATGCCGGTGACAGTATTCTCTCTTATGTTCACTGGCTTGTCACACTTTTACAAAATGTCGCCAAGTGTGTATTAACTCTGAGAAAATCATCTTAGCTAAGATTTTACAAATGTGGTGCCATTGAAGAGAAGGAGGTTATAGAACTGCCTTTGTTAAATAAATTCACTTTGAAGCCTTTGTAAGATTCACCTGTTGCTGGGAAGGAGCAGCTGAGCCATTGTGATGCTAACAGCTAGCTCTGCGGCTGCACCTCACCATCTGTTTCTCTGACCACCAGATATTAGTGTTATTTAAGGTATTATCAAGGGTGAATCTCTTTGTTTTTCTTACAGCTTTAAATTTACAGTATTTTAATATTTACAGGAAATACATGCTAACATGGAAGGGTGGCTACATAGCAATATCTGCACCCTGGCCTCTTGTAAACCTCTAATGTCAGTGGCACCATGAGGACCCTTCCTCCCTAGCTCTTACCTTATCTTCCACATTGCATCCTACACATTCCACCATTCCACCATTCTTCATGTGCTAGCATAATAAACCTTTTACCTGCCCAGGTTCCCACATTACCAGCTGTGAAGTCTCTATCCAGAGGGAATCAATCACAGAGAGCGACACAGCCAGCCAAAGCAAAGTCTGTCTTTGAGAGGATGTAAGGATGGATAGATGGATGGATGAATGGAATGGGTGAGAGGGTTGAGAGGAAAAGTGGAATTAGGAGGCATGGGTGGGACGGAAGAGAGGATCAAGGGATGGTGAAAGGTATGACAAGAGAGGATGAGAGAAAAGAGAAAAAGTGAGGTAGAGATGGTGAGAGGGGTTGGGAGGGGGGAAACAGAGGGAGAGTGGTGCAGGAAGCTTTAATTGGTCTCCCAATCCATGGATTCATCACTATTTCATGTGCTGTTTAACCTTTGTGAGGCTAACTTACATCAGGTTTCTACTGCTGTTTGATACAGTAAAAGACAGAATAAGTAATTTCATAGCACATAGTTTTATTGCCTGATCTCCGTTCACAACAACAGTGTTTACAATACAAAGAAGACAGATTTGAACAAGTCAAATGAAGTATGTGATACTCGCTGTGAGGGTTTTTATTTTTTTCCCATCAAAGTGATATGTAATACACGTAAAAAAAAAGCATATAAGTAAATGTCCATTTTAAAAAGTCTAGCTCTGATAAATTATATGACACAATGATGAATAGTGAATGAAAGTGTTTGTTTATTTATGGGTAGAATACAAAATTACCTAGAAGGTCGGTATGAGCATTGATAGCCACAATGGCTAAACAAAAAAAGGAAACACAGATTTAATGAAATTGAGAAATTGGAACTTCAGACCAAAAACATCAGTGTTAAAAAAACAAAAGGGGCTACTTTGGGTTAAATTACTTAAGATTAAATATGATACAGGAAGGCTGGTTTGAGTAATAGATTCATGAGTTTGAAGGGTTACCAAAACAGTGCACAAAGGTTTGTACTATGAGGAAAGATTTCTCTCTGGAAAGTCATCACTGGGACAATTATTTTATCCTCTGCTGCAACGATTGGCAGGTAAACTGTAGAATTACAGCGTTCACATTGCATACAGTATTTGACTGGCCAATTGCATTGCAGCAAACTTAAGCCAGGTTCAACCAACCCTGCGTTGGCACCCTCGCTGAATGTAGCCTTATTGAAATGAATGATAGAGCATCATGAATGATGCTTTGTTTTACACCATGCTAATATCTGTCTGAACATAGCCGTAAAAGAAAATTCAAAAAGATCCAGATAAATACACAGTATTAGCAACAGATAGAATAGATAAGTGATCTCTGAGAAATACTGCAATAACCACTTGTTAAGAAAGATGTTACCAAAAAAAAAAAGAGAGAAAGAGAGAATCTTGTGCACATCCTCCTTAAATGCAATAAAATTTGGTATGAATAGAATGTAAATTTCACTATTGATAATATTACATTGCTGTAACAATGTTGATTGCTTTAAGGATGTCATCCTCACCACTGGATTCTTGTTATATCCCACAGCGCATGAGACAGGGAGGGTAGAAAGAGTGGATGAGGGAAAATATAGGGACAGAGAGAAGAAAAGGGAAGGAGGAAAAGAGGAGAGGGAAAGAGAGAGAGAGAGCACTCACTATGGAGGCAAACCTACTTTCCATCATTATCCTTTAAAATATCATTTGATTGGCTGCTCAGTGGCAGGGGCCCCTGGTGGCTGCAGCTCTGTCGTCGGGCTAAGGAGGGAAACACACAGCTTTTCACTTTTTCTGTCAAAACTAGCTTTGCCCAAATGGTATCATTTTAAATGCCATGACAGTGGAAGGTGGAAGGGAGTGTGATGGGCCTAGGGGTATACATAGACCCCATATGCTAGTGACACTGATACAAGTGTAATTCTAGACTATTAGAGTGACACGGGAGATCCTCCCAACCCCTAGCCACACACACACTCACACAACCCAGAACACGAAGCAGGTGAGGGAGGGGTGTATGTGGAACAGGCTGTCATGCCATGAAAATTTAAGAAATTCTTTAACCTGGCCTTGCCTGATCCCCTCCTCCTTTGAATATTTTATAATGCCAAAATGATTTATTAACTTGAGACAGGTACAGCTCAGTAGGGCCAGGTAGAGCCACAGGGACAACAGCGGGGTAAGACCCACAGGGTGCCACATCGATCAAAAGACAGAGGGAAAAGAATGATTTCTACCTTATTTTACAGTGGATATTTATTCAATAATGCTTTCTTTTTTTCTGACGGAAGTAGGGTGGAGGGAAAAGAAGCATTTATGTTTAAATGCAATGCCTCCTCATTAGAAAAGGGAAGGAATGTTTTAATTGTGAAGGAAAAAAACATTAAGTAAAATGTTCAAGTATTTGTCTACATTTAAACAGTTTTTTAACCTTTGAAAAGAAAACAATGACAAGTTTCTCCAGAAATACACGTTTTAAACTGTTCCTGTTTTTAAATTCATGGTATAGCTTGATATGGCAGATTGCATATTTAGACTTTGTCTATAATGGGCTAAGGAGACTTGATAGAGTAAGAAGACATAGCTTAAGAAGATATTAAAAATACTGTTAAAGTGATATGAATAATGTATACCTCTGTGTATAATATGAAAAAAAAAACATAACACATATGATGCGCGCGCGCACACACACACACACACACACACACACAAACACACAGCATGTTAACTTAATTTGTAGCCTGCTGTTTACTGTTTGTCATTTAGACTGATAGCTAATGTTTATGATACAATGTATCAAAATCAGTCTGGGAATACTTCCCTATAATTCCATCTCTTTTTATGGCTCATGATTGCCAGAGACACCGTTTGGCCAACAATGTCACAAAGGTCACTGAGCAAGGGTGGGCTGGGACGAGAAATATGGTAAGCAGACACTCAATACCTCAAAGAATCTATGTCGGAGATAGAAACAGGAAAGATAGAGAGAGGCGGAGAATATGATGGACAAAGTAAAGGTACAAAGAAAGAGAACAGGAAGACAGGGGAACAGAATGAAACAAAAGAAATGACACAATCAAAGAGAGATAGAGAACCATGAACAAATAGATGAGGCAGAAAGTGAGAACCACCGAAATGGAGTGAGAGTGAGGGAGCAGTGAAGCAGATAGGGCCCATGGGAGCCAGTGAGAGAACAAAAGCGGCCCTTCTGCTAATTGACTGCAGAATTAGCCCCATCTCCCCCAGTGGGACTGTGGTGAGGCAGTGGCAGATGGAGGCAGACTGGACACCAGAGCAGAAAAAAGGCCTGCGAAACCTGCCGTGAAGCTGCCCACAATTGTGGGTCACAACATCGCAACACGTTCCTTGTTTAACAGGACATGACAAAACACAGAGAAAGGACTGAGAGGGCTGGGGGGGGGGGTAAAAAAGGTCAAAAGAGGAGGTTGGGACTACTGGACAAGGGAGAGAGAGAGGGGAGAGAGGATGGGGAGTGCAGAATCAGGGAAGCTATTATTTTTTATGAATCCTAAAGGTGACTTTACACCCTAGAAGTGTAATGCGCAATTTTAAACACGGTTTTCCAAATAGTGGTTTAAATATGTAAGTGAAATATGTACAAAGGCCAATACATATTATTTAAGGGTAAATATGAACAAATGCTATGAATGTACTGTGGTAGACAACATAGCTGGATCAAAACTAGAATTGAAACCATTAGTCAATTAATCAATTTTTCAATCAGCAATTTTGATAATTAATTAATTGTTTGTCATTTTTTAAATCATTACTTCTACCTTCTCAAATGTAATTTTTTGCTAGTTTTCTTAGTCTTTTATGATATTAAACTAAATATTTTTGAGTCAACTTATGCTCTTGGATATCGTGATTGGCATTTTTCACTATTCTTGGACATTTTATAGACCAAACAACAAACGTTTATTTGAGAAAATAATCGACAGATTTATCGATAATAAAAATATTTGTTAGTTGAAGCCCATACACCATCTTTGTTTAAACTCACTTGTAATTGCAGTATGCCACAGTTTATTATTAGTTTTTTTTGTTTTGTTTTGTTTGCTCTCAAACTGACTGAGCTTTTGTCACAAGCTGGCAGAATTCAGGTACTAAGTCTTGTTTGTATTTGAAACTGTAAGACAAATGTTTACCTGGGTTTTATATGTAAATGTCTGGAAAACAAATAGGAGAAATGATTCACTTCATAGAGATACAATACCCTAAAAACATAAATACACTAACATCGTTAATGAGTGCTAAAATTAAATAATGTATGATATTTCAGGCAGCAATGCTATGATTTTGTCAAAACTGGAGGGATGATGCATTTTTCCAGTGTGCTATATGGAGTTTACCCAAAAACTTTTTAATAGCTCATTATTACAGATGCTCCACATGTGGATTCCACTAGGCCTTATGTAAAACTAACAAAGCATGACCCAGACTTTATTTAAAATTGAAACAAAACAATTTGGTCTAACAGAACAAAAGTAATTGGACTTAACTTCTAACAAAACTGTTTAACCTATGCCTATTGCTCTGCAATGGCAGAGGAATATGTACTGGTGTCAACATATTTGCAGCAAATCCTACATGTAACTATAACTCTACATACATTTGCTAAAATGTACTCAGAAAAATACATGAATACATACATGCATACTACTTTTGATCATGGTCTGTGATTTACAAACATCTCAAAAGTCAAAAAATGGGAAAGTAAACTATTACATTGTCACAAATTATTTATAAATTCAGTCAAATTTCAGAGCTTAAATAAGTTATTAAAATTTGAATCAATAACTCCCCAGATGCCAGGTTCCAAAAACCTGATAAAAGGATGGATGACAGCAGTACACACACATACATACACACACACACACACACACTCACACCATACCACCCTGCATAACCAAGTAGTTACTGTTTCTATGAAGTTGAATTACATTGCTCAAAGCACTTTTTAAAGTGCCAAAAGCTGCCATTCCTCTTTCTAGGGATTACTCTGAGGAATGTATTTACAGTTTCTTTCTCTCATATAAAGGCTGTATGGAAATCAGAGGACTACAGACACCACTCATAGGCTGTTTTGAAATTCAAAGAAGGTGGGGAGTAAAACTATATTGTCCTTTTGAGGATGCAGGAGGATGCTTTCCATTCTGCGCTGCACCATGACTGTCATAGTAATCTGATATGACAAATTCACATACAGTGGATTAGCTGGCGGTGGTGAAAGCCAGAGCGGTTAATATTTGTTGATGTTGCCTTTATCCAGCAGGTCTGGTGTCCCTGGGCTGTGGTTACCCTGATGATGAGGAAAGGAAAGAGAAAGGAAAGGAAAGGAAAGCAAAGGAAAGAAAATGGAAAGGAAAGGAACCAAAAGGAAAGAAAATTATAAAAAGGAAAAGGAGAGGAACCAAAAGGACAGGAAAGGAAACATTATTTTCTGGCTACTAAGAAGAGTTAAAAAAAAAAAAAAAAACTCAGGGCCACTGAGCCTGCTCATCACTTTGTATGCTGTCAAAATCTTTGATGTTCCCTGACTCTTGATGTCGGAGGCTATGAAAAATGCTTAGCTCAATTTAAGCCTCTCGCAAAAAAGGGCTAACAACTGTAATTAAATCATTAAATTCTTGTCTACGCTTCACAGAGCATAGAGAAAATTAACTTCCCACCAACCTCATTTTCTACTTGAACATGAAATAATGATTTTTTTTTCTCAAGCTCATATAATTACAAAGCTAACATCTGATAGAGTCAGCATCCAGGGGGGATTATCACATGCATGAGTATTAGACCTCATTACCAGCTTGACTGCAAAATTATTACATCTTGTAATTGGATGGTGAGATTTATACACAGATTGGCCGGGTTTCTGTAAGATTGTAATTACAAGCTTCATTGGTTTGCTACTTATCGGAACTTCACAGAGAAAACAACTGGTAAAATGAAATGAGCATTTCATTAACCTATCGCCTTATCAGGGGAAAAACCTGTGTAACGTTCATGTATGCATTAACATAAATAGGATCATTCATTCTGCCGCCAGATAGCCTGGACTGGAGTTTTTTTTTTTTTTTTTTTTTTCCAGGCAATGGGGGTGGAGGGTAGAGAGAAAGAGGTGGCAGTGATGGTGCGGGTTTGATTGCAGTCGGGGTAGGAGGGGAGGAGGTTGATGGCAATATTCATTCATTTTCACAGAGTTTATTTAACCTTCATAATCCTGTGTTGATGGGGAATGGAGAGAAAAGGCACACAGAGGGGAAGAGGGGGAAGAGATGGAAGGGGATGAGGAGAAGGGAAGGGCTGCAAAGGGTGAGGGGAAAAGGAAAAAATAATAATAAATTAGTTGTCTAACGTTACAAGGGATGAACTCAATATATCTATTACTTAAAGACTAACTGACTGTGAAAGTGCTCATTTCACGAGAGACGAGGCAGCGTGCTGGCGGGTACTCATGGGGCTCCAAGGTGGCTGCTCTTCCCCCTCTCTCACTCTCTCCCTCTCCCCCTCAGCTTTGATGTTTCCCCTTTCACTGTTAACAAACTCTGGCCGTGTTCCCCTCTTGCTCAAACACAACGGCAGGTGCAGATTGGATGCCCACATAAATAACCTCCTCACACAATGACACCAGGGGATCGATCCAGATTTTGATGGGTGCTGCTGCTCATACAAAAGGAGTGTGTGTCTGACTCTGTGTGTGTGTGCGTGTGTGTGTGTGTTAAAACGGGGTGAGCAGAAAACAAATGGGGACAAGAAGGAAAGAAGGTGGAAAAGGGGGTAACAAGAGTGATAGAGGGGCAGGGGGGAGGAGGAGGGGGGTATAAAATGGTTCAATTACAAGCCGAACACTATTTCTCTCTTCTTAACAAGAGATTTCATGGTGTGGGCCAATGTTTGGCAGAAACAGCTGAGTGCCACTAATGCTAAAGCATTACACTGCGCCAGATCAGCTGGCCCCTTTTGAGATGGGAGACAGTTGTTATTGAACTTCATTGTCCAGATTGGTTTGTTTTTCAGCTGGGATCAATGATGCTTCAACATGAGCGTGATGTAAAAAGCCGTGCTGCAACCTGCCACCCACTCCGAGTAACACCGTCACTGCGCTTGAAATTGAGGAGTGCACCCTTGTTCATTTAAGGTTTTTTTTTTTATTTCCCCTTTGTTGGTGAACTTTTCCACAGCATATGCAGTCTACAGCCATTTTTTCTGTTGGTAAGATCATCCAATCAGATATCTTGCAAGCATGATATCTGATAAATAAGAAAAAAGGAACCCAATAAGTTTTGAAAACAAAATAAATGGTCCACCCACACATTTTGGATAGTTGTGATGTGTTTTCCCAACTGAATATAAAATAGCTGTGTTGGTTAAGGTTGATATAGTAAGCAGACAAAACAATATCCTATGCAACATGACTCACATCAGGTTTTATAACTATTTTGACTCATGTATCTTGTCCTATTCATGTTAATGGGGTGGTTTGTGACTCTTGCACACTAACAACGAGATGAAACATCGCAATCACAGACATCTTTTTTTGAATGTGCAGAAAATTATGGATCTGAGTATTAAAAACCAAAACAAGTCACAGTACTGTATTTAATGCTTAAATGTGTTGTTTGGAGGTCACTGAAATCCTGTCTGAACTACAGCAAAGATAGCCAAGTTGTTGTGGAATTCTGCTGCAACCTGCTGTTTTTTATTTGAATCAGCCATTGCAAAGCAAAAAAGTCCCTGCATGTTAAGTGGGATAGTAACTATTGCTGCTGAGTCCCATGCACAATAATATACTGTAAGCATATATCGAACTGGCTGTGTTCGAAATGGCCTTTAATGACATTGTCAAAAAGAACAGGCGCAACCCAACAGGGTAGACAAATATATAGGTAGACATTAAATTGTTGGTCAGTTGAATTGGTCAATATAGTACTTGTTAATTTTTTCTTCTGACAAACTTATCTGAGTTACAAAAATTCTCCAAGCTAAAATAATGTGTTGAGCATCACCAAATGACATTTCTCAGGTTGTATACTCTGGGGCACTCAACCTGATTCTTTTTCAGCTCATATCGAGGTTTGTCATGGTTGTCTAAACAGAGAAAAGGCCGATTCCATGTAGTTTGTCCCTGCTCAGCTGCAATGGGAAGATCTAATCTGTGCCACAAAGAGCTAATGTAATACACCAATAGCCTGTAAACCCTTTTTGAACCCTGTTTTTTTAGGGTGTTTGCCCTCTAACACCCCCTCCCCTTCCCAGATTACTGTGTTTATAACTCGTTACTGCATAAGTGAATTTGACAGACTGCTGTTTTCATCTGTGACCCCATAACACCCAAGGCCAGAGGGTGGGAACAATGGTTACCCTATTCAGTAGCCATGATGACATCAATAATTTGAATTCAAATAGTAGTTTCTGGTCCCACAAACATCAAAAACAATGTGCTGTGACAGAAAATTGGTAGAGTGAAGTAATGCTAAATATGTACATGCTGTATATTTTTCATAAAATGACTGAAAGGAAAAAGCAACTCCCCCAAACCTTCCTATGACAGCAATATCTGAAAAGTCAGACACATTTTTTTCTCTCCTGTTTTTTTAGACTTCTGTGTTTATAACCAATTAAACACTCCAGGAAGTTCAACCCCAAAGCAACAGAAACAGAGTCAGTCTGATCAGTGATCAGGGTGATAGCAGGGTTGTTAAGAGTGAGAGGCCGAGGCATCCTGGGGAGCGTGTCCAGTAACATAAAAACAGCAGGTTTCAACTACTATTAATAGTTAGTACAAAGACACACAAAAGCAAAAAGCAGCACAACATGATAACAGATGAAAGAAACAGACTCATTAAAATTCCATTTGTCATGCTGTCTGTTGATCATTTTGTCTATAAGTCTATGCTTTACACCATTATCAAAGGGTGTAATTTCAAAAGAATACTTGTGTACAAAAATCTTTTTCCCCAAGAAGGCCCTTCCTTAAAATTCAATTAACTCTGTTGATAAATAAACGCGGGGATTGTATCATTTGAAAGCAGATTTGCATGCTCCCATTTTTTTCACCATTTCCGAGGCAGCAAATAAACATCTGAAATGGGAGACAAACTCTTGTGAATATTTCTAAGCTAGTGTTTCAAACATTAGTCACCTTCTTTCAGATTTAGCATACAATTATACATGGGACAAAAAGAAGACTTTGACATCGCTGTTCTCTTTTTCCAAAGTCTTTTTATTTATACATCTCACACATTTACTGTACTTTGCATACATCTGCAACTGAATTGTGCAGATGTGCACATACAGTATAGACTGGGAGTCTGGGGCTTACAGCCTGTTGGCTCAGTAGGATTCAGTTGATTATTCATGGGGAAGTTAAATACCAAGTAATGGAATTAGTTTATGCCAAAATGGTTAATTAGCTTATGCAGTCTTAGCTGTTGTGATCAAATGTATGCTGACTTGTACAGTATTTGTGAATCTTTATGCAACAGGTTTTAAAGTAAGAAGTGTTCGTATTCAATGAAGGTAAATTAAAATGACAATGTTACTTTAAATTAGCAGATATATTTTCTTCTCTTAACTTTAACTGAAGTTGTCCTTGAGGTCAGTCACTGTAGTTGCAAATAGCTGTGCTTACAGTTTTAGATGTCCCATTTGAAAAAAAAATCCTTTTCATATAAAAATACTTTCATGAGTTCTTAATGTTAATCCTCTTAGGTCAATACTGCAATGAAACACTCAGCTCAATGCAGTTAAAACCTTTTAAAGGCCACTAAATGCTACATCCTCTTTTTCTCCCCTCTCACTGCATCTCTCTCCGTCTCTCTCTCCTTGGCTAGCTATAGCTATTCATTAGCTCCAGCCCCTATGGCAATGAGAGTCTTTAACCTCCATTAGATCTAATGTTGATATGTTTCCCCCAGCAAACAGCCAAAACAATTAACACCCCTTCTCACATTTCTCTCCCCTTGGCCCCTAACCACATCAAAATCTGGGCCCACCCGTTCATTACCCACCCCTGAGTATGCCCTTGGGGAGGAAAAAAGTCAGATCCTTGGCTGTTGTCTTCTGTATGGTATGCAGTTAGAAACCAGAATGAGTTAAAAGAAACTTGTCAACAGTAATGAAGTACTGTGTTTTCCCTACAACTTTGCCTCAATGTGGTAGCAAGTGATACTGTTTTGGATGAGCTATTTAGTCGAGATAATACTTAATCATGACGAGGTGACACCCTCTGTGTTTAGTGTTTGGTTATGTTTTTATATATTCATTATGCATTCAGCAACAGTAGTGGTAATAGTCATACTGCAGTAGCCCCTCATTATTGAATTACAGTGTGAGTTACCTTAAATGCACCTACTTGGACCTTTTCCAACCCTTTCTCCTAGAAATAACATTTATACACTAGTAATTTGTAACAGAATATACGTTTGGAGAATAATGTAATACCAGATCCATACCAGATTCTGCTTTTTTATCAACATAATGTGGACACGTTGTCAATACAAATATCGGCCAAGTCACTAAATGTTGATACTGCACATATCTGCAAAATGCTCACTGACCCCATACTTTATTTGTTTTTGTTCTACAATATCTGCTCCTAGCAACTAAAGCATGATTAAACTTTTTTATGGTTACGGTTTGGCACTCCTGGCACTTGGTTAAGGTTAGGGAAAGATCATGTCCTCAGTTTAATAATAATTAATAATATTTAATGATAAAAAGACAATGGTGACTTGAAGCACAAGACAGGATGTGTTGATTTTATTAACATTTAACTGAAACCACAATCTTTCTTCAACTTTAACCAAAGAGCTTTTGTTCCCTAAATCAAAACACGTGGGACTTAAGATGCTAACCCCAGTCTCCGATGTCAAAGTCCTGCGCTTTGTATGTTTCTTAAAACATTAAAACATAATTTGCAAAACTAATTAAAACTATATAAAAAATAATGTATAGGGTTGCCCATTTGTCTGATATAGATTGAAACAAGTGTTACTAAACAAAAACAAAAATGAATGTTTATTTCATCAAAATCTGTAAAACAATCATTTAGAAACTCATGTTACTTTAGTAGCAGTTACTCCAAACTTCAAGGACTTCCTTTGAACATTATGCAATGCACATGGTTGTCTTGAATCCCAGCTTGAATTAGTTAACTTTAGGCAAACAAAGTCCAAGCTCTTTCCTTTTAAATATATACAAAAAATAAAAGATACATAATGGTTACAATTGCAAAATTACAGGTATATTTTAAGCATCATATTCCAAGGCCAATCAACACAGAGACATACATTACATAGAAGAAGGAAAAGTACATGTATTTGAATGCATGTCTATTTGAAGACTTCAGTGCCTTAATATCATCTATGGGACCATGCAGACTAATGCCCTCGTATTATAAATGGCAAGACTACTCATCTGAAGTCAAATGATCTATTACCCTGTACCTTTTGCAGGGCTAAACATGTACAGTATTGGAGAAACTATACTGCACATCCAACTGCTGCAAAACACCTTTAAATTTAGCAACAATTTGAGCTCAGAAGCTCTTTGTCACGTCACAACTGGGGAACACCACCCCTGTTTAGCTGTCAAGTGCATAACGTCTTGACCTTCTAATACCCAGAATAGACCTCTTTTATTATCCAGGAAATTCCTAGTTTCCTTACCTATAGGTGTGGTGCAGTTGTCTGTGTATCAAATGTCTCACAGTAACACCAGTGGTCCTCTGACTCTAACTCACAGCTAAATAGTTTAGTTGCTCTGACGCAGTTCAGGGAGCACGTTGGAACCATGCGTGAGTGTACATGTTTGTGTGCGATGTTAAAGGGAAGAAGTCTATCAGTTGATGGTCCATTGGTATAATTGATATCCATCTAATCTCTTCTCTTCAGGGGAAAAGGAGTTTTGGTTTCAACACTTAATTTGATAATCTGTGAGAAAAGCACAAAAGGGACATTCTGCGGATTCTTAACCTTTCCTCAACTTTGGCACTCCCAGAGGCAGGAAAGGAGTATCTTTCACCACAGTTATTAGTTCACCGAGACACCCTTGACCTCTGCGGTGGTAGCCAACTGTCAACATAACTGATGTTATTGTAATGCAGGTTCACTCTCATTGACTTCTTTTGGAGTCATTCAGGTCTAAGTGTTGGCCTAATCCCTAGAGGCCCGAGTTCAAGCATATATAGATTTTAATTAAACTGAATAAGGCTAAATTGTCATGACCCCATACTAACATCTTAGTGAAATAAATGTGCTTGTTAAACTACAACAGGCTTTTTTTTAAAGTGTGACTTTGAAATCAAAAATATAACTTTAAAAAAAAAGGATATGATAAAACAAAGATAATAGTGTCGTCATTTGCTACAAAACAGGACATTTGTGTTTGTTTACATATTCATGGCTGTCATACATGCATCTTCTTGAGAATAAAAAACAACTATAATAAAACAATCTTAGATATGGTTTGTAAAGCCCTGCTGCCATATCTGTTTGTATATAGTCAACTTTTAAAATGGTGCTAACTTTCACTGAATAGAATAGTATAGTATTTAATAAACCACTCAGTTTTATTTCTGCCTTGGACATGAGTAATGAGTGTCCTCCAACAGAGTAACTGAGAATATTTCTGATCCTTTTAATAGCATTATAGTTTAAAACTCTATGGGGGGGCTTCACTATCCTTTGATCTCTTTCTTATAGATGCTGTAGGTGACAGTGTGTGTGCTAAGCATACAAGCCAGTTTACATCAATGCACACATCAATAACAGAAACAATGATAACACGTGGCTGTATTTTTTTTTTTTTTGCAGAAGGCACGTATCAAGAAAATAAAAATGTAAAGATGAAATTGGTGACAGGAAATTTAAAATGTGGAACACAGGATGTTAAATAAAAAGAACTGATCCACTACCTGAGTGACTTAGTAGAATGAAGCCATTAAGGCATAACAGCTTATGAAGAGCCTCCTGTAGATTTACATGATTAAACTAATATGAGGAGCCCGAGGATTTTCTTTTTTTTCAACAATGGAGAAAGTATTCAAAAATCGTTGTTATGACGTATATGCGTGTGCGCTGACGCTCGTGCGCGTCATACAGCGACGATACAGATGGTGAAAAGCCCATCTGTTTAGAGGAAAATACATTAGAAGTTAATGTGTTGTGGACGAGTTTAAAAAGGGGATGGACGGCGCGAGGATCCGGAACAAAGTTTTCTGTGAGCGCTCTCTCTCTCTCTCTCTCTCTCTCTCTCTCTCTGGGTTGAAGCTGAAGAGCTTGTGGTGGTAATGAGAGTTTAACAAGACTCAATAAATCAGTTAACGGTGGTGGTTTATTGCCCTCAACACGTGTCATTGTTTACCAGGAGTCAAATTTCTATCTTAATTTCTATCTAAAATAGAAAATAAATGTTAAATACAAAGAAAAAACATATAATTTAATAAATTTTATCATTTATTTGTTTTAAATGTATTATTATTATTATTATTATTATTATTATTATTATTATTATTATTATTATTATTATTATTATTATTAAATCAACCCCTTACAAACATTTTAATATTGGCCATCAAGTCCATTTAGGTATTGTTCTTTTTCTCTAATGTATCTTTCATTTCTATTTAGAGATATTTTCTGTCTCCTTACTCCCAGCCCCCCTCCACCAACCCACCACAACCATCATATTTAGCCCCCTGCACACATTTCCAGCGGGTTATCACAATTGCCATTCCTCCCCTCCTTTCTGATGTGTTACCCAGATTACCATCAGTGCCCCTCAGATATTTTTAACAGATCCTCGGCGCTCGGCAATATCCACTCGGAGCCATCTGGTGCAGATCAAAATCTACTGACTTCTTGGGCTTCAGTCGTTAAGGCATTAAATCTAGATCTACAGAATACCCCCGTTGACTCGGGAGGTGGGTGATATAAGAATCAAATCAAATAAAAATAGAACTGTTAAAACATGACACCCCCCCTCTCGTGAGCCACATGGCTGTGTCAGGAGTGGACAGCTAAGGAAAGGAGAGGTTAGAGTCCGACCCTTCTCTTTTTCTGAGCTGGAAAATGGATAAGCGGTTCAAGAGGAGGTGACCAAAAGCTACAGCATCAGATTTTTTTTTCAATTCAAGTCCTGTGGAATTATATTTTTTTCGAAAGCCTATTTTATAAGAGAAAAGAAAATATAAAATTGTAAAAAGGTAATTAGCTGTGTGCAAAAGTCCCAGTTACAGCAGGTTTCTGAACTATGACGAATGAACTACTCTTCATCCTCACTTTTTTGAGTTAATGTGTTTAAAGTGAAGGCACGCCACTTAAATTAAATTAGGGACTCAAAAATGTAAATGGGTAATATTTTGTGGCGGGTACAGGGATATGCAGACTGGTGTCTCGGTGTTTGAGTTGTCCCTGGCTTTTCTTCAGTCCTTTTCACTCAAAACAAGGAAACGTGAAGTGGCTCTGTTGTTACAAAGGACAACAGCAATCTGGTTAAAGTCCACACACACACATGCACACACGTGCGCGCGCGCGTGCAGATGGAAAGAGGGTGAGAAAAACAGAGGAAGAATTTGGCTGATTAAACCTTAATGAAGAAATCAAAGGAAACCAAAACAGAAGTCAATAAAAGCATACATAATTAATAAATGATATGGAGAGATTTGCAAGGTTTTACTTAAATGCTTTGACTTTTGGAGGAAAAACGTCTTGAAATTATTTGAATGCATATCGCAGTTACATGGCTGAAATACAATATTTTATTTATTTATTTGGTAATTTTATTAAAACCTCTCTTTTAGAATGCCTCATCCTAATAAACACAATTAAACTATTATGTCGATTTAACAAGTAGCCTACATAAGCTTTGAAAACATTAGCCCTAGATGAAGAACACTACAAAGAATAAATCCAACTTGGAGGAAGACACTTTCAAAGTAAATTAGTCACTATGAATTAAATAAACGCACCAGCAGCCCGTGATACCAAATACTAATTCCTCTGCGGAGAGGCATTTTCCCCCTTTAATTACAATTTAAATCTATTCAAAGTAAGTTCCTTCTTCTGACGGGTTTACTTCCCCCTGTGTCGGACAGCTGTAAAATCGTGTAGACAGGTTGTCATACAACAATCAAAGCCTTCGGTGAATGGACTCTAATGCTTGAACATTTAACATACAATAAGTCCAAACACGGAGGAAGAGAGAGAGAGAGTCAGAGTCAGAGAGAGAGAGAGAGAGAGAGAGAGAGAGAGAGAGTCAGAGTCAGAGAGAGAGAGAGAGAGAGAGAGAGAGAGAGATAGGCCCAGCCAATGTGCTCACTCTATATTCACATTATCCACATTGCTCCAAACGAGGAGGAGCTTGCAGGCTCAAGTAGGGGATGCCAATCAAAGCATCAACTTCAAATTGTATCTGAGAGATCAGCCTGGAGACCTCAGGGCCAGGCGCGTCAGTCGGAGCGCAATTGTTGATCAGATCACATCCAGCGGACTTTGCGCGAGAAAAGAGAGGAAGCCGAGATTTAAGAGCGGGTTGTTTTGACTGCTTACCACTGTATGTCTGTAGTAGCTGTGACTTTGGCTTAAACACTTTCCCTTCACTCCTCCGGGTTACTTTTTTTTCTTTCTTCTCTCGCACACTTTTTTACGCACAGTTTGTCGGACGATACAGCTGTGCGACAATTCGGCGGTGGAGATGTCTTTCCCCCAGCTAGGCTACCCGCAGTACTTAAGTGCCTCCCAGGCGGTATATGGGAGCGAGAGACCGGGAGTGCTTACGCCTTCGTCCCGGGGAGGGAGCACCGAAATCGGGGGAAGTCCGTCCGCCACCGCAGCGGCGGTCACATCGGTGTTGGGCATGTACGCCAACCCGTACGCACACAACTACAGCGCTTTCTTACCTTACACCAGCGCGGACTTGGCTCTTTTCTCACAAATGGTAAGAATAAATGGTGGGTTTTGTTTCTGTTCACGGGTTGGCGTTGCAGAGACGATTATTTACGCTTGATGTTCCCCCAGCTGTCTGAAAATACAACCATGGCAGGCTGAGTAATCTCAACGAAAAGAATAAAGAAAAGCAAATGCATTATAATATGTCTGAGTTGTTTAAATATCGATCGCTAAATATTAGTCCATATTTGCTCGATTTTTGATAGTTCAGTGCCTTGTTTGGCTGAGTTAGAAATGTGAAAAGTTTGACTTGTAGGTAGGCTACAAGCAAAACAAAATCGGACTGGAAATGATTTATTTTGCCCATAAAGGATAGCATGCAAACAAAAGTCTAATTCACACCAACCATACCGTTATAATCTCATATTGTTGGAATAGTGAGTTGCAAATTGTAAATACATTTCACGGAAGAAACCTATGCAATAGATCTGCATTTTGGCATGCACCAATGTAAAGAAAAAGTTACTCGTCTCTTACCGTCGCCAGAGTATTTTTCTCAGGTCGTTAAATAATCTACCATAGAACAAAAGCTTAGTCTATAAATATGATTAACTTTTAATCGTGCAGGCGCTGTTTCGTCTACAGTATCTTTATGTCATGATTGAATGCCACGTGGATTTTTACTGTGTCTAGATGAAAAATGGTCAGACATTCATCGGCCTAAAATACACTTGGTGATAATAATTAACTTGCAGCGTGTTAACGTGTTGGCTAATGTGTGCATCTGGCCCATAGGCAGTGACTAATGCGCTAAAGCGTCAAAAACAAGGGTTATTATCCAAAAGCCAAGCATATGCGTTGCCTGGATTGATCGATATGTTTAAGTGATGTGTCCAAAGCAAATATAAAAGAGGCAGGGGATTCAATTCGGCGCAAAAGTGCGAGTGTGGCACGCTGGGGAAACTTAACTTAGGCCTTCAAACTGCTTTGACATACTTGAGGAGTGTGGAGGGGAGTTTGGCAGGTACGCATGAAAGCTGGCAATTTGCATGCCATCTGTGCGTTCACAATGATGCAGCGAACTTTCTCTCGTCCCGTTGACTTAATTTGTTCCGTTATTGGATTGTCGTGTATAAAAAGTGTTTGCTAATAAAAGGTCTCTGCCTTTGGGTGAGTGGTTGTGCAAGGCGCAGGTGGTGCTAGCATGTGGTATTTTGCAAGTTGAGGAGCTTATTTGTGGAAAACTCCGTCAGGTGCAACTGCAACTCTTGGATTTTTTTTTTTTTTTTTTTTTTTTTTTTTTAATAGAGGCCGTTTTCACTTGTTTGAATTGCAGATATCTACCATGGCCAAAATGCATGAGCTACATTAAAAAAAAAAAAGATTATTAAAGCATGTATTTTACAATCCAGTGTATCAAACAAATTATGCACATTAAACGTCCTGCTGTTATAAAAAAACATTATCTTTTATTTTCAAGGGATCCCAGTATGAGCTGAAGGAGAGTCCTGGCGTCCATCCTGCCAGCTTCGCAGCACACACATCTCCGGCCTTCTATCCATACGGCCAGTTTCAGTACGGGGACCCGGCCAGGCCCAAGAACGCCACTCGGGAGAGCACCAGCACCCTGAAAGCCTGGCTCAATGAGCACAGGAAGAACCCGTACCCGACCAAGGGGGAGAAGATCATGCTGGCCATCATCACCAAAATGACGCTGACGCAGGTCTCCACCTGGTTCGCCAACGCCAGGAGGAGGCTCAAGAAGGAGAACAAGGTGACCTGGGGAAGCAGGAGCAAAGAGGACGGGGAGGACGTTAACTTGTTCGGCAGTGGAGACGAGGCGGAGAAAAACGAAGACGAGGAGGAGATTGATTTGGAGAGCATAGATATAGACAAAATCGACGACAACGACGGGGATCAAAGCAACGAGGATGATGACGATAAATCTACGGAAGGGAGCAGGGACCACAGGGGCGGTGTCGGTGCGGGTGGAGAATTGGACAGCTTGGAGAGAAGACGGGCCTTCGCCCTACAGGCCCATGAGGCCTTTGACAAATCTAAGAGCACAATTTCAGTTCACCCAGGGAGTAAGGAGAACTCGGACGGCAACAACAACACAAGAGTTTTGTCCCCGGATAGACCCGGGAGCTTTCCTCTCCCGTCTAACAATAAGCCTAAAATATGGTCTTTAGCAGAGACCGCTACTAGTCCCGATAGTTCATCTCAGAAACCCTCTTCCCCTTGTGCCCCAGTGGCCACCACTCACTCATCAGCGCCCCACCACCAGATCCAGACCCACCCGGCCTTCCTCCCCAGTCATGGACTGTACACTTGCCAGATTGGAAAATTCCACAACTGGACAAACGGGGCTTTCCTGGGCCAGAACTCCCTGCTGAATGTGAGGTCGTTTCTGGGAGTAAACCAGCACCATCACCACCACCACAACCACCACTTGCCGGCCCAGCAGCAGCAGCAGCAGCCAACATCAGTGGTGGTGTCGCCGGTAGCAGCTGCAGCAGCACTCAGCAATGACAGCAAGGCCCCACCAGAGACCCACAGTCCCAAGCACATAGGTAGGATAAGAGTCTCAACGCGCGCACGCGCACAAATGTCACATGCAAGCGCAAAGCATTTTATACTGAACAGAAGCTATGTGTGTTGTGTTGGTGTATTAATGGTGCATCTTATGCCTGCTTCTTTTTATATATAATTATAACAAAGCACTGTGCACAAGCATGCACGCACGAGCAGTATGTTCACACAGGCCTAGTGGATACACAACAACACTGGGTTCACTTTTAGTTAGACATGTTCACAAATTTCAAATGAACATTGGCCTATGATTTATCCAGCATGCCAGTGCTGATAGGTGTTTTTGCTTATTTCCTTTTTAGACCATGAAAACGATGTAAGGTCTGATTCACCTCCAACACAGATCCTGAAGTCTTCCTTTCGACCCATCCATGACAGGTGAGACAAGTTTTTACTTTTGCTGACTGTTGCAAACACGTTGCCTTAAGAAAATTAGCAGCCCCAGCCTAATATGAAATTCTAAATGTTGAATGCGATTGTTGCATTAATCAAAAATATGAACTGATTTAGACATTTTGTCAGCAATATATCTACAGCAGTAATTCAAATAACTCAAATTAAGCATGAACATGAACGTTAGGGAAGGCCCGGGATCTTGATGAAATTATAACTAGTAATTATTCAACAAATAAAAAAGATTCTAGCGGATGCAAACACTCGTCTAACTCTTCAACGGATTCCAGTACATAAACCTACAGATTGTGTCTGGCACTTCTTTTTTATTAGATTTTTTTTCTAAATAAAACAACATTAATAACACTACAAAATAAAATAAACAAAGATAAATAAAACACAGTTTGCTTTGCGGTTGACAGGGGTCTTGACTCCCATCCCACACCCCCTTTAATTCCTCGCCTCTGGGGAGAGTGTGGCTACTTATCAAGTCACCGAGTAAAACGGGCTCTGTCTGGGCTGTGTGCTTTCCCTAAAGACCCCTGGGAGACCCGGAGCCCAGGGGAGCGCTCTTACCGAAAGGGGAAAAAAGTTTACCTCTGTTTCAAGTATTGCAAAATCCCCCCTCTCTCTATGCAAAATTCATATAGAAATAACAAGCATATACGTGAATTATAAATTTTAATAATGGCTGCATAAAGAGGATTTTCTTTTTCTACACGCTAAAAGTTTCGCGTTGTAAAATAATAATGATAAAAATAGTATTATTAACAATGATAATAATAATAATAATAATAATAATAATAATAATAATATCATAATAAATCATAATAATAATATCAAAGAAAGTGAGGGATTGGAGAGGGGGACTGCAGTCTGTTTCAAATCAAAACTGTTGAGCCAGACACTTGAGATGCATATTGAAACCCGCTGTCCAAACACGGCGGGGGTATTTATCTACCTTTCTGTATTATTCTTTATCCAGATCCTCTCTGCCTTCCAGCGCCAGGAGTCCACAAGACGCCACGCAACGGGTCCTCACAGCTCTCTCCTCGGCTTGATCAAGACATTTTTTTTCGTGCTTGAAAAAAAGAAAAGAAAAATAGAAAAAAGACTTTACACTTCCTAAAAAGGACAATGAGAAATAATGATGCAACGTAGCATTCAGTCGGTACAGAACAAATGGCGTAATTTGGTAATATCCTGTGGATGGATGGATTACTTCCTCTATTGTTGTGTAGCCTATAATCGCGCCTATAATGTTACTCTCTCTCCCCACTTTGCCCAGGCAGGCTGGGACATTTTGGTAGGCTTTTTACTTTATTATTATTATTATTATTATTTTTGTCTCTATCTTGTGTTTTTGGTGTCCTTTCTTTAATGTAAATACCAAGTGATTTAAATTTGTAAATAGGAAGCGTTGAAGGAATTTGTCCAGATCGTATATTTTGCCTAATAAACTAAATGAAATTATAGAGAAAACCCAAGAGTATCATCAGCCTATATTTCTTCTCTACATGAATTTAATGTTGTTGTTGTTGTTATTATTATTATTATTATTATTATTATTATTATTACTATTATTACTATTATTATTAATTATAACAATGATAATAAAATTATTATTATAATTACAAATACCATTATTTGGAAAGAAAACGTAGGCCTACTACCAATTTTATTTCAAGAAGGGTGGGGATGGGAGAAAAAAAAATATATTGGCAGTCTGCAACCAGGCTTAATATTATTCAAGTTTGGGAGGAAAGCAGCGTGGATGCATTGAGGTGCTAATAAGTGTCCAGATGGTTGCTGGTGACATAAAATGGACAGGAGCAGCTGGGAAGGTCATTAAGTAATAATATGGGAACGCCCAGCCCAAACAAAATCAAATGGTTAAAATCTAATCTGTCAGAGAGAGAAGTCGATTCGAAGATAAATTATTAATATTTTAGTTCTGGGGGGAGGAAGAGGCTGACATTATGGGCCTTGTGGAGCAGGGTCAGTATTTGGGGGTCCTGTCTGTTCCGAGGCTGATAGTGATCATTAGCCTATAAAAGCAGCTTCTTTGCTTCTCAATCGGAGACCAAAAGCAAATATTGATTTACCACAACAGCGTAATGGGGTTTAAACATAATAAGGGGAAAGTGCAATAATTAGCTGTGATGGGAGATGATTTAAGCATTGTGTTTTTCTCTTTTGGTTTACAGGAGCCTAGTACCCACGAATATTATAGGAGAAGTAAAAGTAACATTCTTAACGATCTTCTGTAAAATGTGACAGTTTTCTTTAGCTTTACCTACCTTTGGTCATGTTATTGTCTGGTTAAAAACAACCCCATACATGATTTTATTTTTTTATTTTTATTTTATTTTTTTGAAGTCTGTCCTAAAATAGCTTCAGTATAATCGGAGAAAACGTTCGTTGTTTGAGTTAGAGCACCTTTGTAAGTGACAGTAAGCTGCGAGGTGAGCTGTTCCAGAGGGTGAATTATTTGAGTGGCCTAAACCTGTGGAGTGACTTATGCACATCTGTTTTGCAATAGCACAGCGACCTCTATAGGAGAGTAATATATTGCTTAAGCTTGAAGCAGCTTTCATCCTCCAAAGATCTATAAATCACATCAAAATACTTGTACTATCACACACAGTGCAGTATGCTGTACACTTTGATTTAACTGCAGGATGCTATCACGCATTCTAGAGGAATACAAATAGCAAAACTAGAAATCACTTTATTTATGGGAATATTATGACACTAAGTTCACATAAAATATTATAAGAAAAATCTGGTTATTTTTCGTTAGGGGACAAATAGTATTCTGCAATATATCATTTGCTGTTTGGAGTTGCAATATTATTACCTCCTGAAAAGCCTGCATAGCCTCCAAATTAAGTCATTACAAATATTTGCGTTTAAAACATTACAGAAAAGTGCAAAAGGGCAAACGTGATGTATTTTCCTTTTTTTATGCTTGGTAAACGTTGACTAGACCATATCTGTGTGGGGGGCGTCTATGCGCATAAATCTGTGTCACTTAAATGGCCATTCGCTAAACAGTCACGCAGCGGAGGAAAAATTAACAAAGGTCGCTGAAGGTTTCGTTGACCGGAGCGGGGGTCATTCCGCTTTTAAAGTTACATTAGCACAACTTTCCTCACAACACACATAGCCTACATCATAATATGCAAATAGCAAAACAGGCTTCTCTCTCGGTTCAGGAACGATGAACAGAGCGAAAAGAAAATTCACAATGAGTGTACTGTAATAGTCCAAGAAGGATGTTTAATATGTCTGTGTCAATATTAACTTAACAGTCACCTTTATTGTTTTCTTTTCTCTCCTCTCTTGTAGCACTAACTCAATGGGTATAAAATATTATAACGTGTAGGCCTAGAGATAAAGAGTGTTCCATGACGTGATCATTAGATATCGATCGGTCGAAATTAGAATAATATTAAGCCACGTGAAGCCCGAACTGACTCTTGTCAATTTATCTTATGCTACAACACGTGCTCTGGCAATAATGATTCTAATATTGCGGCGGTAAAAGGCAGGTGTGTAAATTTCATATTCCCCTCCCTCCCTCCGCACTCCATTTGCACATGACATCCTCTCATGAGCTGGCTTTTGGGGCTAAAATTAAATAACCTCTCGGTGTCCCATTTATTTCTTTTGTACTGAAACAGCGTGAGGTTAGCGCAAAGGCGTTAGCTGCAGGCCATAATATTGTGTTTCCATAATATATACAAAATTATTCATTTAGTAAGTGGATGTACAGTGGATTGTCTAATGGGTAATGAGCGGAGTTGGAGCTGATAATTAGGCTGTCACTTCCAGCCATTTCTTCCCCGCATGCCCTGGGCCACTATGCAGGGGAGGGAAAGAAAATAAAGACCATGAAGAAAGAAAAAAAGAAGAGCAGATAAATGAATCAAATGTAAATATAGAGCTAAATGCTCTTTGGGATTACAGAGGTAAATACATAATTTTATCTGGTTTTTAAAACACTATTGCCATTGCTAGACACAGTAAACAATGTTTATATTATGGTAATTGCACTATAATGGTTATAGTGATAAGGTAATTCAAATTAATAATTACCATACATTATATCACAAATCCATTTACTTATTGCTATACTTTAAAAAAAAGAGTTGTTTTGCTATTTTTTAAAGAAAGAAACCAGGGAAAAAAACTCATCAAAACTATTTCCAGCAACCTTTGAAAGGCTATAACTCTTTCAAAGGCTGGAGGAGGTTCTGCTATTTTCATCTGAGGACTGAGTGCTGAAACCTACTTAGTGGATATGTAAATTGTGGCTCATGCAAAGACAATAAGTTGTTGACCCTAAAACAATTTAGCATTCTGTCGCAGGCTGTGGCCCCCCATAATACCACAGCCTTTTGTTGGTGAACAAGGACTATCTCCCCCTGCAACTGAGACGTGTCACACTGTGGCAATCCATTCATTTTAGTGGTGAATTGTGCATTGTGACAGTGTGTGTGTGTGTGTGTGTGTGTGTGTGTGTGTGTGCACGCGTGCACGCGTGTGTGCGTGCATGCCTGCGTGCATGCCTGCGTGCATGCCTGCGTGCGTGCGTGCGTGCGTGCGTAGCAGGGAGAGTTAGGGCGAGAGAGGTGACCGCATGGGGAGGAAAGTTTATCACTGTCTTGTCTTTTTTGGCAGAAGCAGGCTATTCTTACAACAGACTCGACCCCTTGTAGTCCAACAACACAAATGTCTTTGCCTCTTCCTATCCCTTCACACTCCCCTTCCAACCCCCGCTTCCCTTCAATGTCTCCGTTGTCTTTTCTCAAAGATGCCCGCCCATATTTGTACCCCTGTAATCCATTTATCTAGTTTCACGAGGGCAGCACTGGTCGAACGATGACACAAAAGCCACCCCCGGCCCTGGCCCTAGCCCCAGCTGGGGGAAACACACAACAACAAGCAACAACAAGTCACTGGAGCCCGGCAGCAGCAGCCACAGCGGGGCCACCATCGAACCCTGCTACACCATGTTTAGCTGACTACTTTGCTCATGCTCCTTGTTTCAGCGACACAATGGAAGTGAAAGGGTAGGATGCCTTGGTCACAGGCTTTTCATTCCAGGAGTGATATGCTGCTGTAAGACACAATTCTTGCCACAGGAAGAGGTTGGAGGATTCGGTTGGAAAAGGAAAAAGGGAGGGAGGCTCTCGGCACGGTTAGACTCAAACACAAATAGCAACAAGGAACTGGTACTTGCCTGACAACTGGCTGGCTGACTGACTCGCTGCCGGTTCAGCAACAACTCACAACAACTCAACAACCCATGCAGACCCCTGCTGACACAAAAACCTGGCCTGGCTTATAGATATATACTAGAAATAAACACGGTCTCTCGCTCATGTTTGCCTGGTTTTCTTTCATTTGGCCACTCAAAGCGACATCCTTATGTTTTGATCGGGCAAGAAAGAGAGAAAGAGATAACAAAGCGAGGCAGGGAGAGCAGTCGGGTAAAGTTTTCTCTGTCTCAGTTGAACATTCTTTCTGACTCTGAGTGAAGAACACAGAAAAGCTCTTTCACTGCTCTGCGATGAGGACAATATGCTTATTTGGGTCTCAGTCAAAGCGCTGTGCCAAATATTGGGGCACTAATTAGCTGGCCTAATCTAGAAATATTATCCTCAAATCTGATATATCCTAGTTGAAATGGTCTATTTTAAGAGACCCCGGCTGAACATGGAGGTTCATTATTATCTTCTTGTTTGCTACATGTTTGTTGATCAAAGTTATTTCCATGTGTCTGTTGTTGTTTAATGGGCATTGACAGGGTCCAATATACACACATAAGCGCTCATGTTCAGACACACACACTTACTCGAGTTGTGCTTCTGTTCAATTAATGACTCCGCAAACCAACTAAAGCTGGTCTGTCTTGAGTTCTCCTGAAGTATCCGTACATAGCAGCTCTACCAGAACAGAACTATATTTAGTGGAGAATGCCTTGCGATTCCCCCCCTCTCTTACTCACCCACCCACACACACAAACACACACACACACACACACACACACACACACACACTCCCTCTCTCTCTCTAACACACACAAGCATGATGAACACACAGAAGAGCGAGTACGCATGCATACATTCCTGGTACAGTCTGTTGGAGGATCAGAAATATTTTGCCTTAATTATCCTTCAGTATGGATCATGTTCTTCAGGAGGGACTAGTAATGATGGGGGTATTTATAGTCATTCATTCTCTCCTTGTAATTATACACTCCTCAAAATTGGGGTTTTTACATTTGGCATGTGCTTGAAAACGTAAATTAGACAGACAGCACTGTTGTTGAGATCTCTTTGAAGTGAATCCCCTCCCCAAACACAATTTGATGGAAAGTTTTATTCTCTGCGATACTACTTATCTTCGTTAGTAGAGTTTGCTTCCCAGTGCTAGTTGAACAATGTTTCTTCAGTCCTAATGTAGCATCGGTTCAGTCTGACATGGTGCTGCACCAATTTTTCTGCAGCAAAAATAAATTTACAGTTGTAACATGTCATACTTAACAGATTACCTGCTTTTGACTTCAGTCTGTAGGAAATTATTGTTTTTATTGCCTCCAAAATTAGAGCAATAAAAAAAGGAAAATGATAAGTGTACCAATGTTTACTTTTCAGTACTGTGCCAAGCCAACCCAAAGCACAGGTATTATAACAGCAGGTTAGCTGACACTTATTTGAAGACAGTCGTGTGTGTGTGTGTGTGTGTGTGTATTTTCAATAATAAAATGCAGGTTGACATGGCAGAGAAGCCAAGGGCCTTGTGCCCCCTTTTCCTCCCTGCACAGATATTTCCACAGCGACAGATAATAAAGTCTGATTTTCCTGCCGTCTTTTCTGATGTGATGCCATTGTGGTTTGGGTTAATTCCAGGGGGATGTACAAAGGGAAGTGCGGCCATCTGAAGTGTCATACTGCAGCTGTGGCTGAAGCACAGGAATTTCCATTTAGTAGAGGATGCTCTCTCTCTCTCTCTCTCTCTCTCTGAACACTCGCAGCACATGTGCAGCGCAGAAGGTGATATCAAATGCAACTCACCATCTTCGTCCCTGCTAATGTGAAATGTTTTCTCTCTCTTTCCAACTCTCCATTTCTGCCCCAGTCTCTCTTGCTGTCCTTCTTTTCACTGTGGTGAAGAAATTCCATTTTTGGAGTGTAAATGAGTATTTGCTGAGGCTGTGCAAATGATACTTTTTATTTTCACTTTTCGTGTTTATTTCAACAGGTATATGTGGTGTAAAAAGTACCCTTAAATCCAATGTGATAAATGTTATTATTTATAGCCCAAACAACTCAAAAATTAATCGTGTGTGATTCGAGATTGGTTAAATAATTAAACTATTATTTCACTTTTACACTTAATGAGGTTGCATCTGTGTAGTCTGTAATATATACTGTCAAGTCAGTTTTTAAAGTAACATTTGTCATATGACCTTTACAGCATTGTACTGATTGTACAGGAACTTACTCTTGTCTAGTCTATATACATATAAAGTATTTTCATTTTGGTTTGTGTAGTTGGAACAGCACCTTGCTACAGTATGATGAAAAAAAATTGCATTGCTATTTGGTTTAAAAATACACAAGATCTGCAGGGGTATTTTTTGAGGATCATATTTGGACTACCAATGACTATATTAGATTATAGAATATATTTGATATAAAGTAGCTTAATGAAAAGTCATTCTCTTGATATTTGTAGCAGATGTTTTGATAATAAGCCGATTCCAGATAATTTTATGTATAGTTCTAGAATTTATTTGCAAAGCCAAATTACCATCATCGATCAAGACTTGCTCATACCAGCTTAGTGATACCAACATCACCTCTCAGCTCTAGTTAGCAATAATTTCTACTGAAAGGAAATGTGAGATGTATTACACCCTCCGTCCCCTTGCCCAAAGCAGACAATTACAATGTCAGAAGCTGTCACCTATTGTACAGTAGCCAGTACATCCAGTGGCGGGTCACCTGCCAAAGCTGAAACAGAAGAAGAGCAGAACAAGAACACAATGTGTCGGAACTATCACTTCACACACACGCAAACCTGAACTAAACAGAGCAGGCCGGTCAACAGCCAGACTACCTTGCAGTGATACCTTTCCCCTCTGCTTGAACTGGAGGCTCTTTCTTCACGCCTGCCGTTCCCCGGTACAGTACCCCATGTAATGTTAGCCAAGACACATGGCGCAGAATGCCTGGAGTTTCACCAGAAGATAGCTATCAAATGTTAACTGCAGTGCTATCCACCATAACAGGCATGGGTGAAGTTAATGTATGTCATGCAAATTATGTAGGACAAGATGAGCTCTTATTCTCTTAAACATCCAGTTGGTGATTTTTTTAGTGAATCATTTATAAGCAAGTATGCATACATTTCTAAATGTTAGAAGCGCAAAATGATATTTGATCAGCACCTAGAAAAGAGTATGGATCAAATTTATTCAAAAATTGAAAAATGATGTTAGTCAGTCAAGACAACATTAGTTCAACTCAAAATGGAACCAAGTCTTGTTCCACAAAGATTTCTATGATTTTTAACTGGTTCTTTAAACTTCAGTTATAGATACATCCAATTTACATAGGCAACCTTTTGAAGAAGAAAATGTTCAGTATGGCCACACGAGAAGTGACAGTTCAGATAAAATCAACATGAATATCAATGGTTTTCGATGGGGAAAAACACTGTTAAAGAACAAAAAATGTTGGTCGACTGCCGACAAAAATATCCGTCTATACAGCCTTAAGATGTTGCATCTGTTTGACAGCCTTTAGATGTTAACATTTATTTGATCACATTTTATTAAATCACATAAACTGCTTAGCTAATGTATTCAAAGAGGAATCCGCACAAAGGACCTGTGGCCATACATGACCTCAAAGTGAAGAATATCACACAGTGTTGTTGTAGCCGTGATACCAACTGTCTCAGCCACTGACATGCCATGCATGTTATCCCTGTCATCAAAGTTATATTCAACCACGTGCACCATATTTCTTTACCAGAAAGCTCATTCTGCATGCTGCTAAATGTCCTGAGATCAACATACACTATTACTGAAACAAAAAAAGTCCTGGATAGGCATACAATATGTATGAGCTCTGTTATTGAGACCATGTGAATCATGCGAACAAAGCATTTTTTCATGGCAAATCATGTTCACATCAAAGTTTAAAAATACACATCCACATCTTGAGGAAATGCCATCACGTTTTCTCTGTGATCTGTCTGGGCACATCTGTGGCCAATACTGTCTAGCATGTGGTCAGCTCAGTTTCTACTGCTTTATCTCTGCTTCAGTCCGCAGGATCAATGGCAGTGGACCCTGCTAGTGCACACATGCACAGTACACGCACTGTATAACGGGTTGCATATACTCACAAACAAGCATATTATGGACATGTTTTGAAATACGTGCATACATGCATATGCCGTTTGCGTGCAACCATGCACACACTCACATGGCTTGGTCAAACAATATCTAGTGTGCCGTTCAGTTAGCTTGTGGTCCACATCTCTTCACTGTCACAACAACAGGGAAAACTGGGCACTTTCATGCAATGAGCAAAGTTTGTCTCATTGTTGAGACTCGCAGCTACTGATATCTCAGAATATGTGTAACATAAAATTATAGATTTGTTTCATGTGATCTTTTCTGTTTTCCAAATACTAAAAGTTTGAAAGAAAGTTTTGACTTTGGCTCTTTAGCAGCAACTGGCTTTCCTTATCAAATATGATTAAATAAAAGTGAATGGGCAAGTTGTTTGCAGTTCTTTGCTTGCACCTTGTTGAAAAGTAAAAAAATATACAGTATATATATATACAGTATATATACAGTATATATATATATAGTATATATACAGTATATATATACAGTATATATATATATATATATATATATATATATATATATACAGTATATATATATAGTATATATACAGTATATATATATAGTATATATATATAGTATATATACAGTATATATATATATAGTATATATATATATATATATATATATATATATATATAGTATATATATATATATATATATATATATATATAAAATCAATTCTTGTTGTGGATAGAGAAATAGTAAAGCAGTAATCAGCTTTTTGCATACAGTGCATTCACTGAAAAAGTGAGACTTCTGTTTGGGCTTAATCTGTATACATCGGCTAATCTATTGCCTATTTTTAAAATTTCATAAGCCTGTCGATCCATGCACAGCTTGTGTGTCCTTCCATTCCAGCAATTTGCAGCATGTGTTGCTGGGCCTCTATGCAGGAAAAAAAACGATATACGGTGCTTCGCCTTTTAACTAAGATTAGTACAGTTCTGATGCACCGCAGCCTTTAAAATATGTATCAAAGCTGTTCAAATGCCAGCAGTTGGTATGTGGCAGGCAGGGGTGACAGTGGCTTGGACGATTGGAGTTATCCCAACTTCCAAGTCCTCAGCAGGCCACCCCCTGCCTGTTGTTGGTTTGCCCACCATCGCAATCACTGGTTCTTCACATGAAAAAATAGAGGGGAAAGAGTGCAGTCAAGAATAGAAAGAGAGATGGAGAGATAGAGGGACAGAGAGAGGGATGAAGGCAGGAAGCGTGGTAGCTCTATCTTGTCTCTGAGCAAGGTCTGCCCCTTGATTGCCCAGCCACCTCTCTCTCTCTCTCTCTCTCTCTCTCTCTCTCTCTCTCCTCCTTCCTCTCATCTCACTCTCTTTCCTTGGGAAAGCACTTGCTGAGAAAATCTTTATGAACTCCTGGGCCTGTCGGCGATGCTGGGGCTGCTTAAAAACCTGCTAGTTTAACAGCTGTGTGTATGGGCTTGGCCCCGGATAAAGCACTTGGAAGTGGCAGGGCTTACACCATAGGGTGAGTCTTTATGAGGGGCCCTCCTGTGTGGCGGCCGCTGCTGGGGCTGTTAATTGGCACACTCTGAAGTGCTGTATATCTGCCCTTCATAATCCAGACACAGGCGGAGGCAGCGGAGAAAACCAAACGTTTATCCAACGCTCAGGCCCCAAGCTCACTTTCTGCTCCCTCCACTTCACTTTACTGACTGTAATTATACATAATAAAAAAAGCAACAAAAAATATAGGTATTGGTACTTCATAACTTCCATACACAAGCTAAATAGTGATGCCTTTGACTGTTTGTTTGCATCAATGCAAAAACAAAACATGTACTCAAATATTGCCCATATACTAGAGTAATAATAATACTACCAACAGCATATACACACATGGCTGCAAACAATTACACACACACATACAGTATACAGAGCCCCACAGGAACACCAGCCTTGAGTTAAGCAGCTTGGCCCTGGTGCACCATGGGAGGAAAATAAACACACTGGTCCAGCTAAAGACCCCGGGATGCCATTTCCTCCTCAGCTGTGTTTTCTCTTGTGTGTGTGTGTATATGTGTGTGTGTGTTAGCCAGTTAGTGTTGCTGTGTTACCTGGTGCTGGTGTTAGCGATGTTTACCAAGTCCTGCACTGAGATCAAACAGTTCTTATGTCACAGTAATTAGCATTCAAGCATTTTTTTTTTCTCTGCAATACTTAGGACATAAACTTCATCAAAGGCACCTTTCTTTTACCAATCTGGTGCTCACTTGTTCTAGAGTGGGACTTTAATTGAAAGACTTAAGAACAACTGGTAATAATGGCTTTGTGACTTAATGTGATACACATACATATGATCTGTTTCCTTTGAAATTATTCATCCAAGTCAAATCTGATTCAGCAGTTAAATATGGCAATCCAACTATCGTTGGGTTTTATATTGTTGTTTCCATTTTTCTTACCTACTGACAAGCACCTGAATGCAACAGCCTTTAAAAATAGTCCACGCTCTCTGCTCAGTTCAAGTTCTTGTGTGTGAATTACTGCACAAGGGTGAAGGTTTGAAGGAAATGATTTAAATGCTAAACTGAAAAGAATGAAAACCAGTCACTTCAGAAAGGTAATTCAATGTCAGACCATAAACCTACAGTCCACTGATGGAAACGGTTAGCAGAGGTCGTCTTTGAGATGCTTAAAGTGCATCTGAACTGTTCTGTAAAAAATAATGCATAACAAATTTAAGAAAGGGACTTGTGACAATTCACTTAGAAATTGATACATTGACTGCAGCATCTGTTAAGGGCACTGTCCTACAGCCAAGACATGTGTGGACACAACTCACATGAATAATATATTCCCTCACCATTAATTGGATTATGTGACAATAATATGGACAAACAATTTCACCTGTTTGTGACAGAAGCAGGTTACAAAACAATTACCTGAACACAGTTACAACTTAAGCTGTTGAACAGAAAGGGTTAAGCTTAGGGTTACATTTAGGCAACAGAAATAGCATTGGTTAACCCTAACCCGAAGTTTTTAGTTATGGTTAAATAAGAAAAACATTAGCTAAAAATGATAACGTACCGTAAAAATCTGAATCCCAGTTCTGTGAAGTTGAAAACAGATGTAGATGCCTTCCCACTACCCCAACCACAGCACCCTTACTTTTCAGTGTTTCTACTTGTGTTTCCTTCACTTCCTTACACTGTGTTGTGCTGTTTTCTAGCATTCATGTGTAGTTGCATTAGTAATATATAATAAATTAACATAAATTGTCACAAATTTCAGACCAGGCTCTGTTCATTTGTGATCATAATTTCAGAATGCCAGGCTCTCTGCGACACTCATTTCAGATCACCATCTAACAGCACTTTCTGCTTATTGCACACAGTGCCTTGATGCCAGCAGTCATTCTGCACTAGTTGGTGTCACTTTTTTTCAAATGGGAAATGTATCAATTTGGAATGAAATACTTAATATTGCTCCACTCATGTATTTCTTCTGGAAGCGACATCACTGCTGAGTCAGACGATTACGTCAGTCTAGCATTAAACACGTTACGTCAGTCTGGCATTAAACTTAACTCGACAAGTAGCCTAGGTAACGTGTCAGCCTTGAGTAAAAGCAGTATAGGACTAGTTTTAAAGAAATTTATTACCAATGCTTATTTTCTTCTTCTCTCTAAATATATTACAGCAGTGGATCTTTAGGGCCATTTGGAACAAACTGAAACAGTAATGGGAGAGACAGAAGATGAGCCACAAAACCTGCTCATGAACCTATGCACTCAGCAGATTTTACTCATATGACAAATTGATTTACTCCAGCTACATCCCAGTCCAGACATTGCTACACATGATGCACACATGAAAGGCCTACTAAAACTCAGCCATCAGCACATACCAGTGGATGACATGTATGACTAGAGACAGCTGATACGATGAGTGGCTTCACAAAAACAGAGACGACGTGTTGAGAGCGTAGAATGAGGAGAGGAAATTTGGACACAGCAACACAGTAATATTAGAAAGTATACGAGGAAGAAAAGGATTAAATAATCACAAGATAACAAGGAAGAAGAAAAAAGAAAAGTGGGGAAAAACAAGAAGTGTGATAGTGGGAGAGGACAGGAGAAGAAGGAACGGCAGGAGCTTTAGAGTGGATGAGCAGCCCATAAGGTTGCCAGATGAGCTTCAGCTTAACCACAATCCTCAAAACGGAGACAAACATACACCAGTGTCTCCTGTATGCCTTCCACGGACGCCCCTAAATGATTGTAAACATTAGTTCTCGAGAAAAGGGAGGGTTCCCCGGGGCCACTTCTGTGCACTGGATCGCACTACCTCAGCAGTGGCGTTACTTAATCACCAACAGATAATGTTTGGTTAATACAGACATTTCTGAGGACTGATTTCACTGCTGATCACGAAGGCAGTGTGTTTCATACCAGCTTTGGCAAATGGCTATGAACGCTATCGTTGCAAACTTGGAACTTGGGGTATTGTGCTTTGGTTTTTTATGCATGTGGCTTCACTGGAGCTGAGACCCTAACCCTAAGATGAATCAAATTAACAGTTGAACAGATGAACATTTGTGCAGCTTGAAAAGGGGCCATGGTATGAGGCAAGATTGCACAGGTACATTTTGACAACAAAAGGTGATATATAGATCAATGTTAGTCCCTTGGGACAATATTTTTTAAAGTTGCACATGGATTCCTTCATACTTGCCTACACAAATATTTTTTTTGTTTGTATAAATCTTATAGGTCATAAATAACAGTTAGGGAGATAATCTTTTTGTCAAACAAAAGAGCCTTTGAAATTAATTGTGTAATTTATACAAAGGACATCACGTAATATAAAGGAAACTGGCAAACCATGTGTCCCCTGCCAGTGATATTTTATCTTAAAATTGATATTATTGTTTTCGTAAAATTGAATACACAGCAATCATACACAATAAAAAACATCTGCAAAAAACTTTATTTACTACCACTGGCGGAATGAATGGGAATAAATTGTGAATGAGAATTAAAAAAACAAAAAAATGGAACCTCTCTTCATTTTGTATTTTTCCCAGCACATTCTGGACTCCCAGCCAGTGCCATAGGTGTTTATATCTTTATGTTATTGTGGCCTTGAGGTTAGGTTTCTGAAGAACTCCACATTGCTCTGAATCAGCTAATTATTTACTAGATTTGACACCAAACAAATCCAACCTCTCTGAGTTTATGTTAAACAGGCCGCAGCTCTCTGGTGTTCTTCGCAGATGAAACATTGCGTATGTCACACAGAGTGCGTCTCCCTTTGTGCCTTGTTTTCATCCCTCGAGGACTACTTTACTTTGTTTGAAGTCTCATTTATTTTACCTACGTATCAGCTTCAGAATTGATTAGGCCTTTCGTACAAACACCCACAGCACAGTGTTGGTTTTACATGGACATTGGAGACAAGTTCTTCCTCGCCTGAGCCATTAAAGACATAGCACGTCTTGACATTATTACCATTTCCAAGCTTCCCCAAAGGAATACAAGAGGAAACAAAGTGTAAACAAACTAGACATCTGAAAGGAGATATTTGATTCAAACTTTCACATCCTTTTTTCTAAGGTTGCTTGAAAATGAAAACCTGGAGTTTGTTTAGATTTGCCTCCCCTGGGATTGGTAACATTTGGCCACTAGTATTAATTGATGAACTGGCAGAATGTCCACAGCTGCTTAAGGTCACTGTAGAAATTTAAATAGCAGATGTAATGTACATTGTGGCTAGTCTCATTTTAAAACTTAGCCTGATCGTAGAGTTAAACATGAACCACACACAGGTCTTTACAGATCTCTATAAGGCTTTGAAAAGCAGCCAGGCCCAGAAAATGACTGTCTGACTCACACCGTGATTAAAATCCCCTCTCTGTAGACAAGGGCTGATTCTTGAATTAAACAACCATCTAATTAGATTACACCCTTTATGTGTGACGCTGAACAGAATCTCTCGTGTATTATTCTTGTTCCCATTTATATTATTGCTGCTCTGATTTATTGTATAGGCAAAATGTGCACGGAGAGCGGGATCAAGTTTAATGTTAGAATTTGTCACATGTATTTTTACAAAAATAAGACACTTGTTATTAGGTCATGTTAAGTCACCTTGGGGGAGAGAATTAATATCATAAAGTATTCAAGAACGTCAACAAGTCAAGATTCAGACCGTCTGGAACGGTGGCCTATCTAAACAATGAGAACATTGTTTTTTTTTTTCGTAAACCTGTTGACACGAGTCATCGAGGACCGTATTATATGCCAGACAGCTGTTTCGACATGAACTCAGGGGTAAAGATGGAAAAGAAAAAAAAAAGAAATTAATGTGTAAAACCTCAATGAAGTATAATAACATTATCCAATGTCCCAGGCAGTATACTGTAATCAAACAATTACAGTGGGGCAATTTACTGGTTTACTACTGCTGCACCAGCCTGTCGGTGTCAAGGCCGACTCTCTCACACATGATATAAACAGAACAATTACCATTATTAGAAGATATGATCAAGTTTCATGGTTTGACCTATAAACATGCACATGCATACAGAGGAGAACATTTTCACAAGACCTAAGCAATGCTCCTAAAGAGGAAGGTTCCCATGTGAGCCGATAGCTTATTAACCACTGGAGGGTAAGAGATATTGTGTGCATATGTATGTGAGGCTACATGGCATATTTGTATTTGTATGTGTGTAATTATACTGTGTGACAGAGATATAAAGAAAAAAGAAAGGAAGGAGAGACAAAAGGAAGAAAGGAGACAGTGGAAGGGGGGTAATTTCTCAGTAAATGAAAATGAGGGGGATGTAGACACATCACATTGCTTTCAGGCTGCCTTTAAAGAGAAATAATGAGAGAAAAAGATAAGAAAAGAAAGAAAGGGGAAGAAGTAGAACAAGAAATGTAGAAAATAAAGGGAAAGAAGTAGAACAAGAAATGTGTAAAGTGGCCCCCTCTTGGCAGCCCAGCGCTGTCCAACAGACATGCTTTAGGGGTTGCATTGGTGGCATTCTGGTAGAGAATCAGGGTAGCATTCATCCGAGCATGCCACACAGAGTCTCTGTAGCCAATCCACGCTGGAGGCCCTAGGACAGGGAGTTTGTGCCGCTGAAAGCTTGGGACAACGTAGCTCGACAGCATCACACACACACACACACACACACACACACACAAGCACACAGCGAGAGAAAAGACAGGCTGGTTTCCCACAGGGCAGGGCTGAAAGCTACACCATGTTCAGCTGGTACAACATGATGAAAGTGAACTGGAACACATTGTGCTGGACTGCCACCGAAGGGACATCGCCTCTCCGGTGATCTTTTTTAAGCATGAAGCAGTGTGTTTTTTTGTGTGTAAACCCTATAATGTCAACTGGAGTTGTTGGAAATACTGCTGCCATGTAGCCATCAATTGATTAAGTGACCTAAACTTGTGAAGCAACTGTTGGACAGTGAAGGATTTCTGTAAGTCTGCTGTAAGCAAGTCCTGATGCATCCACAAGCGGTCATATGAAGCCATTTTACTGCAACACAGACTCCATCTATTAAGCGATGTAATCACTTAATACATATAGAAAAGACAGAAAGTTCTTCACAATTTACTTATTTTATGTTACCATTAGAACTGTTTGTGCAATTTTTACACAGTAGCAGTTTGGGGGTATTTGTGTTTAACATTTGTAGTCAGGCTTAGTAATTAATAAGTTTTTTTTTATTTCAGTTACTATTGATTTCAAGTAGAAAGCATAAAAATGATCACACTGACTTATTATCAGTCTTTATTGAATATTATGTAGCACCACATTGAAGCAATGAAGGGATTTCAACCTGCTTTTTGAGTACTAGTTTTGAGTACTTAGATAACATGACCGCTAACCAGCAGTGCACATCCCTCACCCACATGGATACACTTTGTGTCAGCCATGTTTTGAGCAAGATTTTGTGTGCTAGGGTCAAAGGCGACCTCTTGACACAGGGAGTTTATACATGCTAATGAGGGTTGCACTCTAACCTCATCGCTAAGTGCATATGGCACACACACAGGCTTGCTTCTTGCGTTCATGCGGGATCAGCGTGTCGATCATTGAACTGAGTGTTGAGGAGCTTTCAGTCAAAGATCCTGAAACAAAACAAAAACAGAAAAAAGAAACAAAAAGAGGAGACTGGAAAGTCTCATGAATCCCACTGTAAACACAATGTTGGAAAGGCATACAATTCATCTTGAAATTTAAAATAGTTTCTACACCATACCTTCAAGGTTCAAGTACATTTTGATTTAAATGCTATAAACTTTAGAATTATCCTCCACAATGCTTGTCGAAATTAATACCTCTTCTTTTTTTCATTTTCATAATTTCCTGAAATTTAAAATTTACAACAGTATTTGGATCTAAATGTTGTGTAATATATTTTTACCCACTCTCATTCAAGGAGGTGAACTTTGTTAATCACCAGAGTTTCTTTTTTGAACACACATGCACATACTCACACACACACAAACACACTCAAGAAAAAAAAATTGTATGCTTTAGAAAAGTTGCAGCTTTGAAAACTCACTTTTCTCAGCCAAACTTCTTATACATATTTGCAAGAAAATCAAAGCCTCTTTGTGGGGCTGGCCCTAATCCTTTCTCCGGCACATAAAGGATGTACCTTTAAACTGGCTTTCACTCCTCTGACAACCATGCAAATTGGTGAGAGGTAGGATGCCATCTCATTGACATTGTTTGTTAGAATAACATAGCACAGGGGAAAGGTCCCATTTCAGGCATTCCACTGAAGCCCTCCCCTCTGTGAAGTTGCCTGATGAATTGTCACAAGCTTGTTATTTGCCATTAGTTTCTAGCATTTCTTCCTTCTGTTGGCCAAACTAATTCAATCTTTTTGGAGGGTAATCTCATTGAATCCCCCAGGAGGTTTTGGGGAACTTTTCTTCTTTTTCCCTCTTTTTTTTAAACACATAGTACTATACCTGACCCAGTTTATTTGGATACACTTTCTTCCTTATGTTATTATCGCAAAACATTTTTTTTCTGGAGATTTTGTAATTGTCCTATAATATAATAATATATAATCACAGTAACTAAATGTACCATACGTCTGTCTTATAAGCGCTGTTTCAGCTTCTTTCTTCCTGCTGTTATGAAGGGTACACATTTTAGTAAATGACATTGTCAATCACTAATACAAATGAAAAACATGAAAAACTATAAATTCAAACTACATTAATTTCAATCGTAACATATTAACATGACAAAATGCTTTATTGACAGAGGACACTGTGACAGAACAAAGACCAGACCCTTTTTTCCTTGTAGTTCCTGAGTACATTTAAAAATATATAGACCTCAGCATCAACATAAAACAATACCAAAGAAGAATACAATTCCCAATTTCTTGAATATTGACCAAATTATGCTCCCATATCTGTTCTGCAGCTGCATTAATTCTGGAATAATAACCCATAATTTTACAACTCTCCTGTGACAGACTCCTGGAAAGGACAGGAATATGTTTACTCACAATGATCCACCCTAAAGGGCATCAATCAGAAGTCACATTGTAATAAGATCCAGAAGTGTGCTCAGATCAGAGCAGGGCACAGCTAACAACCATATCCTTTTGATAGCAGTGTGACTAAGAGTTTAATTTGGGAGCAGCCATCACTTCAAAGGGAGATGTGAGTATTTTCCTGCTTATTTGCACCCCCAATGGGGCCTATACATTATAGTATAACTATGCCTCGGTCCTTCGCTCATGCACTAATGCCATCCTGATTGCCTAATTTCTCATGTCAGCAACTTCTTTTGGGGAGCGAGAGGAGGACAATTAGGGGACAATTGAACATGATTGTGATGGGAATGTTCTGTGCAGCAGCAGGCAGCCCGCAAGCTGCCTGACTGTAGGCTGTTTTTGGTTAAGAAGAAGATGCGGGGGTTTTTTCAATCCATGTTTTTCTCAAAGTTCATCCTCAGGACACATCAGGAAGTGACTGTGATGAGCAGGCAGTAAGCAGTCACAGAGGGAAAACCACAACTTCTAGCTAATTAAAAACATTTAGACACTCAGAGCAAACGGGTGGAATCATGGGTGGTTTGGTTTGTTTGACGATCCATGTGGCTTTGTGCATGTGTGTTACACCTTAAATTTACCTTGTCAATTTATTGTAGTTATCTTGGGATTACGTATGAAAATTGCTCGTAGGGACACATTACTTACAAATTCCATAATAGATGTTACCATAACTCTTTGTCAAATATTTGCGTTTGTATTAAAATATTAAATAAATATATCATTGCAGTCACACTCAAAAGTCAAAATTGAAACCTACCACCCTGTAGTGATACACATTTCCAATGAGGTCGCAGGCTTCAAAAAAACATTTTTGAAGTCGAGATGACCACTGGCAGGATATTACAGTAATAACACTTGCATAGATTTTACTTCTTAAGAGACAAATTTTACCCACTAAGGTTACATGTACCTAATATGACTGTGGTTGCATGCTCTGATTAGTTAAGTGTATTCATGTGGCAGGGGAAGGAGCTCACTTATAAAGAAACTGTCGTGTGCTGTTTCAACCAAAGCCAAAAGTTGGCATATGGGTGGCTTTAAGTTTTAGAACATGTGGTTTTCTATAGAACAGAACACTGCGTAGTAGACCCAGCCACTGCCAACAAACTTAAATCTATGAAGTTAAGGATGGGAGATTTGTTTGATGAATTAGAATACTTTTAAGGCACAGCTTGTTTCATGGAAAGTTGCTATCTCATTTCCAAAATGTCAAACCCTTTCAAATATTTTCCAGACAACAAACTCACTCCTGTGTTGGGATCTCAAGTTTCACTGATACAGTGCTTCCTTGGTTAGCATAGTGATAAATGCCCTGTTACCAATGCCAAAAAACACAACATCAAAGCGCACGTAACAAAATAAAAAAGAATAAGTGAAGGTCTAATAATTTTCAGTCACAGCTCGACAGTAGCATTATCTGGTTTTGAGGCCACGTATGCATTATCTTCTGTTATTGGCCTATTTGTCATAAGAGAGCACTTCCCTTTGTTCAAACAAACCAGTCAGTGTTGCAGGTCCGAAGCAGGGGGCCGACAGCATTCTGGTTTATCTTACCTTTGGACAAATAAACTATAATGCTGACTAATATCTGGCCTGGAATGTGAGGGGAGCTTAACTCTCAACTACAGTGTGTTGTTAAGCATAATGAATATTACAGGCCCCTCTGTATACAATGCCAAGGCTTAGTTTACTTTACTACACATGGCTGAGGCCTTTAACTGAACATTGACCCCTGGCTGAGACAAGAGAATTCACTTACGCATAAATAACAGACTTGAATTAGCATAATGATAAGGTGACGACTCACGGGCAACTTTTCAAAGTAAAGGTGGTGGGAAATGTCATGTTAAGGAGGACAAAATATAAGTTAAGACAAGGACATCATATTCATAGTGTGAAAAATGATATACAATGTATACATCATGTAGAAATATGGTCATAATTCTTGCCAAAACTTGGCACAAGTTGTAAGGGGCTGTGGTGGGGCAAATTCTTTATTCATACTGAAAAATATTGCACATGTATTCTAGATTTTCTTCATTGCTATGCTCATAAACGTATCAAAGTTATTTAATTTCAGTTTAAAACACAAAAAGGGAGTTATGTCCATAAATAAGTAGGCAAAAAGGTTCATGCCACTCTGTGTTATGAGGAGAAGAATAGCAGAGTAGCACGGCTGTCCCGCCTGTCTATCGTTAACAACAGAAGACACAGCAAGGCCACTCGGTGCCTCAGCGGGCTGTAGCTGTCAGGCTTTCCAGCGAGTCGACAGCCCGAGTGATAAGACCACTTTAAAGGAGAAATATCTGCTTCTCTTCCCCTTTAAGAGGAAATCTGCTTAAAATACCATGACTGTCTTGTATGTGGCTTATGGAGGGTGTGATCATTGGTGGCTGCTTTAACAGTAATAAACTCAATACGGTGACTGTCTCCCTCTGTTCAAAGCCCAGTGACTGGCACAAGCCATCAAAAACAGAGAGGTTGTCACTGTTTCCGTTCCACTGTAAGCCACATATCTGCTTTGATGTCCTCAACACTGGATAAGGAAGAATACACTTTACTGTAGGATATCAACTACTATAGTGGCAAGTAAGCGATCAATACATTGAGTGAATGTTGTGAGCTATACACTCATGTTTCCTCAAAGAGCGATAATGTCCTTCATGGAGTGCTTGCCACACATATTTATACAGAGAAGAGATTTTATGAATAATGGCAACAAAGGTGGAGACTGACAATGAGATCAAGGTTGAAAGGATCAAAACGATATCAGGGGTGAAGTATGAAGGACACTAGGTAGGTTACAGTTTGAAAGAGTATTTCCCATCGTCTGAATGTACGCTGTTGTGGCAGTGTACAACTTGAGCTATAGAAACACAGCCCAACTCCCCTGAGCTCTCTGTCTCTCTCCCACCCCTCGGTGACCTAATTCCCCCGAGGTTTCCAACTGCCTGTCAAAGTTTTGCGCCAACTATCGAACTGGGAAGGGGTTTCTGCAGCATGAATACCCTTTACGATCAACCAACTTGTAGGTATCTATTTTGCTTGGAGTTGCAGAACTGAGGCAACATTCTGATGAGGACGCGTGGAGGTCAACACCTCAGTGAAAACAATGACAGATGCAGTAGCACGATATAAATTCACCATGGCATCAAGCCTCAGCTCCAACTGTCAGCAGCATCAGAGGGCATCAGGGGAGCCCTCTGCAAAAATGGGGGGGCAAGCAGCGGAGAAAGGCAGTAGAGTTTGTAACAGTGTCTATTACGCTGCAGAAGAATTTGCCTGGGAGCTCGGCTTGACAGATTAGTCCAGCGCCCAGATGGGGCAGTGCATCAGTGAAACAAGAGCTACTTTTATGAGGTACGTAACACAAGCCTGGGGTAGCCAAGGCAAGGCCTGGTAAGCGATCCCTTGATGAAAGTGAGGGCAGTGCTCCACCTTTCATGTTTCCATAGGTTTTATTTGGAACGCGCACAGACGGGGCTGCAGACAGAAATGACAGACAATTAAGATTGCACAAAGGCAAGGGAAATTCAGTATCGAGCTACATGACCCCTGCTTGCCGGCAGTATTTCAATGCATATGGCTGCCTTTTGTAATGAAATTCTTAGGGAAAACCTGTGTGTGTGTGTGTGTGTGTGTGTGTGTGTGTGTGTGTGTGTGTGTGTGTGAGAGAGAGAGAGTGAGAGAGTGAGAGACAGAGAGACACAGAGAGAGAGAGGGAGAAAGGAGGGCCTGAAGCCCAAGCGATGGGTAAAACATGCAGTTATATATACCTGGCAGATTCCAGTTTCTAAACCCACCTTCATGCATCAAAGAGCCAAAGCAATAGACGGGTGTGGGGATTAATGTGGAAATAAACCTTGGGCTTTCTACATATCAAAGACTAGATAAGCTTATGAAGTTTAATTCATATGTTTTATTCCGCTGAAAAACGGCCATTTGTGATGATGGCTGGGCTGTCCCGGCGGAATGATAGCATGCCGATAACGATCCAGCGCCAACACTTCAACTGAATCCATTTCTAAGGAGAAAGGAACAGGTTTGAGAAATATAAATTAACCTCACCTTGCTGAGAGTGAGAAAAGGGGGGGATTCTCCCATGAATGTCCACTGACAGGGATTTCTTCATCCCAATAACTAAGACATCTAGTTTGAGCCATAAAGGAACGATGCTGCAGACAGGCAGTCTGTGGCTCCAGACAGAAAAGAACATTTTTTGGTAGCGAGAGATGTCTAAATCTGGGAATGGATTTTATATTTCCAGCGTAATATCAAGGGCAAGCAGGTGAGCTTCCTGGGTTTTCATTCTGCAGACACCTAATCTTGATCTCCCTGCACATGTGGATGAGGGAGTGAAGTCAGACAGAACTGAAAATGTGAAAGAATTAGAATGAACTTGGGATATGTTTTTTTTTTTTTTTTTTTATATAAAGTTCTCAGATGAACATCCCCAAACTAATAAAAGATATGTATTACCTGGGTCAACAAGAGTGTGGAATTAGGCATGTTTTAAATACATGCGTGTAAACACACATTGCATCTGCATGTTAGAGGTAGAATATCAAACCTGGTCAGGATTTCTACATTTCATAGCAGCTATGCATTCTTGTATTTCATACATTTGTATGGGTGAGAAACATGACATGAGTGTGGATTCCCAACCATATGGTTGAATACACTGTAATGTAATGCTACATAACTACATTCTATCCCTTGCCATTGACTTGATATTCTGGG
Source organism: Siniperca chuatsi (assembly GCF_020085105.1). Taxonomy (NCBI): domain Eukaryota; kingdom Metazoa; phylum Chordata; class Actinopteri; order Centrarchiformes; family Sinipercidae; genus Siniperca; species Siniperca chuatsi. The sequence goes on from NC_058050.1 coordinate 19,522,295, forward strand.
TTTAAAATGTAGAACTCTCAAACAAAGTGGACTGAACACACAAATAAAATATGGCTAGTGCTTACTGTGGAATCAGTCCCACATTTGGAATACCACTATGTATTTGTTTTGTTTTTGGGAGACTAAGAATGAAGACACAATTTTATCATGTTTGAACAATGAAGCTAAGCCAGTTTTGTTACAAAAATAATACTGTGGGATCAGGTACAGGATGTTTCCCTTCAGAGCGGCCACCGCGACTGGAAACATTTTCCTCATTCAACATGTAAATTATTACAAAATATTCCTCTGCAGCTACTTTTCAACAGCATGCTGAAACTCCATGAAAATGGAGAACAATTTTTTCCATTCATAGAGCTTCTTCATAGTAGAATTCCACCCAGGAGATTTTACAGCATTGTTCCCTTTAATGAGGCCCTGGAAAAGCTTATTTTCCCATCTGTGGCCTCTCTGTCTCGTTCCCATTCAGTTAATCAAATTACACGGCATCTTTAATCTTGCCTTATGAGCCAGTATATTAACTTAAATTCTTCAAACCCTGCAGCAATGAGTGGGTGAGATTCAAAGAAGATCTATATGCAGCTCAGGAAAACGGTGCATTTCCCTCTCTTTGACAGTCAGGCGAAGTGATGATGACACCTCTGGTGTATTTTTCACCACAAACAGTACTCAAAATTGATATTTACTCTCAAATGGAAGACTAAACACATTTCAAAATCACAATCTACAAATCATACAACTAGCTTTATTAATTTTTTTTTCCAAAAACAGTGATGTGAGTGCAATAACAGCATGCAGTTGGGGACTGCTCCAGCCCTATAGGGTGGGGTTATTAATGGATGCAACTGTTCTGCCAATCCGTTAATCGCAACCACGCTGAACCACATCATATATCACACAGCCTCACTCAGACAGCCAGCCAGCCAGCCAATCACTCAACCAGCCAGGCACTGAGGCAGCAAGCCAACCAGCGAAAACCAGCTAATCAGGCTGTAAGGTAGTTACTCAGTCAGTCAGTCAGGTAGCAATTCAGCAGCTAGATAGCCACTCAGGTGGTCAAAGCGACAAAGTCAACCCAACAACGCTAGAGTCAAGTCTGCCTGTGGAGTCAGTCAGTCAGCCAGTCTGTCTGCCAGCCAAAGCAGCCTGTCCTGGCCCAAGCCTGGAGAAAACAAGCAGTATGCAATCTGTACACCATAAACGCAATGTGACACTTAGCACCGGGTTGAGCAAGATTTATCACACACATTCTTGGCTCTTCAGTTAATATACTGCACTGCTGTGACTGAACTTTCACTTCAGGCTCTCAGGCAATGATCCTGTGACACCGCTGCCCCTTGCCATTAACATCTCCCTCTTTCACTTACCAGAATACTTTCCAAATATCTTACAAGTAGTAAATCTGTTTCTGGGATTAATACTTAGCAGCATGGCATTTGAGCCCCTCTTGTCAAAGCCAAACTAAATCTCTCTAAAGCACAACCAGTTATGGTTTTAAGCTCTTGATGTATGAAATAGTACATTGGTATTCTACAAACAGGTTGGTGGCTGGATGCATAGTTTGTCCAATATGGGGGGGCAGGTTGCAGGGTCACATTTCCTTGTTGTTATGGAGCTACAAATTATTTTTAGGTGCACATATTAAAACGTTTATGTTTCACTCAGGTTTCACTGCAGCAAATTAAACTGTATATTCTTATTTGGTTGGACATCTGTAGCGCAAATGACGTATGCTAGAGTCTCTCGTTTTAAACTTTTACACCACCAGATTCCTACTGTATGACCCAGGAAAAAATGTATTACTGAATTCCAAATGTCAGGAGGCATACAATGATGGCATGTTATCCTTGTTATATTGGGGTCAAATTATTTTATTCACAGCTTGCTTAGGGACAGACAACACATTCATTTTATGCATGTTGTTGAAGAATAACAAAGCTTGTACTGTATGTTGAGATCTTTACCTAAACGTAGCCCTTTGCTTTGTAAAAACTGGAAAAAAACAAACCAGATTTGGCAATGGAGGCAACTGTGTGACAGGTTGGTGTCACATGTTTGAGAAACAGATTGTGAACACATGTTTGGACCTTCAGTGCTCAAGAATTTGTCTCATACTGGAATTCAAATGCTATATAAATTTACTCATTTGGGAGCCTTTCCAAAATAAGGATAAATTCCATTCCAAATATCATATCCCTTTCATTTTCTTATTTGCATGTCTCCACTTCCCTTAATCTATGATAGCTGCATGCTTTAGCAGCTTCAACTAGAATAATGTCAGTGTCCTGTAGAGACTTGGCATTTTCAAGTGTCAACTGGTCTATGCAAACTACTAGGATGCTGAGCTTAAAAGCAGCTGCATTTATTTGCTAAACTGTGCTGAAAACCCATGGTCTTAATATTTGTTGATAAATTAGTGATAATCAACTTCAAATCAACTTTCAAATAACACATTTAAAAACCTTTTGTATTTACTATGATATGAGTTCACAATGAGAAAGGCATAAAACCATCACCTGCTTGACTGAGGCAAACAGTGTTTCATTTTCAATATTTACAGTAACAAATACTTTATAGAAAACATTTATAACAACCTAATAAAGACACCTCACATGCACAAAGCATAACAAGCTACATTATGTTAATAACATCTCAACGCACACTACAAAGGACAAATGGATACAGATGAATAACCATAAAATATGGAACTTCTGTGAGATTTTACCAAACTGTAATTGGATACTTTGAGACATGGTAGGTCTTAGCCGAAAGAGGGTATATGTGGAATAATTGTGGAAGTGCTAAATTTTTGATTTAAAAAAGGTGGAATTGTTTTCTTTAAGGAACCATATAGACGGATGTGTAAATGATAAACTGAGGACAACTAACTGAGGAAATAAAGCTGGGACTGATGTTGGTGCATATGTTATTATTGTCAATTTGCTTTTAGGAATTTTAGCAATCATTACGTTTTTTTGAAAGGTTTATAAATCCTTGCCCTAAGGACATAAATATGCAACTTTTGTTTTTCTGTTAAATTATGATCACACTAGGCAGACATCTTAAGGAGCTATCCATTTAATACCTGACACGATTCTTATGCAAACAGAAGACTGTTGTATCAAGTGGAAAATAACCCATTACCCAAGAAGTGAAGCTTGTGGTGCGCCACATGCTATAGGAAGAAGAGGGGTAATCAATTTCATTATAAAATACAAGCTTCTTCCTTTAATTGAGGTAAAAGAAGAACCAGTGCAGTTCTTACTCCGGGATGAGTAAGGTTTTGATCTGTAATTGGTGAAAGTCAAAACTTATTTCATTTCAAAAGTGTATTGGAGTCATCTTGTAAAAAGTGATTCAATTTGATTTTTTACAATTTGTCATTTTGGATTAAAAAACTGAATTGCTCATTTGGTAGTTTTTACTTGGTAATATTTTTTGTTTTTATGAGAAAAAAAATCTAAAAAAAAATGTGTGTGTGTGGTTTATTTGTGTTTTTATGGTGTATTTACATATATTTTTAATTGAACAACATATATACCTGTTTATTTATTCTCGCTCTGTTAATTGTAATCAAAGTCATTCTAGTCATTCCACTTCATTCCAGTCTGAGTGAGTACAAGTCACTGAACTCACCCTAACTTCCCTTAGCACCACCAGTTTTACCAAAGAGGGCAATGACTTCCTGTTACAAAGCTGGGTACATCTATCAGTTTGTCAGTATGAGACAGTGACGGAAGGGATTAAGCTGGCCCCAGTGCTTCCAACAAGATCTCCGTTGACAGGTTGTAAATACACCAGTTAGATTTGGTCACTGTAGTTTATTCTGTAGCCTCAAAGAGTGAGTGCACATTTTAAATATAATAGAGTTATAATCTTCCCCTAATGGAAGTACACTAATGAGGGGAAAAAACAGGTGAAAAAATGATAGCTGGTTTTATTTTTGCTTTTTACCACATGGACTAAAGGAATAATCCTCCTTAAGTTACTTGCTTTATCTGGTTGTAATGTCTAATCGAAACCCACTGCAAAACATCCTTCTGTGCGTCAGTCTGTGCCTCTGTGTCCAAAATATACCTTAACTACAGTGTTGACCCAAGATTTGTTTCCCACAATGTCATTTGAGAGCAGCATGGAAAGAGTATCACTCTGCTGTTGATATGACAAATATAGAGTGGAGCCTTGAGAACGTAGCATAAAGGTCAGCCAGAGTACAACCGATAAGACTGTATACATCCAAGACCATCAAAGTGCTTTAAAGATGCCCTCTGTATGGTAACATGTTACCAAAGCTGTTGGCTATACAGTTAAGCTAATGCTAAGCTATTCTCCTTGCAGAATGTTGACTTCTGTGAAAACAAACATTTGAAATGTGATACTTTATTAGAGAGTCACTTGTTTACTTATCGGTTTTCAAGGGTCAAGAGGTCAGTTCTTGTTTGAATGACCTTTGCAAATCTCATCCTCATGGCAAAGACATGTCAGTGTAACATCCATTTGAGTACAAAACGTACCACAGCCACCATGTGGTGGTTATATCTGGACGTGTTTATTTATCTCTTTTCCCATTATCACAGTCACTATCAATTTCACCTATTTTTACGTCGATGGGTAACCAAATCTCCTCAAAACGTCTATTGAAATCCCAGATAAACTGCAGAAACTTCTCATTAAGACCTACACTCCAACAGCTTAAACCAATTTATTTAGATAAAATATTGCTATTGTAGAAAATAAATACATAATTATTTTTTGCAATTTCTGTGTAAAAAAAAAAAAAGAAAGAAAAAAATAGAGAGACAGTGTTCCCTCTATTGAAGATGCAGGAAAGCAAACAAAATCTTCCCCAGGCAAACATATGGCAATAGAATGCCAGGATGGAAATTAAGCCAGAATCAAAATAATATTTGTGGCCAGAAGCCTACAGAGGACGTCTGGTAAATAAATGTTTTTCTCAGGTGGGAACCGCTCAGGTATTATTTCATTCAAATGAGCCAATGTACAGTTGCAGACTCTCGTCTCATTTGTTCTTCATACAGTATGTTTGTACACATGCTGAGCTGGTCACCTGGCCCAGAGGATTAGAATGCTAACCAGTTTACATTCTGCCCACAGCTTTTGAAATGATTCAATTTTCTTAATCTTGTTTAGCTTTAGAGTATGTGGCTTTGAGGCAATATGGCATCCTTTTTCAATCGTGGATCCTTTGAGGACATTTGCATATCTAAATTTTGTACTAAAATCCAGGACAGGCTCTGCTTTGCGGCCCTCTAAAAAACCCAAACTAAGAAGCAATGTGGGGTCAACCTGGAGGCTTAATATATGTTTGATGTGTAGAGATAGCCACCTGCTTTTTTCCTCTTACTCCAGTTTCTGAGAAATGCTAAACTCCCTCTTGATGTTAATGGGATAGTCTGCTATTCTTCATAATTCACATCCTCAGATGTAGAAAGGACATTGAGTTTATTCCTCCCAAATGGATGACATGAATAGTTTTTCTTTTCTTTTATGCAAGTAAAATATACTCTTAAGGTTTTAGCTATGAGACATAGTGTTTTCAAATGACAGTGTAAGAAATAAGAGCCAAACCCTGTGTAAAGTTGTAAGAAACATTTGACTGTTTCTTTTTTTTTTTTTACACAGAAAATTTAATATTGTACTTACTTTAGGGAATTTGACCTAATGACCACTCCACATAATTCACCAAACCATCTGATTCTGTATACAGATTAAACATATTTGATTTAATTCAAAGATCCAAACTGTGTTGCAAAAAAAAGCACATTCATGTCCTCCGTTGGTTTTTACTTAGAGACTAGGGCTTGCTGCAATTACCTGCAAGAGTTGACGTGCGCCGATCTGTAAAATAATTGTGAAGTGCTGAGAGGTTTTCCGTTCCAAGTGGTCCCCATTGAATTGAGTGTTAAGTCCTCATGGCACGATGATGCAGAAGACATTTGTTCCTCAGATTTAGCCAGCAGGGAAGCAGCAGAGGACTAAATGAAAACAGATTTCCTCCTCATATTTGTGCAACTGCTTGGTTTACAAAGTAAGCTACAACTATGCACTGTATCTGAAAAGAAGGTTTCTTTTGTGATGTAGTAGTGTCACACAAACTGAGATATTTCCTACAATTATATAAAACTCAAACATAAATAATAATAATAGTAATAATAATATACACAAAAAAATCACATTGTTGCAGGTTATGATGATGTTATCTGTTTTAAAACAAATACATTCTAAGTGAAGACTTCAATACCGTAAATTATTCATTTTGGTGATAAATAGTAATTCTGTCAATATTCTGAAATGCTACTTATAAAAATAGCATAAACACGTTTTTATCAGTGAGACTTTAGAGCTCCTTCTCTTGTAAAGGATGCACATCACAGAAATGAATATTGTTTCAGAGACTTTAAAATATGACATGAAAAAAAGATTAATCTTTCTAATCCCAAAAGACCATCTTGATCTCAGAGCTTGGATGCTCGCTGTGAATCGAGTGAAAAAAAAAGTATTAAAAAGCGACAAATATCGCTTCTCCATTCGCTGCTAGATGTATGTGATAAAGCAAAATGTCAGCAAAAATACTAAAGCCGTATGTCAGCAGAGCCGGCTGACAGACGGGAGGGAAGAGGTAAAAATGTTCTATCATGTCCGACAAGGTGTTCTTTTTGAGATTTAAAGATCACTGCACAACTTTAAACATGTTTGTCACTTTTTACTCTGACGCAAGGAACTATCATGGGCTTCACAAGAACTTTATCGGCTCAGGCTCAAGGTAAGGGAGAGGGGGGGAAAAGTCCATTCCCATTTATCTTAGCCAGGTTCCCTTCAAAGGCAACAAATAAATTACAGTGTACATTTGATACAAATTGATTTCTTAACTCAAATAACAATGTTGTCCCCCCGGTCAGGGCCATGTGTCACTCAGTCGCCAGTCTGAGTGAAAGCCTCAATCTGTCTCTGTGATAGAAATAGGGCTGACACATCTCCACCAAGGAATGCTAATCACGCGGGCCTGGCCTGGCCCTTTGTGGGCAGGCCATGATAAGGAAAATCAGTTTCCCCTCCTGTCAGACAGTGGGGCCTGCGCCCTGATCGCTGTCTGGGAGGAAACAAGCCATGGGCCTGGAAGTTACTGTCCTAGTTGTTTTGTTGTTTCGGTGTAGCTACATGACGGAGGAGAGAGAGAAAGAGTGAGAGATAGAGGTGGAAGGTGGGATGGTGGAAGAGGTGTGGTGAGTGAAATAGAAATGGAAGGACGACAGGGAGAGACAGAGGTGACAGGTGGATGGTGGAGGAGCGGGTAGAAAGGTGGAGAATGAGAAGGGAAGAGAATGAAAGAAAGAGACTGAGAAAGCAAGCGAAGGACAGACAGAGAGAGCGATCAGGACGGATGCTGTGGTTTTAAAGTCTCGGCAGCAGCTGTAGCATCTGAGATGGAGCTGGAGTGAACCCCACTGAATATCTTGAGCCGATCTTATCAACGGCTGGGAGAAATGAGATATTGGCAGGAGCTGTTGAGTGCTCTCACAGCTGAGCAGGTTAATAGGGTTGGAAGGCAGGCCACAGGCTAATTGGATTTGCCGTGGCTTGATAAACAGTGGCAAGCCTTTTTTGCCAGCCAAACATACAGGTCGACTTCACCACCCCACCCCAGCCCCCCACAAGCCCACTTCTCTTCTAAACCCCCTCTATAACCACAACAACCTTAGAGAGACACGGGAAGAGCAGAATGAAAGCTATTTTCTCCTCCTTATTCCCACCAGGCCAGACTAGGAGGGTCTGTTTGTGTGTGCATGTGTGTGTCTATATGTGTACATGTGTGAAAGAGAGAGAGAGAGAGAGAGAGAGAGAGAGAGAGTTGGCCATCTACTGATTTTAATCAAATACCATTTAACCTGTCTGACCTCCAAGAGTCATCACACATGGCCAGATCAAGCAGGGTTGTTCTTCTCTCTTGCTCGGCATTAGAGCAGCGGGTGTAAAGAGGGCCTCTGTGTAGACTGTTATTTCAACACCTTTTCTTTTAAAAGGAACGCTGGTTTCCACATCATCACCCTTTTTAATCCCAGATCAAAACAAGTATTATTTATTTGATAAGACCCAGTAAGAGCACCGTGTTGGGGGAAAGCTTATGGCTTCAAAAAGGATCAAAAGTCATCCTTAATTTGAAAAAATATGTACCGAGCAAACTCGAGTGCAGAAAATGGTATGGGTATGGGTGTTGCAAGTTATATTTGCAAATATTCAATTCAAAAAGGAATAAATGAAAAGGGGAAAAAAGTGGCTGCGTTTGACTCGTCTAGCTGAGATTCTGCAATGAAAATGCTCATCTGGAGGTGTTGTTTTTGTCTAAACAACCATCAACAAACATATAAGTGATACCCTACAAATGATCCAGTCAGACTGTTTACGAGCACAAACCTTTGCCCAGCGGGAAGCTCACATCAAAGACTACCCTTCCCACTCTCCCGGTGAAAGGCCGTCCAATCAGCAATACAAAATCTATACATCTTTGTTTGAGTGTATAAGGCAGAGCCTCCTCTGGCTAACTTTTGTTCCCACACTTGTTTTGATCATATTCTAGTTAGTGGCCAGTGTTTGATTCTGGATGTGTGTATATGTTTTGCCAATGTGCTGTGTACACTTGCACTGAAGTGGGCAGTGGGACTTCTGTGGTGGAATTATTTGTACTTCGAGCATGAGGGCGAGGAGGAAAGCGTATCCATCAAAATCTATTTACAAGGCGAGGGACTTTGAGGAGCAAGCGACACAGACAGATTCAATTTTTTTTCGTTTTTTTTTTTTTTTTTTTTTTGAAGGAATAGTACCCACTGTGAAACACCCTGGGGTGTCACACTGTCCTCATTTATATAAACAGCCCTAACCGGTGGATAACTCCTCTGCATACTTGGGTGTAGCCAGATTGGCTTAGTTAGTGAGCACCCTACACAAGACAACCCAAGGAAAATGTGTTTGGAAAAAGAAGGGGAGAAAGAGAGGACAGCACATCAGGCTGCCTCTGGATATCCATTCGTAAAAGAAAAACATCAAGGCCTCAGACAGCTTTGAAAGGAGAAACTAAAACAGTGATTGATGTGGAAAAGGATGTTGGCGTCGACGTCAACTGTTGGACAGACTGCATTTGGTAAAAGTTCACAAATTTGCAGATAAGCCCCAATGTAAACCCAGAGCGAACTAGCAGAAAGAATGATAATGGCATTCAGGGACAGGCAGGCTACTATCTGTTTGTAAAGGCCATTTTGGGATGGATAGGTTTGTAACATTAGACGAACAAGGACAATTTTACAGTGTGTGTACATTCTGTAGGAAAAAATCTATCAGCACTCATAGAGAGGGATAAGAGCACCGAAAACAAGTCTTAGTTTGCTCCTAGGGATCCTGCTAAATGGACACAATCTTTACATTATAAGAGGAAGAGATGAGGAGAAAGAGAGAATAAAGGAGCATGACAGAGAGAAAAAAGAAAAAGAGAAAAGGAACGGAGACTAGGAAAGAGAGACAGGAGCGTCTTTCATCTCTTTATCTCAACCATTGTGGGTGATGGCGGGGTTGGGAGGGGGACATTTGGCATGGGCCGTCTCACAGACTGAATTCATCAGCCCCTATAACTTCAACTTGCCCATAAAGAATTTATGAATCCTCGGATAGTAATCGGCTGCATCCATTTCCTGAAGAAGAAAGGACAACTGATGTCTGTTAAACAGCCCAAAGGGACTGACCTCCACTCCCATCTGATTGGTACAGAGGAGGGACACACATACACACACACAGGCACGTATGCAGATACTGTATGTTCAGAATGTGCACTCAGACACACACACAAACACACACACACACAACACACACACACACACACACACATACACACACAAACATGCAGATATGCAGTCCAAAGGCAAAGACAAATATACTTCCACTTATAACCTTTTCACACCCTGGACGGCTTGTATTTGAAATGGTAACTACTGTAAACATTCATTCTTTCTATGTGCAGAAAAACACAGTCAGTTGGTTTTACTTAGTTATAATTGGAAATAGTTGGGTGTTATTGATGATTGATGTATAAAATAGACAAATACAAACAATAATGTTGGGATGAGATGAGAAATATTGCTTATGTTGACAAACTGTCAGTACAAGGGCAACAGTCCTGGATTCGGGTTATTTGTGCAGAAGAAAATACAGTTATTGGACAAATTTGATTGTAAACGTTTAAATTGTGATTCTTCTGAACATTTCTTACACAAGTCAAGAAGAAATACGACCACAGAGGTAAGAAAACTTTGTAAGAAATAACGATGATAATATATTTAAGCCTATTAATTCAATTCAAATGTGTTTTATTGGCAAGATATTTCACATAATATTAATTTTTTTTTCAGTTTGACAAATATTATGAAGTCTGCATATATTATATACATTTAATATATCATTTAAATAAATAGTGTCCTGTGTAAAAACCCAAACTTACAAATATACACAAAATGTATACACTTAAATGTGCATATATATTCTCTTTTCTTTCTTTCTGTCTCTCTCTTCTTCTTTCTGCAGCAGTAGGTAGCAGATAATTAGCACCTTACGTTGTTTTTGGGCCCACAAACTCCTCCAGGTTTGGGATCTGGCTCTGCATGAAGTGGACAGAACACAAGCGCCTTATCTGGCATTGCCCGTGTTTTCACAGCTGACCATTCCCTTCTTTTTTCCTGACTATCGTCTTTCAGGCTCTGCTCGGATTCCATTCCTCACACATCAGAACGGAGACATTCATCTTAAGGATGACATCTGTGGTGAATTTCTCAATAACCTAATAGTCATTCAGCACAGGAGGGGCTAAGGAGGGGGTTATGATGGTGGGGAATAGGGGATTATGACATATAAAATGCTAAAACCCTGCTACGTGGGTGTGGGGCGGTTGCGCATAAAGTTCAAATTTGGTAATTCAAGCTAATGTGGTTTGTGGTCCTCCAGAGGCTGGACCATAATCCATGGCATGATACATTCAAGCCCAGATATGTAATACGTTTTACCAAGGCCATAGGTTCCATATAATATCATTAGCTTGCAGTTAACACAAGAATTCACAGGAGAAGCAAGTGTTTGTTTACTTTCCTCTCAAGAAAAGGCTGTTAAAGCCAAAAGTAACACCACATTTTACATTGTAGGAACACATGTCATGCACTGAAATGCTTATGTTGGTCTTAACTGCCATGGTTACAGAGTGGATTGAATTTCTAATCTATTCTCACACCAGACATACATACATTTTTTCAGTAGTTTTAAATCAAGCATCGCCAAATTGTACAAATAAATTACAAATCCTCAATTTATGAGCGTCTTAATACTATAAAAGGCAGTATCCTTGACACATTGTCAGACAACAGTGTTTTATGAGAACTATCTTTTGCCCTAACACCTATATGTGATTTGTATCTGCCATGATCCATATGGTGTGGATGATGTGCTTTGAAGAGGCCCATCAGTCAGTTAATCTGAAAGAAAATAGTAGCAGCAGATATCTCCCTCTCTTCAAGACAAACCAAAGAGAGAGAGAAGGAGAGAGTGGGATTCAAAGCAGAGCAAAATCAGCTCCTCTCAGAGATGGAGAGGGTGGTTTAGAGCAGGGATTAAGGCGCTCCCTCACTGTGGAGCCAGCTTTTATAAGGTACATCATATTACTTCAGCTTCACACTTCCATAGATATATCATCATCTGCCTCCCACCAAAGCCAGGCTGTTATGCCTGCGTATTCTGTCTCAAACAAGATTAATACTTACACACTTGGTGTGCGAGGAAACATAGTGACAGTAAGCTGACAGTACCTACTGTATGTAAAGCTTACACTCAATTCAATATCTTGTTTAATGTGTGACCCTGTGGAGATCATACACTAATGCCCCCAGACTCCGGATCAGCTCTAGTACAAACCTTTTTTTAGAATACATTTACATTACATGTAACTAATGTTACATGTAATGTATCACTCATTATTTTAAATAAATAGTGTCCTGTTTTTTTCTGTAGGACTTCTAATGAACATAACATTGTATAACATATTTGGAATAGCTTTGTTACTACGCTGGTGTACTGACTGTCTTTGAAATGATATTGGATGTCCTTCACAAGAACATGGACCAAGAAAGAGATCAAACCTACTGTGAACTGGGGAGTCTAACTGCTGCACAACTGCCTTTCAATCTATTTACAGCAGGCTGTACAAAGTGGAATAATGCACAGGTTGTATCCTGGACTTCAGATACATTTCTGGTCTCAACTCAGTTCATCCCCCAACTGAATTGTGAAAGACCACTCTTTATTTTGCATCAATTAAAAAAAGAGAAACCCAACAAAGGTATGTGTAAAAAAAATATAGATACATAGTCTTTCATGTCAAGTCAGTGTCCTAGAGTAAGATTAGTGCTGCTGTGAACATGTTTGACTAGTCAGTTCATTGCCTGGGGAGAGTCCCCAGGCAAAATCCATACTCTGAGTCCAGGGCTGCCTTTAGAAGCAAGCCGCGGAAATGATTAGTGCTGCTCAGCTGAAAGGCACAAAGGGGCCCGTTGGCCGGCCCTGAAAGTTTCAAAGTGAAACCGGTACACCTTGTGTCTGTGTTAATTGATCACAGGCACATTATCTTGCCTGTTCAAGGCTTAATTTGCCCTCTGAATCAACACCTTTTGTCGACTACTGCAGTCATTTGTTGGAAGGGGAAAAAAGAATCACTACAGCTTAATCATTCCAAGCAGGTGTGAGTCCCAGCCAATTTTCTGCTCCCTTTTGTCATTTAGTCTTCTCGTACAGGTTGTGTTTTTAGAACGCGTTTCATTACACATAGAGGGATTTAGTGGCTTTTTACAATGTGAGGAATGAACATTATAGAAAACGTAACAGCAATGGAATATGCTACTGTAAGAATGTGCATGTGTTTTGCGATAAATGAAAATATTTGTCCGAAAGGAGAAGATATGAAAGGGGTGACCTGGTAAGAATAATAGTTCCCATAAGTGTTAGAGACCAAAAAACATCAAGATTCAGAAATGCAATAACTGCAGATATGTATGTGCTTATGTTTTTAAATAAATAATAGGTGTAAATAACATAAAATAACATTTTCCATACAAAAATACAACAAAGTACAATCAGTATTTCAACAAAAGGTATTTTTATTTAATCTAGGCTTTTGACAATTCATGCATCAGTGCCTCAGAAGATCAGGAATCCATGAATACATAAAGTCAGAAAAATAATATGAAAAAGAGTAGCGTAACTTAAGAATAAATCTCTCATGTAGCTCACTGACAGCTATAATACATTTATACATTATTTGCAGCGATACATCCCAAACCTATTTTATGTTCAAGCCAATGTTGAATGCTGGTACAAGATGCATGTTTTTCAAAACTTTGTCAAAAGGATGGGACTTATTTTCATTCAAATTAAAATAATATTGTCACCTTAGTGGAATACTGATGTGGTGGATAAGCCTTTGCAGTAAGTACCCACAAGAATACATTTCAGACACTTGAAAAAAAAAGTGAAGCTAACCTGACAGAAATTAGGATCAAATGACTGTAAAAGCTGTGGCAAACCTATCTCTGTCTTTTCCCTCTAGTTAGACATGACAGGGTGCTTATTCTGATGCACCTTGGTGGCATCTTGTTTATTTGTTTGATTATTGGTATTATCTTATTTTAAAATATTTATTAGTGTGGCAAGCTATAGCAAAGCATGTAGAAACAACTACACTGTGGGGAAAAAATTGCATGAATTTGAATACCTGAAATAACTTAATACATTTTAGTTGCATTAAAAATTGGTGAAAAACCAGAGCTGGCACTGAAAGACACAGATACACTGGACTGACAAAATCAAAAAAAAAATTTTGGACTCCCGAGGGTGTCAGCTGAGGCAGACTGCATTTACTTTCAAATTGTGGGGCTCAAATTCAGCTCAGCTCACAAGCTCTGTTCTTTATCATTCCTGTGCTTGATTCCTGCATGTCTTTATTGTAATAAAGCAGAATTCCCTTACAAATAAATCTTATTATATTAAACACATATGTTTTCCTCCTAAGACTCATGGGCCTTTGACAAGGTGTTAAATGCAATTGAAAAATTGACTCATAGCCTGATTCTATATGACACGGTTGGCTTACTACAGTCGACAACTCACTATGCATTCGCTTTGAGATAAGAGCATTATCAACACTGTGGTTTCTGCGCAATGAGGGTGATTAGAAGACATATAGTACAAACACTTCCATTTTGACTTCAGAAACCTTACCTCCACCCATTTGTAGCTGCACAAATCTATCATAGGAGGGGATCAGCTGAGGGAAATGTGTATTTCATTTCAGTTGCTGTCCCCATTCTTAATGGGTAGCCATCCAGAGAGAATGAAATGATTGATTTTTGTCATCCTGAATGAGGATAAATGAATCCATGAGGAGGAGGTGGAAGAAGAGTAGCAGGAGAAGGAAGGGGTGTGGGGGGTTTAGCTTTCCTTGCACGTCTGGCTAGACAGAAACTCAGCAAACCTGTATAGCAGTAACGGGGGAAAAAAGAATAGCATTTGTGTGTGTGACTGAGAATTACTGCTTATGTGTGTGTGCGTGCACACTTCACATGCACGTGCGTGTTCACTTAAACTTTGCTTCTAAGGTTACCTAATGAAATATTGATGGGAGATGTGGGAAGTGCGGGGGCTGGGTTGGCTCGGGGTTGGTGGTGGTGTTGGAACTGTAACTGCTGCTTCCTGTAGCTTGGGACATCTCTGTCACTCTGGATCTCAGGGAGACAGCCCTGCCCTAATTTAATCTGACTTTGAATGCGTCTGTATCACAGGAGGTAAAAAATCTGAACTTACTGCATTGCAAAGAGGAGCAGAGAGAGAGAAAGATAGAGACGGAGAAAAGGTGGTGTTGTATACAGCCAAAACATTTCAAACGCATCATAATCAATATTTAACATTGCCTGTCAAAGATGTCTAATATATACTTTTTAAATGTGACAGAACAATGAGCTGTATATACAACACAGTGCTGCTCAGGCTATTATAATGTGTGACTGATGTTATACTGCAAGCGTGACTCCACTAATGGACTGAGAAACATCTTGGGATTCTTTTCATGATTAGATGCAGCTTAGTAGTTTCTCAGGAAAAGATAGCGAACTGCGAACTGTGTGACAGTGACGAGCTGCTCTACAGAGTGGCTGCTACATAATTACCTGCCTCTGACACCATTTAATGTGTCCATCTCACCACAAAACCAGAGCCAGAGGTCTTTTAATAACTATCATGAGTCACATTGTTTGAACCAAGATTGGCCTGTAATGTAATGCTATAAAGGCAATACATTTCCTTACTAATGATCTCTCAAAACAGCTGTGTCTGTAAAGGTATATGATGGCCAGAGTTGAGATCATCCAAAGCCTATTTATTTAAAGCAGCATGTGATTCTTTTTAGTCTTTTAAATAGTGTAAAAGACAAACCACTGAGCTCAAGAGCAGACATTAAACTGGGTTAAAAATGCTAGGTCATTACTCTTCCAAACTCACTGCATTTCAGCAGCCAGTTTTCTTTTGCTGTGTTTTTAGCTGACATGTTTTATCCAGGTCCTTGATTCCACTGTGTCTAAATAGCTGGATAAATGCATAAAGTGCATGTGCCAACAGATTGAATTCCTGAGTAGAGCTGGGAATAACTGATGAAGCTCCTATGAGTTCAACCAAAGGATATTGAGATGTTTTAATATATTCAAAATGTAGCAAATGCAGTACTGAAATTACATATTATTGAAAAAACTATTCTGAATGACATCCACAATAATTACACAGCAAGTCACATGCAACTGCCAAACTAAATGAGACACATGCCTGCGAAATGTGAACATGGTGTTTTGATTTGTTTGGCACCCACAAATGCCAAAAAGTCATCTCAGTACTCATCTTTGCGGTAGAGATATCTAAATGTGCCAACCTGAGCAAAATTATGTCTGTGGGGAATGAGAGTGATTTTTATCTCGTCCATCATTTTGTGCGTAGCAAGCATTTGGAATAATCTGCTAAAAATCTACTGGTACAAAGATTATACGTATTCCATTCTCAAGTGCTTCTCCATCTTAGCAAGTCAATCGTAAAGCCTTTTGAGCTTCTCTTCAGAATAAACATATCTAATTCATCCATTTTCACTCACATATTCTTGGACTTTTTCTTTTTTTTTTTTTAGAAACCAATACACGAGAAAAATAGAATTAATAGTTTATATTTATCGGGTCTCTTATCAGAGGGGCAAAATGTATTCAGCAACAGTAAACACTGCGTTTTCTCCTCGCTATCTCTGCTAACATGATGACGGCTAGCGTGCACTAATCTTGTAAAGTCAACCTTTTAAAAGGGAAGAGGCGACGGATGGGGCTGGGAGAAAAAGGGCTGGACGGACAGCTATGTACAGGATTGTATCCGCGCTAGGAGCTGCCCCTGTCCATATCCAATGTAAGGTTATAGGAATATCATAATCCCTCCTCTGAGCTCCTTTGCGCGGAAGATGATGACTAAATTTCCAGTGTCTTATCACACACTCCCAGACTGGAAGTAGTACAAGGGGTTCTGAGGAAGGAACCCAGCATGAAAAGTGCTGGGGATGAGATGATCAGATTAGCGGTGGCTATTGGATTTGTTTGTGGTCGTTGCAATCGGAGTGAAGCAGGCGTTGTTCAAAATGCCCATGGAGATGCAAAGCCTCCACCGATCCTTTCACCCATAAAAAATAAATAAATACTCTTCTTGGGGGTTTTTCAGGAGTGTGATGTGGGATGCTCCTGCAGGGGTAGGTGGGGGTTGAGTTGGGGGAAACAAATTCAAACACTTCAGGGGCTTGGAGAGGGAGGGGGGAGTTGTGTATTTTATCAGGAGGGTGGATGCTGGACTGCTTCACGCGGTGAGACAAGTGGGATTGACTGGCGGTATTCAGCAGGACGCTGTGGCGGTAGGCTCTTCAGAAACCTCACCTGAGGCCCAGCGAGGCATTGTACATTCAGGAGCCTCTCCTACATCATGCACGCCATGTGAGGGGCTGGATTGAGGAGGAGACACCAGGCGGCTCTGCAGATGCCTCGGAGGAAGGCATAAAAGTAGGGAGGGTGTGTGTGTGTGTGTGTGTGTGTGTGTGTGTGTGTGTGGGGGGGGTGGTTGGCTGATGTAGGGATGAGCTCCCCAAAACCAAGATAGCAGAGCAGAAAATGTGTCATTGTTCAATTAGACAGGAAACAGATCCAAGTAAAGGGATATTCCGTATGGAAAATATGCCTTTAAGGTTCCAATGGCTGAATCAATCACTGTAATGACTGTGGGATAGATTCTTAATGATGATGAAGTTAATACTATACTCTGTATTGAGGAATGGAGGCCATTTCCAAGGGAATTATTGCTGCTGCACTCCTGGGAAAAGATTCCTTTAGAGGACTTACTGGTGAAGAGTAAGAAATTCTGCAGTACACAGTATTATTTATTGAACAAATGACTTTATTTTCATCTATATGTCTGTCATGTTCATACGTATGTCTATGTTTGGTAATATTTAAGAATTTATCTCTTGCTTGTATCATTTAATAAGAAATTTACATCAGCTTAGTATAAAACCAGACTGCTAAACACTCAACTTCAAATTACATGTCTGCTTGATTCAAATGCATGACTCCCTTAAGAATTCTAGTCTTGCAGGCTATTTTCCCACATGTTTAATTTTGTTAAGTGAGGCAAATGGATGTCAATACTGATCTGTACCACTTACCTTGAATACCTCGTTTGGACAGCAGACAAAGACGTGGCTTTGCTTATATGACATAATACAGTGGTGCACTTTGTACCCCTAAGCCAGGTCATTTCAATAGAGAGAAAGCCACTGAGTCAGCTCGGCGAGACAATGTCGATAAGGTAATGGCACAGATCAATACCAAAGATTTGAGCCAGATCTTAATTAAAGAAACAACTGCTGATACAAATGATGTTTTCAATGTATTGATATCGCGGGGGCCAAAGGGTGGGTTGGCTGTAGTGGAGCAGCTGATCAATGTACTTAACATTAGCATTCCTTTTCATCATGTACCAAGATCACTTAATTCTCCCTCTCTTCCTCTTGTTCTATCACTCTGTCATTCCCTCTCTCGCTCTCTCCCAACGCCTTTTCAGAACCATCTGAGGCAACCCACGTCCCCTCCCCCACCTTACAAGGTGAACTTGAAGGTCTGAAAGGTTGTGCTTTTATGTGTCTCAACTTCCTGTGGTCATTGTGTGTTAAACTAAAGAAAAATCAAAGACACTGTTAAGACCAACAACAGGATTCTGGCATCAAGTGTATGAAAATCCATTGTCTTTCACACAGAGAAATACACTCTTTCAATTACACAATGCTAATCTTAGGGAACGGCTATTTCTCACTCTTCAATGTACAGGTTAATGATGTCAAATCATTGAAAAGGGATTTCTGGATTATCATATAGAATTTTATCTTTTCTTTGTATTGTTCCCTTGTGAATGGTTCTTTGGAAGAACACGTTGAAAGGAGGAGCTTGTCATGACTTTGAAAAATGAACAAAAACCAACCCCCACATTGTAAAATCCTTATGCAGAGACTAAAACAAGACGGTATCTGTTGTCTCCAGGCAACATGAAAAAAATTAAAAACTTCAGATGCTGTAGCCTCTTGTGAATGGTAAAACAATAATTATTAAAAGGGAAGCTGAATTGATGGATCCCATTAAAGCTAACACAAAGTCTCCAGAGGCCTAGCAGCACAAACAGTCCAAAGTCAATAGTGTGATTCCCCAGGTATCCCTGACCAGGACCCAGTTTAAAGAGACATCAATCAGGGATGTCAGTTCCCAGCTAATGAAGCTACAGCCGATCAATATTCAGGATACTACTACTACCGTAAATGAAGTACTAATGCTTGTAGAGATCTCACCATATGGGATTCCCACCGAGAAGTTTCGTCTTAACTGGGTAGGTCAGTTATAGAGGAGTCGTGTCAAAACATGACAGTCTGCTTAAATTCTTATCAGTTGCTATAAAAGCTGGTTAAATTAGTAGCATTCATGTTATGTTTCAAAAATAAATTTCAGATAAGCAACTGCAGAAAAATCCAGCCTCTTTTTTGCCATTTATCCACAACAGAGTAAAACATATAATAATCCATCCAAATCATCATGTCATGTGTTTGTGAATAAGTCTACTATTTCCCTGGAAAACAAGTTTAAACAACGAGTTTAAATCCATCTTTCAGTGTGTCTTCCCTTTAATTTACTTAATTAACTTAATTTAAAAATAAAATCCTGAATAAGAAAATATTTTAAAAATCAGTCAGGGTCATACAACTCTCTAACTCCTAATACCGGAACAAAGTTCACAGTCAAGATTATTTTGTTGGGATTCATCATGTTGTTGTATAACACATGCTGACACATTTTAAGCATTACACTGTTTTTCCTCAACATTCTAAGATTTTTAACTGCAAATCACTGTAAACACTTCAACCCACATGTGCTACCACTTTAGGTGAAAAACTGAATAAATGTGATAAGCAGATGAATAATGTATAATTGGCAGCCTAGTTATTCCTTTGTGACATGCACATTCTGTCCAAAAGCTCAGATTTTTTTATTCAACAGTCTGATTTGAGCCTTTTCTCTCATTCTTTTATTTTATGCATCACATGTTAATGCTACTGAAAGTTTTATCATGCCCTTCCATTATCCTAATGCATGTGGTATGTGAAAGCTCCTTAAATCATGCATTAGGGCATTGTGCTATGTAAAACAGACAGTGAATTTGACTATTTTGGGGGATAACACGGGCATTTGTCTTTGAACTATGGCTGATGCTTTCAAAAAAGAGACACAGTAGAAAAAGTGTTTGTAGTGTGCTTTTCAGTGCATTATACATTGTCAAAACTAAAATCATAACTTTTCCTGTATTCATTTTATCAAGATTTATTTAATACACATTAATAAAACTATATACATACACTGCATATATATCTTGGATTGTAGGCCTGGGATGTTGGGATGTGGTTTACAGCCAGCACATGATGATGTCTGCTACCAGAGAGAAAGATATAGCGAGAAAAGAAACAACAACAACAAGACTCATTCACATATTCCCCCAAACTGAATATTCTGCACCAAGTAACAAAATAATGAGATTAAAGCATCCACAACCTTTTTGAAATCGAATGCATTGCACACTAAAGCACTGAAGGCAATGTAGTGGATGTAGTAGCTCAATCATTACCAGTTAATAAGGAGGCTAGGTGTGGTAGAAGATTGACTGACACCCTAATACTGAAATAATTTCCACTTTTCCACCACCTCCCTCTCACAGGCAGGGAATTAGTATTATCACATCAAAGGCTTCCTTTAAAATGGGTATAAAAATCATTTAAACAGACAGTGGCGATGATTATTCAAACTAGGTTATTTGCCAGGGTGTGTATGTAATATGGCATCGTTCTCAAGACAACTTCATTTCCCACTAAATTGCTGTCTGTCACCAGAATAAGTAAATTTGCCACTGTTTTATCAGCATCATTGTGTCAAGTTAGGGGAATACATCAAACAGTCAATCTGATCAACAGGAAATGAACACACAGTGAATAATGCAATGACTGAAAGGATAGCGGATTGGTCCGTTGATGTGCCGAATGTAAATTTCCCCCATGTTTTTTTTCTTCTTAAAAGCGTTAAAAAAAACTCATCTTCCACTGAAATGTTGGCTTATCATAGTGACTCTATGACGGTATTTATTATGTGATACCTCAGTGGGATGACAGATAAATTGAAAATTCATAATGATTCTGAACTTAAATGTGCACAACCATATGTGTTAACAGAGGTATGATTATATGGAAGGCTGGCTATTTGCAAGTATATTAATACAGTGACCTCAGGTAGTTTTCTGATGCCAAAACAAGCTTTTGGCTCACAATAATATCAGATTTCATCAGCTTAAACATATTACCAAATCACATTTCTCAACATGAAATCCACTGAAAAAAAAAAAAAAAAAGGTCTACCACAAAGAGCCACCATAAATCTACAAATACCCCTAAGGTCACTTGTATTAAAATTGTTAAAATGTTTTAATCTTAAAATAATGTCAAAGCACTTTAACATGAACCGTCTGCATTTAATTTTCCACTTTGTAGGTTTCATGGGGCTGCCATTGAAACCCCTTTGTGTTTCCAGTGCCAATGGAGCCCATATTTTATTGTATTTGGATGAGGACTTGCCAATGAAAAACAGAAAAACAGAATGAGAGAAATGTTCAACATATTATGCTACTCTGCTTGTTGTCATCAAGCTCATGGTCAGTATCAATCTTCACAGCTCATTATAAAATTGTGATTCTACTTTCTTGCTGCTGATGGGATCATTAAACCACAGGACTCCAACATGTTGAAACTACCTTTTCTTAAAGTCAAGAGAGAATTGTGATACTCCCCAAAAAATTGGACGAGAGAGAGGAGGAGGTAGAAAGAGGCAGAGACAGAAAAAGTGAAAAAAAAAAAAAAAAAAAAACATAATGGAGTTTGGAGGTCTTTTGTGGAGCTGATATTGTCTCTTAGTTTGATGTTTGCCTTCAGGATAAAAAGAGCTCCTCTGGAGTAACAATATACACCAAAATAAAGAATTGAGCTTGAAAGAAAAAGGGACAACAGCAATAACGGAACAATGGTGCACAATGGCAGGTATTTAACTGCCCTAGGAGAAGAGGGATGGGTTTACAGTCATGTCTCCCAAAATAACGCCTCACAACTAAGGTCACAAGAAATGTTTCCTGGCTTTTCAAAACCTGCCCGGATTCATTATATTTTGAGGGGATCAGGCCAGAGATTCATGAACAGCAGTTTAACCCCCCCAATTAGTCAAAGTCCCTCTGAGGCATTCTCTATCTCGTGTTGATACATGAGGCTACAGTGACAAACCTGCCCTGGGGTTTGGTGATTCAACTCCAAAGTGAGTTCAAAGCACTCTTGTTAAACTTGGAACACAATACCACGCTGCCGAGGGTATAGGTACACCGATGGCCAGACGCTGTATTAGAACACCTGAAAACTATAGAAGGACATGGATGAGGGCATCACGTCATCACTGTCCTCAATGTTTAACTGACACAGATAATTTTATGGCAATGATTAGACATGAGAGGTAAATCTTAAGCCAAAATAACACATCATCAGCAGAGCAGCAGTTAAAAAAAAAAAAAGTACTTGCTTTTTACCATGTTATCAGGCTAACTGACACTACAGAATTGGAGTGAGAGTAATTATATTGTTAGGCTATGTTGCTAGTGGAAAGTGTAATAGTAAGCTGTTGTAAGGCCCTAAAGTAAGAATCTAGCCAAAATAGCCTTTTCCCACATATCTTGTAATTGCTACACTCTCGAAAGAGTTTCCGCTGTTAATACTTTATATTACCTGAGCTTCATGTTACACCGGGGCTGCATAAACACATGGCCGACATAGAGTCACAGATCTTGTTTCGGTCCGATTCTGTGGCCCCACAAGAAGTCCATAAAATTTGTTTCACTAAAGCATGGTACTAATTCAAGATAGTAGTATGATTGACAATAGCTATAGTGGTCTACTCATTTATCAAGTTGAGCTTGATACAGAGCTGTTGAACTTGGTGCTTGTGTCCTATCTCCTATCATACCTTTAATGATGATGACAGTCTTGCTATAACTTCAACCATGACCACAATGGTTCCCTAACCTTAACATAATATGTTTTGTTTCCTAAATTTAACAGTATCTTAATCATGTGGGTGGCAGATCAGAAAATGCGTATGGGTTCTTTTGGAAGGTACTGACAAATTACCTATTTTGTCATTTAGGTATGAAGACCTTGGTGTACAGTCATGTAAGCTAACATGTGGCCATTTTGCTTTCATCTCTCTGTAAGAGAAAGATTAAACAATTCCTCACTTCCAGAGGAACTGGCCAGAGTCCAATTCCATTTTTTCTTCCTCTAATAGAGTTGTCAGGAGAATGGAGATTTTTGCCATTCAAAACTGCCTTTTGTTTATCTATATCTCAAAAGCTTTCTACTCATCAGTGAGTAATTTCAGACTGTTCCAAGATGATAGGTGAGTGAATAAGAAACATCGCCTGAAGCAAATAAAGAAAGTGGTTGAAAGAGAAAATAAAAACATAAAAGATATATATATATATATATATATATATATATACACACACACACACACAGTATAAGGGGGTGCAGGGAAGAATGCAAGGAAGATAAATAAGACAGATACTTTGTTTCATTGTCAGTGGCACTCCGGGGTTATTTGAAGCACTTATTTATGCACTGTAAGCAGAACAATACTGGTGAGCAGAAATGATTAAATACAGACTCTTCAAGCAATAGACATCTCATTGTGGTGGGCCCTGGCTTGCCACTGGGCCAACTTGATAAAAGCACTATGAGCTGATAGCTGATACAATTTGCCAGCCGATTTGAATGGGAGAGGCTGGGAGGAAGGGGCTGCGGCTCAGTTGGTCTGTCGCTGACAGCCTGTATAAGCTATAATAAAATCATTAGAATGTAAATGCTTTATTGCAAAATAAGAGCCTCAAGCTAGGGTGACATTATCTGCCGCCACCCGAATGAAAGCGCCGATTAGCATTCCCTGATTCAATGATAGAAGTAACTTATCTTTATTAAAATTTTTCAAATCGAGTCTTCATTTTTTCGTGATTGAGTTTTAAGCAAATGTAATATCCAGTTCAGTTTGTGTATGAAATGGGTGGTGGGGGGAACGGGATGCCCCAGAAATAATTAGTGTACACATTTCTTCCCTACATGTGTTTCATAACCAACAAATTGGATTTCATATTTGACGTGTCACTATCTAATACATTTGCATGAAAATATGGGACTGAGTTTACAGAATAATTACTGAAAGTGTACACCTCTTTAACATGTGTCTCATAAAAATGAAATTTGATTTGTTTGAATGTGATTATCACGGTGCTGCCAAATAATTGTTGTGGAATATGAGGGTTAGACTCTGACTTGATTTAGATGTTCATATTCGTGACACGCACACATTTTCAGCTGAGTCTTTAAGCGGCCCATTGCTTAGTAGGCAGACAGTCAATTCTTATGCAAATAGCCTGTGACTGAGTACGGGATATAATATGCTGTAGATCAAATGTCACACTGGGAGTAAGAGTCTGTGTGATATAAAAATGGCTGACTTACATATTGTTCAGTAATATATGCTTCATAATTTGATATTCCTATTTAATCTTTTAGATGTAATTCCCCCAAATGTACAGTTGTATATAAAGCTGGTGACACGCAAGATATCCTCTGAGTTGTTTGTGACACCTTTGAAACACGTCACGACTCTATACAACTGACGTATGCTTCTGGTGACATTCTGATCTTTTATCCCTATAAACCTGGCTTATCTTGTTGTCCATTTGAAGACCTTATTTGGTAACAAAGTCAGTAAATCGGGCGTGAATCATTGAAAAACCAAGTTCAATTTTGATTATAGTAAGGAGCAAACAATTACTGAGTAAAATGTACAGAATAAAATGTGTATGAAGACAAAAAAAAGATAATGACAAGACTGACAGAAGTTTTTCAGTCCAGTAAAAAAGAATGCAATTTGCATTAATCGTTATAATTTATTTTAAGTGAGGGTGAATAAATTAACTACAACCAATTGCCTTTTTAAAAAAAGGTTCTTTTTGAAATCTTGCATTTTTAACTGCATGTTTTTGGAGGGGGACCCTTAACTTGTCCCACTATTTATCCCTGTGAACTTGAGGACACGTCTCTGGGGCAGCTTGAAGCTCTGCTCTGCTCACTTGGAGCCCTTTAACCATCAGCGTTGTGCTGAAGAACACCAATACAGCCCGACGCTAACAGAGCCAACAAGATGCTTTCCACCCTGACAAGACAAGGTGTTGCTTTCAATTGCAGTCAATGTCAAGGTTTTCACACAGAACATCCAAGATGCGTTCTTGGGAGCAGTATTGTTAAGAGCTCAGGGTAGTCCTACACAATGCAGTTGTTATGGTGCACCCAGAGGATTTGCTGTGGAGTTCATGTGCCCCCTCTTATAGGAATCATCAGGTCATACATCTTGTGGAGTAAATTCAAAATCCCGGACCTCTGCCCCATTCAGTGAAGACAAAAGGGGGGACACAAATTGGTCCGAAAACACAGTGTAAAAAGAAAAGCTTACATTAAGCTCAAGGGGACTCAAGGGACCCAGGCCAATCGTTGTATGCGAAGAAGAATGGTGGTGGAGCTAGGGACCGGGCACCAGCAGATAAATCACTGCCTTCATGCAGATTTACTGTGTTGGAGTGAAAAGATAAATGTGTAAAAGGGGTGTGTGTCAGAACCCGTGGTGCAGGGCCACACGGCAACGCTGGGTCAGTAATTTAACTTTGCTATAATTATCCTGAGGAGATAATATTAACTTATAGTCTTTGCGTGAGAAAGAAGCTGGACCATAATTCATTTGCTGGATAGGGAGATGGTGCTGGATGGCGCTCTCTCTCACTGTCCCTCTCTCCCTTTCCCTTCGCCTGCATTGTGTTACTGAAATATGACGGCTCCATTTTTATCCTGTCACAATGACAACTGATGGGCTTATTTTCCTGTGGCCCCGGGGGATGATGAAATAGTAAGCAAACATTCTTTCTCAGGAGGAGAAGGGTGCTCCATCATAGTGGCTGGGGCCGCCACCGCCACTTGTGTTGTGTGGCAATAACAGGAGGTTAGGGGAATACACTTGGCCACCTTCTCTCAATACAGAGGGCCTATGCAGTACACTGTCGGTTCTGTCGCGGTTTCTTTAGTGTCGCTTTTTGCAGTTCACAACACTGACTTCACCTCATAAAACATTCTATATTTGGTGAGTTAAATGTTTTTTTCTTCAAATTTTGCAGTCTGGATTATATTTGATTAGTGTAATGTCAGCATTTAGCACTGAGCATTGATGAATCATTGTCATAAAAACTACAATAGTCACCGCATTTGTTGCAACATTTGTTGCATCAGCATTAGTCTTTTATTGCTCTTCTATTTCACAAACTACTTGTAAATTAGCCAGGGGTCAATTTCCCATGTTAAAATTGATGTCACGGCCAAGCCTAGCTGATTTATAGAGAGGCATCTTGTAAAAACTTGACACCCAAGGGCCCATTATTTATACCATGAAACAGTCCTTCAGCCTCAACTGCTGTAAGCAGAGGTAGGGTATGGTTGCAACATTTACAATAGGTCAAAATAACACTGCCACTTGGCTCTTGCTGTCTGACAATATTTCATTCATCTAATTTGAATAATGAGCAATATTGATGGACATTAGCTGAGAGAATGAGGCTGCAGGCACCTGAGGGAGCTGAACACTGTCAGATCTTATTTTCCTGGTCAGTTTGTTAACCAACTGTGTGAAGCGGTGGCGGCAATAACAGCGATAAGAGCATTCCTCCAGTCGGGCTGCTGCTACTCCAGAGTAAACACCATCAGACCCCAGTTTATCACCATGCTAACTGGATTTAAACAAAGAGCTACAACAGCAGCTTGAGCAGATATCCGATGACAACAATCAAACATTATAACAGCTCTCATTGTGTGCGCAGTCATTTCCATTATTGATATTCAAAGGTGTTATTTTGAATTATAAATACACAGCTCTAATCCTCATTACTCCATTTTTCCGTTGGTGGAATATAGCCGCCTGCTGGAACACCCACCTTGGTGTCTTGTCAAGTCACAGCCAGCGGGGGCTTTTGTCTCCTTGCTGTAAAGAGAAATGACAGTGTAATGTGATTTACAGGCGATCGCTTCAGCTCAATTAAATTAGGTCCCCAATAATCCGTGATGAATGCACACCTACGCCAGTCATTAGGATTCAAAACAAAATATGGGCTTATCGTATCACGGCACCATGGAGGGAACACACCCTTTAATAGATGTGCTGATTTATTTAGTCATTGATGTCACAGTGTGTAATGCGTCCAGTGTCTGCTGGCTGCTAATGACAAGTGAGCCTCTCAAGATGCCTGTTTCCCAAATCCAGGAAAAACTGTCTGCGAGGCAAACCACCAATGCACAGAACACACAGCAAAAGTAATATTAATTCATGGGATTTAGAATTAAATTAAATTCCATTTTGGAGACCATTTGAGCATTTTAAACACACTGTATCATTCTGAAAATAACAAATTAAAATAATCTTGAAGGGTCAAATAAAATTGATAGAAGTAGAAAGCAAAGCATTTTAGCATGTTTCTCTTTTCTTCTGGTTGAATTGTGGACAAGCTGATTTCAAACTTGGCAAAAGAGGAAACGGGGGCAGTCAGCGAATGCTCGGCCACCACATTTTTATTGACAGTGTCATATTTGTAAGAGGGTTATGAACCACAAAACAAGGGTTAAAGGGAAATTGACCCAGCAGTTGACGGGTGACTGATACATTGAGCTGGAGGTCTTTAATCTTGCTGCTGAGCTTACATGAAGCTTATATAACAAATTACAATGCCTACAGGGTAATACATCACCTGATGGATCTCCTTCTGTTTTTCTGTCCTCTCTTCTTCTCCTTTTCTGACCTGGTACATTCACTGGAATATAGGTTACAGGTACTGTGTTCTCTGAATATGATCAAGATGGATGATCTGTCAAGTGGGACTAAATTGTAAAGCAATATTTAAGAGTTCTAATATTACTTTAAATAAAGTTATACAAACAGTTATAAGACCCATATTGATTTGAGCTTGGATTAAAAATGCATTATTATGAGATATTGAAGAGTTTTTGACTGACCTTTGAAGAAAATATTGTAAAAAAAAAAAAGAAAAAAAAAGTGTTTGTATTTTTTTGGGCAGCAGCAAATATTCATTAAAACAAATAGGTGTGCCCCAAATTACATAGTAAATGAACTAAAGATCTTTATTACCACATAATATAAATTCTTTATCCTGCCCCAGTGTCTCCTCACACTAATCCTACAGTAATTTCCTTGATCTCTTGTCTCTCTTTTGTGACTGAAAATCTAACTAAAATCACATTTTTCTGTAACTGATCTGTTACTGTAGTCTATGAGTGCACTGAAAATCGTCTTTTTCCATGTAACTTCTGTAGTCATCTTTTTGATATTTAATTTTGTTTGCACAATCTACTTTAAAGACAAGAAGAATAATTGCCATGTTTAGCTACCTTCTTACTATAATTATGTTCTATATCACATTTTATTAGACTGCTGCTAAAACTGCTCCTAAAAACCTGAAACTAACTAACTTTTTTTCTAAATAGTTTTACTTTGACTTGATTCTCAACCAAAATACCAGACTGTACATCATCCATCGCGCAAGGTCCCAATGCCGTCATTTCCCTTCTGAATCCCTGGCATCAGACACTGAGATATATACTCTTGATAAGAGAGATCTTGTCTGCCTTAAACCATGTCCATGCTGCACCTGGCGAATGATAAAATATACAAGTAGAACAACACTGTCCAGGTGCAGATTATTGGCAAGGTATAAGCCCCGTCTTGGTATGCAGAAGGAGGCAGATCCTTCCGATAGCTCTGCAAAAAGGATTCAACTTCAGCACCCCAGCTTTAGATGTATTCCGCTGTTCTGATCTCCTCAGAGTAGTATTGGCCAGAGGTCATCGTGAGCGCTCTTGCACTTCGGGCTCGAGATATACTGTCAGGATGTCAAGTTTTGATCACTGTTAATGTGGTTTTCTCAAATATCACAAATGTCTGCGCGCTCTAAAACTCTACACCCAGCTCACAGAGTACAAGCTTCGCAGTTATTGCACCATTAAAAAGGTTGGATCACACAATGTACAAGTCAGAAGTTTAACTCTACTCACAGCTCAACAAAGATTATAAAGTTACTTGTGGATGTGAAGACCTTAAGTGCCACGATCCATACTCCCAAAGCATATTTAAACAAAAGTACTGATCTCGGATCATAACCTCTCATACAGTAATTGGTGGTCCTGGTTCAGGGGCATGCAGTCAGCACTCCTACTAACGAATAAAGCTGTCTCAAGCTGTTCTGGCAGGCTGACTAATCAGGCGTTACCTACAGCCTATCCAAGTGCATCTTAAAGTGGATGACAGAGGTATCTTAAGTTTCTG
This sequence comes from Siniperca chuatsi, assembly GCF_020085105.1. Taxonomy (NCBI): domain Eukaryota; kingdom Metazoa; phylum Chordata; class Actinopteri; order Centrarchiformes; family Sinipercidae; genus Siniperca; species Siniperca chuatsi. Next base: position 19,551,511 of record NC_058050.1, read on the forward strand.
TTACCTGGGGACGAAAGCAATCAATTTAAAGCAGTGGCTTTAGTTAGTGAATCTGTAACTGTATGTTAACTAAAAATGTGGCAAACACAGCATTTTGGGGTTCATTCGGTTCATTGGCTGAGCAAAAAACATGTTTATTAATGCTTTAATGCTTATATTAATGGTCTCAGGCTCAAGTGACACCATTTACAGCCATCATGAATTAATTTGCATGTATAGTATATGTTAGTTAGAAATGAAAAATCCTTTCTCTCACTATCACTTTGTTTGATGCAAAGAGGTCTATCAATGGCTATTTAACCCTTGAATGTTATTTGACCAATATAAAGTTGTCAAGTACAACGGATAAAATCTAACTTTTAGGACACAGAACACAGATACTGTATAAGAAATTATGTTCAAGTGATAGAGTTTATTATAGGTAAGACCACTGATATTAGATACATTATATGCTAATGTAATGTGTCAGTGTAATCTGACATTCATGCCAGTTCCTAAGCATTTTCAGATCTTTGCTTCCCGTTAAAGACTGTGTGTGTAAATGTGTTCACCACGTGGCTGTCTGCAGCTCTTCCTGCCATTCAGGTCATTTGAGGATATCAAAATGTCAGCCTAAGGGGGAAAAAAAATCATTCTCAGTATGGTTGGGTATCAAGACCCAGTTCTGAATTGGAACTGGTTACAATTTCATAAGAGCCAGTTATTTGTTATAAAACACAACTTTTGATTTGCTTATCAGAAAAAGTTAGGCATGTACTTTGTACTATGTTGCATGTGTCATAGCACATGTGTTTATAATATAACCAGCCAGAGCTTGTGATTCAAAGTGTGTGGTTAAGCTTTGTAAAAGAAGGTAGTTACAAATGATCAATTATCAAAGCCTTTATCAAACCTTGTCTGCTGATCCCAGTCATATCCATAAATCCCAGAGTCAGCTAATGCTAATACTAACTCAAAGAAAACAAGAGGAAAACATTCAACTTGTGCAAGGCAACATAGAGAAAATGTCTTTTTTTGTTGTTTTTTTACAAAAAGACACATTTTCATGCCATTTTCAACCAACTTTTGCTTTCAAAATAATTTTTGCTTTCTCAAATAATGACAAGATTCAGAACCAGGACTTTGAACCAGAACTGGTAAGCACTTTCACAATTGCTAAAATCTCACATATGATATTCAACCCTAAGTTTCAGTGCCCAGATCCATGCACCGTGGCTTACACCTAAGATTTATTCTTTTCAAAAGTGTATTTTGTTATAATTTATTTGAACTGGTATCTTGAAAACAGTAGAATGTGATTGTGCTGTAAACAAAGCAAGAAAAATAAGTTTAAACCCTAATAAAAATGTGTAATATGTTACTTGAATTCAGATATGGCTGTATGTTGTGCAACAATATTATTTTGGTCTGCAGACAAAGCCCCACATCTCTTGAAACCAAATCCGCCTCCCACCCAAGCACATGGATGTCCGGGACCATCTCTCTTACCCCCGTCTCTCAACAGCTTTTGAGAGGTCTAAGTATAAAATAGCGAGGTGCACTAACAGTATCTGTCCATTGCAGGATACATATAGAGGGTACGTTGGGAGGCTCAGGTAAGAACTTGCATCAATCTGTCACTCACTTCCCTCAGGGTGATAAGAGAAATTCCAACAGAGAGATAACGCTGGACATTCAACTTAATTCCGAAGGAGGAACTTTTCATCAGTGGGTCACATATTAGCTTTCAGAAAAACGAGTGCTGCCAGTTTAATTTTTTTTCCTCCCCCTTTTGCTTGCATTGCACAGTCCAAGTATGAGGATGACATTGTGAACCCGAGTGCTTACAATTCCAAAGCAGACATGTAGTTTTGAAAACTGGTCGTCTTATATTTTTTCATCAGTTTCTATCACCATGTTTCCTCACTTGAAATAAACTTGTTAGATAACACAGTGACCAGGCCCTTGCTAGTATCTCCTATGTGTTGGGCCAAAACATTATGAACAGCATAAGAAGTTTTGAGGTCAACCAAATTCTCCTTCAGGCTCTGCTTGGTTTTCTGTAGGGATTTTCTGCATCTGTCTGACAATATGAAATAACACATTACAGAACAGAAGTTGTTTTGATTGTCATTTTTGCAGACGAGAAATTGTTTTAGTCATCTGAACTAAATCCATGTCATTTTGCAAGCTGTGGGAACTAAGGCGTGGTATTTTTGTAAAAACCAAACCCAGATTCCTGTAGATGCAATTGAAATGTAGCATGCAGAAGAAGGAAGAATATTGAATCATTAATTTGGGCATACATGGCTTTGGTTAAAGTTCAAATGTCAACTAAATTGATTTCATGAGGCACAGCTGGCTGCAAATTAAGCACTAATCATTCACAAATCCTTCTCAGTCATACATATTATCCCAGAAACATGGAAGTCCTCACAGCTGAATGATTGCTGTAGGTATTTTATTTTTGCTTTTTTGGTACTCTTTTTATCGTTAGTTATCATTTTAGCTCAGATCAGTTAAAGGAACACATTACTTCCCATTTATGTTACAATGTTTTTTTTACCACATTGATAGAGCAAACTCTGTAAACAGTACTAAAATTCAAACAAAACACACTTAAGTATATTATTCTGTAAAATGTATGCACTCCAGTGTATTTATGTACTTCAAAAGAGAAATCCTCTGTGCAAATTTCAGGATAAACAAATAGTTCTGCACACATTCAGTGAATGAATGTTTGACATCAACTCAAATGGGGAGAAAAAAAAAATCAGCTGACCCAATCCTGAGTATTCTTAAAATGCATTTTGCTCAGACTCCACAAAGGAAAATAAGGCAGTGAGAAAAAACTGACATTGTCATGTGGAAGACAAGCCGTTCCATACAGAGACAATTGATTAGCTTCGTAGTGCAGCAATAGCCCTTACTCAGCTGGGGTGGTGTGTAAGTGCTAGTCTGGCTGTTTTTTTTTTTTTTTTTTTGTTTTTTTAAGGATCATATGGATCAATACGACATGGCACATTTAGGAGACCCCTACACCATACCCTGGGACTAGAGAGGCAAGAATGGAGCCCCTCGCTGAGCCATCACCACCACCTCCACCCCTTTCTTTTGCTGATTGGAGGGGGGTTGGGGTGGTGACAATAATAACTAGCCCGATATTCCATACCCTTGTTCAAGTGCATGACCAACCGAAAGGATTTTTTGATTGTGAATCTTTTATTTGGTATTTTTTATGTGGCACTTGTCTCTCAGGTTTTCACAGAGGCTGTTTATTGCAATTGTAAGTCAGATACAAAATATGACTGTTGACCTGGAATTTAATGGCTGTTTTTTTGTTAGTTTTCTTGCAGGGCTTCTAACAATCAAGATGTCCCCCTGCAAACAAAGACTTATGGGCAGGTGGGGAGGTGAGATAAACACAATTAAAAGGGACAGCAGAAATATACTGGTGTTGTTTAAGATCCATCACTCAATATTATATTGGAAAAAAGGGCAATGCAATAATAAAAAAGTGGAACTAAGAGCCTATGATACACTATTACATAAATTACAGGCTTGACTTTTTTAGCATATACTGATTGAAATATATTGTCCCATATGAAACACTTAAAAATTAAAGAAAATATTTTTTATAAAAGTATAAAAAGAGTAATTAGTGATGACATGACAGTGCTGTATCTGTCAAAATTCTTATTTTGTTTAAGAAGAAAAAAAGAAGTTGATTTATTTTTGGCTGAATTTGACAGTTTTGGTACACGGTATAACATAACACCTTTAACAACCACTATGGTGCGCATGCTGGGTCATTTAAATAGAATGAATGACTCATTTAGAGTGCAAACCACAAAGGGGGATCACAATTAAAAACCCATAGTACTAGTAAAAGCTGCTGGGGGCTGAAATTAGAGGTGCACAAGGGTAATACATTTTCATTGGGGTCACCACTGCTACGGAGGCTTCACTAATATATTTCTTTATCTTTTCAACTGTGTTAAAACAGCTGTTTGGGGCTGTAGCAGATAATTCAAGTAAAGGTTTTTTGTCTATGTGGGCTAGCAGGGAGACAATGGAGACCCATCGATTGGAAGGGGGCTCAACATCCTGGCTTCTTGTCAGCTGAATAAAAAGACCATTACCCCTTCAGCTCTGGTTTGATATACACCACCAGGGAAGAAAGAATTAGGACTTTTACTTCCCATCCCATCAACCCATCTCTTCTTTTTTCCCCCCTTTCTTTCTTTTTTGTCTCTTTTTCTTCAGTTTGTCCTATAATCATCGCAATCTTTTTACATTACCAGGCTGAGTTTGTGAAACAATAGAGGGAGGCTAATAACTTTTCCTGGAGTGGCAGTTTTTTGCCAAAGGGAAGAAAAGGGGAAGGACGGTGATGATAAAAGGACGGTGGCCTCGGTCAAAGGTCAGCCACTGTGATCTTATTGTCGTTCCTTTTGGCCCCTTTCAAAAAGAGCCCTCTGTATTTCATTACCTTGGGATGGAATTTAACCTATTTCTCTGAGAGATTTCAAAGAAATAAAGGCTGTTAAGGGCTGGGGAGACATGGAGTGATGTATAAACACTCAAACTTTATTCATGCAACGTGTATCTTGGTTGGATGTTGTGGTTAACAATAAATCAGGGGATAAAACATTTATTAAATTAACAGATTTCCAGCATTTTCCAGCCATGACCCCAGTTGACTGAATTAATTCCTTCTCTCAAAAAAGGCCATCTAGCTTCATCCATTTACCTTCTCATTTTTTAGAAGCATTGCTTTTGCACAGCTGTTATAAATACTTCAGGCTTGTGTGTTTGCCACAAGTTATTGGCTACTTGGGAGATTTTCATACCGTAGTTAAAACTTTCTAGTCAAGCTACAAACTGGCAACTTTTGTAATATTTACCGAAAATGAACATACAAATCTTGACTCTAAACAAGATGAAACCTTAAGGCCAATCCAGTACCTTGTAATGTTGTTTGAGGCATGCATCAAAACACATCGTGAGCCCTCTACTTGGATATGGCTCAGATTTCAGTTGATATGTTTGCCCTCGCACTCCATCCCTCCTTCATCGCCAATTTGATTAATACACTCCAATTTTCTGAGAGATAGTTTTCTTACAAAGAAGAGATCCATTTCGCCCGCAAGATCGAAAGTTAGAAGCCACGGCATAATTGATGACCTCCCGGGACAAACGCTCTCATATTTATCACCACCTGACCTTTCCTCCGCTCTCATCCATCATAAATTAAAGTTGTACAGCGGTGGCGTGGCCCTCGCTCCTCTCTCAGCACAACCTTTTGTCCAGAGGTCCTCTCGTCCGCTTCATTTGGAGCTGTTGGAAGGAGCAGCTTTAAAACCTGCAGTTCAGCACCTCTGCTGTTCAGGGCAGATGGTCATCACTGAAAGCATCTGTCAAACTCAGGCCCCCTCACTAGTGGCCAACCGGCATCTTCTCTTCTCTTGCTCTTTTCTTGTCCTCTCTTCTTCTCATCTCTTATCTTGTCTTCTCCCTTTCCCTTCTTTATCATCTTATCATTTATTGTCTTATTATATCTTAACTTTTTTTTCTCTCTCTTTTTACCCAGCTCCTTCTGTCAGTGCCTTTTCTCCCTGTTGTTTCGCTCAGGTTCATGCTAGTTTTACATGAAATTATGCACTGCTGACTCACATCTGTCACAGTCAGTAATTAACAGCCCCTGCTTAGAGAACATATACATACACATGCAAAAACAAGATAACAAAAACAGCAAAAGTGAAGAAGAAAGAAGAGGAGGTTTAAATAAACAGCTGAAATTTTAAATTCTCCACAACAGTAAAAACAGCACAGGCTGACCAGCTCAAACTGTAAGAAGCATGATCAGTAGACAGTATTGTGACTAAGTATCTTCACTCATAATAGTTCAGCTGTCTTCTGAGCATTTAAGCATTACTGCTAGTTCAGTTTGCTGCCATGTACCTTCAGTGTCAGAGTCAAAATCACATGTCTCTCTCACTTCTCCTTTTCTCCCTCTAAAGACCCCACCCACACACACCCACACACCCACACACAATCTCCTTACTAAAGGCACCTATTAATATTGATGAGAGGTAGGGCATTAATGTTAAAACTGAGCTTTGGGGCCGAGCCCTTATGACTCCACTGTAGTGATTAACACAAAGCAATGGAATAATTTATCATTTGCGCCACATTAACTGGGTGAATTTTCAAAATCTCCTATGAGTGGAGGTCAGTAATTATGGGCTAATATCTTTGCCAATTATGGATTTTATGTGTCTGGCTTAATGATGGGTAAAATCTGTATTGTATTGATATAGAAAACATGCATCTTAAACATCTTGTCAGATCACCCTAGGTCACATCAAATCATTAGTCTTGCAGTGTTTTTACTGTCTTGTGTTTCTATTATTGCTTCAACATCTTGGGGACACTCAAGTCACTGGAAAACTTCCGAGTGGTAAAGAGCAAACTCATTCACATGTCATCTTTATTACATGCCACCACAGGGAAAACAAATATTTTGAGATACTAGAGCATACAGTTAAATCATCCATTTTCTCAAGGTTTTGGTTTTAAATGTCCTAATTTTACTGTTTACTGCCATTAACCAAACTTTTGATTTCTTTCTTACTTCAAAGCACTTACTTTCTGCAAATTAAGATAAACCTTGCAATCTTGTAAAGCTGCTCTTCAACAGCCTTTGAAAGGGAGCAACTGAGAGGGAGTGATCCATATGTTTATACATTGTCATTCAGTGCATGACTACCCCGCACTCCCACCAGAGGCAGCCTACAAGTGACCCCTGAAAAGAGGGGGTCAGGGAGTAGGTCGTGCGGAATGGCCCGGCTGTTGGCTCCGACACTCTCTGACAGCTTTAAGTAGATCTCTTTTTAGCCATTTATTTGGAGTGTCCGGGGGGAGAGAGAGAGAGCAGGATGAACAAGAGCAGAGCATGACTTCCACCTGAAAGGGAAACTAAGACTATGATGCTAGAGAGAACTTTCCTTGAATGTCAGGTTCCCTGATCTAAGCCTTCAAAGGTTTTTTCTCTGCAGTATTCCAGCAACATTTAATATGATAACTCTATATTTTGTAGCTCAATAAACACAATCACCTTAGCTGGGATTTACTGTACTTATCATGCTGTAATTAGTTTTTAAAATGTTGTGAAACAATTATCTTATCAATATGACACTAGTTAGTATGTTGATGTGTACTACTTTTTAAAAACAGCTAAAAGGCTGCAAACAATGTGGCTTCCCTGTGTCTTTCCCAGGCTCCTGTGGTTCTCCTTAACATTGATCTCTTGTTGCTGAATTTGTCACAGTGTTATTGCCCTGGTGAGGCTTCTCTAAATGTCTGGTAATGTCCAGAGTGAATGAAGTGTTAATGTCTTTATGGATCATTCCAGTTGTTCTTATGATTAGCAAACTGTTAACCCCTACCAGATGACTCCTCCCTCCTGCTCCACCTGTCAGTCCTCCATCATTTATTACAATTGCTGCTCTTGTGACTTAATTTTTTTTCCTACTTGAAATAATTACTGTGTGCTCATTTGGTAATGTATGTGCTTTATAAATGTATTCTCCAAAGGCATCTACTTGCAACCAGCTTACAAGGTTTTCTCAAAAAAGACGTTTTTCAGCTTTCATTGCTAGCAGCTTTGGATTGATCTTTATTTAAAGAATATTATGACTACATCAGCTAAACATGACTCACAGATAAACTTTGTTATTGGCCATAACCACTGGTTATTGGCCTTTGGTTTTGTGCTGGGTTGTGCCGTAAACTATGACTGATCCCTAATACTGTGCATACACCAGTTTCTCATCATTATTTGTATACTAATGGTGTCCCTCTTAAGACTGAGCAAACCAGTGTGAAGGGTTGCACCATCAACAAGCTTTCCTTCAATAAATGAAATAAATTAGAAAATGGCAGCATACTGTTATATTGGTTGCCGCCATGTTCTTAGTTGTAAAACTGCAGTCCAAATGCTATGTGGATCTGGGCGTGCATATTATGTTGAGGATAAAGTGTTATTCCCAAAAGGAATTCTTTGGAAGATTGCACAGTAATAATGCAGGGAAGGAGCAACATGGAGGGATGAGGCCTACAACAATGAGTGCAATCAAAAACACTGCTCAGGTCACATGACTTCCACAATAAGCCCTGGCCTGAGATCAGCACTCCTAAGACAGATATTTATCATTGTAGTGCTTGTTTGTTAAAATGCAAAGAAAAATTTTAAAGACCCCACGCACTGAGGCCCTAGATCACATAGTATGCCGTCTGTGTATATGCTTTTAAGCTTTACAATCTATACCAAAGGCTAACAGCACAGAGTGCATTTGTGCCCAACAGCTGTACTGTACCTGCATTCAGAAGAGTCCAGTCTAGTACTCACTATCTTGTGTTGTATAATGCATTTTATCTCCAATGCACCAGCAGGCCATAGATTAGCATTATAGATTCTAATTTGAAGTCTTGTCACTGCTTCCCTTGTCTAGAATTGTAAGTGCAAGGGCTGCCATCTGCTTGCAATAATGAGCCTGACAACCCTGGTAAATGTGCTTTTTACTATCTTAATGGCTGGCGTATTGATCTTAATGGACGTAGCACTGGCTTGTTCTATCAGTCAGAGGGAAACAGTGGGGCACGGTGAGCAACACCACTCCGCATCTAACAGATTTGTTGCTCCTAGGCAGCCCTCATGGCCACTTCATTGATATCATTAAGTCGCCATATGTTTTGCTAATTTACCGCAGTTTTCGGATGCCGTGCATAATAAGACACGCTCACCATGAACTTGCTTCTGACACTGTGACAGGCCGTAAAGAATTCTGCTCTCTCCTTTTTCCTCTCCTGTGACTATGTGTGTGTATATAGAGATGTGAATGTGTGAGTGTGTGTTGGAGTGTTTTTTCATTGGTAAAGATCCTTTTTCCCCAGATAGTTTTATTTCTCTTGTGTTTGTCATTACACTTAAGCAAACATTTATACATATACTTATTGAAGATTTCTACCAAAAAGGGGGACATTTTCAGTAATTGGAAATTATTTAGTTTTTTTGTCAGTGATGGCCATCATAGGCTCCTATGTTTTATTAAGTCCATGTTATTCAATGTAGACAATTCCTTTACACATTTTACCATAAACCAAAGTCTGAGTATTTTTTGATTTTTTTTCTGTTGTTAACAACTTCTTGCCAAACTTTTATTCAGTTTTCACTGATAGCATAATACGCAATCAAATAGGACAACCAAGATTTCTACATCTTTAGCCTGTGTAAGCTTCAGTTCAACCAGACATGTTTGAAGTGCTGGGAAAAGATTCATCACAAAGTCTCATTTGTAACATCATTGACATGGCAATAATGACCCTTTGGCAGTACAGACCAATGGGTGGCTCTGCCCTTTAACCCCAACCAATGAACACATTTAGTTTAGGCCAGCGCTCAGTGATTTATTTCTGACAATATTATGGCTTCTGAAGTCGTAGAGCTGGACACATTGGACATTGAATGGGGCAATCATTAACTAGGCAGGACACGTTTCACTTTTACTCTCATTCCACTCTGTGAAGGTATTTAGAATTCACTCACCTTTCAGATTGCTACTGGTTAATGGAGAGAAACTAATGGGACTACACAGACTGTGGTCCAAATAACGTACGTATATGTTCTCACTCTGAAGTTGAATGTTAACAGATTTTTAAATGTATTAACAGAATAGCATGGTGTAGCCTAAAAATCAACTTGTCCCGAGATGTTTTTGCTGTTGTATGTAATACATCCAGTGTTTGATAGAAAAGTAGCACTGTCTCTCTCACAAAAAGTACATGTCTTCATTTCTCCAAAGAGAAAACAAACTATGCTTCTCACTGAGCATATCTATTCAACAACTGTCTTTGTTGAGTGGAGAAAGCCAGAGGTATAGTGGCCACAGTGAAGTGAATGATTTACACAAATACAGACAAATACAGCATTTTTGTACACATGTGATTTTTGTGCATATCATAAGTCATATCTGAATAGCAATTCAGGTATTGATAGGTAGTGGTGCATTGCATTGATTTGAGATTGCAGAAAAGATAGCAGAAGATGTCTTGTTATAACTAATGACCTCAACATTAGCTGTTGAACAAACTATCAGAGCCTATTTACGCTTTTATGGCTCAGCTGCATAGTTGAGGTAACATGGAAACTATCTTAAGTACAGAGTGGGAGTTAAGGAGGTGGAGAGAGTAGGAAAGGGTAAGAGAGAGAGAGAGAGAGAGAGAGAGAGAGAGAGAGAGAACAGAGAGAGAGAGAGAGAGAGAGAGAGAGAGAACAGAGAGAAAGAACAGAGAATGGGCTTAGGCGTCTATAAACAAATCAACACATCTATCACCCAGGGCCTCCTGTAAGGGCCATTGGGTCACTGGTGTGTTTGCACCGATCCCATCACTCACTCAGAGTCGACAGGCTGGCCATTCCCAACCCACCACAGTCTGCTTTTCCAATCCAGTCAACAAAGCCCAGGCCCTGGCACTGTCTGTTTAGCTAGAGGGAAAAACTGTCAGGAAAAGTAAGACGAATGAGCTGCCCTGATTGACTATTTCCTTAGATACTGAATCAATGGGCTTATTATCACCAGCAATTACAGTACTAATACAAACAGATGCTTGGGGAAAGACATCTGCTTAGAGAGATGAGACAACTAGATTTTCAGTCAATAGAGTGAAGAAAGCTTTGCTCTCACTGGCCCTTAACAGAGGTATTTGTATTCATGTGAGACCCAGGAGCAAAAACACAACAGTGCACACAAACATACAACACACACAGATAGAAAAGATTTGGGATATTTATTGCCACTGAAAAACAATTCATTTGAAATAATAATGCAAAGGCTAACACAGCGGTTTTCCATCCCCATCCATTTACTAATATTAAATTGAAGAGAATGGGTGGGATTGGTTTAAAAGGGACCATATAGGTGTAGTTTGTAATTTAAATTCAATGAATTCAATGTTTGACTGTGATCATTAGCTTTGAAGTAATGCATTATTCTTTTTGGAAATACATGTAAAAGTAGTGGTAGTAGGGCCACAAATGGTAGTAAAGACCATACTTTTTTTTTTTTATTTTACCAGCTATGTATTGAATTATTTTATTTACTTTGCATCTCATTGATGATAATGTAGAAAAATTATCTTTTTCGTTCCCTTTTTGCTTTTACACTTTAACAGTCGTTACAGTGTGAAATCTACTTGTTTGTTACATTCCTCACTTATTTACTGGCTTCACTTTTTTAGATGACCTCTGTTTCTCAACAATAGCTTGCTTAATCCAACAGCGGCAACATATTTGACCAGGAGACCAAACATGGCCGCCGTGTCATGTCTTGTTGAAGGAGAATAAAAAAGGGACCTGCTCTGCTTCACTTCCTTATTATGATGTGATTCAGTCCACAGATCTCTACACAGAGCCCCGACAGAAATACAATCATTTTTAACACTTTCCTCTCTCTCCCATTATCTCTCTTCAACAATAGCCTTGGCTCAACACCTCTCCTGCCATTGCTGTGACAGTGAAACCAGTCTATGGAGTTTCAGAGGGGAGTGAGGCATATCATTGGAGCTCAGGCCATGCAAACAGCAAGAGGGCCCATTCAGAATGGGCTCTGATGGACGTGGTGCCACTTGAAGAGGACATGCCTGACTTGCCAGTCCCTGACAACCGTCTGTGTTTGCCAGGTGGAGCATCGAGGGGCCGTGCCGTCCTTTTTGTCACGGTCTGCTCCGTTACCGTTTCCACGCTGCAGGGCCCTCGCTATATACCACCATGGCTAGCTCGCTCGCTCGCTCGCTAGCTCCACGCCTGAGCAGGTAGCCTCAGGAAGGTAGCCGTGCAGAAAGGTCCATCCCCTTTCTCTCTGTTGACGCCGTTTCTCACATTTAATTATCTGATTTCTTCTCCTCCCGTGGCTGGGAGGAGAAAAGAATTGCTACTCACGCCTTCTTGCTGTGGAGAGCTGTTGATTGTTCTCACTAAAGCCCACAGTGGACTGAATGAAAGGACACCTTCGTGTTTCACATCACATATTAGACCGCTCCGCACAGGCCCAAGTGTTTGTGAGCACTGGACCTGTCTTTGGAGTCAATGAGGAGAGCATTTCAGCCGTGTCACCACAGAATTTCCAAGAGAGGGGGAAATCTTTATTTGAGATCTGTTGCTCTGGAAACCAGGCTTTACCTTCTCCTTTCTCTCCATTGATTGTGGTTGACTCTGAACCAGGATACTGTTCTCTATGAAATTGGATATCCAGATAGACTCAACATTTAATCAGCATAACAGATATTGTATGTATCCTTTTTCAAGTTAAATATGTAACACACTGACAAAGTGGCAATATTTTGTTGTCACCTCTCAAATGTTTGACACATCACATTTTATATCTAATAATCCAGTCACTATGTAGTCCATTTGTATTCAGTAGTTTTTCTACTATTGTCAAACTTCTCTATTTTCCTTGGAGGTTCTCTCATGTAACCTACTCTAGTCTCCTTCTGAACTCAGTGTTGGAACTAGTGACCTAAAACACCAGTAAATCAGATGAATAGACCAGGAGGAAAATTAACCCCCTACTTATGTTGCGATTCCATTTGAAAATCACCTAATTATGTGATTATGTCATTAGGAATAGGGGGGCATGTGCGCATTTCAAAAGCCCTGAGTGAGTCTGTATGTGAAATAAAAGACGCAAAAGGATCTTAAAGGTAATTAATCCATTTAACTCCCTAGCTCCAGCTCCACATGCCACAGCAGATAACACAGCAGTCCCACAGAACAGACCAAGGAGGGAAAGAATGCTAGTGGATTGCTTTACAGGAGTAGCCCTTTGAAATATATACATAAATGACAAACGTACCATTCTTCTGAAGTATGAGGCACATTGGGAAAGTCCATTTCCCCATCTCTCTCTCTTTTTCTGTTGTGAGAGGCAGTCTTAGTTATGTGGCAGCAATTATAGGTTTATGTACTGTACAGGGAATACGGCAGAACAAGTGGCCGTACAATGGTTAATGAAGGCATGCTGATTGCGATACAGCACAGATACTGTATTGTATCTTGTGAAAAGGACGTTTTGTGATTTCAAGCTACTGTAATCTAGCATTTTAAACTGCTATAGGTTATTTTCATTGGCTCTTAAAAGACAAAACTATTGAATTATGTACAGATCTCACATTGCAGGACTGAATAGTTCTGGATCTGCTAAATGAAGTTGTAGTTTATAATTATGAGTGACAATCATTTGACTAGAATCATACCACATAAGCTTGTCTCCTCACACTCCAGTAACTATATTTATGATAGTTAGTAGTTATATTAGTATATTTAATATTCATATAGTTAATATATTTTAACAAGGAAGTAGAATTCCTCAAGGGCTAAATGCTGTTATCCGTATCCATCTCACTGAGCATTGTGTGTCTGTAGAGGCAATACCACCAGCATTAAAAGTTTTGCTATGCACTAATACAGACAAATGTAACGCATTACCTGGACATTGAATGGACCTGGAATTTCAGTAACATGCATAGATAGTCAATATTTAATTCTCTAAATGCAACTGGTAGTTGTTGTGCTGCTCAATTAATTAAGGAGAGCTGATTTATAGCAGGTCAGACAACAGAACTGTGCCCTATAAGGAAAATAACGATATAAGATTCATAATAAACTACAAACAGTTATATATCGCTACCATCAATAGGATTTATCATATAGGTTGCAATAAAATGGCGGTTAATAAATTTTAATGGTGCTTGTTATTAATATGGCCTTGAGGGAGGGGAGTGCAGTGTGTATAGTTTGATAATGAGTATTACAAGAAAGCACAATGGTTGTGAAACTCACGTGCAGCAATGTATGACTGATAATTTGGAGGATTTTAGTTATGCTGTTATAATAATTTTTGTTTATATATTTGGATGTTTTTGTAAAAAAAATATTTTGTAAAATATAAAATCCAAATATACATTATTATTTTCCCATTAAAGCACTGTCCGTGTAGATGTAGTACAGCAGGGTATTGCTACGACATTGTACAGTGAAGCCAAGTCTCCATTGAAGCCCCCATCCGGTGTGCTGTAATAACTCACTGTGGCTGTCCTTGTCAAACCACCTAGCCTGAAGATAAATATGTCATTCTTTATGGCCCCCATCAGAGTCCTGAACAGATTCATATGAGAATAAAAACAGGATTCCCCCTCCCAGTAAATCCATCAGGGTGATGAACAGTCATTTAAAGTGAGTGCACAACTGTTGACATTTGACTTTATGTGTTCAGTAATTCTATTTGAGATGGCCCTCACTGTAAATCCTATACTTTTTGTAGAGCAGAGAAAGTGGGCTGGACACACCAGTCCATTCTATGATGTCAGAAAGAGTAGAAATGCATGTGAAGTTTTCACAATCAAAAGTGAGAAAACATGTTCACCAATATGTTTTAAAATTTGGATGCCAAGCAGTTATAGGCTTTGGGTCAAACAGAAAAAGATGCAGAAAATCTGACTCCCCTCGGAAAAGTTTGAAATCCATTGATGTGCAGTACTTAGCAATGATAAACCACCCCAACCACAGGCCTCAGGGTGTCCGCAGGTGCATTTTAGAGCCAAGCTCCAACAGATTGGCAGAACAGTGTGGTGTAGGCCATTTGGCACAGACTACAGTTCACTTGCTGCTCCATAGGGAGAGGCTTCCTGACCTTATCCCTCACACTCTCACATTTACATCTTAACAAATCCCACATTTCATCTCTAAATCTTTAACAAAATGATTTATTAGTGAAGTATTTTCAGTTTGTTTCAATGCATACAAAAGCTAAAATCCTGTAACCAGTATTTGCTACAATCTGTTTTTTGAAACTCAAAAAAAAGAAAAAAAGAAAATCACATTAGCTCTACTGGTACTTTGTTTACATTGCTTATCCAGTTATGTTAATCATAAATTTAATGCAAAAGGCAAAAGGCAACAAATGCCAAATGCTCTCATATTCTGGCAAAAATATTCAGTAGTGTGTTGTATACCAGCTGTGTGTGTATAAAATCAAAAATATGGAAGGCTGGTGTAGGGAGTTCTCCTGCTGATTGCATGCAGATGCAACTCCCTCTTTATCTTACTGTCCAAAAGTAGCTTTCTACCACTTTCACACTGTCCCATCCAGCACTTTTTCGGCCTTAAGCCAAAATTGCCAGTTATTATAAAAAGAACCGACAACCCATTAAAATTGGTAAATTTGAATCAAGCTCGTCTTGATTTTCATTAAAAAGCTTTAGCAACTTGAAAACATCCTATAACATGTTTCCACAAGAGCCTGACCAGTTGCTGGCTTGTGTATAAGGGGTTTCAGTAGTGACACATCGATGTCATCAGCAAAGAACAGCCATGGGGCATCCTGGTGACTTTTCTGAATGCCCTTGTTCTCTTTATGCCTCGCCTTTCTCAACTTTTTGCACTGCATACATATTCAAAAGGCTAAAAAGTGGTCATTTAAAGCACAAAAGCCAGGTAGAGACAGAAAGGGGAGACATAGAGAACTAAGACTGGTGGTGTGAATTGCTGGATGGCACCAAATAGACAGTCTGGCTGACATTCTGGTGTGTCTGCAGTAAGTTAGAAAAGGTAGAGGAGAGAGATTTCTCCTCTCCTGTCTCCACTGTGCTTACCTATCCCTCTCACCTTGCAGTCTCTCTTTATCACTAAATCGTTCTCTATCTCTTTCTAACTCTCTCTTTAACTCCTTTTCACTCACGTTCACCCTCCTGTCAATTCTGGTCCTCTTTCAATCTCCTCACCTGCTCTCCCTCTCTAATACTCTGAAAACTACTCTCTCTGCACCTCATTCTCTCCCTGAACAGTCTCTCTAGCATTTACCAGGCAACACTAGTGACTGCTGGGCTGTAAAATGGCCATATGAGGGAGAAAGAGCAGGAGAGAAAGAGGCTGAGAGAGAGGTGTTAGATTCTTGACAGCGGGGTCTCCCATTATCTCTGTAATCTGGTGATAATTAGAATTAGTGCTCGGGCACCCCTAGGGCGAGACTTTCAATGCCTCACAATGTCTGTAAAGGACCTGGAGGTACACTCCCTGCAAAACACACACACACACACACACACACACACACACAATCCCTGACCTAACCCCACTCTGTACACCTCACACACAGGCCCTCAAACCCTTTCTTTCTCAGTGCCAACTATTAAAACAATATCAAAAACCCTCACACACCACGTTCACCTTCAACCCCCAAATGCACGTGCACACAGACACTGCCTCAACCCATGTATGCACACACCACACTCCCTAACTGCAACCCCCACTTCACCCCTCTTCCTCGCCCCTGGGCGGTGCGCAGCTGAAGGTAACAGTGGGTCGCTGGTATTGGTGGTGTGGAGCTGAGCCTTCACTGCCCATTAATCTGCTGCTAATTGGAATGCTCAATAGACTCCTAAAAGAGATGTTAGCTACCTAATTATGCTATCAGCCAGCTAGCTCACTATTAAAGGGAATTGATAAGTGGATAGGAAGCAATGAAAACTTGAGGCTGAGAGAGCCTGAGCAGAGCCGTGGCTGCTGCTAAGGAACATGTAGTTCACTTACAGATTTTTTTTAAGTGACAGGCATGTCACCATAGTGTTTTATTGAGGCCATAATAAATTTGTAATTCTATGTGTCAGTGTCAGTGTCATGGGCAAAACTGGATCACAGTGCAACATGATTCCTGTGAAAAAGTACAACTACAGTATCTTTTTACAGGAGCAGTGACAATGGCAACTGTATGATTGCTCTTAAATAGTAAGTTGCATAAACACAACAATAAAATGCATGCAAATAGACCAGGTCCAGTTTATGCACAAAGGTAGTTGTTCGCACAGTACACACGCACACACAAAATGTGCATTTACAAGTTTGGATACTGTGAAAATACTTTTCCAATCAACACTGAAGTAATGCCTTGTTTACATTTTTTTTTTCTTTTCGGTTTTGCCCTAGGTAGATGTTGACTGCTGCAGAATAGATGCAGCACATATGTATTATAGTAGTTATTTGCAGTTCATATGTTAAGCTGTTTTTGTAACTAATTAACTTAGAGAAAAGTCTAACACCCCCTCCCACCGCCAGTTGACCAACTTTTTAAGAATGGAGAAAAGCTATTTTTAACAAAGAGTATGAATTTTCAGAATTATACACTGGAGTTTTAGGAAGCATCTTGCAGAGCCCTGGTGGCATAAAGCCATCCCCACTAGTAAAATTTCTACTTTTACTTTTGTCCCAAGCAAAAAGGGAAAAAAAAGAAAAGTAAAACACACCAAAGCCAATCACACAGAATTCAGCATAAAAAGAAATGGTTGTTGATACTCAAGGTGTGGTCGGCGGGTGGAGGCCTGGCCACGGCCTTTAACCAGTGTCGTCTGCCATGAAATGTTGTTTTGGTGTCAGTCACAGCCACTGTGACCCCTGCTGCCTCAACACAATACCTCCTGTACCCCCCAGCCCAGCGTGCAGCTCATTCACTGAGCCTCAACGCGCATTCCAACCATTCACTTCCCCTGGAGACTCTCTTTTCCCCTGTCGCTTCCCCTCACCCCGTCCCTCGCTCTGTGCTTCTTTCGCACTGTGTCTCTCCTCCTCGGTTTCCATCTCATGAAATGATTCAGAATAGAGCAGCACACAACACGGCAGCAAAGATCAGTACAAGCCAGTACAGTAAACCAAAGCACTTTAAATAGAACAGTGAATGATGGAAGAGAACAGACTATAAGGAAAGCAAACACATGACACAGACCATGAAATTCTGATGCGGTAAAACTCTTTTAGACTTTTATTTTCACTTTATTTATGAAAGGAATGTTGACTTATGAAAACTTCACATATGCAAAAGAATAATTTGTTCTTTAACTAAAACAAACATCTTCTGTTGAGATAGACTATTCATTTTTATAATGATAAAACTTTAGAAAAGCGTAAAGGAAAAAATACAACACATTGATTCAAATGAAAAGATTTAAAATGACTGTCACCCCAGTGATTTGACAACAGAGTAAAACATTATTTGCATTGGTTTTACTGGAATTTTCAAGGACTGGGGGATGCACAAGTAAAGCGGTTTCATTTGTTTTGGGAGAGAAATCCATCCAAAGACAGGAGGTCCAATTAGAATATAAAAAATCAAAATCAGTGTTGACTAACATTTACTTTCAGAAAGCCAGATTTAAGATATGTTATACAAATTATAAAGTGCATGAAAAGGACATTTATTTGAAAATAGCAAAATAAGAAATTTTCCAAAGCTATGTGGTAGATTTCTGTAAAATCTGTCGTAGGTACACCTTGAAATTGTACAACTTTTTATTCTCTTTAAATTTTAACAAATCTCTATTTAACTATGTGAATGCACTTTTAATGCCAAAATAAAAGTGCACTATACATTTGGTCAGCTTGTTCTCAGCAATCATCAGTGGCTTCCAGAAAAGCAAAGAAAAATATTTTGCTTGGGTGCAATTCAAAATCTAATGCAATCAATACAAACCATGTTTGTAAAGAGGACCATTAAAGCAATGTTCAATGTCCAGCAGACAATCAATTTACATGTTTGAAGAATCAAGTGCTGACCTAAACTAAAATATGTCCAGAGAAGAGCAGGTTACTATTGATTTACTCCTCAATGAGCATGATGTCTTGTATTTTTCTCTGCGGGTTGTGGTATAATGTGTTCTTGAATTGAAAAAATGGCCATTTAGTCAGTGAGGACAGTGCTTTCTTTATTATGTTGTTTGTGCATTAAACTCAATGAAACATACAGTAAATGAAGAGATAAAGGAAACACTGAGCTAATAACCAGCAGAATTCACTGTCTCTGCCTAGCAGAATTTCACAATATTTTTTTTTACTAAGTATGCTAAATGGACTTTAGAAGAAACAACATGGAAACATGAAAATAACATTATATGTTAAGATTCTGTCTTTTTTGACAAATGTATGAATTCGCTGCATGTACAGGTAATGTAAACTATTCTAAGTTGGGTGTTTTAATACTGAATGTCACAATATGCCAAAAATTACACCCTCTACTTCATATGGGAAATGATGCAAAGAAAAATACTAAAGGCTAATATCAGCTTTGCTAAAGACAACATGTCAACTGTCTACATTAGAACTGATCACAGTGGTGGAGGCTTTAAAAATAAAATAAAGTGTTTTATTACAGGACTCCATTTAACAACAATGATGAACAGAAAACAAAAACCTTAACCCACTGACTGTCCATTTAGAAACATACTTTTCTCTCCCTCTTTCAGAGTGTCTCTCTCCCTCTCTCTCTCTTTCTGTGTCTCTCTCTCGCTGTTGTTTGGAGATCGATAGAGTCACCTTGGTTAGCTATTTGTAGCCTCACGGTTGGTGGGGTTAAGAGTGTGGGAGAGAGTGCTCCTGTGCGAGGGATGGAGTGGGTTGCATGTCTGTGTGTGTGTGTGTGTGTGTGTGTGTGTCTGTGTGCATGCATGTACAGGAGAAAGAGCACACAGGGTGTGAAGAAAGCCATGGGGATCAGCATTAGCTACAGAGCCCTTTTTGCTCCTCTTTAAACTTGATCAAAGGCAATAGTAGTTGAAGCCTATTAAGCACGTTCCTCTCAAATGTGGAGGATAAGAACACCGCATATTCAGAGGGGGCCCATATTTAAAAGCCACAGCCATTGAAACCAAAATGTATAGTTTTTTGAAAACATGAATGCCTAATAGTTAAAAAGTGAAGGGGAAAATAAAGAAGAAAGTTTTCTGAAGGGGTAAAGGCCTGAATTCAAAGGCACACCTTTGAAATCTTGAACAGCTTGATCCACACTTGCTAACTGGTTTATCAAAATCACCACAGCTATTTGCTGTGGTTGTCTGAGCTTATAAAAATACAATTTCAACTTCAGGGAAATGTTTTTGATGGCTTTTCAGTCACATTTTTATATAGTCCAGCAGATGCAGGCTGCTTTCTTTTGAGAGTTTATTTTCCCTGGTCTCCACTTCATATTGTTGAAATTTAATCACATTTCCCTGTTAGAAAGCCTAAATTAATTTTGTCCAAAAATAAAAACTTACACATGATGTGTGAAAATACAGAGACTATATAACTGAACTTGGTAAACATGTTAATTATTATATATTGAATATCTGTCAATAAAGAGAAAAAAATTGTTTCAAACCATCATCAGCCTTGCTCCTTAAATATATTTAAAATACATATATTGTCAAACACATATTAAATAATATTTTAGTATGTGAAATGTATAGTATTTCCTTATCGCAATAAAAAGCTTCTTGAACTTCCATATTCAGCTTCATCAAGAGTCAAACAGTCTGTAAAGATTGTGGAGTGGTTTGCGGATGAAATAGATACATGTATTATGACTAAAATGACAGATTATGAATGGGTGAGCGGATGTTATGTGGAGAACTAAACAGTGAGCAAAGAGGTGAGGGGAGTTCCTCATGCCACTTATAGCTGGTGTGTCTGGTGCCTGGTTTCTCCGTGCCTCGCAAAGTCCTCCAGAGGGATGAATTAGAATAAACATATATAATCAGGTAATTAGGCATTCATCACAGATCTCCGCACACACACACACACACACACATTCAGTTGCATGCCTCGGGCTGGGAAAGCCAATGAAAGCAGATTAGCAGATGTTTAAAGACAGTAGTGTGGGCTGGGGCTTGTGTGTTTATTTTTGTGTAATGACCAATTTAAAGTTTGATTTTGATTTTGTTTTTTTAAAGAGCTGGAATTTATTTAATATTGAATGTGAATATTTAAAAAAATGAGATGTAAAGTGTTTTATTTGGATACCACTTTTGTCCATTTTTAACAGTAAAAATAAAATAAAAGAACATACATTTTGCTGATGGGCTTCAAAGCAAGCTTGAGATGAACTTGTTTTAGTACACCAGAAATTATGAATGTCAGCTACTTGTTCATGTGGAGAGAAACTCTAATTAAGACGGAGGCCATCCTTTCATCAGCAGCAGCAAAGTAGTGCGTGATGTTGCCCTTGCTCATCCCACCCTGTCAAATTAATTAGTAACCATCATTAATTTGGTACCAAAACTGGTTGTGACCCGCTAATCCAGCTCCACAATGGTATCAAATCAGCCGTGTATACCTGTCAGATAAATTCTCATATCCTGTCCCATTTCTTATTCAGGAAATCTGTCAGCCTTACCCCTTCTCCCCACAATGAAAACAATCAACCAGGAAGGATTTGCGTTTGACAGTTATGACAAAGCAGAGAGGGGGCTTGATCAGTTTCAAGGTGGAATGACTGCACCCCCTAAAGGTCTTAGGAGGAATTTCACAGTAGCTTCCCTACACCTCCAACCCCCATCCACCCCACCTCCACCACCGAGCTACCAGACAGTCACACAGAGAGAGAGAAGACAGAGGGGTGTTCGTGCCACCAACATCATCCTCTCCACCAGCCTGCTCTCGTCTGCCGGGGTGCTTATGATCCATTTTCCCCCAGATATGAGAAAGTTGCTCGCTCAGAGGAAGAAAGCAGTCAATCAATGCTACTGAAATAGCCCCACTCCATTAGCAGGCGGTAACAGGAGCTGTGCCCTTGCTTAGGGGACTCTGGCTCAGGCGGCTCCAGTCCCCTAGTCTCTCTCTCTCCTGTCTTTGACTTACTGACTCTCTCCCTCTGCCTAGCCTCCCCCAGTCTCTCCCCACTCTCCCAAACTAAAACCAGATCCAGATAGTTTTACAGATATTATGGCATATCTTCCAACAGCTCTCTCATTTCCGCCTCTTTATTTCCTCTTACCTCAACACCCGCCGCAACAGTGCACCTTGTGTCATTTTAAAAGCCTGTTTTGTGGCCATCTAAACATCCTTGTCTTTGTCTTGCCAAGTCAGTCGGTCAGTCAGCCAGTGCCCTGTTTGCCTGCCTGGCCCCGCTGCCTGTCTCTGAAGACCTCTAATTGTATTAAAAGTACTCCCCTCTGTAGACCCTTACACCCCGATCTTTGTGTCGCTGAAAGCCGATACCTCAAAGCTCCTTTTGTTTTATAAGGGGAAAATCGTTTGGGAGTGGACTCCGGGATCTCCACCTGGCGTGCATGCCTCTCTCAACTGCAGATTATTACAAGGAACATCTGCTCGGGGGTCACCAGCAGTGTCAGTTGGCATAAAAAGATAGGCAGCATGGATCATCTTCACTTAAGCCCTGCATCCTCCCCCGTTTGAAGTGTACAGGACGAATGGTTTCATCCTGAGGAAAAAAAGGGAAAAAGTTTGAATATGTTAGAAAAAGTCATACAGGATGAAATTAATTATTTGGGTTAGGGTTAAGGTTTAGGGTTGGATTAGGGTTAATCCTCTAATGTAGATTTGTAGCAAGAGTGAAGGACACACAACATCCAGTGAAATTAAAGGAAGAATTGGGTATCACTGAAGCTGTATAAACACTATCACTAGGGAGTAGTGTAAAGAAGGCCTAAATGTGCGAAAATCCTGTCGTGTTACAGATTGTGAAATTTTTATTTTATTACCTTTATATGCCACTGTATTATCAAATAAAACTGATGGGGAGTAATGATGCTGTATTAATCTTGCGTATGCGCACACTCTCTGACATCGACCAGTCTGATATTCACTGCTGTCTTTCCTCAGGCACATACACCCCACCAAAACTCCTGTCTCCATCCCCCACCCAACCCCCACCTCGCCTGTCCTGTCCTAACCCAAACTCAGCTGGGCGGCACAGAGATCGTAGCTGTGTGTAACGCTGTGTCAGGTGCTATTAGAGGCTGTTAGGTGGCAGCCTCCATCACTCTCTGCCTCTCCGTGTCCACTCAAGGGGTGAGGCAGTGCAATTGCCTTACATACACGCGCACCACAGTGCAGTGACAGGAAGGCCTGATTGGCAGTGACACGACCATGTTGCAGAGGGATGGTACAGGAAGAGAGAGAGCGAGAGAGAGGGGGGACCCAGGTGGTGTCGGAGCAGCTCCACAGGGTGTTATTCTATCTATCCAGCAGGACCTCAAGAGCTGATGGGAGTATCTGTGTGTGTGTGTGTGTGTGTGTGTGTCAGGTGTTAGCATGGCCACTTCCCCAGGTGCTCTGTTGGGACATATTACATATACTGTACAATGACAGAGATGGCCCTGGATGAGACTGGATGGACTGGTTGGGGAAAAGGTGGTGTAAAACATGTGACAGAGAGAAGGATGTACTTGTCTGCTCCAGTAGAAATCTCCAGACAGCTTGTAGATTAGAAATGATTGTGTTAGAAAGGGTATTATTGTGAATGCATTACTGAATTTTTTTAAGTGCATTTGACAACCATAGGGAGTATAGTATATATTGACATTAGTTAGGTTTACATGTGTAGTGCGTACACTTATTATATTCTATTATATCCTGAAACTGGATTCTTTACATTTAGCTGCTAACTGCTGTGGAGCATGCTACAGTAGAATAAACAGCCATCTGCATGACAGAAACCAGTGCTCCCTGCTTTGTGATGAAGAGAAATGAAAGGTTCAAGAGAGGAGTGAGCATTAGCCCCCCCTGTGGGGCTGCCCTTGTCTTGCCTGATCCAATGTGTTGAAAAGTGACGGCAGCTCTGTGGCAAGATGTCTCTGGTTTGTTTCAGCTGTTGCTCGGCTTTCTTATTACCTCCATCTGCTCCGCGTCTCCACCTTGAACTTACTGCAATATTATTAAACAAATGTGGCTATTGATTTCCTGGGTCATTTGATATCTCCATATCATGGGTCATAAATGACCTCCTGTGTATTAACGTTCACCCTTTTGATTATTTAATTGGCCAAAATGCTACTTTTAATTAAATGCTGTAAAGGTCCACTAAAACTGAATCACTCATGTCATGAATATTTGCAAGCTGTGATTCAGTCTTCTGCAATAAAGTGTAGGCCATAGTCCAAATTAACTAAGGAGAGGTTGAAATGCTCCCACTGGCGTAATTTCTTTGACTTTTTTTCGTATTCAGGGTATAATGTTGAGAGTGGTAGTGTAGCACAGCTGACTATGCAGATAGTGTATTCCACATTGTAAGTAATTATAAATAGTATTTAAACACTGGATATTTTCCCTAAATGTACTGTCATTACAGTGTTTGGGAACAAAACAGTCTTTTGTTTGTCTTTTCGGTATGTGATTCTGCACTACAGTTAATGTCTGTCAGGTGACTGGCAATTAGATTCATTTTCAGTTAACTCAATGTGTCTGTCCACTTCACATTATAGATCATTGCTTCTTGCCTCATATGTTTTTGCCATTTGCTTCTTCATTATTGTTTGCTCAAACTACACTCTGATAACAAAAAAAAACTTCACCAGTATGTACTAGCTCCCACAGACATTGTGTATTGTACTGCATGTTTCTCAGGTCACCAACAAATAGGATCCATCACACAATAATACCTATACAAGTAATTGCCTTTCTTCAGGCTATAAGGCCCCGAGGTCCTCTTGTCCACCGAAAGCTTTGCTCATAAACTCCTGATTCTAAAATTTGATATTGCGGAGGCCCCGCTATTGTTGTTCGCACCAAAGCCTGGCTGATACTGTGTTAGCGCCTGGGCTAAATCTCATGTTCTTCACATTGTATCTCATAACTCAGTTAGCTTTTCAAAAACACAAGATGTTTTCACAATGCTCAGAGGGAAATGACTCATGTATCAACTTTGACACGGGAAAAGCTCAAATTATGACATGAACAACTTGTGAATCATTTTTACAAATACGCATTTTTTATACTACTGTATTTCTACTACTATTAACCTCTCACGCAACAACATTTACTTAATCTGCCTCAAATGATCAGCAAAAACAAAAGATGCTTTGGGCCATCAACAACCACTTTGCTGCCCCCACTTATCCCTGGTGCAAAAAAATGTCCCAACCACAAAGAAGGAACTCCAACAAACAATAAAGACAATTTAACAGTAATGTTCAGTGTAATTTTTAGAATCAGACAGTGTGGTTTGTCATTTCTTATTTGATTGAGTCTGAGTAAACAACATTACGACCTTTGCTTATGTTGCTTTGTTGCCTTTGGCTATCTGCCAAATGCAGCCAACAAATCAGGGCTTATTTCATAAATGCATTTGCCCAGCCTATTGCATCGGACAGTGGAAGATCAGATTTATTCAGGTATGTGTGTACCACTCACTCACTACAGACAGTCACACAATATCAGTTATATCACTAACATAGTTACACTACTTGTCACAATACATGATTTTGTCCCAGTATTCTACATATTTCTTGCTTTCAGTTCAAACCATGTCAATACTAATGAAAACATGTTGACTGAGGATAGGAAACCTAACAATTAGGCATATTTCCTCCTTAATAAATACAGCTCAATAATACCAAATGGTCCTTACACCTAGTAAGAAGCGGTGGAGTGTGTTTACATGGCTAGTCCTCTTTGAAAGGGACAGACCTTATTAGTGTTTGTTTGTCCCTTGTCTTGAACATCCCAGTAAATGACAAGGGAATTCATTTTCTAACATCTGAAGCTAAACATGAAAGAACATTCTGGTAATTAGTATATAGTGATTAATGATTGTCAGAATCATAGCTTCTGCTGCTTTAATCAAATAAACACACACACAAAAATATACCATGTGTATATCCAGGATGCTATTCCCACTAGAGCAAGGTTTTGTAGATTCTGAAATTTCCATGTGGATGGAATCCTAAAGCACAACAAGGTTTTGCTAAAATGAGTACATGGTGTATATTTACCAGTTATCTAAAGCAGAGATGTGTAGTAGATTTGAAATGATGAAAAGGTATGCTTTGGTCAATTTGGTCAAATTTAATAAATCTTATTGTACAATGGCAGTGATTCAAAACCCCACAGAAGGTACAGAGTGAATGTTTATTTATTCACACACATTAAAATTATTATTAACAATATTATCTGCCTGGTAGCATCTTCGTAGCTTATATATATTTTCAAACACCATGAGGCAAATAAGAAGAGGTAAACAGATCCATGCTATCCAGATAGAATGGCACAAACACACACACAAACACACACAATGCATGCGCGCAAAAATCATTGCTAATTATTTCAAGCAACACACTGATCAATCCTTCATAACATAACATCATTCCCCATGTAGGTTCTCAGCTGCAATCTGATTCTGGTAATGTTTTTAAGGCTCTCATGACTTTAGCTTTTCTATCGGCTTTATGGATTTTACTCCACTGAAAAGGACTAGGAGACCACTTCTGTTCTAAAGGAGTGTATCATAGCCCATCTGATTAGATTGACAAAATATTCAATAAAACACTTGTTAAAAGTAATCTAATAAGAAGTCATGCAATGTTACCCAATGATCCAAACTAGCCTTATTGTTGAGTCTGCATACTGTATATCATTCACTGTTGGACTTCATTTTATTTGAATCAGACATTGTTTTATATTCCAAAAAGAAAACTGAATCCATTCCTTCCATTTTCATGAGATTTTCAAGACAAGAGCAGGTAAGGGTATTAACACCTCTTGAAAATGTGCACTTCTGCACATGTACGAACCCCAGTGCTTCCCCCAGCCTGGATTTCTCTGAGGTGAAAGGTTCCAAATCCCTCTTTAGATGGGTTGATCTTCTCAGGCCCATTATGCCCCTTCAGTGTGACAGACTGGAAGCTGAGAGGCAGTCCGGGCAGAACAAAGATAAAGAAGGAATTAAAGAAGGAAAACCGAACTCAACTTCAGCATTTGTATAACTTACCCTATCTTACACCTGAGCATTAGGACAATTCAGTTTGTATTCCCTCCTTAATGCCTTGTTTCCCATCGCCCTTCAAACTGTGCTAAAGCCCTTCACTAAAATGTCAGCAAATCATTCTGTTACTGGAGACAAAAAGTTTTTGTAGACCTGGAGAACTGACAATTCTTCATTGGCATAATCCCTCCGGAGACTGATTTAGATACATTTTTATAGTTCCTCTATTATTAAATAAAAGACAAATGTAATGTTAGAATGAATTACTCCTACTGGAGTCAGTTTTGAGAAGATAACACACATTTACACTAAATGCTTAATACTCAAAAACAGGATAATCTCCTAATCAAATTTACATAGATTTTTGATTGACTGAAGTGACGTTGGAGATTCCAGTTGACGTTTTGGAACCCCAAAAATAAAAATGCTAAAGCCAGTGTTGTTTTATTAATTGAAACTATAGCTTTTAATGCCCCTTTTAGGACTCTAAATCGAGTGGTCATACTTTATGGTCTACCATGCAAGAGACATGTGAAAGAGGCACTCCAGATGAGAACACTGACCAAAAAGTAAGTAATGTTTTGTTCACTTCTAACTTTTTATTATGGCAATATTGTCCAGTCCACTTTTCTAGTAGGACAAAGAGTATATCTCATGACAGTAAGCTGATTGAGCTGAGGGCAACAACTAAGTCCCCAAAGAGAAAGCTGAGATTGACTGTTGGGAAACCTGGGACACAACTCATCCCCTGAAGCAGTTGATCACAACACAAATGACAAATAATTGACTGGATGATGGATGATGAGATTAGATTTATGGGTTTAAACAAGGTCAAACATCTCACTCCCACCTGCTAAACCACAACACTGCTCCAAAAGATGGAATCAGAATTATGGTTATGTGCATGATAATTCTCCTATCATGGCCTTGGGAAGGTTGTTAAGGACTTGTGTGATATCCACTAGGTGTTGTGTTTAACAGCTGAGCCTAGTGGGTCAAAACACAAGGTCAGAGGAACAAGGAGAGGGATCCATTTACTGCTGCTGAGGTTGGGGCAAAGGAAGTGGTTAGGTATATCTTGGTCTATGTCATGGCTGTGTCCAGGGCTTTTATATTCTACAATATTAGAAAAACGATGTTCAATGACAGTCAGAGACTGATATTTACTGAAGGTTCAGTGATGCTAAGATTAGTCGACACCACCAAAATGAACTGGAAAATGAACAACAATGCAAGTCCACTGTGTTTCTTGGTCTTTAAAATAATTATAGCAAAATTAAAGACAACTGGAAAAGACAACATGCAAAACATTATCAAGACTTGCATGAAAATTAAATTATATTTCATAGCGATGCTGTCATTTTTCACTACACAAAAATGTTCCAATTTCCTGAAAAGGTGACTTTGGAGATACAAGTTTTTAGGACATTTATGGGTGATCCGAGAGGTCATGCTGAGACATGCTGTAAATCAGCATTGTAGAATATTTGCACTGGCTCCTGTTTAGTATTATTCTCCATTCTTCCTTAATCATCTAGAAAATACTGTAAATGTTTACCATAAAACAAATCCATAGCGACACTATATTGTAGGTAGTGTACAATATGTGATGTACAGCTCCTACTCCACACTGCGTGTAACATCAAATCAAATGTTCTTCACGATTTTGCATTTTAAAATGTGATGGGATATCTCCATTTCATTTATTTATAAATTATATTTTCACTGCTGTTATAAAACCTTCACTTAAAATGTGCAGTGTTTATCATAAATGCCCTTTCTCTGATTTGATCAATGATTTGTTCATGAACCCAACACTTGAGTCACATAATGAAGGCCAACCTTTCTTATATGGGGTATTTTTTCAAGACAAAATGCTCACTCGCAGTGTTGTTTACTTTGCCATTAACTCATGAAGAATAAATTACCCACTTTAGAGGTTTCCAAGTTCACTACCGGTGTGAAAAAAAGCAGGGGAAGTTTACTATTTATAGAAGGTAAGTGGTTAACTTTTATATGCACTTTGGTAGTTTTTGCACAGTTTGTCTCCTTCATCCTCCATGGCTCGAGGACAAGGGAGCTGTTAACTGTTGAGAGCCAATAAAATTATTATTGCTGCTATCTTTAACATGCTGTGAATGAGGCGAGCCTTAAACAAACTACAGACTGCAGCGGAAGAATGATTAACTCTTGTATTTATAACGCTCACTGTGTAAAGCAGCCAACCATATTTTTCCAAATGGTTGAATTTTATTTAAAGGACATACATTTCCTAAATCTTTGCCAATATATCTTCTGTCAGCCACAGGATGAGATGTATAAATGTGTTCTTTTCTTTTCTTGAATAACAGATTTCATATGAAACATTATTTTATCATCAACTGGAATGAAATAATCAACCATTTTTGTTTATTAACAAAATAAAGCCTTGAAGCCATATTTAGAGGAACACCATCTTTGCAGTGGTTGTGTATTAATGCAGAAGTTTTCAGATCTTAGATCAGAGTACTGCTGCTTTTCAACAAACTACCAAATACTTAAGTGTAGTTAGCTGCATTCACTTGTAGTCCCTGATTTAATAGCTAGCAGAGCTTTGGATCCTAAAATCTGTGGCTAAAAACCACTAGATTAATTCATATATGAGACCACATTGTACTTACATACAGTACTGGCATACAAATAAACTATTTTACAGCCTATTTTGTTCAGTTGCACTAATTGAAACCATGCTAATTATTTTACATCTAAAGTGACAAATATGTATCAAATTATATGATACATTTTCTCAAAAAAACATGTTCAATAAAAATCCTGTATTGCTGGGGCAAGCAAAACAAATGCAATGCTTCTAATAGAGCTACAGCAATCAGTCCATATGGTTACCTATATGTTATGTTTATGAGTAGCCAGTGAGTGAATACTTTGCTGTAGACAGGTCATTACTTAAGTAGCCAATGCACAGACTTTGCTTTTTGAGAATAATTTATCTAAGACCAAAATAAATCAATGCATATTTATAAAACATATGTTACTAGATTTAGACAAGCTGCAAAGCCCAACTCCATTAATAAATTGAGAATGTGATGATTCATTACCGTATGGATTTCGAGGGCATATCCATGCAAATGGCCAAGAAATGCAAATGCATAGCATCATCAAGCAGAGTGCTCAAAATAGATTGCCACAAGGTAAACACAGGGCACACCACAAACATTTCCACTGGACTATGCTGGTCTATCAATTTAAAAATCATAATGTCCAATATCTTGAACGTGGGCATACATTATGTCAGAGAATATCTATTTGATTTAGTTGTTGATCTAGAGCTTGAGAGGTAAGGAGTACCCGCTTTCTCTGACAAATGGCATTTTAACTTCTAAGTGAAGATCTGAAATAGCTCTCCTTAATTGCCCTTTAAGATTGCAGCACCAATTATTAATCAATGGGTGTCAAGGGAGCCAGGCCCTCCCTGTATTTAAAGCAATAAATTGCTGAATTATATTCATATTTATTCTAAGTAGGTCTTCATTGTAATTGGCATGTTATTAGGCTGAGGGCTTTTAGTCTGTATCAAAGTAATTCAATTAAAAAAATGAAATATAGATCTGTCTGGGATAAACAAACAAGCCAGCTGTAATATGACAGAAATGCAGTGAACGGTCTGGTTAAGTAGCTCATTATTTTTGCCCTTCCTTGAGGAAAATAGCTGCTTCAGGAGTATGGGGCCGGTTTCCATTGTAGCAGCCGGGGACTATGGAAGCACCTCATCAATCCACTTATCCCTGTTCCGTTGGTTGGATAATCTGAGTGTCTGACACTAATGGTGAGGTTGCCTCACGACTGAGAAAATATACAGAGGAACCAGCTGAACCCCCTCCTCAGTTCTCTTCCTCTCTCGTCTTTAGACACACTCTTTTTCCCTCTCTCTCACACACACGTACAGACAAACATGTAGTGCATACTCCGTCTCCCTCTCTTTTCCAATGTTCAGTCAAGAGGGTAATCCTAAGCTCCTTTACTTATCTCAGGGAGGAATTTCCAGCATTAGTCATGATAAGACACAGGTCCTCACTGATAAAGCGAAGGAAAGCTCTCCAAAGCTAACTAAGGAGGAGATACTTACGGAATGCAGTTTCTGCAAGAAACCTGCTGGATTTAGATGAAAAGCTGTTGTCTATATTGCTTTAAAGGACACCACAACTCTATGGTGACTATTTGTAAAATAATTAGTACATTGGTACTTTGGTGTAAATATATCCATTCACTAATATTGATGTATAGATATACTATATACTACAGGTATGTTGCTAAGCCAGCAACTATTAGAGTTAGCTGTGTAACTTCAGTAACACAGACAACTCAGACATCATGATTCAAACTCAGTGGTAGAGATGAGCCTCCTGTCTGCTGAAACAGTGGCGTTTACTTTGGTAGGAAATTGCAATACATTATGTTTTGCTACATATTGTTGGGGGGTTTTGCAGGTCAAAGTGATTTACACCTTTGGAGAGAGTTTGGCTCATGTGAGGGTGGAGCAGAGCTATGGGAGGTTGTGGGGTGTAAAGATTTATCATTTATATGAACTTTTTACAAGCGTCATGCCTTATCCAGAAACAACAACACAGGTATTTAACCTGTTCCTTGTCAAGCCCTGCCTGGAAAACCTCCATTCTTCTTTAGGGAGTAGGTGGACATTTGTTTATTTTCAACTTTGGCTAATTGACCAAACTATCTTTACGATTTTCCAGTTGCAGCACTATAAGTACATGACTGAAATGAACATTCTACCTCACAGAAACAGCATCTGACGGATGGCGTGGGTTCATATGAAGGTTAGGGCCTACGAGCGTGGAGAAACTAAAACAGTGGGCCTACATGGCCCCCATCTGCACCCTGAATCCTGCGTTAAAGAAAGCAGCTCTGTCACATTAATCTTGGAAGCAAACTTGCAAAGCAATTTGTTGAAGGTCAGCAGAATATGTGATAAAAGTGTAGTCTTGTTAAGCATCCATCATGGGCTGATTCGGATTTTGAGCAAAGATGTAGTGACAAAAATACACAATGGGTTCAGGATAATGGGTTTAGGCAGGGATATTGGTTTGGGTAATACAGTTAATAGGTCCTTGGATCTGGGGGCTCTTTTAGGCAGATATGAGAAGCATCACCGGCTGTCATATTCTCCGATGAGAGAATGCATTAGAGCAAACTCTATTTAGTAAAAGACAATTCAATTAGGGACTATTCAGAGACCCCCGATTATTTCCCTACGGGCATCTGCTCAGTCGAGGCAATATTCAGATTTCATTGTGTTTTCAAAGTGGAGAAATGTCAACGGCTGGCTCCTGCAGTGGTCGGGGGGCCTGTGTGGACATTTATATTTCAGCGGTCAAACAAATGAAGACAGAATTTTCTCAATACACCCCTAATGTACAGTAGCAATATTTTATGGATTGAGTGGCTGCATTTAGAGGCTATGAGAGGCTATATGGCTCAGTTTGTGTTTTTTCTATATAGTATAGTCCTCCATTTTTTATAAATTCTTCTTTAAGAATCAAAAACACCATGGACTAGAGGTTAATTATATATGTGCTGCGTGTCAAATGAAACACAAGTTACAAGTACATTAAAGCAATATTTGATAGATATTTGTTAATAATATATCAACCACGTGAGTATATTCCCGTCAGTGTCTGCAGAAAGAACTGACCATTCAACAACTGATGTATTTCCATGTATACAATTTAAGTTCTAAAAATTTACACCACATGACAAGTTGGGATTTTCTATACATCAAACACATATGCTGCACATATCATGTGTGACCATATAGTAAGTGATATATCCTCCATTATCAAGCATGAAAGTATATTCCTATGTCATTCACACATATGTTGCACATATCGTGTATGTCAGTGCATGGGCTATATACTTTAAAACATTCTACTATGTCAGTACATTAAGGCATATGTCTACATTGTACACACATATGTTACACATATCATCGGACGTCGAGACTACACCTGTCTCTACATGAAACCGGAGACCTGCGCCTGCATCCAGGGGCTATGCAGCGCAGTGACAATGCAACTGGGTCACAGATAGTCATAAATCCAACCTCCTAAGGATATTACACAAGAAATGGAGATGCCAACAAATCAATTCACAGTTTGGTAGTGGGCTCATAAAGCGTCTTTACGAGCTCATCTAAATCCAATCCGCATGATTCCTATGTAAACAGAGACGTACAGTATTTCATGCAAAGGTACTTCCTGCAGATGACATTGCAACAGGGGTGTGTCACATAAACAAGCAGGCAATTGTTTAACATTAGCAAATGTCAATCTAATGGTTTCATTGTGTTCTGTGTTTGTGCTGGTTTGCAAGTCTGCTGTTTTGACAGTTGCTAACTTTATTTTGACCAAATACTGACAGGTCTTAGGGAGCGCTGGAGACCCGACAACTTCATGGAAAACATAAAACTTCACAGTGTCAGTGCAATTAATGAAGCGCTTGAAGAGTTCTTCCTTGAGCGAGGAAAGGGCAGACAATTTTACCAGTGGAAAGAAAGTAAGAGAGATGTCTCACTAGATTAATTCGTCGAAGTCGCAACGGTGTTATTACCGGGAACAGCTCCAGGATTTCTATTTCACCATGAGACCGTGTTGATAAAGTGCTCAGAGCTCTGGACATGAATCTACCCGTGCAACACAAGTTGGGCAGATTTTAACTGTGTACATTAGATATCTCCTCTGCAGACATATTGAATGACGAAAGACATGACATGATAGTGGCAGGCTACTAAGATTTATTCTGAAATCCAACCATATCACATGACTGCTTTGAGAACAGTAAACTTAGTTCCTGACTCCAACTGACATTCACATTTAATCCACCACTGAATCATGTCCTTCCTGCGGCTCTGTCTCATATACACTACAAAAATGCAATGAATCCATTTTGACACCAGGTCAAATAATATTCAATATTTTTTTTGTTACTATACAAATGCAAGCTTAATCATTATCAGCATACTGGTGACCGTCTGCCTGTGAGGTGTATGATGTTAAAATATGCTTGCACTTCTATTCTTCAACTCTCAATGACAGAAGGGACCTTGGTAACGAAGAGCAAATGTCCGTGCTTGCATGTAGAACAAAGGAGCTTGATATCAGCACAATGCTTAGGCCAGTATTTCCACCACCGCTTGTCTCAGCAGGGTTAGCATTTTGCCTCCGACTGATTGGCTGGTCACTGCCCTTCTCACTGACTGTGTGGGCATTAACTTGTCAGAAGAAAAAAAGAACAACTTTGACAATGTCCTTTCTTTTTCCACTTGCCACACAGATCTTTGCTTGGCTGTGGCAAAGTTTGACTGAACCTTTTGTCTGGGGGAGTTGGGAGAGAGAGACACAAAGTGAGAGAGAAAAGGAGAGAAGAAGGGGGGAAAGGGGACACAACAGCGACCATATGTTCAATGTGACCCTCATTATTCTCAATTAGGGCAGCCATCCATGGAATGGTCTTGCTGATAACAGCCCATAACACCTTCAGTGGAATGGAGCACAATCTTCCAGTGGCACGATGGACGAGCAGGGTGGCGAGCGGACGCGTGCATGTCTACGTCTGTGTGTGTGTGTGTGTGTGTGTGTGTGTGTGTGTGTGTGTGTGTGTGTGTGTGTGAGTACGTGTTCCCTAAGTAAGTTTGCATGGACACCTTCTTTAAACTTACATGCCGTAGCGTGCATGCACTCATGCTTGTATATGAATATGTGCATCCTTGCATGTGTGTATGTATATGAGTGTTGTGTGTGTGTGTTTGTGCATGTGTGAGGAACCTGTGGTGAGGTGGGGCGGGTGGGCAAGCAAGCAGGCTTTGCCAGCTTCTGGAAGGCTTACAGGGGGTGTGCAGGGCCACAGCCCAGGTCCCCAGGACGTCTGGATGGATGAGTTGATGGAGAGTAATGGGGTCACATTGAGCATATGATGTAAAGGCTAACCTTATGCCTAACTGTTAATGACATTATGAATCTGGCAGCGCAATTCGTCTTTCCCACTTAACGTATAACAAGAACAATATTTTGACTGGGGTGGGGGGCGGGTGTTCGGGGAGAGATGCATACTGGTCTAATCTCTTTGTTCCTCATTCCTAACACTCAGTCGTTCTCTGTAGTCATTATTAGTGCAATGCTGAGCTGAAGGTGACCCACGCAAGAAGCAAGTGAATGAAGTCAGTAAGAAGTTAGCGAGCTTTCCTGTTTATAGACTCCTCTCATTTCAATTCAAAAATTCAAGAGTTGATTAATTTGTCAAAGGTGCATAACTTACATATTTATTCATAACCAGAAGTGCATGTATTTGCAATAAATTCTCATAAAACTGCATCTCAAGTAAATGAATGAGGCTCATACTAGTCATTTGTGACTATTACCCCCTGGCCAGCTTCCCAAGCTCTTACTGTAACCCAAGGAAGCAGTGACATCACCCTCATTCCTTCTTCTACTGAATTCAAAATGGCCCAGGTGATTAAGTTCCCTATAAAGAGATGGGAGTCAGTGCAAGGCCGCGGCATTGAGCAGGCTCATTGATTAAAACCAAACGAGAGCCCTCAGCACACTGCAGGGGCGGCAGCAGCACTACTCACAGTAACTGGTACACATCATTTATCTTTGATCTCGTCTTCCTTTGACTATTGTCTCCATCAGCCCGCTTCTCTGTGGCAGCTGGTCCTCATACACAGCACTCTTCAGCATCAGTGATAGAAAGACAAAATATCCTGACTCCTCTGCATGAGTCAGGTAATCTCATATGACAAGACTGCGGGTTCCTCTCAATTCACTATACAAAGTATATTGTAGATCATTTATTGTGCAAATTTTTGTTACTGTTTTTAACTATTGCTCAGTCAACACTAACACTTAGTCAACACAGAATTTTGATATTCCCATTATTTATCAATTACATATACAAGCCAAATGCATGCTCTATAATTAAGAAACTAAATAATGAAGAGATGATGATATGGGTGGTCTATAACATTAAAATGGATGATTTCTCTAAGGGTCTACTATTTCTAAAGTGCAAGACAAGTTCAGACTAAAAATTCAAAATAAATAACTTGACCACCAACATAGCCCCTGAGAAGATGTGTTGCTGTGCTTGCTGTATGTTACAGATCACACTGGATGAGTCTGGTTTCCCAAGATGTAGTAAAATAAGCACAATGTCATGAAAAGCAAATACATGATGAGTTAATTACCGAGTTGGGTGGGGTAGCGCTGACCTCAGTTCACTCTGAGCTCTCCAACTTTGAAGTTTCCACTGGTAGTTAGGGTTTTCCTAATTTAACTATTTGCTAAACTTAAAATAAACCTCAACACATTGTTTCAGTTCAGTTGCCTAACCTTAACCAAAGTAACACATGATTTGGCTAAACCACCGTCATTACCATGATGAAAACCCCAGCCGTACTGTAGTAACAGCTGTAACCTTAATTAAAGTTGTGCTGTAGTTCACTAAAAATAACTTTTTTCAAACATTTTCATGCAACGGACAGGAGAAAACAACATCTATTAGTATTGTCACATAATAATCCAAATCTCAGTGAAGAAATTTAATGTGTACAAGCTTGTGTTGATATCCCAGAATTCCATGAGTCTGTATTGCACAGAATTATATATAGATATTGCAGAATGAAATGAAAGCACCATAGTCAAGCCACAACCTCCTCCTCCTGTGTACACCTAAAACAGAACAAGCCCATACAAGTTTGAAATTGATGAGTGCGCCACTACAAGTTCATGACTTTGACCTCCAGGGTATTTGATCCCTTGACATAGAGTTTATTTTTCTAAAGCTACAGCTTGATATTCCAGCACTTAATTTAAGAGTGCAGTTAAATCACAGAAGCCATAATATGTCAGGCGATCCCACGACTGGGGGTAAAAAGAGAGTGAAAATGGGGCGGGGGAGGGAGGGAAAACAGTAAGTAATGAAAAAGCTATGATTGCTTTTCTGTCCCTCCAAATGACAGTTAGCACCTCAATGACCTGCTCGGGGCAGGGCCATCTAGAAATGACACGCTAAGGCACAACGTCATCTAACAGGGTAGTTACAAAAATCAATACAAAACCCATTTCAAAGATGCTCGGCGAGCGTGTGTGTGTGAGACTGTGTGTGTGAGACAGAGAGCGAGAGAGAAGGACCTGCTGTTATGTTCATTTATTGAGTAGGCCTGAGGGGCAGAAAACAAACTTTTCTGATATACACATTACCTCGCAAGCAAAGGAATTCTGAAGGCTAAGCAATAACTGCATTCCCAGTCTATTACTTAAGTCATGAAGAGCCCCCTCCACAGAAGGGGGTCTTTCAGTGCATGTCAAATACGGCTTAATTCTAAACTCACTGCCCCCAGCCCTCTTCATTGTCACACTTTTAACAAAACTAGGTATTGGCCACTAGAAGAAGAATGACTCTTTGTCTGCTGGGGAATCGATATGCAGTCTCTCTGACATTCACAGAGAACACATGTAAACCAGCCGGGCCGGCCGTACAACTATCTTGTCTTGTTGGGATATTGGCAAACATCATCATATATTATCCCCTTTGATTTGTTGTCAATACCCAATCATGGCAAAGAGGTGCAGATCTAGCGGAGCACAAAGACACTAAGGAGTGTAAAACAGACAAATGGGCAGGGGGGACATCAATCCGAAGGGCACGTCAGCCTGGCCCCTGATGAAATAGGGCGGCGTGTCGACGGCCGAAATTTATAGACAGTAACATGTGAAAGTGCTCACCCCTCACAGCCCAGAGAGAGGTCAATAGCCTGATGCCTCGGTCCAAATGGGGTTGTCATTAAGCCAGATCATTATTTTTTTTATCTCTTTTGCACAACAGGAATGAATACAAGGATACCTGGTTGTTTGTTGTTTCAAAACAAATTACCTTCACTGGCCTACCTCTTACAAAAGCTTTACATCTAATAGATTGATGTACATGCCTTGAAACATTTAGTGTTTCACACTCCTTTTCTTTCTTTCGTGCTTTTTCTTTAATTAACTGCTGTCTGCATTGTACCATCTACATTATACCTTACCATATACCTTATTAGGATCATGTCAGATATCATCATAGTGTTTTTACTACGCAGTGTGAAAACCAAGCCTGAAACCATGGGACTCATTTGCTACACTTGAAAGAAACTTGGTTCAGCTCTGTGTGGAAATCCCACTCGTCTAAAATTTGGAAGAGACACACACTACAGCAGGAGATTGAGAGGTAGGATTTTGGGTCAGCGGTGTGGAAGGATATTCCTTTGGAAACGCAATCAAATAGAGCTTTTACTTTGTGTCAGTTACATTTCCTGTGAGAAGCAACGGTGTTCCAGAGATCCGATCAGTGTTTCAGCAGTGCCCGTGCTATACTGTATGTGGTTCCAGTAAATTACATACAATATGAAAGGGCTCGGATCTCACTGATGGAGCTCAAACAATCTAAGAGAAAACACTGGTACATCGTCCAGTCACATACACACACATATATATATATATATGCACACAGAAAATAAATTTAATGTTGTCACTTCCTTCAAAGCCGTCAATGTCAAGAGAGACCACTGGCAATTGAAAGTAATCGGGAAGCCACGTAACAAAAATAAATTTGGGGCTTGACACGCTGTTGGAAAAGAATAGCAATCAGCAAATTTAATGCATTTCTGATGTATATTTAAGGCTCTGACACTAGGCCACAGATGTACATGTGTTGGGTTTCTATTTTGCAAAAGATATGGTTGGTGATAACCTATTATGGGACATCGTCAGCTTCCCGACTGCCTCAGCCTCGGATAGGAAAAATTCCATCACTTGCTCTATCCAGGAGATGTAATATCGAAACAAATTATGGCTGGAATTGAAAAGTCACAAGCTTATTCCGTCTTGATCAAACCACTGCCAAGAGGCTAAGTGCAGAAGTGGAGATACCCCCAAAATGCTTTTTATTGCATTATCATCATTGACATCTACTGCACTCCCAGTTCCCAGCTTTAGTAGTGGATATAAATATATATTTTTCAAGCTGTAATCCAAAACACAGGAGCCAACAAAAGTAACAAGAACCTCTGAAAAATAATTTGCAATTAGTTTATTGCTGTTTTATTACACAAAGAACAGAGTGTGATTATTTGAAAGATCTTGTTGTGTATAACAAATAGAATTTGATAACATATTAGGTTTACATTCATATGCATTAGTTTAAGACCAAGCGGATTTGAAAGACAGTCTTTCAAAGACCAAATACATGCCCTACAGAGAGGGATTCTGATCAATGCAACTGTACCTACCACCTCCGCTATCAGTCAGTGTTTAGGTGTTTGAAGTCAGACTCAACAAGAAAACAAGCCATTAATGTGACCCCTCTGCACAGACAAATCTTATTTGGTGGGACATCGTTTGTAAGATGTAATGATCGCATCTCAAAGTACATAGCGTTTGATTGGATGGAACGAGTTTGTTCTTGCCGCAGCGATAATAAAAGAAGTCTCATCTTGGTTTTATGGTGTAGCATATTGAACCATCTGAGTGCTGCCTTGCTCTACGGTGGCCTGGAGGCGCGTATTCTTTTCAACAGTGATCAGTCCTGACACACAAGAGGTCTGCTGAGACCCAGTTAAAGATTTCTATTATCATATCAAATCACACACCAGTGATCTCATTATAATTGACACATATTGAACAGTGAATAAAGGCTGCTCTACATAATGCATAATTAGAAAGTTTTTTGACATTTCTCTGCATATGGTAATGTATGATAAGAGCAGATGTTAGAGAGAATAGCCTTGGCGGGACATTAAAAGATCTCATAGAAGTTAGGAGATTATGGTTGGGTACAATGACCTCCTGACCTGGCTGGATCCCTCTAGATGGCTGAGCTGCGGCGAAGCTGGGGCCAGCGAACAGAGGGGCTGATTCCCCCGTCCTTGCCGAGACCTCGTTAACGACTTAGAAGACCCATCAATATTTAACAACTCTATGATTGAAATTTCAAATTCATCTCCTCAATGGTAAATCACAAAGGAGAGGGAGATGGAAGCGAGAGAACGAGGGGCGAGAGAGAGGACAGAGAGAGAGAACGACTAATTTTTATCAGAGAGCTATTTTAAATAAATACTGTGATTTAGTGGGGCCACACCAAGTCAATTAGGGGCAGAATATGTGAGCTCTGTTTAAGTAGTTACTGAATCCCCATATTGGATCTGACTGTCTAACAATCACTCTGATCTGAAAACATACTATTCCCCCGGTGGGGAACGAAGAGTGTGTTAGATAGAGCAGTGATTTCCTCCCCTCGTTTCTCTACAACTCTTGTCCTCATTCCTCTCCCTCCCTCCATCTCTCTGCACTTCTTCCTCGATTCCTGCCCATCTACTTTTCTTTTATGCATTTCTCAACCCCTCATGCCCTCTCCTGTTCATTCGACAGACTTGAGTCAGGGATCAAGAGATAGCTTTACTATTTTATGAAGGTGTGAGGTTTCTTGGTGGTTCCAGAATTTTCTGTGTCCGACAAAGTCCACTAGCTCGTGGGAAGGTACCATGAGACTGAAGTCATGCGTTCAAAATAGAGCATACTTGTGTTATACAAATCTGAGGCCAAAAATATCTCTGTTTAAAATCTATAGATTATTTATCTAATTAGCATTTAGATTTTTGGAGTCTAAAAAATGAATTACATTTTTAAGTTCATCTACAATTACCCACTTGTTTGCATGTGGTTTTATATATATATATATATATATAAAAATAAAAGGAGAGGCATACAATACAGTATGTGTCCTTAATTCTGTAATTGCAATCCTCTTTGTGTGCTTTAGTCATGTGGTTTCTTGGAGTTAAACACAGCATCAGTAAAACCAAAATAAATCACTTCCTGATGCAGCACAGTCATCTTTCTCTGTGTATCAAAGACTAATTTTGTGGGAGTACCCCTGCCTACATCCCATCCCTCCCCAGCCGTGTGTGGCTTTTGGTTCACTGGAGGTCAGGACGATCATTCACCCCAAGGCCTGAGGGTGCCCATATACTCTCCCCTTTATGACCACATAAAGAAAGCCAAGTGCTCAGGCGTGCCTGATTAGCTGCCCTAATATGCTATTTGTGACTAATTTCAGAGGCGCTCAGTCACAGGTGATGTCTCAGGCTGTAAATCTAACTCGGCCAACCTTTGACAGTGTGTGTGTGTGTGTGTGTGTGTGTATGTGTGTATGTGTGTGTGTGTGTCCTCTCCCCCAAGATGCACTAGTAGGTCCCATGGTGAATATGCAAAGGCCATTTAGGTGAAAGGCAGGACATAAAAGTAATGGATGGTAGATGAAGCCATCTCAAGCTGACAAGGAGAGGAAGTGTGTGTGTACCTATGTGTGTTCATATATAAAAAAAATCCACTGGACTAGAGTAGTTTTGTTTTAGCACAATCATACTCTTTGCCTCCAGCGTTGATACACTTTTACTGCTGAAATTTGGTGGTGTGACATTTGTACATTTTATGTGCTATACTGATTGACTAGTTCACACGATGCAAATCAGAATAGTTAAAAATGGTTAATGAGTGTCTTTTGGCTGTATCGGAGTGGAACAAACTGTTTTACACAAAGAGAAAGGGATTTTTGACCTTGTCCGACATTAGTTGTTAGATGGGGTTTTTTTCTATAAAATTATTTTACAAAGAAATAATGTTTTGATACATATGTACAATGATTGAATGATGTAAAAGCATGTAAGGGATTCATATTTTATTTTGAAATAAATAAAACAGTAAAATGTTGACATTTGTCAAGTATTTAACTATGTATGAATTTATTCTGAAGTTTTAATTTAAATGCTCATTTGAAGAAGGCTGTAGATAGTTAACAGACCTTCACTGTCACTTCCTCATAATGTGACAACAGTTCCCTGTTTGAGCTGTATTCCTATTTCCCCCTGACTGCTATATGAAGGAGAGAGAGGGCCAATGACAGTGTGTTTGCATGCATGCATGAGTGCATTTGTGTGTGTCTGTGTGTCTGTGTGTGTGTGTGTGTGTGTGTGTGTGTGCATGTGCTCCAGTGACCTCTGTGCTGGCTGTGTTGTGTCCTCCAAGCTGACAGAGTCTTTTCCTCCAGCTCCTCAGTGTTTAACACCCTCCCAAATGGGCAGCCTCAAATACCCCCTGCTTGATACACATACACACACACACACACACACACAAACCCCTACCTTTCAGCAGTGTGAGGGCTCCCACTCTGCTCCGTAACACTGCTCCAGCTCCAGAGAGGTGAAAACCATGGGTTGGGTTGGGGGGCTGAGCTACACTCACCTCAAAGCCACATAACCAAAAAGGTTAACAGTTCTGCCAGATGTGGGGTCACCACCAGTAAGGAATCACATTATTTCTATATGAATGACAATGTACAGCCTTGAGACATTTGGACTTGTATTTATTCAGTAGAGCTGACAGAATATGGCACCCAAGACATTTCCCGGTGAATTGTTGAGCTATGCAGCAACAGGGCTGAGACATTTTTAAGCCATTTGCATTCATGAGAAATCAATGACAATATATTGTGAGGTATTTTGGGTAAGGAAAATCTTGTCTGTACCCAAGCACTTTGTAAAATCTGTTTTTAAAGACACTATATAAATCAAGTTATTATTATTATTATTATTATTATTATCATTATTATTATTATTATTATTATTATTATTATTATTAACAACAACAATAATAATAATAATCACAGTACAGCCTTGTCAGTGGGATTTTGTTGGTGTTTTCTTTGAAAATTGTACAGTTTCAGTTAAATTTTGAGAACCTTTAAATATTTTTTCAGGCTATTTTCTCGGCTAATCAACCTGGAAGAGTAAAATGTGTTTTCTTTTGTAAGTGGTAGAATGGAACAACGAGTAATTCCATTAAAAACAATAATAATTATTACAATCAAAAATTTAACAATAGTCCAATAAACAAATAATGAACAAATAAGATAAATCAAATTAAATAGATTATGTTTATCAGTTACTTACTATTTTTTATCGACAATCCTATCCTCCTGTCCCTCACACCCATGGGAAACCTTGCCCAAGCAGGTCATAAACACCCCAGTCTCACACAATTGAACAGCCGAGGTTAAAGAATAGTCCAAATAATAAGATGCAAGCCTTCAAGTCTGGTAAATCAGTGTAAAAAACACTCTTCCCTGCAGCCAAAATACTTCAACCTCCTGTCCCTGTTTTGAAATCATAAACAGCCCACTGTCCCTCACCAGTGGTAATGAAATGCAAAACGGTGTGTAAGAAAATATCAAAACCTGCCTCAGCGTTGCGCCCCTTCATCGAAAACACTTTAGAAATGCAGGCAGTATCACGTAGCACAAACACAGATTCTGTCTGAGCCAAATTAGGGACATTAAAAATCACAGGTTGAGGACTTGCTAATTATTACACCCCCTTACAAACAGAGACAGTCAAGCTAAGCGGCAAGCCACTGGCTGACTCCCAATGTCACTTTCTCCGGGTAACAAATATCCAAAGGTCAAAGTGTGTACTTCAGGGGAATAGGGAA
Source organism: Siniperca chuatsi (assembly GCF_020085105.1). NCBI lineage: Eukaryota > Metazoa > Chordata > Actinopteri > Centrarchiformes > Sinipercidae > Siniperca > Siniperca chuatsi. The sequence continues at coordinate 19,594,883 of NC_058050.1, forward strand.
AAGCTCAATGGGGCTAAGTGGTGTGTGCCTGTGCGTGTATGTGTATCTTTGAAGAAATCTAGCCTCTCATGTCCTTTAAGACTATGCTGCCACCTGCAGCTCTGGGTACAAACAAAGACACAGGGGCTGCTGAAGGGAATAACAGGCAGGGTAGTAAGTCACATAGTGTAAAAGCACAATTACCATTAAAATATGAACCTAATCTGACGCTACAAACTCATTAAGACAACAGTGTGGCAGTTTCGCAGACAACTGAAACAAGGAGTTGTGCATTATGTGTTGTATATAAAATTAGGACCCTATTACTTCACATGAACTGCTCTTAGTGGTTTACACTTAAAAAAACTGAACAGATATGCTATACTGGACTGAGTACTTTAAATATTTGCAAAATTACACATAACAATAAACAACATTAAACATAAAAATACAAGCCATGTAACACATTTCATAATAAACATAGAACTATTTAGATTTAGAAAATAATTATGTTATACATTCACAATATTATTCTACATGAGGAAAACACTGATACACATTCTTACCTGTTGGGATTCATGCAGAGTGTCTTAGGTCCATTGTGGACTCTACGGGTGAACTTGCATGCAGTGAATTATCCCAACGCCTGCTCATTGTTTCACAACCCATTTATTGTTGCAAAGGACAGCAAGATGTATGACCCTGCAGCAATTAAAATATTAGATATCAAAGTGCCGATGCCAGGGACTGTTAAAGAAATGTGATAGTGAGCATGAGTAATGACGGCACACATGACTTGTCATAAATAGAAAAAAAAAAGAAGGGTGGGGGTGACCTCAAATGCAAAGATTCTGTATAACAATATTCTGTTGCCTAACAATAAGCACAATATATTCTTTTTTGAGGAACTCTCCTCCACAAAGAGCGGTGAACTTTGGACTGACATTTGTACAGATGTGGTAAGGCTAGAAGCCACGCTGTAATTAAAGTACTCACCCTGGGAAAAAAGGTGTGATCTTCTGTCATATTTTGACAAGCCTGCGAGCACCGGGCAAAGCAATATAGTTACATGCTTGGTAGCAGCTGGAAGAAGAATGACTGTATGTTTGATTGCCTGATAGCCAAACTGTATCTCCAAGCTATTGTTTTTGCTGATAGCGATCAACGTTGTGTGCACATTACGTGTGTGTGTCTGGGTATACATGTGTGCACACTTCCATGTTAAGTGAAAATGTATCAGTACCTCTGCAGCTATGACAATTAGCTTTGAAAATATATATATATATATATATATATATATATATATATATCTTTTTTGTTTGTTTCTCATTTGGCTAATGGAGGGATTAAAAAAGAGTTTCTTGATGAGATACATTCCAATTGTAAAATAATCATATCCATATTTGATATGCAGCATTGTAACCAAATCCCTCTTTAAGTCGATGAAATATATTTTGACTTCACTTCACTGCCTTGTAGATACCTGAGACAGACACCATATATGCTCTGTCAGAATCATTAAGTCAACATGCCATCAGGTTCAACTCAGAGTCTCTCCTCAGAATTTGAGAATGATACAGCCTGACGCGGCTTGAACTTTGCATCTGCCAGGAGGGGCTATTCTCTGTCGACTTCGCCATTCTCCCATGGCTTTAAATATTGTAGGCATTGTTGGGGATGTGGAGACGCATTTGTCATCCTTGTTTGACAGGCTTGATGAAGGGGTTGTCTGTCAGTGTTTCACAAATCCAACCAGACCACAAGCCCACGGGTGGCACATAGACAGTCACGAGCGGCGGGGGTTCCCTCCCCTCCTGGCTCACAGGGTAATTGTAATAATACTGGGATGGAAAATTATAGAGGGGTGAGTTAAGGAGACACTTGAGTTAAATGCAGAGGCTTGACACAGTGAGGAGAGTGTGGGTGGTCTGAGACTGTGAAGGCAAGTTCTTACAGTTCATTCTTAAATGCTGTGATAGTTGTAGCACTTACATGTACTCTGGTATTAAATCTAATAAGCCAAAGCTTTTTTCTTTGTTTTTTTTGCACACAAGTACAGAGGTGGTGAAATTTGCTTGTGCTTTCAAATTAGGTTCTGCATTGTTAAACCTGTCACTTATTTCATAATAACTTAGCATCTTAAAATTTCAGGTTATACCCTTAGGGATCTGGAGACTTTGCAGTTGTTCCTTAAAAAAAAAAAAGCACATTTTCCAACCTTTTGCATAAATTGCTGAGATGATCCATTCCAGTCAGCAAATAGCACAACAGTCCTATAAACTAACTTCAGCTGGAAAGACACAACAAACACTTTCTTTCGCTCTCTTTCTCCCCCTATCCCTCCCTCTCTCTGTCTCTGACATTAGGGTCAACCTAGCATATAATAGACAAACTTGGCAGTAATCTGGGGACTCTGAGAGAGGTCCGGGAGATTTATCAATCAACTGGCCACATTAAACGGATTTCCTAATGAAGTGAAGTCTTTACAGGGATTAATCCTCTACCACCTGCAAGGAGCCACCTGCTCGACTGCCATAATTGGCATGGATGGCACCGCCACCATCAGCAGAAAGAGGAGAGGCACAGAGAGAGAAAAAGAGGGAGTGAGAGCGAGAGAAAGGGGGAGAGAGACGACTGAGATGAACAGAGCGGGAGAGAGAGAGAAAAAGAGACGGACAGAGAGGAAACAAGTTGGAGAGAGGACAAAGAAGCTAGACATTGGGGTGTCAAACTCATGCAAATGATGACACTCAGTGTGTTGCAACGACACAACGAGGGAGGAAAATAAATAAAATATTTTTTAAAAAGGAGACGAGACAGCGCCAGGTCTCTTATGACACGGCGATGAGCATCCAACCCTTAGTTTGTGCCAGTCTTGCAGCATTCCAAGACCTTGACAGCAGCTCCTCGCTACATCTTCCAGCTGTGTCAAATCTGCCTATGTGCTAATGAACGTGTCAGCACCCCAGTCGTGTCATTGCTGTGTGTGTTTCAATTCACCTCTGAGCACTGAAATTCTACCCCAGGTGTACCAGCTTACATATTACATTCACCCGCAAGTATTTCTGCATGAATAATTACACAGTCCCAACCGTAAAGTTAGAATCCAGACTGGTGTTCTGATTATACTGCCAAACCAATCTTTTTGATTGTGTTGCTGATTGCTCTAACTTGACCAGGCTGCCGCTGTGCATGCAATATGGATGCACATTTATCAAGTCTGTGTTAAGAATGACCAATCTGGCTATTTCTTTATTTTGTCTGACACACACTTGATTGATTGCAATAAGATTAAAGAGACACTCCTGTTGGCTCACAGGAAACAGCATTGTAAAGTGAAGATTTTAGGGCCCAGTTTTCACAAATCAAGGAAGAAACTTAAGAAATGGTGTAAGCTGATGGTGCAAGTATACGTATGTGTGACCAAAAGATGGTAACTATGTGACCAGAGGCACACAAGTCATAGGGCTATAAAAAGGGTTGAATTAGCAGAAATAAATAATTGGATTGTTAGGCACTGGTATCAATCATGGCCAATGAAATTAACTCATCTTGTGCAGTACACTCATCATCAAATATCTGCAGCTTCCTTATATACAGGCGTTCCAGAGTTGCAGGGAGCATATTTACAGCACTTCAAATATGAATATACAGAGCCTCCAATAGCCTATGTCACCAACAGCAGGAGAAGATAATGATACACCACATACATAACTATAATCACTTACATAAATAAGGTACAGTATTTATTTTCACATTAAGATTGAACTGTGAAAGTCGGACTTTTTGATGACAAAACAATAACACCTTCTGTCACTATCAAATCTTATCCAAAACAACTGTAGCCATAGCTCCACCACAACGAGTTGTTTACTTCATTCTGTGCAAATGCTACTTTTAGGAGACATTGGAAAGAAAGTGATGACTCATGAAACTGCATCCCAGAGGTTTTTGGCCACAGAGTAAGTACTTCATGGAGTTCAGTGATGATTAGTAAGAAAAAATTGGAATGGTGCAACAACTTTTTGTTGAGGTGTTTCATCTACTTCACTCTGAACAATTAGCAGTGGAAGCAACTTGGAAGCTGAGCAGAATACCTGACCATATCAGAGGTAATCAAAAATTGAATGAAGACTACAAGTTTAAAAATGAAAAAAATCTAGTATTTGGGAGTTAGAAAGAAGTGAGTTTACCAGACCTCTGTAGCCCACTCCTCATGTCTGTGTGAGGCTAGCAGCTTGAGGCTACATTGGCAGCTACTAGCATAACACATCCCAATTTCTGACCCAAACTGTTCGAGTTGCATTGTAGGTAATGTAGGCGCCAGGTTTTGACAAGGAAGTAGAATGCGTGGAATAAGATAGATAATATCTCTGATTCTGCTGCATCGATTTTGATCCTTTATGTCCATCGTTAATCCGACAGTATTATAGGAGTGCAATGCTAAATCGGTGGGGTACTCTTAATTACACTATCCTCAGTGGATGAGGCTACATATATCAATGCGGATTGATTCATGCATCCTGCAAGTAGACGGATATGACATATAGTAGCAGGAATTACTCCTTAGAGAGGGTTTAATGTGAAAAAAATTTGTATAGACTTGGGTTGGATTTTGTAATTTATTTAAGGGCTGTAAAATCATGAAATTGGTACTCCTTCCTGTTTTACCTTTTTTTTTTAACTTCATAAAATGGGACTAATTGCAAGAGGATTCAAGTACTGTCTCTTAGTGTTATATCACATAGCATTAAATACATAAAGGCGTTTATTTGACTTTAAGGGCGTTACTCAGCACCTGTGCAAATATGTTTTACCAAAATCTGTTTGCTCTGTTTGCTATGTGCACAGTACAATTTTATGGTAAGACAGGAAGTCAACAAATGGGAACAGGGCAGAAAAAAATATACTTGCACTTAACAAAATGAGCATTTTGGCAGGGTAAGGTCACTACACTTGATTTGTGCTGAAAATCAGGGTCTCACTGATTAGTCCCTGAACCAGGTGCTACCATTGCATTAAAATCTCATGGCATGTTTCAGTGATTGCTGTTTCTTTTTTCATTTTTAATGTAGCCTACTGTACATGTTCCTGAGGCTCACAAAACTCAACCAAAATACAATAGGTTAAAATATGCATTAAAATTAAGATGAATGAATTCATTGAGGTAACATCAAATGCTTAATATCTGAAAAGTTGACTTGAGGTTGACTTTCCATGCATCTGCAGTGATTTGTCATCCTAGGTCACAACGGCCAGGTTAGTTACGACCTAAGTCGTACTTGATGACTGTGTGTATGTATTTCTGTGATTTCTGACTAATGATCAACTCTCCAGAGTCACAACTCCTGGGAAGAAAAGATGATTTTGTGAAGTCTGCCAAGGGACTGTGACTATTGGCACAGCTAGGGTGTCCCTCATTTGTTATGGAGCCATACTGCCACCTTGCCAAAAGAGGTGCCAGGCCAAGGACACACTCTGTGTGTGTGTGTGTGTGTGTGTGTGTGTGTGTGTGTGTGTGTGTGTGTGTGTGTGTGTGTGTGTGTGTGTGTACGCACATGCGTGCCTGTCTAAAAATATTCTAATGGAGCTATAAAGCAGAAATAGGCAAGACACTTGTGTTTGTTCTCAAAGACAGACAGAACTCCTGTTATTATTCTTTTACTAGTTGAATGGTTAAATGGTTTAATCTGTTTTCATCTATTTTACTCGGCTGTTGTGTTAGGCAGTAGCTAGTGGCCAACTTCTCTATATTTGGATGACAGACGTCGTAGATGTCCAACAGTATAAACTAATGTGGGATGTGTAACCTACATAGAAGAAGATGGAGTGGCAAATCTGCCTGCGAGGCCCGCTAGTTTTCCAAGGAATTATGTCATGTTTGTAAAGTTCTAGATAGTTCCCAGCATGGTCAGACAGCCTCTGTATCATTCCATTATTTTGGAAAATAACACAAAGTGCAAGGTAAATAGATATTGGTAAACATATTTGTGAGTATGGTGGTATAAAGGCTGCCCTCTCAAATACAAACACATACACAGAGCTTTATCCACCTCCTTGTCTAACTCCTCAAGCTGTGTTGTTTTGAGTGAAAGAAGAACCGTCCCTAATCCACTTCACGGATCAGTTTCACAGAGACGGTAAAGCCATTCTTCCTCCAAGCTAAAGCAATTCAGATCAGACACCTTGATGTCTCAAAGAGCACACAGTGAGCTCTTGTTTTCTGTTTTGACTGCTGGGAATCCATGCCAGACAGCACCCCTGATTCCAGCTCAAAGATAAAACTAATGAGGTTTTCATTCAAGTCCGTTTTATAACAATAACGGAGTCATTGCCAGACGTGGCTGTTTTCACTAGCGCTTGGGATTCTATGATCCACTAATCTAGGATTTGGGGGAGTTAGATTTCCAAAACTGAAGGTGAAGGCTGTACAGCATCTCAAATACAGGTGTTACTTCCTTTTCCTTTCATCATTACTTATAAATGCTTTATGACAAAATGTAAAAAAGTGCAAGAAGACTAAAACCATGTTTTGGATTCCTCTTTATTTAGACTATATTGCTGAAAATGAATAATCATTTTCAAATTTCACATTTTATAGCTTTCTAATTACTTGAATCTTGGGAAAAAGCAGTATTCATTTAATACATTACCTCATTGTCTTAAGACACACTAGCAGTTTAATTTGTATCTGACACCTGAAAGAACTGCAACAACACACCCTTGCCTACGCTGTTCAGTATGAGGTGTTAGTGGCATTAGTTAATTTGCAGCTAATTGTGTGGTAATAGGAGGGTAATTATAGGGATAAGATGGCTGACATATGCCTTGATACCTACCTGACACCTAAGAGATCTGTAGACACGCCCACTGTAGCTATCTGTCCCAACTATTCCCACAACCCCTCACTCTTTCGATGCACCAGGAGGTGACACTGGCATTAGCAGCTGACTTAAACATCAAAGACGAGGCCTTAATCCTTTAACAATAACTCTGGATGTCCCTACAAAGACATTGTTTATATAGACATCTCAGTTCGGACACCTCATCTAACCTTCCACTAGATGCCTCGAGGTGACTCTGTGTTGCCAGCAGCATTCCTGAGACAAGAGCTTTACACTTCTCAGAGAAATCCCTTCCTGTCTTGCTAAGGGCATTATTCTGCAAAAAACATCTAGCAGAGTTGATTATGGCACTGCCAATGTTTTCAAATTCCAACCCGGAAACAGCAATTGAAAAAGATTAGTGCAGGCTTAATAATTCCTGAAGTCCACACATTGTCATAACTCTGTTTATGTAACAGAGCCTGGTTTAGTTTGTTAGGTGTTTGTCTGAACTTTTGGGCAATGATAGTTTTGCTATTGTACAGGTTTTGCTCAAACTTGCAGCCCCCGTGGCTGTACTGTTTCTATCTTTCCTCAATGACATCATGATATAAGGTAAACGGTTCCAAAAGAAAATAATTGGTTCTAAGATGTAACAAATGTGTGAAAAAGTTTTGGCCATAAAAAGGCCGACACCATTTAGAAAAGAAATGTGTTTTCCTCCTACCCTGCTTCTATCCAGAGGCCTAATAACTTGTGTGAACTAAGAGCCCACCTCTTGGCCACAGGGTCACCAGTAAACATAAATAACAGATTGTAGAGCTACTCCCAAGTGGTGGCAGGGGCTTAGATGGACTAGATAGAGCAAAAATATGGTATATAATACACACCTGGAAAAACAAAAGGAGGCACAAACTCCTAATAGGATAATCAGCCATGTATTCCTTTACAGGTACTGTGACAGAGTCCATCATTTCCCACTAATGTGTTTCCCAGGAGTTCTGGATGCCCCAAAAGACCTTCTACCATACAGTTTTCTGAAACTGCAGTTGATATTCAGTAACTCAGCTTTTTTTCCCCTATTTTTTTCCCTCCCGCTCCTCCCCATAGTGTGCAGAACTTTCACACAGTTGTGGTTGCATCAGCAAGTTGCCAGTAACATTGTCTCACACACCACTTAAAGCAAATAGAGTTGGTGATATCTTTGAAGAAATTTCTGAAAACTCGATTATGCCCAGTTGGCCTCAGACGCTGGTGTGCACAAGTTTGAAAATCAGACCACCAGCTTGACAGCCCTTCCCTGCAGTGATGTTGTCACGTCAATCTATAAGAATACAATTCAGCTGTCACTTTTGTTGTCACGAACTGGATAGCTGCACTGTATATTTGTGTTGTGGAATACACTGACATGGTCTTCGTGCACAAAGGTAAACCCATAAGAATTATTCAGTCCATGGCTCCAAGTTAATCAAAAGTCACGACAATGTCACTTTGGAAGAGTGCAAGTAATTATCAAAGCAAATCTTTGTTCTTCACAGTCAGTTTGTGTGGTATGCACCGTCGGCGTCTTACCGCTAGGTTCTCGTAACGTTAACATTTCAAAGTAAGAATTCACCCTGTGCCCCAAATCAGAGGCTCAGTTAGCACTGACTTAAATCTTATGTAACTCTGGGCTTTTGACAGGCAGACACCTCTGCTGACTACAGATAGGTAATTTGTTTTGATCTGTGATTATACCCCTCGGGTATGTGAGAGGAAGATGTAAACCCTCTTGTGAAGCTGTTAGGCAAATCCTCACAATGTGGGGAGAAGTGCCCCCAGGGGTCTCAAGTTTTCACCCTCCTTCTCCATCTTCTTCTTTTCTCTCTGTCTTTCTTTCTTTTTCTTTTTTTTCATCTCGTATGAGAGACAAAGCCTCCTGCCAAACGCTGAAACCCCCCAGGAGCTCATCATACAGAAAACTAGGGCTCCTCGGAGAACGAGAAGAACAAGCGAGAGGGGGGAAGGAGGAGGGCAGAGAGGGATGGAGCGAAGACGAGGGCTTGTGTAAAGGTGGGAAGAGGGTGTTTGCATGTATGTATGTGTGTGTGTGCATTCTTTCTACATTGTTAATGACTGTTAAGAGTCTATCAGAGCCACGGGGCATTTTGCACATCCCACAAGCCTCCCTCCTTTGACTCCCTCCCTGGTATTTTCCTTAACACTGCCTTTTGTGGCCTGTGCCAGACATACCTGAAAAATTATCTACTAATTATCTACTAAATATGTTTGTTCATGTTGGTTGAACAGCTCACTTAATTGAAGGGGCGCTCTACCCTTCCCTCTGCTGTTCCCCTCCTTCATGCCCTCCAAGTATGGGAGGTGGGGGTGTGGGCTTAGGAGAGTGGCTTATCTCCAAGAGCTCGTTATATTAATGCCAGTAATTATGTGTTTTGCTTACTTTTGATGTGCTTCTGTTCAAACGGGGAGAGTTAATAAGAGGATGACGGCAAATATGTCGGAGGGCCCTCTGTGTTGTCTTTGGGCTCTGGAAATTCCTGTGTGTACCGGTGGGGATTTTCTATGAGTGTGTGTGTGCTGGGGTGGGGGGTATGAAGAGGTGGCACCCGACTCACAAGAATGTCAGTACACAGGTAATGGCAGGAGCTTATGATCAAATCTTCACTTCATTTTTATACTACTGTTCCTCTCAGGCACACACACACAGACTTACACCCCAGCCAACACCTTCTTTTGGATCCTAAAAAGGGTGGAGATGGCAGTGGGAAGGGGTTTTGTAGAGGGGATTGTTTCAACTCTATTTAAGAGGGTTAGAAAGGGAGCTCTTCTTGCCAAGAAGAGCACAGGTCTCTCGCTCTCCCCAAGGAAAGTGCTGGCATGAAGAGGCACTCTCTAATGGAAAGAAACAATCGCTAATGAGGGAAATAAATAACAGGCTCATAAAAGTAAGAGAGGAGGGGTGTAGAGGGAGAGGGGAAGAACAAACGGAGTGAAGTTAAATTTGAATGATGGTCATACTCACAGGTAAACACAGTAGATACACAGTCACATACACACACTCAATGATGTTTAGCTGTCATTGCTAATGAGAGAGTGTGTCTGTGATGTAAGGACAGGAGCTTGCTGATGGAGATTCAGGCAGACAATTGAATAACATTATCTTCTCTGTCATTGTTCATTGTTTGTTTCTGTTTCTTCCTTTTGTTTTTCTTTGTTCCAGCACAATGATTAATATGCTAAAACAACAGAACCTTTCTATCTTCTATATTTTTTCCTGGTCCAGTACAGTAATTTGTAATGCATAATATATGACAATGTGTGTCACATCAGATTAAATTTACCCATCACTAGATCGAGAATAGATTACAATAGATTAGAAAAGGATACAATAGAATTCTGACAGTGTGTGATGTGTTTAAGTACCAGTGTGTAGCTTTCATTTCTTTCCCTTTCCCTTCAAGGTGAGTAAGGTAAGAAGTAGCTACATTCTCTCTGTCTGCATTATTGCCTGTTGTGTCCTCTGGATCAGAGGAGCAAATGTCACCTTCACAAGTGTGAGATGAGCAAAAATGACTTTTCAGTGCCTGTACAGAACTACATTCCCTGTATGAAAATATTGAATTTTCTTGAGCTTTCTTGACTCTGCTTTTAACACTATGGTCATCACAGTGTAGTTGTATACCACTGCACTTGAGTGTATAGTTTCTATTTTTAAGTAAATCTGGTTTTTACGACACTTTTAATCAGCAGTGGTTGCCTTTTCTTTAGCTGACGGTTAAATTAAAAGCACACTTTTGGTTTGCTTTGGTTTGGATTTAGCAAAATTTTGAGGCCTGGAAAAAAAAAACCTACTTCTCTCAATACAAATCTTTTTCTATCTCTGTGTGTGTCTTTTCTATTTTCATCTCTTTGTACCTGTCTGTGTCCCCCTTTGTCTCTCTAAGGCTCACTGCTTTGTGAATCCACTCCCTAGGACTGTAGAGGCGGAGAGACAGACTGGTTGAAACACACTGCGGTTTCAACATTCACATTCCACCTGTGTTTTGACAACACATTTCACAAGAGGGATCTGAAGTGGTTTTAGAGTTTCTCTCTTCCCCATTTGATATCAAAGAATGATCCCTGCGATGGCAGAACATGCAGGACTCCATGGGATGGATTAACGCAACATTAAAAGTAATCCCTGGAGTCAGACACTGCTTCTCAACCAAAACAAAGAAACAAAGAGACAACGGCACTGGATGTCTTTATCAGAGGGCTGATGGTTCCCATGCGCATCAGGAACAGGAACATCTTCCTGTATGAAATGTTTACACTGCTAATATTAAATAGGATGACACTAGTGATGACAAGAGTAATAATTATCATTACACGCATGACTGCTAGCCACCTCAAAGCCGAACAAGAGATTAAGCAAAGATTGCTGTCTGTTTCACGGTTGTGTGGCCTTGCAGCTATAGCCTTTTCTTTTTGTTCAACACTTCAAATAAGAAACACTGCACTTCAAAAATGACAGCGTTAATGGCGTATCAACATGTTTTTGTCATGAGGTCAATCTTAGTTCGTCAGCATGTTGAAGGTAAATTACTACCTATGGGGGAATGTTTTCTCATGAATATGTATTTATTTTATCAAGAAAAGGTGAGATTTTAACCTGGGAATATGGGGAAATGTGCATACATATAGCTAATGATTCCTGAGATGTAAATAATGGAAAGGAATCAATTTTTAATTCATAAAACTGAGCATATTGCTGATAGACTATGAAAAGTCTCCCAATCTCTCTCTAACGAGAGAGATACAGTACACATAAGGACAGTGATAACCATTACACATGAAGATTGAAATACATTACAAATATCCTAACCATATGGGGCAGCAAAGCCATGTACAGCAAGAAAAGAACTGCAAGTAACTTAACAAAGGCCTACACCAAGTACCAGCATGCTCTGATCAAGGAAAGTACTTTAACACAAGTTCCTCGACTGAGATATGGCATTTCAGTTCTGCTGATTAGCATATAATTCAGGATTATTTTACTGTATGCTGATGACGGAACGTTCTCTTCAATTCCCATTGCCCCCTTCTCTGTTAACCTCTCCCTGATACCACTCTGACTTTTAACACTGCCCCATTCAACACAAGCTAATGATGAAACGGTCTCCTTAAATATGTAAAGTATAAGACTTAATAAAACCCAGCAGTGTGATTATGTCTTAAGTCTAAAACCCCCCTCCTGGATATGCAGTTCTACATGGTGATCCATTTTAAATCAGCCTCTTATCCACTGGAACAAGGGGAGGAAAGTTCATGTGTAAATTACAGAAGTCAGTTCAGTGGAAGTTTTCCAATAAAAGAGCGCTCTTGCTCGCAGTTTTTCAAATTTTATGTTGAGATATCAAACACTCATTAAAATAAAAGTGAAAGAGGAAAATGTCACAGGTGTTAAAAGGCAATTAGTCTTCCTGTGCTATCACAGTGTTAATCAGAGTGATGAAAATGATGATATGAAGCTCATTATCATGTATTCAATAGTAGATATTGCTTTCATGAAAGATGAGACACAAGATGAATAATGAGAAAGCCTATGACTGCCATGCTGCAAAGCAATTTTGTTGAACATTTGATGATTTTTGATAAGATGAAACCAATGATATGTTCCTACAGGTCTGCTTTAAAGTGGTGAGTTTTAATTGCTGGATAAACGTTTTTTTTCTCAGCTTTTTCTAGTCAGTCAGTTCAAAATATGAAAATAACAAGCAAGCATCCAAAAATAATAATCTCACTTTTTGGCACTGATTTGGTCACAACAAGTGAAGACAGATCTCATTATCTCTGTTTGGGGAATAAAACTGAAATGTTATCTTGAAACAACAGACAAACTGAGATGAGCTACTCTTTAAATTTGAGTGCTTTTATGCCAAAACACAAACAGGGGAGAGAGAGAGAGAGAGAGAGCGAGAGAGAGAGAGAGACAGACAGACAGAGTCAGCAAGACTAAGAATAAGAGAAAGTGAGAGGGGAGAAGCATAGCTAATGGCATTGGTATCAGATTTATTCCAAAGAGGCAGCAGCAGAAGGAGGTAGGAAGGAAGGCTGGATGATTTCTTCGCCCCGTCTTCCCCTTTCCCTGATTATGAAAGGAGACATGGCACGAGGTCGAGGGTCAAGCCAAAAGGAGACAGCATTGTGTAGAAACTGTCACGCACCGCCACCTATTTTGACATGCACAGGCCCGTTTGTTGTCTGTCGTACATGCAAATTGGCGAGCCCAGGCTGTCATATAAAGGCAGGCAGATATGCGCCGGTCGGGAAAATGAGAGACCACCTGTAACCAAGAGAATGGGGAGTGATGGACAAGCATTCAGTCAGCCTGCTCGTCATTTCCAGGCCCGCCATTCACCCATCAGCAGAGAACCCCCCCGTGCACCCTCCTCCTTCCGCCACCACCACCATCAATCCCATCCCCAGCGCACACATATACATGTAAAAATCTATTCTTAATATTCAGAAGCAGGAAGTGAAGGGAAATAAATATATACGACGGAAGAGGATTGGAGGGGGTCGGTGGTGGTGAAACCTGCTAGTTGCCTAATAGGATCCTGCATTCAGACAGCTGAGGGTCAGACCTGGATAATTAGTTGTCCACAGAGGAAACATCACTCTTCCACAGGGAGTGGACAGGAGGGGGACCCTGTAAGGTGGCCTCAATGCTCTGAATCCCAAAGAAAGTCCAGAATGTGTCAGGTTATCGACTTTAGATTCTTTTGGCCCAACCAGGCTAAATGCTACAGTACGCTGACACTGTGTCTTTTTGTTTTAGGTTGACAGGGACTGGACTTTAAGGCTGGACATCATATTTATTCTCTTAATTATCCAGAAAGATGGCAGTGTGATCATCATGTAAACTTGATGCATCTATGTAGACCATCCAGGGTGTAAAGTTGACCAGATAATTAGCTGTCCAGTGGAAACATCACCCTTCCAGAGAGGCTAAACAAAGTGCAATGGAAGAAGTAGACAAAATATTTAGTTTAAAAATAAACATGCCCTGGTTGAATTTTTCCCATTTGTAAAATGGGAGACTTCAATTCAAAATTAAATTTTTTAAGTCCTTACATCTCACATAACCATTTTTCACATATACTTTTTTTTGTTTGCTTGTTTCTATTATGAGTGTTTGGGTAAGATATAACACGATATATGATCCTGATACAAGCTACAGCTTCTAAAGTACAAAATTATTAAATATAAAAACAAATCTATTTAACAAATTAAAAAAATCAGCAAGTACATTTCACTCCTTGGAGATCCAAAATGTGTGTTGGACATTGACTATAATGGAATTGAACTGCATCAAAAAGGAAACCTATCCTGATTCAGGCGAGTGCTTGTGTGTGCACACAAACTATTTAAAAAGGTGGCACATGACAGCAATCTAAGACAGTAAATAAGACTCTTCTATTCCATTTTCAACTTTCCCAGGTTGCTAATTAATAATCATCACTAACCACCTTCACATGGACATACATATAAATACAAATACTTTCTCCCATACTCACACAGACACACGGGTTCCTCATGCAGAAACACACAGACACCACCTCCAATGCTCATTTAGGCACCATATGGTATGTGGTCATGTCTAATTTATTATGAGATGTTTTGAAGAGAGAAGTTGAAAATAATTATTTTATTCCCCTAAGACACCCATTTTTGAACTTAACTACCAGAACAAAAGGGTCACACATACTGTACTCTTTTGAGCAATAAATCATTACCCATGTAGGCATCAGCTAATCACTGCTGTCCACTGTCACTCTCTTTTCTGTTATGATATAGGGCAGAAACTGTCCTCATTATATGATTTAGTCCAGTCAAATGTATTCAAATGCCACCTTTATTACCCTGGAGGTGCTTTGCATAAATTGAATAAATCCAACGGATACTCTTCGAGAATCAAACATATCAAAGGTTTCCTGTCTTTGAAGTGGGGGTAGTCTCTAATTCCAAAACAGATTTTCATGATAAATAAATACATTATTTATGAATTGTGGGGTAGTGGTGGTAGAAGAAGACCAAGAAGAAGAAGAACAGGAAAAAAATGAAAACAACGATAAAAATGCATAAAACATTTTACGCTGTGGAAATGTCAAGAGAGGCAAAATGACACACAGAGTGGCGCGTGCCGACCAACTGCCTGACTGATAAACAAACTGATTAGCATATGCACATTGGAGCATATGTTGTGCTCATTTGCTTACACAAAGTCTCAATCAAAATAATACACCACACTCAATGCATGTCATAAAAGTCTAGAAATATGTTGATGGGAATGATGAAGATGGAAACATATCAATTATTTCATTTCTGACAATTACGCTGACAATGTGACAACCTCAACAACCAGTATGCAGCGTGGTGACTAATTGCCCTAAGGAAATTTATGGAAATGGGAAATAAATAAAAACAAACCAACATGTTGACCAACTGCAGCACCAGTTCTCACATTTCTGTATGTTGATATATTGTCATAATAATATTCACACATAATTTTAATATCTTTTAACATGAAATGGAATTTGTAAATGGGAAAAAATAAGATGCTAGTTGTACAGTAGGCCCTGAAAGAAGGAAGTTATGTTGGTAACTGTATGCATATATCTTGGTGTGTTTTTCTTAACAATTCCTTTTGGCAGAGAAGCAGTGGTTCCGCAGCAAAACCAAGAATGTTAAGATATGGACCTTTAGGAAGTGTCAGGTTTGAGTGCTAACGTCGCAGCAGATCAAGGGTTGAGGTGGGACTGGGAGGGGGGCAGCCAGTCAGGCCGCATTGCTAACCTGCCTGAGAAAAGAATAAGCACTTAACATGGCGTACAGATAGCACGGCCATACAAGGCCTGCATTTGCCTTTGAAGTGCTGCAGGATTCACAGGGGCAAGGGGAGCTAGATTCTTTGAATAATTACACATTGGCTTATCTAAATCAGACTGTCAGGGGGGGGCTTCCACAAAAGATGGGTTGTTATTACGTTTCGAAATATACCTGAGCAGATGTTCTGTCTTGATTGATGTCCAACCTAAACATTTCATTAGCACTACACCATAAGTTATTATTAGGTATTTTTTGCATTGACCAAATGTTATATCAGGGTCTTTCAGTTGCATGTGGAAGTGTAATGAGAGTCATTTTAAAACATGTTGTAACACCTTCCTTTCTGCATCTTGTATGATTTGTTTTTATATGTATGCACCTTCAAAACACATTAAACTCACAATAAATGTGATTGTTCCTACAGTATGAAGTCCTCAGGTTGTGCAGAAGCAGTCCTTATTCCTGCTGTACAAGACATATTACTGTCTTGGTGCTATTCAAACGCATGCTGCTTGGAGCGGTGTGATCATCATTTAAAATGCCTGACAATATTTTTCTATCCCAAAGGAACACAGAAAAAGTACATTAGAAATATTACAAATAATATATTGAATGGAGTGGGGGGATTAATCAATTAAACCTTTGAGTAAATAACCACAAAGGGGAGCCCATCGGGGGTAAATAATGGAGGTTCTGCACCTACCCAAACGTTCATTTAACCTGTGAACCACAAGGTTATTTCTGTTAGAAATGACGTTAACACACACTTACACACACATACACTTAGACAAACACGCCAGCCTGGAGGAAGGATGATTTATGTGGGAAGATCAATCTTCATCATCTTGCCTCTCACCTTGGTCTCCATCAGTGTTAATTAAAGGAAGGTCAGTGTCACCCTCCCTGCTCCCCCGACCAACCCTCTTTTACATAATAAATCACTCCAGACACACAAAGGGGGCTGTTGACACAAACAGAATGCTCCTAGCTAACTAGCTAACTGCAGTTCGTTGGGCTGAGGAGTCAATTCAAAGCCTGCCATAAATAATACTGAATGTCACAGTGTTGTGTCTTTGTCTGGGAACAAAGGATAGAAGACAAAGACAGGTTGTTCTGGGACAAAAATAATCTATAATATATACAATATATACAACATATAAAACATACAGAATCCCAAAACTATATGCAAAAACAGAAAGAAAAAGTGTTGCTCTCTGATTTGACTCATTGTATTGCATAATGTAATGTCGTAATTTTTTATTCAGTTCGATATTTGTGGAAGCTATATTTTTAGATGCATTTCTCTTTGAATTTTTTAAGATTAGTTGGTCAGAAGCCATATCGGAAAACAGTGGAGAGAAAGTCTGTTGAAAACTTTGTGGTAGGCTGTGACATTATGTCAACAAGTCTATCTAAAATCATCCATGACTGAAAACAATGAAACCCCAAAGTAGTCATTATGCGGGTGCCTTGCTGCATATGCTTCCATTCTTTATCCACCCAGGACAGAATGTGAATGTGCAGCTGACTTAAAAAGAAATATCCATTTGCATGAATACACCACCCACCCCAAAAGAGGACAGTAGTTTGTGTCAGAGTGCTTTGGTCAGCCCCACATTGCCTACATCATTACTTTCTTGGAATCAATTTTCCTCCCCAAAAGAAACAAGAAACATATGCTTTGTATTGTGTACAATTTCCTAGGTTTTCTAGGTTACTGTCAGACTTGCATAATGAGGGCCATGGCGCAGCAGAGTTCCCCTCTTATCACAAACTAGCATGCATGGCCCCACTGCTCTCTCCTCAGTCATCAAGCAATTGATGTAATTGAACCAGCCCTTTGCTGTCAAGCAAGCAGCGCAGCTCAATAGCATATGCTCCGAACACTCTGGACAATGAGAGCCACGCAGCCGGGCAGGAAGGCAGGCTGGCTCGTTGCTGTTCTGTCAATAAATTTCAATCCCACTAATTGTCCAGAATTCATTAACTGAGCCTTTGAGACAACATGGTCCCATGGAAAACAACACAACAATATGAGAGAAAAAGGCAAAGGGGGGGATTTGATGATGTGGTGCGATGTGTTGTGTATATTGTGAACTGTTGTTTTGCATCCTGTTGGTGGTGTTTGAGTGGATCCAGCAAAGGATGAGGGTACGCTGGGACTGTACTATCCTTGTGAATAAAATCTGTGAGTTAATCTGAGTGACGTTTTTCACTGTGGTGAAGCAATTAAGGACAAAGACAAAGCAGATCTGTTAATAGTGGTACATTTAAAAAAAATGTATGATTAATTGTTCTGTTTCAGAAGATATATGAACAAATAAATGTATGCTCTATGGATTTTTTTTATACATTTAAAAATATATTTATTGAATCACAATTTTAATAAACTCTAAACTTTACTGTACCCTTCTGTATTGTTCTTTACGATTTTCTTTTCTTTTTTCTTTTCAATGCACAGAGTCCTTCCAATCCATAAACCCTGCTCCAGGAAAGTGTATTTGTGAAATGCTATTGTAGCCTTAGTACACTTTACAGTACCTTTTAACTACTCTAAGTCCTATATTGCGATATTCTAAAATATTGAAAAATATTATATCTTTAAAACACCTGTTTTTATGAGGGGAAAAAGTGAAAGTGAACAGTGTTTGTTAGAATTTGACTGCAGCCAGCATTTGATTTGTGGTTGGTTTTAATTCACCCTGGTCATATAAAAGAGAAGTCACAATAACAAACAATAACTTCTTCCTCCTCTGTTTTCATCCTTAATCTGATTAGGACAGGCCTTGCTTTCTCAGAGTCCTTGTCGCCCTCCGACAAAGTCCTCAACGTCCCACGTATCTGCCTAAGTGACCAGCCAGGGGTCAAGGGTCACCAGGAGCTGCCACTTCCCCTGTCACAGGAAACAAGCAGCAGGAAGGCGAAAGGAAAAAGAGTGGAGAGGAGGGAGGGAGAGGTGGAGAGGAAGGAGCGAGGTGATATTCTAAACACAACAATGACAAGGAGGTGCCATGAATTAGCGCTCTCTTTCTGCCTCTTACACTCTCTGTAGGGCAGAGGTTTAGGGTTGATAATAACAGTGACAGCAAAATGGCTAAAAAGCGTTCACCATGCAGGTTTAAAAATTAAGGGTCTTGGAAAAATTACAGTTTTTACCGATATTCTACCTAAGGTGTAGTCACATTTCCACAAAATGCAATAATATAAACAACCACCTCCCTTGGAAACACACACACACACATGCTCCTTCACACACACATATAGGAGGGCCCCAGTTAGAGCAGGGTGTGTTATGGTTGAGTAAGCATGGAGCCACTGCTGCTGTTGAGCCCAGCGCCGCTACTCAGGAGGGATCACTAGATCACATTATCAATCATACAGCATTGTACAATCACACATGCAGTATATACTGTGTGTGTGTGTGTTGCAGTTGGTTCTTTTTTCTCTGCCTTTCAATGTGTGTTTGTACTGTATGTGTGATGCAGTTATCTTCCAGTAAATCCCTCAGTACATGAAGCTTCCAGGTAAAGCAATTACAAGGCATACTTTATGTGTTGATATTATTATGTATACCTCAGTTACAATTATGAAAACATAACTTGTTGTGAAAACAGTGTAAAATCTCGTCCTTTCCACATATTTAATACAAGTCGACACAGAAGCCTCCTCCTAAGAGTTTTTCAAACAAACACTCTTGCACTGCAGTGCAACAGCAGGGCAGTTACCATGTTAAAAAACTGAAACTTGGTGCAATGGCTATATCCACAGAACCACTGATTCTCTTAGTGGGTACCAAAACACTACTTAGAGTGGCGACACTGTCATCTCTTTATTCGTAAAAGAGCCTAAGCGCGGTTCCGTGAAATGAAAATAACTGTTATCAAGAAGCTTCCGCATGTGCAGGCTGCCACAGCAAAAAATGGCCCTTTGTGAGCCTATAAGCTGACACATACATATGTGAGAGCAGTTATAAAAGTTCTTTAAAATGCCGTGCACCTAGTTATTTTGAAGACCGGCCTGTCATTATGTTTGATGTCGGTGCATAGCCATGCTCCTCTACTCTTTCCCCCCAACAAGCTTATTTGCCTTTGTTTTACACCAAGCAAACTAGGAGTGATCCAGTGCTAAGGCCAAAGCAGGATGGACATTGAGAGATTGAAAAAGTGCTTGTGTGTGTGGTAAGGAAAAAAGACTTAAACATGCAGTGGTATGGTTTACAAAATCAAAACGCTCTCCCCATATATCTCTATAACTGAGTGTTGCAAATTTAAAAGAAAGAACATCTTGTCAAGAGGAAATGTATCCAACCGTCCACATGTGCGCACAACATCTAAATAAATTACATCCTTTGAAATCTCTATGAGAAAACCAGAAACACAGTGTTAAATATAGCAGGCAGTCAAGCCAAGAATAATATTTGTTGTGCAGGATAGCCTCTAGTTGGAGTTTCAGGCATGCTGATAAAACATAGCTTTGATGGGATTATACCATTTCAAAAACTATGAATTTCTAAAAATTATTTCCTTTTAAATTAATATGTTTAGAATAAATTATATCAATATTTCAATCAGATGTTTCTTTTTGCAACATTTTTTTCATGTTACTCCTGCATCAGAAAATTTGAGGCACATATTGACTGTATAGTTTTGGATAGTAAATCACTCAATATTTTATTTCTGCCAACAAGCCTAAAACTAAGCTGTACTGACACGGCACTGGGAATTTTTTTTGGATTTTGAAATCCAAACCTGCAATCTTTTATTTCGATTATTTTATCAATTTATTTTGCATGTGAAATCTAAATTACATTCTAAATAACAGACCACTGTCACTTCTTTTCCCACTACCCTTCCCTCTGCCTATATTCTTATGCATTTATGACCAGTGAGTTACACTATTGAAATCATTCAAATCAAGGCGTTTTTGCCTACTAGGAAAGATAGAATTATTCATTGATTAATACATTTAACATAAACAATGACACAAACCTCTTCACACTTTGGTACAGAGAAAGTACAGCAGCCTCTAAGTTAATAAGAATTTCACTGTCCTCTTTAACTTAAACATATAACACATCCCCCTTTAAACTGTAGATTCTAAAAGGGAAAGATGAGGCAAAACTTTTACATCGACCCCTTTGTTAATACTGAGCAAAGTGTGCACAGGGCCTATGTGTTTACCCAAAATCCTGAGACTGCACTGCCCTCAAATGGCTCAACGAGGTCAATGCATACGACTCTTCTTCATCCCATCTCTGCCTCTCTCCTTATAGCTCCTCCAGGACAAAGAAGCATTAATTAAGAAGTAACCATGAGCAGCCAAGGAGCATAATGCACACAGACAGACAGACACACACACACACACACACACACACACACACACACACTGCAGTGACTCACAGCCATTCCTCCCTATTCTCCACAGCTTCTGATAACTGTGAAATTCACTCCCTCTGCACAAAGAAATGGCCGCGGAGGAAAATAATTTCAGTAATAGAGCTAATGGGTTTAAGTGAGACTGGAGAGCAGCCAAGAGCAGCTAAAGAGGAGAAGAGGGAAGAGAAGAAGAAGGGAAAGAAGAAGAAGACATAGCTGTGAGCATGGGCTGTGAGAAAGAGAAGAGAGTGAGTGGAAGAAAGAGAGAAATGCAGAGTGTCTTTTGCATTGTTTCATGATTAGATTGTAGAAGAACAGAAGGGAATGCTCATTTTCTCCAGACTGCCATGATACAGTTGCTGATAAGAGTCGCTCTGCATGCACAATGGGAGGATTTGGAATGGTGGTTAATTTAATTGATAAAGCCAAACAATAGTACAATGGTTGCAGACCGATTACATTTCTTTTTGTGTAATCACCACAGAGGGAGTTAAACAAAGCAAAGTGAGGCTTCCAGGCAATCTGCAGTGTTTCTGAATGCATTGTATCAATCTCTCATGAAAAAATACACACACACACACAGATCTGTACTTAGAACAACATGGCCACTTAGCACATCAGTGGAGGATCAGGAGGTATCTCCCCTCTCCTCCTCTCTCTCACCAGGATTTTGTCAAACCACATAGCCCTATTCTTTACACCAAGAACATGTGAAGTGTTTTATGAGTTTTGAGCAACAATGCTGGCTATTTTGCAGAATAGAAAATGCAGTTACACTAGCAATAATAATGACAGTTTATTTTAAAAGTAAAATATAATAATTTGTCTTTGTCGTATAAAAATGGAGAATTAACCTTAAATTTGCTCAACAAATGATTCACAGGATTCTCTTTTTCAGTGTGATTTTATTGACATGTGCATGTTTCTGTAGGTAATGTAGGTACTATTTAGCCTGCATCTAACTGTTATGTCACAGAATAAGTTAATGTAATAAAATATACAACACAATAATCCTACTTAATCATTTGACAAGTTTCCTTGTAAGCCTCATGTGCTGAAAAGCTGATCACTCACTCAAGATCTACTGAATAGTTTCAAAAAATGCAGGTAGGTGATGAGCAGGAAGAATCTGTTCCAGGGTACAAGGAGAACAGAATAAAAGCCAAAGAGTGGGTTTAAGAGCCAGAAGTCTCAGCACCAGATAAAATAATTGCTAAGTCACAGTTATTGACCAACAATCCTATCAAACTCCCACAGACATTGTAGTCCTTGCTGATGTCTAGTATTAATGGCACTTCACATTTAAATAGTACATTATTGTTTCAACAGCCTGGCTGTTTTCCCTCAAGAATAGCATTTCTGTATACAAGCAATCTCAGAAGAACAGCAAAAAGGGACCAAAGCAACAAAAAACTAAATTGTTCCACTTGTGTGTGAATGATGATGGATTTGATAATTCAGCAAACTACTGTGAAAAATAGCTTTATCGTCTCAGTTACTGACTGGTCCTAATGTAATTGCATTTGGTGGGATGCTTTCATTATATAAAGAGCCTGTGTAGAAAGGAGTTACCTAGCAGCTGCTGACTGCTACATCAAGAATTAACTGTCACCTCCTCAGCAGAGGCTGAGAGAGGGCCAAATGAGACCCCTTTCCTCCCTGTTCCTCTCCTCCTCTTTTCCATCCACCCAGCCAACCATACAAGTATTAAGTGAGGCGAGCGACAGAGATATGAATGTGATATTCCCTCTGGTATTTTTAACCGCCGTATTGAATTCGTATAAAACACTTAAGGCTCCTCGGCTTCTGCCTGATGGGAGCCTCTCGCAGGGCTATCTGAGAGAGTCTCTAGAGAGAGCTTCTCTCCTGCCATGAAAAATTCTTGTTTTCTCTCTTACACCATCTATCCCTCCCTATCTCCATCCTAACCCTTCTTCCTTTGCTCTTTGATGCATATGGGGATACGGCCCCTCATTCATAAAAACCTAATGAAGTTAGAAGGAAAAGTCCATAAAAATCTCATTAGGGTTTCACCTCCTGATATTGGATACAAATCAAACTTAGAAGCCCTCCTGAGGATTGGTGTAATGAGTAGTGATAAGTAGCAATTCTTTGGGAAAACCCTGCCATTTCAAGACATGTGCTAGCATGGATGTTTGGCCCATGTCATGTTAACAGCACAGCTAGACAATGAGTCCCCACACTGCATAAAAGTAGCACAAGTGAGAAAGACAGACACGCAGACGACAAGATGATAGGGAAGATTCGTAGAGTCAGAAGAGACAGATGAGTGGAGTATGGGGCAGATTTGCACCACTACAAACAAATTAGGCTTCTTTTCCCAAATATTGCAAATTAATAAGTTTATATTTTGACTTGAACTATAACATTAAGGTATTCGGCTTCACATTTTGAAATCATATGGTCAATCATTGTCTTTAAATCTAACCATAAGAAAGGAGACAATTAATGACTCAAGTTAGAAAGAGAAAGTGCGAAGCATATTAGGCTATATTATGAATAATGGAGAACCCTGAGAGATGCCTACACTGATCAAACACAACCTTATGAATTATACTGTGATGGGTTTTCATATTTATTTCTGGGCCCTGGCTATTTCTCATGCTTGAGCGAGGCTTATCACTTAACAATCAATTATTAACATGTGTCAGAATAAGGAGTGCTATTACAGGGATTGAGATGCATGTTGTACACTGGCCAGAACTGACAACACTTCTTGTACTCTCGCTCTCCTGTCTGTTTGAAAAGCTTGATTTTAGGTGGAAACCAACATTTCTGGCTCTTAATTTGTTAATAATGCATCGGCCGGAATATGCATTATACTAAAAAGTATGAGTAAGTGGGATGGTACATTAGAAAGGTTTCTCACTCTACATGCTTGCTTTTTGCTATCATTTGCTGGAGTATAATTTGATTTGATAGATATGGACAGCAATTATTCTGTTCTTTAAGTGATAAAAGTTTTCTGTCTGTCATAATGATTAAAACACCACATATAGTGTAAACACTATTCTAAAGAGTAAACAACATAAACTCAAGGTTAGAGGTTTGTTAATCCACACATTATAGCTTTAAATTCTTCAATTACATCAATTCAGCACTCAAGCATAATGTATTTAACTACAGACCCTGATTAAGGTTAAAACTGGATGTCTCTCAAGAATATTAATAAGGCAAGCAAGTCAGTCAAGAATATCATCATCACATCCTCATGTCCATCAACAATGGTACAAATGTAAGCAGTGGTAAACCTGATAACCGTTAAACAAAGACCACATTCATTATGCAGACAGATCATTGTCTCATTCTGTTCATTTGCATATATCACAATCTCATCTATTTGTATGATAATCTGATGGTTGATGAAAAGTGCGCATGTTTTGATTGGGGCTGCAAATGGAACAGGGAATGGGAGAAAAGGGTGGTGCAGGTTTTGAATATGCAATGTGTGTCTGACCTCAATGGGTACGGAAGAGGAGGCATGTAAGATTTATAAGTCGTCTGCAGCCCCCTGATTGACTAAAACACAGGGGATCATTTAGATAATGCATCCCCACTCCTAACAACTGCTTAGGGTCAAAAAGTAAAAGAAGTCTGCATTGACAGCTGAAGCTACTGAGAGGCACATACAATATCCCAAAAAGTATAGTACATAAGTTATTTTCTCTACTACCGTGTTTGATATAATTGTTTACTTTTAGCAGGCATGTGCATGATCTGATGTCATATTTTTGTGTGTGTGACCTGAAACCCAAGGAGGGGAAGGAGGAGGGAGGGAGGGAGGGAGGACGGACCCCCCCCCCCATAGCAATCTGGGTATGGGAGATAACAGAGTGAAAAATGTTGGAAGCAATCCACTCTGCCTTGGAGTAAGACCTTTACGATTTCACCACTTCATTAGGAAGTGGCTAATCTCTCCACTCGAGAGGCCTGATAAGGACTCTGCACTAATGCAGGGGGAGTCAAAGTTCAAACAGCCTTCGATGTTTTGATGCTTAACTTACTAAAGTTCCTGTATGTTCATTAGACAGCTTTATCAGGAAACTCTTCTCTTACATTCCCCAATACCCATCAAGATTGGAAGAGGTAGTGGGTGGGGAGGGGACAGCGGCGCAGTGTGCAGCTGCGTGGAGATAACAGATAGCAGGGATAGCAGGCTCTTGTAGAAGGAGGGATGGAGGGATGAAGTGGAGAGAGAAAGGGAGACGACTGGTCAGACCATCTTCTCTTCTCCTCTAGAGCGCTCTCTCTATATCTCGATTAAGCCTTCAGCCCTGACCGGAGTGTAAGTGTAAAGCCAATATAGAGAGTGTGTGTTCGCCTTTGTGCATGTGTGTTCCTGTGTGTGGCTGTGTACTTGTGCATGCACACATGGGTTTCTGTGTGTGTTTTTGTGTACTGTCCACATTTGCATGCATCTGCACAGTCATCTGTGTGTGTGTGTGTATGTGTGTGTGTGTGTGTGTGTGTGTGTAAGGCCTTGATGTCCTTATGCAGTCACATCTCCATCCACGCGACAACAGCCCAGGCCCCTCCACTCATCAATTTTGCATTGCCATTTAAAAAAGCCTATCACAAGTTCCCCATCAGATTCACATCGGCCCCTGGTGCACATAAAAAGGCCTATTTATACTGATCCCCTCTCCCTGAAATTGTTTTTCAAAGGGAAGATATTAGTTTGTGCCCTTCTAGTATCAAAGGCTTGTCAGCACTCCAGAGAGTCAACCACATATATCAAAGTAACACAGGAGCAAAAGGACATATCGAAGAGAGTGTGGGCAAAAAAAAGGATAACACTTTTAGCATGAACTACTTTGGGATGTTTGGATGCTCTTGTTTTTGTTTACTGAATCTGATTTCTGTCACTTTGTGTCAGGCGACACCCAGGCTGCCTTTTAATTTGGTCTGACATGTTTCTCATCTTAGACTAACTTTACCGATGTACAAACATGCTGTTCACCCTTCACAGAGGAAGTAGTGAAAAATATAGAACACAAACTCCAGAGAGTGACTGAATCAAAGGTTACAAAATGTTTAGACATAGTCAAGTGGTACGATGCATTTGGGTGCGCTTGATAAAGTTTAGCTTTGGAGCTACCTCCAGAGCACAGGTGCATTTAGCAAAGTCATCCTTTGGAAATGTATAACAGTGTAGAATTAGTCCTGAGGAGGGCACATTGGATTAGATTTTCAGCCTCTCAATGATAAGTAAAGGGTCCAGGGAATGCTAATTCAGTCTAGTAGTGTTTTGTGAATTATCCATCCATCCATCCATTTTCTACCGCTCGGTCCCGTTAGGGGTCGCGGGTGACTGGAGCCTATCCCAGTGACTTTGGGCCTTAGGCAGGGTACACCCTGGACAGTGGCCAACTCGTCGCAGGGCTGTTTTGTGAATTATGAAAAAGTTTAAGACAAAGGCCTCCATGGTATTCTGTGGAGGATGCTGTGGTAGTTTGGGGTGTATGGGTTGCTGCTGTAGGGCTTTCACAAGTTTGTTAAAGGTGGACATTGGAATTTCACAAGCGTGCACCTTGTCTCCTCTCCTGATTGTGATATTCATGGAGAGGATATTACGGTGCAGCTCTGGAGAGTGTCCATCACAGTGATATTAGTAAAGTTGCAACGACTAGTCAATTAACTGATTAGTCGACCGACAGAAAATGAATGGCAATTATTTTGATAATCAATTACTCATTTTGGGAATTTTTTTAAGAAAAAAAATCCCAAAATGATCTGATACCAGCTTCTCAAATGTGAATATTTGCTGGCTTCCTTAGTCTTCTAGAACAGTAAACCGATTATCTTTGGTCTTGGGAGTGTTGGTCAGACAAAACAAGACATTTTTGAAGACATCACCTTGGAAACTGGGATAAGCATTTTTTTCATTTTCTGACATTTAAACCAGTCAGTTAATCAATTAATCGATTGATCAAGAAAGTAATTAACAGATTACTAGAAAATTAAAATAATTGTTAGTTGCAGCCCTAGATATTAGGTAGGTATCTCTGCTTTGTCCATACTGCTGTCACTGTTGGTGGGGTGGTACAGGTATTTCTGGATTCATGAGACAGGCTTTGTATGAATAAACACAGAGCTCAGCCATAAAGCAAAGCTCTTAACTTATTGATGGAACTTTATTCCAACCTTCAAAATGATCACAAACTACTATATGGGTAATAGCCAACAGAACGGCACAATACTACAGGATAGAGTGATGAGTTCAGCAATTCAAACGTAACATAGGTATCAGACCCACTGTTCCCTCACATTCAAAGGTGGCAGTTGAGGTTCAGGCACCTGGTGTTGATGCCGCCTCCCTTGTGTGCTTTCCTTTGAAGGTATCCCAAAAGAATCGACTTGGAGGAGACCACAGGGCAGATTCAGGACACACTGAAGAGATTACATTATCCTGCTTGCCTAGGAACTCTTCACAATATCCCCATAAATACCTGAGGAAGTTGGTAGGGAAAATGACATCTGGGCTGCTCTGGTTACTCTTTTGCAACACTGAAGCTGATCTGGCTAAGCTGCTTAAGATGGATGAATGGATGGATGGATGGAAAAACATTAAAAGGCCAAGCACTAAACATTAAACATTAAAAGGCCAAAAACATTAAAAGGCCAACCACTGCTACAAGCTAAAGTTAGAGGAGCAGTTTTCCAACTCTAACCCTCAACGCATGTGGCAGGGCATGCAGGCCATCAGCAACTATAAACCCAGACACTCCGCCCCCATAGCCACAGATGTCTCCTTCCTGAATGAGCTTAACGACTTTTATGCTCGCTTCGAGAGAGACAATAGGGAAACTGCCACCAAGCTCACACCCTCAGCTGACCACCCGACCATCACACTCACCTCCACAGATGTCTACACTGCACTGAGCCAGATCAACGCGCGCAACGCTGCTGGACCAGACGGCATCCCCGGTCGTGTACTCAAGGCTTGTGCAGAGCAGCTCACTGAGATCTTTATGGATATTTTCAACCTGTCCCTCGCCCAAGCAGCATGTGCCAGCATGCTTTAGATCCACCTCCATTGTGCCAGTGCCGAAACCCTCTAGTCCAACGTGCCTGAACGACTATCACCCTGTAGCACTCACACCCATTGTTATGAAGTGCTTTGAGCGGCTGGTCGAAAGGACTTCCTCCCATCCACACTGGACCCATACCAGTTTGCCTACCGCAGCAATAGGAGCACAGAGGATGCAGCCTCCATGGCACTGCACTCTGTACTCATACACTTGGACAATAAGAACACTTATGCACGAATGCTGTTTGTTGACTTCAGCTCTGCATTCAACACTGTCATCTCTTCCAAATTAATCACCAAACTTGGAAACATGGGCATTAACACCATTTGCAATTGGATTATGGACTTCCTGAAAAACAGACCTCAGCTTTTTAGGTCAGGCAACTGCTCCACCACCATCACACTCATCACTGGCGTACCACAGGGCTGTGTGTTGAGCCCCTTCCTCTGCTCCCTCTTCACACTCGACTGCAGGCCTGTGCATGGATCTAATGACATCATCAAGTTTGCAGACGATACTATGGTGATTTGTCTCATCAGCAACAACAATGAGACTGCCTACACAAAGGAGGTCCAGCACCTGGCCACATGGTGCTCCGACAATAATTTGCTCCTTAACACCTCCAAGACTAAGGAGCTCATCGTGGACTTCAGGAAGGAGAGAGGAGGCACACATGACCCCATCCACATTAACGGGATGGCTGTTGAGTGTGTCTCCAGCTTCAAGTTCCTGGGGACCCATATTTTAGAGAACCTGTCCTGGACCACCAACACCTCCTGCCTGGTCAAGAAGGCTCACCAGTGCCTCTTCTTCCTGAGGACACTGAAGAAGAACCAACTGTCCTCAGCTATCCTGGTGAACTTCTATCACTGCACAGTAGAGAGCATCCTAACCAACTTCTCAGTCACAGTCTGGTATGGGAACTGCTCTGCTGTAGAGCGAAAGGTACTGGAGTGGGCTGTGAAAACTGCCCAGCACATCACAGGGACTCCACTTCCAGCCATTGAGGACATCCAGAGGAAACTGTGTCTGCGTCGAGCCCCCAGCATTCTTAAGGATTTCCCTTACCCTGTCCAGAGACTGTTTTCTCCCCTGCTTTCCTGCAAGCATCTCAGGTGCCTCTGGACAAGGACCAGCAGACTGAGAGACTGCTTTTTTCTCAGAGCTGTCGTCCTACTGAACTCTGCCCCCTGCTGATTCCACTGTCCCCTTATGTACCTTAACTTTAAATGCTGCTATATTGTTTTTGCTGCTGCTATATTGTTTTTGCTACATGTACCACATGTTCATTTGCACTTCTGGACTATTTATTTATACATATACTGCATCATTTGCACTCCAGTACTATGTACTGAATACTGCAATAAACCATCTACTGCACTGTTAACTATTTCTGTCCATAATTTGCACTACTTAATATTCATTGCACTACTGTTCTGCCCAGTCTAATTCATTATTGTACATATCCATCAGTATACTTCTGTTCATAGTAATGCCATCTGTATATAATGTCCATAGTACCACTTGTAAAATATTTTCATAATATTGGTCTATCCCGCATTTATGCACATACTTTATATCCTGCACTTGCTTATTGCACTTTTGGTTAGACCTAAACTGCATTCCGTTACCTTGTACTTGTACATGTGTAATGACAATAAAGTTGAATCTAAAAAATAAAATTAAAATAAAAAAAAATCTAGTAAAAGCTGACTGTTTTAGTGTTAAAGTATAAACGTGTTTTTAATTGTTTTTCAAAGAACCCAATTTAAATGTCTTTTTTTTGGTACAGTAGGCTTTTTAAATTGTTGAGTCATGGCACACTGCCTCAACTCAGTTCGGCACAGCACAACATTATGGTGCAAGTCAGTTTGTTAACCTCTCAGGTATTATATAAACAAGGATTAGTGGCCACAGAAGGTACATGTTAGCATAAATATTAGCTAGTTGGCTATAGGCTATTAGCTGGTTTATCTAGAAAAACGTGCATGTCATACCAACCTAGAGAATATATGGCAAATCACTTCCATTTCTCATCGGGATTAAAGTAACTTGTATTTCTGTGCAAGTTCCACAGAAGTACAGATGGTGGTTTTGTTGGACTTTATTACTTCACAGACACCCACACAATACACTGAATAGCAAAGAGAATAAGTGAATATGTCTAAGATGTTTTATTCTGACATTTCTCACTACCTACACAGACTGTACCTCAGTGTATCTGTGAGCAGATAACAAATGAGGGTGCCAACTGGGCCACAAAATGCTGCAGAGATAATCTGCTATCAGTGAGCCTCACTGATCCCAGGGAAAAGAAATAGGGCTTAGAGGGCGAAGTGTCAACACCTTAGATATCTGTACGTACTTAGCCCTGGAATCAAAGCTAAGGTGGCAGGGCCTGCTCACTGCTTAGCCTCATATCTCCACAGCAGTGACATCCATGTGCTACAACCCAATGTGTCTCTTGACGCTCAATCCTGGGAAGGCAGTGAGTACCATCTATACAACTGAGGTGTTTCTGAGACACAATATATTCATGTTAATTTAGAAATTCTGACAAAACTAAGAGTTTTCTTTTTCACAAAATTTCATCATTGTGTTGCTTTTTGAAAATTTACAACCAAATACACACTGATTGGGCTTTTGTCCTGATGTTCTTTCGTTTCTCTGTGACCTTGTTATTCTGGTTGGTTTTTGTTGTGGCCAAAATCTAGCGACACAAAAAACAAGATGTTTTATACTTAC
Organism: Siniperca chuatsi; assembly: GCF_020085105.1. Classification (NCBI taxonomy): domain Eukaryota; kingdom Metazoa; phylum Chordata; class Actinopteri; order Centrarchiformes; family Sinipercidae; genus Siniperca; species Siniperca chuatsi. The sequence continues at coordinate 19,625,732 of NC_058050.1, forward strand.
AGTTTGAGTTTGAAAGATTCACAAATACTTTGCATAATTAGTTTCTAATAATGCATAGTTTGCTGACAGAAGTGCCTCACATGGGAAGAGATCAGGAAAAGCCTTGAACTTTATATCCACTTACAGAATAAAGGGGACATTTAACAAAGACAGAAAGGATTGTGCGCTGGAGTTCCACTCCAACACGCTTCTCCCATAATCCTTCTCTTTAAAAGACTGTACCAGGGCCCATTTTCTACAAATCTTTTTTTTTTTTTAAATATATATTTTTGCAAACTTCTGTATCATAATTAATGGGCCCACAAACATTGACTAAGATGTCTGCCTCTCAGTACAACAACCATTAATATTTAATTTTCTGAAAACATACTACATGTTCTTGTAACATATGGTGTACATTTCTTTATGCATTGATATAAAAACTTTATCATTTATTTCTTTCGTTTAATGACAAATAGATTTAACTTTTTTGCAGTAGATGTATACATCCAGTGTACAGTACATATATACATAGATAGATTTAACTTAATGTGCACTAGTTTGTGTATGCAGGTGTGTGGTAGGGGTAAGGGTTGCATTAAATCATGCATTATTTATTAGTTTTTATTTATTATTTTTTTCAAGGTGAACTGTAACACACTGTACCAGATACGTGTCAGTACTCAGTACTTTAACCTTTTAATGATTAAAAATATATGGTTTTGAACATAGACACCTCTAAAACACATTTGAAACATGTCAGCCTTATATTATTAGTCTCTACACAGAGAATTATGTATATTAAAAAAAACATATAGTGTGTTGGTTATCAACTGTCAGTATCGGTATCAGATACTCTTCAGGTTGTGTGAAATGTATGATGTTTATTGAAGCTCCTTGACGATAGCTTGTTTCTTACTTGTTGCAATGCATTGTGGGAACATTTTTAGTTCAAAGTGCAAATATACACTGAATAGTGGACTATTAGTGAATGCTTTTGGATGCTTCCGCTGCACCTTTTTGTTTAATCTCATATTAATAATAATAATAATTATTATTATTATTATTATTATTATTATTATTATTATTATTATTATTATTATTATTATTAATTATTTATTAACTATTTTCTTCCATTTCAAACTCACCTTGTTAACCTCTTATATTTGATAAGATATAGGACATTTTCATCCACACACCATGCTAACAACAATTAACTTTTTAGTATGAATAGCTATTCTTAGCATGAATCAGTTGTTGCCTTGGCAGTGTAAGTGCCATGCTTTACATGTATATCTGCACCATTAAGTTAACACAGCACAATTTGTATCCATATCCAAAGCATCTATAAATGCAGTCTGCCCAAATGTTTAATGTCCTTGTGCTGTACCTCTGAGGTTCTTTGGGGAAGGCAAAAAACCCTCTTGGTATAAAAAGAGACTGTATATATAGAAAATGCCTCTTCTCCCTTGAGCTTGAATTTTCCCCAAAACCCACCAGAGCCTTCATTATGAGTCATCAAGCTTCATAAGGTTTTCATGAGATTTTCTGTCTCTCTCATATAGCGATCCATGCAAATTTCCCAGGCAGCTTAATTCCGCTCGCTACAGTATACCAGAACAGATATTTCAAGCTATATGAGGTCCCAGTGGTCTCTCTTTCCCTATGACTGGGTCTCCTATTACTCATCAACAATATTTTCTCTGGTTCACAAAGCAGAAGAGCAGGCACTCTCCCCATTTTAAGAAATAGAAATACCAAGGGAATAGTATACCAGTCTCCATAAGTTACCCCTGAGCTACTGCCTGGTTATGTCGATACATATGTGTGTGCATGTATGTAAGGGTGCAGGCACGGGTGTGCATACGTACCAGTGTGCACATGTGTATTTTTGTCTTTTTTGTTTTGACAAAGCTTCAGACAAAGATGTGTCAGTATATCAAACATGCGTTTTCCTTTATCCAGCTTTCCAATTTTCCATTGATCTTAGTACAGTCACTTTAAAAGGCCCAGAGAACCATAGGAGTACAAAGCAGGGCTCAATCCCTCCTTTACATCTGAAGGACAGCCTTGGCCCTGGATAGTACCACTCTCAACCCAACACTGACAGGCCGGCCTGGCTTTATTACCTGGTGGTTTGAACCTGAGCAGAACAGAGCAGGCACAAAATATCAAATTGCTGTGGGCATTAAACTTTTTGGCCTTGTCCATACCTCACAACTGTCTCTTTGTCGTTCTGTCTTTCTACTTCTGTCGATGTCTGTCATGGCTTTCAGCTTCAAGAAGGTCATTGCAGAAGTAATAAAGTGGACAGTTTTTCTTTCATTTGCTAACACATTTCCCATATTCCTATTTCCTCTAATGGTGTATTCACATCTATACTATAGCATGTACACATCTACTGAAGACAGATATACATTACACAAGTATTTACAAACACTCTCAGACAAACTTTCATCCACACATTCACACACATATATTGAAAGGTATTCACTCTCATACTACACATACACTCGCACTTTTACAAAAATGCTGATAATCAGCCATTTTCACAAACACACACACCCACACACAACATAAATAAACACAACGCCACCTCCACACACTTCCTCCACCACCTTCAAATTGCAGCCCAGCAGCTCGATCTTTAGAAGTTCTCTTAATCAAAGTGCAGCTGCAAGGCTAATCAAAGGGCCCTAAATAACTCCATCTCCCAACACAGGCCATAGGAGGATTAAAAATCCACTAGCCAGAACTGGGTTTCTTCGATCTGGGGTCCGCTAACTCCTAATGAGAACTCCCCAAAGCCCCAGATCACAGCTGAGCTGCTGGGCACAGCATGCTGAGGCCCCTCTTTAAATCCTAAAGAGATCCTATCAGGACCAGATGAAAATAGATATTGCCCTCTCTGGGTGTCAGATGATTAAAAGAATGGCAGAGGATTATAGAGTCCAGTTTGGACGTTAGTTCTGGGAGGGGAAAAAATAAACTCACAGTGCCCCTGTATTTGTGTGTTTTTACATGGCATTAAGACCCTAACAGATAATAGTAGTCTGAGACCAAGGGTGAATGTAAAGGCAGTGATCCATTATGCAGACTTAGAAGACCTACATTTGTTTACTTAGACCCTAGATAGTGATTTCAGAACTGTTTGCTGTTACTCTTAAAGCTTAAACACATGGGCCTTTTGTTCTAGTATGAGGCTTGATGACAGTGGAAGTATGTTTGTCTTTACTGAATTGCTATCTCTACATAATAACTGTTTGTCCTGCACCTCTGAAAGTGAAGTGGTATGCTTTGGACATTGGATAGTTTCAATCACATGCTATAATTATTTATTTGAAAAAGACATTTGTTAGTCTGATGTATTAAAAAAATACATTGTGTCATATGTACTTATAAAGATAGATACTTATTTAGATTCTTAAAAATCCTAATTTCACCAAAAAAACAACAACATTGATTTGAGATAAACATTTTAATTTTTAAAAAAGTGTCTAAGTGTTCTACAATTCTTGGCACTTAATCTGAACATATTCAAAACTGTGCTGCGACACTAAGAAGCAAGACAAAACATGCACATTTCAAAGACACAATAAGAAAGTAATGGATTCACATTATCACTCACGTTTTCCCATTGTCTGACTCAGTTTGTTATAAAGTCAAACACATTTGATGATCTAATTGAATTATAAATAAAATAAATCCCACCCATGTTGTCTTTCAAATTGCAGTGCACAAGTGCATGGTGAAAACTGTCAGCACTGAGGATGTCAAACATCTTATTTAATAGTAAAGCAAAAGCCAAAAAAAAAAAATGCATTTTAATCCTTACCCTTCCTTAACGTTTTGAAATGGTGTCAATAGCAAATATAACTGAAAAAATATACCAAGAGGTTTTGAGTGTGTCTAGCTTTCTTAAATATCAACATTTTAACAAACTCGAACCAATATGAAAATCTAATCTATATGTATTTTTGCATACCTATGCATAAACATTCATATTTACATTATTAGGAATTTGGCAATTAGTCAGCCATTTCCTTTTATTTGCAGTAACACACATGCTGGCAACCAATCTGCCTGTCGGTCTTTTCAGAGTGGAGGATCTGTATGCTCTAACTAGACCAACACAGATCTGACAAGGTTGTGTGCACCTGTCATGTCCCACTCTCCAATAACTTTAACATGTTCATGTCTGGACCTGGCAGGTCATTATAATAAATGAGGTGGGCTTAGTGGACAGCCATGCCTCGTTCCTCTTCCCTAATGGGAGCGAAGAAATCTGCTAACCAGTACTTTACACTGACTGATGCTGAAGGCTCAAAGAAACTAGTTAAAGTGGACAATTAGAATTGCAGGAGGTGGGGTATATCTCCTTGCCCAATCACATGAAACGTCCCTTGTTATTTTAATAATTCAGACAGCGGCTAATTTCTACAGCTCAACTATGTCAAAGTAATGTGCAGCTCACATGTCCTAGATGTGTCACTTTGAACTTAGTCACTACAGCTTCTAAAGTACCACAGACAGGTTCCTAGCAGGGGAGACGGTGTGGACTTTCAATTAAATCAAGCATGGGGGACAATACTGAGAGGGAAGAATTGCAAGAAGACGAGCTAAAAACCTTGTGTGGTATAACATTTGTGATGGTGCATTTCTGTATGCGTTGTATATGCACAGAGACTTGTCTCTCTTTCTTGATTTGACAGAAACCATATTCTATGCTCGGCACCACCACCCTCCACCAAAAATATGTTGAATTGAACACAGAAAAGGCATAACTTGTATGAAATTCTCTCAGCCCTACTGGAGCATATTCTGCCCTCAGTGCTTACACAGCTCAACAACAGACCTACACACATACCTTGATGCTCAAGTCTAAGGCTGTTAGACCCTCCACTCACATCTGTGGCTTAGCACAAGTGCAAATCTCTCCAAACCAGACCCTGAGGACTCTATTTCATACTCCCAGCCCCTCTCTGCCTCCTCCTCTCCAATATGCCTGACCTAGACGTCTGCGCTCCTTTCATCCACATTCCCATGGAAACTCATTTAGCCTAGCTAGAGGGAGAAGGCAGCCCTAGGTTCAATTGGCTGGATTTACACTTGAGATATTATTCATTACATTAGCTGCCATGCTGATCTCTTGCTCGGTTGTTCTCTTCCTCTCTCTCTCTCACTCTCTCTCTCTTTCTATCTCTCTCTCATTGTCTGGTGCCAGGCTTCTCAATATATTCCCTGTCTTAAAATTCATGAACTTCTCCTCAATACATACCTATATTCAGTTTTCTGCTATTGTTACCCACCCTGTCTCATCGCCACATGGAAATTGCATTCTTGAATGTCAAGAGCAATATTTTCAAGGACAAATTAAAGCAATGGCACAAAGCTGCTGCATAACAAAGTAAACTTGCCTTAGATTTATTTGAATGTGTGCCAGTGATTGTAACAATATGCAAATACAGATATCCCTTTTCTCTTAAAAAAAACCAAATAAATAAAAAAAATAAGAATAATTGAAATGTCGACGCTTGTTAAGACAATTCAACATGGTGTCCAGACAATGTAACAGTGAGAGGATTTTTTTTATCTTCAAAAACCAATGTGTGGCTATCAATACCATGGAATGTAATGGCTAATTGTCCTTGCTACTGCATATTTAATGGTCTTTAAGCTTATTATACAATTGCTTGCCAGAGCCTCCTTCCTGCAGTGAGCTGAACCATAATGAGTGTGCATGTGTGTATGTGTATCAAAAGAAATGTATGATTCTTCTTATTCACATTTGTACTCAATCCTCATCCAATATCCCTTCTGCATTCTCCACTAGTAGCATATTTAATTATGTGGCCTGTCTGTTGTTCGCCAGCTGTCGGGATGCAGTAGCATGCTAATGGACATTACATGACTGGAAATTAAGCTATTAATCCAGATTGAGCATTTATATCTTCAGCTGCAAACAGCCATGGGACAAGTAACGTTAGGGGGGTGGCAGACAATGATTACCTTTAACTCTAACTCCAAGTTTCACACATCAAAATGTATATGTGTGCACATACACACACATAGTGTACTGTACAATCACTCACAAATATGCTTCACCATCTCCTCTACCTGACAATATTACTCTTGAGAAACCACGCTTTTGTTTTCTGGTCAGACATGCATGTTTGTGTGTGTGTGCGTGTACGTCTGCGTTACATTACAGTATACTGCATCTGTACAATATCTGTGCTTGATGTGCACAGTCACACAGTACCACACACACATGCAGGTGTGTCTCAGCCTTTGTGTGCGTATATGTGTCTGAGTGTGCACATTCACATACTGTATGTGCACATGCCTCTTTGTCACAGAGAGAAGGGGGGTGTATCCATCTTTCCCAGTCCATTTTTGGAGATAATGACGGCCATTTCTTCTTCTCAGTGACTGATGACAGGCAGAACTAACCGCTAATGGCATGCCAGTGCTGGAGCGTGCCACTTATGTTATTTTTCCTGACAAGGCTCAGGGGAAGGCTTCATTTTTTTGACATTTGACCATGCAAATTCACTCCTGCTACATTATCCCACATTTACATCCATCTCTCAGCCCCCTCCCACTTCCTCCTCCATCTCCATCCACCCTACCCCACCTCTGTCCCTTTCTTTCAGAATCTGCTAGTGGTTGCAGACAGTAAAAGCCGGCTAATAAAGTGCCATGACAAAAAAAAAATCACTTAAATAGCAATACAAAAGGAATTCTGAATAAAAAGCCCAACCTTTTCTATTCTGTACCTTTCCAGCTTAGACCTTTTTCAAAGCAAATGTGGCATTAAAATGGAAAGCTGGTAAATGCAAAGGGATGTGGTAAATATGTGCTGTGCAGAGGGCAGTCGAGGTGAATATGAGCGCCACCAAATAATTCATTGACACAGGAAATTTCAATTTGTGTTTTTGTGCATTGTTCTTTTTTTTTTTAAATCTCAGGTTGTGACAAACCCTTGTGCTGTAGCTGTTCATTGCAGATAGACCTTATGATCTCGGAAACCACTCAGATGATTTGCAAGATTTATTATCAAACTTTTAGAAATGGTTGAATAATGAGGATAGCTTAGTAGAAAAGAGCCACCGTTAGTCGGGTTGGATCAGAAACAACAACATGTTCCAGTAAAAACACAGGCACATACAGTATAGACTAATGCACAGACAGAGACGGTCCAGAGTTAACAGTGATTTGGATTCCAGTACAGATTGCAGTTCTATCTTGATGCTTACCATCAAGTCAGCCCTCAGATTTGTAACGGACTCCTCTTTAGACTTAATTTGGATTTTATTCTCTTTCTCTGCAAACTTTTTTATCCTAGCTATTTTAAATTCATTCAGTTTATGTTTTATGAGCTGATTTCACTCCTCACATGATCAAACTACAGTATGTGCCTTCAGGAACCACACATCCATATTCAAAACCCCTTAGTTCACAAACACCAGGTGTGGTCCACATCCACTAATAAGGCATTCCTGTTTTTCCTACTCCTTGCAGCTTTTTCATCTCATAAGTTAGCAATACGAGACTGCACCCTTATTAATGCAACAACTTCGTCTCCCTTCAGATGATTTAAAGAACTATTGTATCAGTGGGTGGTATTGGTTTGTTTGTGTGTGTATGTGTGTACATGTACATGTCTGTTATTGTGCCATTCGTGCATATGTGTAGGTTTGCATGTGTGTGTGCCTGCAGTCAGAAATTCTGTGTGTTTGTGCTTCCCCAGCTGAGACATGAGTCTGTGCATGTGGGTGTGTGTAGGTGTGTGTGTGTGTGTGTGTGTGTGTGAGAGAGAGTGTGTGTGAGAGAGAGAAGCGGGGGGTTGATGGGTCTTGGTGGGTCAGCACACCTGCTGCGGCTACAAGCACTCTGGGACAGCTAATGTTCTCTGAGCTGACAGGAATCTCCACCACCACTCCAATGCCCAACCCTCCTCCCCTCTCCTTCCCCTTTAGTTTGAGCTTAGATAGATTGCCCTTGTAACGGGGGCTAATAATGTGCCACAGAAGGCTTTTTAATGGGGAGGACTTTGATAGGTTTTCCAGGACACAAAAAAGCCACACAGAAGAAGACATACGCATGGCATGCACATGAAGATGAGAACGGACACACACATTGATGCACACGTGCATGCCTGTGAACTCACAAACTTAAACAAATGTGGATATGCACACACATCCATGCACACACCCACACACACTCTACCTGTCGGCTTGTTTTACCACATTATTATGGCTGGCAGGGGGTCTCTGGCCCTCTGCTGTTCTCCAAAGGCAGCCTGTAATGTGTCAAGAGAGAGAAAATGAGGAAGGAGGGAATAGAGGGAGGAAAAGAAAGAGGAAAAGGAGGAGGAGGTAGACTGCCAGCTGACAATGAAATAAAGCCCATTAGAGAGAAGTAAAATAACACAGGGAAGGAAGTGACAGCATGCCTGTTACACACACAGCTTTACTGTCTTTACCGTCAGCCCCACTGGGTGACAGCAGCTGCCATCTCTCACACATAAAGGCAGGCATATACGCATGCACACACAAACACACACACACACACACAAGCATTTACACACACAAAGGCTTGAAATCACACATTCCCTACTTGTAATCATGCACATGCAGGCATGTGCAAATAAAGGGACACACAAACACATAGGGACAGAATGCACCTATCAAAACCACTGAAACACACACTCTCTTCATAGACATTTCAAAGATGATTTTTGTTGAGTTTCAGAGTGTATTTTTTAGTTGTCAGTATGTTTAAATGTATGTCTATACTGCATACAAAAACAAGCCTTGTATATTGTTTTACATCATCGATATAATGATGCTTCAAAATAAAAGCAATAGGAAGAAATAAATTATGATTACTGGTTCTTCTGACTTGTTTTTTTTAATTACACATTAGAAATGTGAAATACACACCTGAATACTGTTACAGTATTGCATTCCATGGGTATTTTGTACTGAAAAGTTGAAAACCACAACCAGCCTCCTCTACTTTTACCTGTTAGTATTTTTTTTAGAAATTTTAGAAAACACTATCAACAGCCCCCCCAAACACATGCATGGACTTTCCAGCACATACATGAACAGCCTGTTGCAAACTTGGCAAATTATGTGTGACCATCAATATGTAAATGTTTTACTTTTTCAACTATGGGGAATAAGCTCTGTGGATTCACTCACAATACATTTGCATGGCATGCTTGTCTTGACATCCTCATTCTAAGAAACATTGGGCACACAGAGATGACACATTTCCATGGCAAATCTTAAGGTTATTAAAAGCTCTTCCTCCTCTCTGCATTTTCCACAGGACCACCTGTTTTCATCAATCCTCTATCCTCATCCAAAAAAATCTAGTTATCGGGGTGCAAGAGCTGCATGTGTCATTTTCTCCTTTCCAATGGCTCTTGCAAAAGTAATGCCTGAAGTGGTGCAATTTTATTGCAAAAAAAAACCTGTTGTTGTTATCAACATCATTGTATAGTATAGCAGAATCATGGCTATACCTGTAATAAATGTGATACTTTCCTTTTGCAAAAGATACTCCGGTTTAAGAAAATACAGCTCTGTTTAAGAAATAACCACTGGGACTAGTAAGCGTGGCTATCCCTATGGTCATTGAAATGGATGATTACAGTGATATAAGGCTAGCCATTTGGAAATGAAATGGATGTCATGGACAGGCAGATTTCACTAATGTTCTTGTCACCATGGTCATCCAAATGCATGTTTTAAAGTGACATAAGGCTGACCTGTCAGGAAAAAATTGACTTTTAAATGATATAGGCAGAAGACTTGTAAAGCCAGGTCTCACTAATATTTTAAAATATTAATGTGTACATCCATCAATGCATGAGTGGAGGATATTCAAATAGATACTCAATTATTCATACCCATAAATAAACCCTGCTTACCTAGATTAGGGCTAAAAACCCCTACTATGATGGTTTATGAGGACAGGCTAATAATGTATGTATGCAAAGGTTTATGATGTTCAGCTGTACCTGCACATTAAGTTCAGCCCACAGTCTGCGAAAGAAGGATGTCAAAACTAAAAGTATGGCCATCACATATTGCTCATTTCATATTTACATAACACAACTGTCTAGACCTTTACAGCACTATTTGCAATACCTCAGCCAACTTGCATACTTCAGTAAATGTATGGTGAAAGCTAGTTTGTTAGACTGTCAAACCACTCTCTCCTGGAATCTCTAGTTCCATGAGAAAACCATGTGACTTCAGTTTCAGTTTCATGCCAGTCTTGCAGCAGTTTCATGCAAAGTAGTTTTTAGCCTTTTGAAATTTATTGCATCATGACATTGCATCATACTTGCTGCAGATGTTTATGAGCACTCTATAGTGAAAATAATCTTTACATGTGTCCTTTTTCTTGCATAGCTGATATTAATAGTGTTGTATGTTCTAATGCAGCATGTATGCTCCAACTGCAACAAAGCAATTTAGGTGTAACTGTAGATAGTAAAAACAGCTCCAGATACAGTGTTTACAATGTTTATAAGGAGTTGAGTGACATAAACCCCAAATCTAGTCATATGTATAGCAAATATATTAATCCATCATTCAATAAAGACTGTCTTGTGAAAACACTGGGGGCCACTATTCATTTGAAATGAATGCAAACACTGTCTCCACTGTAACAAACTCACCCAGAAGTAACTTGCTTGCTTCACCGTGTGGTTGTTTTTCCTCAATTGACACGTCTGGTTTGTTTTATCCTCCAGATCTGTGAGACCACTTGTGAGAGAGAATTAACTGCTAATCAGTTTTAGTCGCAGGCTGTTAATATTTAATTGAATAAACAAACAGACACAAACAACTTAATGGGGAGTGTTATGATAATGTTTTGCATCTTCCCTTACTTAAAATTCTGTCATGAAAAATGTAATTATTGTTGACAAAATGAATCACATTATAATTAAGTTATGGCAGAAGGCAAGAGTTGTGGAAGTAGGTTAAACATGGAACACTTTTCTTCAAGTTATTACTCTATTAAGTTTTTATTAAGTTATTTCCTCTATTTAAATTACATTTCATCATCAGTTGCAGAATTAAGTATGTTACACAAATAGTAAATGTAATCTCTTTTTTTGTATTATATATCACTATAAGATATACAAAAAGTAGGTCATTTTTTGGTGTAAAACTCATAGTGTAATAAATCTAATCCAGCCTCCTTGCAATTGCAGGTTTAGCTAGAATATGCCTTTGTGAACATCCAATTATTAACTTCAGTCAAGTTGTATTCTCTAGTGGTGAATGTCAACAGTTGACTGCTGGATGATAGGAGCAATGTGGAATTTGGGTGTAAAATGTGAAAGTTACGTGTACTATTGTTCAACCATGCTACGTTTGCTGAAATAGAGTGAACATCCTTTGTGATTTAGGTTACAACGTATACAGACACACTCCACCACTCTACCTTACTCTGGCACTTTATGATGTTAATTTAGGCTACATTTCCATTCCAACAAAGAAAAACAAAATAGCTCAGTGAGGCAGCTCTCTACCTGTTTTGGGTTAGGCACATTTCAAGTACAGTCACAAGAGCTGTGTTCGATATTCTATGACCAAGATTCCAAACTAGGGGTGCTTCTATCCCAAGGGATACTTCTGCAGTTACCAGGGGGTACATGGAAAAATTGTTATGCTCAGCTAATTTGAAAAAAAAGGGATAATAATTTGATAATATATATCCACATATTTGTGTTTATAGAGAAAAATCAACACACAAGATTATACATTTGTGTGATGCTGATTTTAAAATGATAAAATCAAATAAGATAATCCTTTATTAACCCCACAACAGGGACATTTGCAGTGTTACAGCAGCAAAGGGAACAGTGCAACAGCAAGAAGCATCAATAAAAAAGTATAGTAAGTATTATAGTTATTGTCACAATAATTTACCAACTATGGTAGTCTGCACAAGACATGCCTCAGTTTTCCACCAACCTGAGTCAGTTGTAAGTTGATTAAGACTGCAGAAAGACTAGTTAGAAAAAACACAACAAAAAGCTAAAAGTAAAGATACTGTAAATGGCTGAAATAAGCAGTTACTATCACTCCAAATGGCAGTAGTACAAAGGCAAACTTGACCAAAACTACTAAAAAATACCATTGAAAATATCATAAAGCCATCCCATCTATCAAAGGGGTACGATAAAAGGGTACTTAGGCCCATCTGATAGGGCTGTGGGGGTACATCAGACAAAAAAAGGTTGGTAACCACTGTTCTCTGCCATTATACTATGCAATGTATTAAGTATTTATTATAACACTGACCTAAGTAAAAACAAAGGCTTTAGTAAAACATGGTCATTGGTCTTGAAATGTATAAGTTTTCTTTGATTCTGTCAAACCTGGAGACAAAATGTTTTCATCTGACAGCATCAATACATCTCTTCATTCACTGTTTAAAGCAGCTTCGGCGTGATGTAGTCAATTAGAGTGGAAGCTCTAATAATCAGTGATCACTTGGTGAGAAAAGAGCAGGTCGGTATTATTGAATAGGCGGTGACTGCTTAAAGACTTCTGATGAGGCAAGCCCAGTAAGCCTGTGGAGAATCTGAGAGGCAGGTTCCACAGATAATGAAGTCTTCAGCTGTGTTGAGGAACACAACTGTGTGTGTATGTCTGTGAATAATGATCCCAAATTGTGTAATTAATTATGAACACGTCTGAATAGAGGAGAGATTTCAATAAAGGCTTGAGATACACGCAGAATGAGAGAGAGAGAGAAGGAGACGGAGAGAGACATAAAGATCGTTCCTCCTTTTGAGTTGTTTCCATCTTAATAAAGCAGCAGGGTGAGAGATGAGCCTGCTGTGCCCTCCTGTGGCCACAACAGTGAAATATTGCCTGTCCCACTTTCTGTCTATGCCTAATTGGAGTCACTCTGAATTCTATTATCCTGTAATAGGAGTGCATCACAGAGTTATATCAATGAGTGTAGTTTTAGTAACAATTTGGGAGAAAATCCCATTTTTAAAATCAGTGTAAAGGTGGATTGAAAAAATAATTACATTTCTCCAACAACCATCAGTAAAATAGGGTGACTGAGAATTCTTAGATACACATTTAAAATAAATATGCAATGTGTGAATGCCTACTGTTTATAATGTAATGACAACAAAGTCTTTAAATAATGGGATACAAATAAATGAAGGACGCTAGACAAAATGTAGACATTGTGATGGTCGCTATTATGATTAAAAAGTGGTTTAAGTATTTAAGTATGTTGTGAAGAATAATTTGTATTCTACAAATTCCAACATGTAATTTTTACTACAGTCCATATAAGGCAAAAAAAACAACCTCTGAGGATTGTTGGATAAACAGAAACACAATTAAGGAGAGGCTATTATTTTAGTCCTTGTTAAAGCTAACCTAATTGGCGCATGTGTTATTAACAAAAAATAAATATTGCTGTTTATAGATCATTACAAGTCAAGCCTCAAGCTGGCAAAACAATGATCAAGCAAGCAAGCCACTAACCAAGTCAGTTTTAAAATCTGTGAGGCAAACAACCACCAATCCAGTCAATCAGACAGTTGGCCAGCAAGCCACCCAGACAGGCATCTGTGCAGTCAGTGAGAGTGACAGTCATTCCACCAACAAGTCAATCAGACACTCAGCTAATCCTTTAGTCAGTCAACAAGCCAGTCAGCTATCCAGCCAGCTTGCCACTCATCGGGTTAGCCAGTCAACATGCCAACACGTCTACCAGTCATTTAATTTGCTCCCTCACAGCCTCCGAACCAGCAGCCAGTCTAAACTTCAAATAACCAGTCAGTCACTCAGTCAGCCAGACAGGAAACCAGTTAACCTCTGCCAATGAGTCAACCACTCCATCAGTTTAACCAATACCCTATCTGTCAGTTAGGACATTATTATTATTATTATTATTATTATTATCATTATTAAGCAGGGCTGAATAGCACACATGACCTTTCTCACTTCCAGTGCGGAGGAGCAGGGTCATTAATATTACTATGGTAACTGCAGGGCAGAGACACAAACTGTGGATAAATAAACACTGAACCATTTAAGGATGGCCTCCTCACACAAACATATGTGCATTCGCATATGCACAAGGACATGAATGCACATACAGACACAAAAACACACACACACACACACAATATGGTAGCTGACATGTGCCCATCTCCTCTGTTCTGCCCTTGGAGAATCTAAATGCTAAATGTATGTGCATATTTTTTCATAGCAAGAGACATTAGAATTTTTCCAGTGACCCCCCCATCCCCATCCTCCGTCTCCCATACGGAGGACATGAAAGAGTCTGAAGCGCATAATGCTGGAGGAATTAAGGGATTCCTTGGTGGCCCTGAGTACCAGAGGCCATCGTAATGACGAGGAGGTTTAAGCGCTTTGTATCCTCCCTTTTACCCTGCTCTGTCTTTCTAGCAGTTTCCATTTTTCATATTTTTGAGGGCGTGTGCATCATTAAATATTCATCTTGAGGTAAAGTAATGGTCATCTGTTTGTTACTGAAAGAGGCACGTATATTAGAACACAAAAGAGACAGATTTGTTCTCTTGTTTGGAATGGGAAGAGAATGAGCAAGGAAGGAGGAGCAAAGTGTGTTCTTTTCTGTGTGTGCATGTATGTGCATGTTGTATGTGTGTGTATTTGTTTGTAAATATATTGGATTAAAGAAATCTTCACATCGAGAATTCTGTTCCTAAAAGTCTGTTCCATAATTGTTCAGTTTTTTAATAAATTGACTCTCATAAGCATAAAGGGCAGACTGCCAAAAAGACACAATTTCTCCATCTTCCCCTGTGAGTTTATGGCAGGTGATCTCATCTCTTCTTCTCCAATGATGGCTATTGATCTGGATCAAAGGCAGCAGAGGGAAATTGATTGAGAAACTTAAGCATGGTTAAAGAGGAAGGATTCCCACTAGACCTTCTGACTGGTGTGATATGTTTCATATAGATCTCTCTCTCCATCAGGGGCCACTTACCATCTCACCACCACTGTCAAACATTATATTTTAGATGGATGCTCTCTTTCTCCCTTTTGTGAGAGGAATGGGGGGCTGCTGATGTACAGCAGTAATTTGGGTCTAAAGAGTAAACTGTGCGGACTTTATCCAAGGAGATGATGAAAATATGAAAGTTTATGTTTTTGACAGGAAGTGTTTGGATATTATCTTGTGAAGTTGATAGAAAAATCTAAGTGAAATAATACCAAGAACTTTAATTTGAAATACATCCATTTATTTATAATCAAGATTTCCTGTCACCAAGTAAGGACTCTGAGACAGTAATGTGTTGTGATAAAAAAAAAGATCTGATGAGAATTTGCATTGAATTCATTTTTTGTAATTCACAATGTAAAACATGTTGACTGTTATTTAGCATTGATAGACAAGTCTCTATGCATGTGTTCAACCTGCTTTTGAAACGCCATTAACAGCAAATATCCACTAGAGGGAGAGATTGGTCTGCTTATTAAAATAAATCTAACAATTTACATTCACATTCTTTGTGCAGATATAGTTTGTAGAGCCGATTCAATCAGGCAGGAAACCAGATTAAACTTGCAAGACTTCAGACCCATCTCAAGCTATAATACTACTGCCAAGGTCACAGTGTGATATTTCATTTGTTATTGCTGTCCCTACATCTATTATATTTTATGCACCACTGCAATTATATTTTTCAGCCATGGTGGTCAGTGTGTTTTGAGTTGTGGGTGAATTTGTGGTTTGTCTGATCAGTGTTGTACTTAAAGGTATTTCTTTTTACGCTCCACAAAAATGAGAGTGTCGCCCTACTTCAAATAGTGATGGGTCAGTTCTCCATAGCTCTGAATAAGTACAGTACTCCTCCTTCATGTGGTAACTAAAAGCCTGGGTAAACTCAGATATAATGTTTTTACATGAAGCAATTTAATTGTACAATTAGGTGAAATCACAGTTGTTGCTGAAGCAAAAAGCTTATTTAGTATTAAACTTGTATAATTTTCAATTGGTTCACACAATGTTTTTTGTCTTATTTTGTGATGCTATAACTTTTCACTTGTCAAGTTTTTGGCAGTTACATTTTTCATTTTTACAAAGGTAAATCCATTCTTCACTGTCTGACAACCGAAAGGAATCAAGTAAGTAAAGAAAGTCTATCTGCCCACCAGTGATGGCAAGTACTGTAAGCTCACTGTAGTGTGGCAGGTCAGATTCATGTTTTGTGTTAGTTTTGGCATTGTTCCCCCGTGGGGGGGAAAGTGAACCTCTGTCAAAGTGTCACATTCGGGCAACACTTGTCTTGATCAAAATTGGCACCCGCCTGGCCCAGATTGTTCTCACTCACACACACACACACACACACACAGAATGCATGTTCAGTGCATGTATACACAAGTACATACACACATACATGCATGCAAAAACATACAAGTAAATGCACATATATTTTGCACACAAGACAGCAGGCATGGAAATTAGCGCAGGACTGACACACACATACTGTATAGGCCACACACGTTTTAATACACATGCATGAACACACACGCTAAAAGAAGAATACCTTTTGAGGGAAAATAAGGGAAGCCTAAGGGAAGAGGGTTAATCCCATTTGTTGTTATCGATGTTAATTTAAAGAATGAGCTCTATAATATGGTCCCCTGCTGGTTGATTACTTAGCCCAAGCATAGCCTGGCACGATTCATAAACACTTCCAGGAAAAACTGAATTACAGCCAGTCTTTGAACTATCACTTTTAATGAGGTGTCAAACCCCTTACTTCTTGTGGAGGACAATGTTTATTTGAAGACACTGATCTATTCAGCTGCGGGTGTTTAGTTATTTGAGAAAAAAGAGATTTTAGAGCAATAGAAAGACAGAGAAAATGGTGAAACAGAGAGAGGAGAGGAAACAGAGGCACTCACTTTTCTTTTGGATTGACCCATATTCTTATAGGCTTCAGGGTCAAGCAGAGTTCAGTGACAGTTCACACACAGTGTCAGGTGACCCCTGAAGTTATCCAAGGTCTATGTAATTTTTTCAATGAAAGTAAAAACATTGTGATAATGTAAAGTTTTTTTAGTGTGAAAATGCATTAGAAAAAAGCATTTAGTTTTGAGCAGTTTGGGGAAATAAAAATTGATAGTATGATTCTGAGTATTTCCATCACTGAGTGTCAAGATTTCCAAATCTACCATATCACAGCACAGACTCTCTTGTAGTTCTGTAAAGGAGCTTTCCTGGCATGCTATGACTGGTGTACAAAAGTGGCAGTGCAATTGTCTACATATTTCAAACTTTAATGACCTGAGAAAGATTGCGCTGATATCCGCTGTAAGGCTTATATTTCTGTAGATGCAGCTTTACGTGCATCCACAGGGAGTCTTATGTGGCTCCAGGGGGCTCTCAATGTAAGAACAACCCCTGACCAGCTGTTCACAAGATCTATAGCAGAAATGGAAGGCATCTTCCCCCTGCAATTTTCACCTCATGGACCAAGCATGTGTCACACACAAGGAGAATGGTGCAGGGATTTCCCCAGTTCAGCTCAAATTGTTTTCTGGATTCTCCTGCTGCCTTGGGGGAGTTTGATATTCCCAACACATTAACCTCCCCTGCCCCCTGTGAACAGTGAATATAGTTTTGCTGCTATGTGCTACAGAGGAGTAGATTATGCCCTGACAATAACCAATCATATTTTCGAAAGAAATAACAAATAGAGCTTAAGAAAGCTCAACCAAGTGAATTATAATATTTTAAAATGGGGAATTGTGGATCATCACACAGCTGATCAGTTGTTGTAATAAAATAAATGTTTAAATAAAGAAAAAGCAATTTGGAAAAAGCAAATGCCAGTAACAACTATAAACCTCATCGTTCAGCAATAATTCATTCTCAGCATTTACTGTAAGTGTTTCCGCCCTCTGGTGGCCAGAGGGTGTACAGCTACAAGGCTGCATGGACTCTAAAGCGTTATCGCAAATAAACACACAAACAACATGCAAAAATGCAGTACAGTATGCACACACAGAATGCTAATATGTGACTGATGAGCAACAGTCAGTGGCAGGTGTTGACTTGCCCTCAATTTGGCTCAAATATGAAAACCTCATCAATACCGCATGACCAAGACTATATTTAATGCCAAAGTGGAAGTGTTTTAACTGATAAGTTTACACCAAGGCATGTATCATGCATTATCACTAATCTCCAGATTGCACATTGGAGATTGTAAATAATACCCATACACTGTGCACGCATGCATAACATATAAGCAGGTGCCGGTCATTCATCTTGTCAGTCTTTTAAGTACAGCAGCTCTAATTATTCTACAATCACAGAATAATATTTTCTCCTTTGAAAACAAAATTACAGCCCCCTCTCTCTTTTTCAGTCATTTTGGAATGCAGCCTTGGCTGTATTGGTGCATGTGTGTGCGTGTGTGCATGTATCCTTGCCTTATACTGTAGAACCAAGCACAGAAAGAGAGGCTGTCAGTCTTCAAACATTTGGCACAGGCCCTAGATATGTTACCATCCTAATTAGGTTGATTGAAATGCACTCTTGGATTATCACGTAAAGGTTTCCATTCATTAGACAAAAGGTTGTTTGTTGCAGAATGAAAAGCATGAAATGTGGTTCTTCCATCCTAGTTTCCATTCAGTCTCTCTACAGCACAGAAGGTAGAGGAACTGTGTACTTCTTTCCCTTGTTTACCCTTTTTCATAAAGAGAGGCAATCTAACTGCAGGGAAAACATCCATACGCAGTATACAAAATAATGTAACCCTACATTATTTCAATTAACTCTGTTTAAGAAAAATAAATTGTCATAACTTTGCCTGTGAGCTGCATTCATAGCTGCTAATATTGGCCCAAAAAAATAAATACCACTTATCTGCTTACAGTCTAGTCTTTTCTTACAACAATTTTAATACTATATTCTAATACTACATTTACATCATGTGGGAGTAATTGTAATTTCCATCTTCAAAGTAATAACTGTCATTCATGCCACATACAACTGGAAAATATGACTATGCATTTGATATTCCTCTCATCCGTCTTACAGTGTCTGAACAGTATAAAAACCTGTTGCCCCAAGACAACAGTAGCCCACCATGCAATGTAACCAAATCTAAATTTAATGTTTCAGTTTCATTTAAGTACAAGGTTTTAAGGTGTGCTCTTTATTTGCTAAAAAGAGAAAACAAGTTGCAAATGCTGAAACCTGCTTGTCAATAAGGAAATGGAATGCAACAACCTATATAGTACTTTGATGTTTGTGCTGGAGTTTACCGGAGCAAGCATTGTTGCTTTCCTGCCAAATGTGCAAAAACAATATTTCATGTAAAAATAGTGAAACTCAATGTTTCTGTTGGCTACGAACCGATGCCAAAGCCTGTTTTGTCCTTGCTAGCAGTGTTGCTGCCTACTCAGTCTTAATCATACTGGCAACCGGTGCTGCCGGCTCCAAAAAAGTCAAAGACAAGAAATGAAAAGAAATATGTCCTCTTATTTACACACCAGAGTTCATATGGTACATCTTTCTGTTACCCCAATAAAAAAATACTGTCAGCAAGTAAATGCAATGCAGCTCAGGAAATCCACTTCTGTTAGCATCAATCGGTAGATTATTGTGGCATCACCACCACTAACTACTATTGATTTTCAGTGACGTTAAGTTTAACTGACCACTGTGAATAATTTTTTGCCACAATACTTAGGCACTGACAGAATCCTGGACGTGGGCATGTATCCACATTGAAACTAACCTTGTTTCAAATAGTGAAGTACAAAGCCTTGACTATTGGAGAATGACTAAATTAAACCACGCAAAAGCCTACCTCAGACACCCTTCCCCAATTTGTAATCACTTACGCTAATGATGTTTTCAATCTAATGACTAATGAGCTGTAACAGCTCTGCAAGTCACTGATTGATGTGTCTGAGTGGGCAGCTTTTTATAGTGAGGGATGAAGGGTGGGTACCTAAACAATGTAAGAGTGATTGACGAGATGTTTGGAACACCCTTTGAGCCTAGTTGGGTCTCAGCATCTCTCTGTTTCTCTGTTTCACACTCTTTTTCCCTTCTCTCTCTGGCTCATTAAATAACTTTCCATGGGGGTCCCCTGATGCCCCGTCCAGTCACACAATAGAGTGCCGCATCTCACACAAACACATATAAATCTAACACACGTTTCTCTCATTGCCCCTCTCTCACAGTGCCACTTCCCGCAGTACCTGCCAGTCATAGAGGAGCCATTGCCCTGACAATGCCAGCCTTTGTCTGATATATGAGGTTTGTGGGTATTCACAAAACCTGGCACAGGTGAGCACTTTTAGTGGGCGCCGATAGACTGGAAAGCATTGTAGTATGAGCATGTGCGGGGATCACTTGGAGACAACAGTGTGGGATTAGGGGAAAAATTCCATGCAACGTATCACTTACAAAGACAGATTGTGGTAAAAGAGGTAAATCCAACAGTTAACAAAGGGTTTTCTTAGACAAACCAAGGGTTTTTCATTCATCTAAAGAAGAGGTTCTCTGGGTGGATGATGGACCATGCGTCTTGCTTAACAAAAATATAAATGTAAATCCCCAGTCACTGATCAACGAAAATGCCACCGGCCAACAAGTTACTAAATACTGTATGCAGGAGAACCACAGGCCTATATCAAAACCTGTTGCATTTTAGGTTACTATAATACTGAGCAAGTTAGAATACTTGACTTGAGCCCTCTACATGAACTGTGCTAACCACAAGACAGGGCACAGAGCACAGTGCAGAGGTCAAGTGGAGCCTAGGTTTGCACCACCGATGTGTGGGAGAAAGCACAAAGCACCAGGAAATTTGAAAAACAAAACAAGCCATTGGGAAGACCATTTGTCAATGACCTATTTCACTTAAACCCTAGAGAACTGAAATTATATTCCTTAGGAGAAAAAGACGGATGGGTCACCAGCAAACATGGTCAAAGTTGGAACTGAATGAATATTGAGTGCAGCAGCAAGGTGTAAAATTCAAGCAGCATGTGTACTTTTAAGCAGGATGTAGTGCTGCTGCAAAGTTTGGGTTCTTTGTGACTCTGCCACGGATCACATGTATGTAGCCGTAGAAAAACAGTTGAATTCATCATCTCACAAAGGCTAAATGCCAGGGCTCACTTTCCTAGAAAGTTCAGACACAGGGTAGCATATTACAAGACTCAGTCTGTTTGTGGGTAAACATGCTTGTTCAAAAATCCTAATAGTATCATAATAGAACTGAGGCAATGCCAGAGTGGATGCAATAAAAGGTAAGCAAGGTTAGGAATGTAGAGATGACAGCATTTAGAGTAAGCACAGTGGAACAGAGCCTTGAAATGTCTGTTCATGTCATCTGATGAATGAATAATAGACGGCTGCAGCTTTAGTCCCCTGAGATCTTGGTTAAAGTGATATGGGTTCAAGCACAATGGTCTGGCTGGCGTACAAATCACCCACTGTTCCATAGCCACCGATCATCTCTAACAACATCTGAAATTATCATCTATGTTTCTGAGCAAAATCGACATCAGACACATCTCGAAGAGAAATCTCCATGCCTGATAAATCAACATCCTGAACATCAACAAGGAAAATGTGAGAAACCATCTGTTAAGACAAAGGATTCCTTTTGTCGAGTGGCTTTAGTCATCACAACACTGTCCAAACCTTTTCACTTGGCTCTGGTCTTCTCCCAAATAGCAAAGACATTTAATGTGGAAATTGAGACACTTGCTAAAAACAACTGGTGAGAAAATTGACGACATTTGGTAAGTGAAGTGTGAATTAAGTGTGTAATACATTACAGGAAAACCCATTCCTTCCTCAATACATCCATCGAACTGATGCCTGTATCAAATCTACAATCCACGATGGAAGAAAAGCCACTTTGTAGTGACAACTGCACTCTTGAAAAAAAAGTAATACAAGATGCTTCAAGAAAGAGAAAAATAAAAAGGTATAACAATATATCTCTAAAGACATTTGTTTAAAACAAAAACATTGGGGGAATGTTAGAAGAAAACTGGTTGTGCAAAATAGATCATTTGTTGGCCCATGAGTTAGTTATAAATACAGTACTGTAACTACAGGGCAGAGGAAGATTGCTGATTGTAGCTCATTATTTTAAGACTTGTCATCTCAAGATCTCTGTTCTGTAAAATTGGCACATAAATGTTACAGCCTTTTACCCCTTGGCTTTTGTAGTCCCTGGCAAAAACATATCACATAATACTGCAAATATAATAATAATAATAATAATAATAATAATAGTATTCTTATTGATTACATTATTATAGCGCTTTATCTTAATACTCAAAGCTCTGACAGTGAAGGGGGGAAACTCACCTCAACCACCACCAATGTGTAGCACCCACCTGGGTGATGCACAGCAGCCATTTTGCGCCAAAATGCTCACCATGCATCAGCCTGCGGTGGAGAGGGAGGGAAACATAGAGCCAATTACACTGGGGGATGATTAGGTAGCCAGATGGAGAGAGCCAGGGTGGGAATTTTGCCAGGACACCAGGGAACCCCCTACTCTTTGCGATAAGTGCCATGAGATCTTTAATGACCACAGTGAGTCAGGCCAGTGACCGTGAACCACTTTTGAAAACTGTTTGTATATAAACACACAGTAATTCTTTGGAGATGAAGGCTTGCACATTGTAAAACCCCTCCAGGTACTAGCATGGTGACAGGTTGTCCTGTCCCTGAATCTGCTAATTAATGACAAGCCTCAGCCTCTGTACACATAGGGATGGAAACTGATTTGTTAATGTCATAACATGGCAACTGTATAATTTTATAACCAGTATCACCAAAACAATATATAGTATGGGTCTGTCTACATCATGTCTTTGTTGACCTCTATGTATTTAGCATTAGCCAGGTCTACATTGTTCACAGTTACATGCTCATGACAAACTAATATCTAACTCCAAATTGGACTGGACGGGGGCTAACGTGCCTCTGCTGCAACGTAGTCAGGGCAGCTGCTACCAAGGGAGGCTGTTTCCAATGAAAGGGATTAGTGAAAACCAGTTGCCAGTGGATAAATGAGAGCCATGGGAGCAAAAGGGTCTCCCTGAAACAGAAAAAGACACACATATAGTACATATCTTAATGAAAGCACAAAATTCACATTAGCACATGCTGGCACCATGAAACAGAAGCATACACATTTACATGAGACCACATACAAGCAGACATTTGCAGACAGACAGTGCTCTAACTCCCCATATGGACTTGCAGTGTTGATTTTGTAGTTAATAATTTCCAAGCAACATTACAGTGAAAATGACATCTAGTCCTACATAAAATGCAGGTATCTTCATTGTTCTGTTTTTGTTGTTAGACAATTACACAACCACAAAAATATGATGACAAAATTCTAACTTCAGAGGAAGTACTGTTAGCCAGTTAGTATTTTGTGACCTTGAACTGAATCAACTTTTGAGACACATGCAGTTGTGTGACAAAGGATCTGAAAAATGTCAATGGCTGTGCTGTGGTGCACGCTCTGTTAAAACAGTGGGGATCGGGAGAGAGAAAATCGTCTATTTGATCATGAGGACAATCATCACTATTGCTGATCTTTGGTCAAAGAGCAGATCATTTCACTTTACATTGCCCATAGATTCTACAGTGCAGTGGAGCATGTTAGCATCACTGTGATTTATTACAGATGTAAACAGAGGACAGATTATTCTCAGTGTCTTTTTCCCCCCTCCCACTCCTCCTTTTTCCCCAGCCATGTTAAAAGGTCATATTTTTCTCCCCGTCTCCCATTGCTGAATCTGCAGACTTCCTTTATGTGAGATCTGCAGTGAAAGGCTCTTCATGCCAGCAGACTAATGGTCTGCCATTTTCAGATAATGGGCTTTTAGTTGTCTCAGCTATATGGACAGAGTGACAACTACTTAGGGACTGCCCACACAAAAATACTGTGTCCCTTTCACACGGGGACAGTCTTGTGGGACAGCAAATTGATTGGGGACTGAGTTGGTTGACTGGGTCTCGTCTGGTTTGTCTCTTTGTGTTGCATTTAGTCACTTTAGTACATTATTGGATTAGGCCAACATTAACACAAACATTACTGTAAGCAAAACAACAGGCCTAACATCTTGATTCACTGATGAAATAATGAAACGGGGGTTAACTGAAGTGAGCAAGATGTATTTCTCTCACTTATTGTTGATGAAAAATTGAATGAACAAATGTTTTCTACTGAGACTTTTTTTAGTTTGGTATGTACTCCGAGTCCAACGCTGACAAAACTCTTGTCATCTCCCGCTTACTGTGCTTTAATATATTACCACATTAATTGCCAGTGATCAGAATGGAGGCACTACAACCTTAAAAAGTATTTACAAACTCACTCAGTACTGTAAAGCTTGCTTTGCGCAATCAATGGTGACTTACTGACATGTTTTTCCCTCTGGGCTTGGCGTAGCTGTATGCATTTTCTGCTAATATTAATCAGCACTACAAACTTGTATACTCAACTGGCTGTTGTTGACAAATCCTGTACATGCCTAACTGCTACATTCATGCCAAAGAATTCTGAAGATACTGCATGAGGGCTTCGGGGTACACCAAATTGGTTATTCTGTACCAGAATCAGACAGTACCCCCAGTGCTTGTCTGTGGATTTTGGTGGGATTTACTGCAGTTTGGTTGATAGTTTGAATACTTGTAGTGCGTGTTAGAGTAAATAAATGTTTTGCATATCAATAAAGACTTATATTCTCTATTAATTTCCCATTTCTGCTACTGTCATGATACAAGATGCATGTTGCCCTGAGCCCTGGTCATGGCACAACAGCCAACACAAGACAGTCATGGCACGGTTGCCAACAAACAACAAAACACAGACCGACAAACCAACAGACACCAATATTGATCCAAACTGATTGAACAGAAGGAGAGAGATTACAGACAGGTAGTCATAGCACAGCGGCCATGGTTGCTTGGTTGGTTGGCAGGTAGGTAGGCAGGCACAGCGGCCATGGTAAACCGAACAGCAACAACAGAGAGGCCGACTGACTGACAAACACCAATATTGATCCAAACTGATTAGACAGAAGCAGAGAGATTACAGATAGATAGTCATGGCACGGAGGCCATGGTAAGTAGGTAGATAGACAGGCACGACGGCCATGGTAGGTAGGTAGATAGACAGGCACGGCGGCCATGGTAGGTAGATAGATAGACAGGCACGGCAGCCATGGTAGACAGACAGATAGATAGACAGAAATTTAGTATGGCTTTCAAATAACACAAACGTAAAAACTTACTGTTTGAAGATCTACCTGAAAAAAAAAAGTTATCACACCAATATTGATTCAAACTGATTAGACAGACAGACAGGTAGACAAATAGTCACAGTGGCCATGATAGACAGAACAGCAAACAGGCAGACAAGCAGTCAGACCGACTGACAGACTGACAAACCAACCTAACGATAGACCGACAAACACCAATATTGATCCAAACTGATTAGACAGAAGCAGAAAGATGACAGATAGATGAAAAAAAACATTTAAAAAAAACATACAGTTTGAAGATCTACCCGAAAAAACAGTTATCACACCAATATTGATCCAAACTGATTAGACAGACAGACAGTCATAGCGGCCCTGGTAGACAGAACAGCAAACAGGCGACAAGCAGTCAGACCGACTGACAGATGGCGAAAAATCAAAAATTCAACATAGACCTAAAGAAAATGAACTTAGACCTAAACTACATACTGATAGTTTAGAGAATACAACGACAAGCACAGGCAACCAACACAACACAAACAACACACCATACAAACTACAAAAATAAACTGTAAAAAAGAAGGACCTGTGCTTACCGTCTGTAGTTACTTAAAAAATATACACATAATGATCTTCATGAGGACGTCTGTTCCCCTGTAAAAGTCCTTCTTCTCTGCCTCCAGCTTTACCAGAGACTGGCCAGTTCCAACTGTGTATTTTTATCAGTTTGAAAATGTTGTCAGCTTTAAAGTTCCATTTTATTCACAAACTGCTGCTGGTTTAAAACATGGGATAGCTCCCTTCCTTTCTCTGCAGCAGATTTACTAACAGTCTCCCCCTTTGCAAAACTTTTTCATTCCCTTTGGTGTTAAATGCAGAAAGGAACTAGCTAGCTAGCTAGCTAATTCGAATCAAATTGTCCCTTGCTCAGTCAGTGAATGGGCATCTTTGATTGATCCAACATGTTCAAGAATAAGAATTGTTTAGCATGTGAGATAAAAGACTCTATGAAATAGTAATGTCATTTTTCCACCAAAAGCTACTTCCTGGAAAACAGTGTATTGGTTAAATGCTTCACAAGTAGGTGGGACTAAAAACTCAAGCCAATTAAACCATTACCAACATTTTGAACAATGTCCCACTGCTATCCCATTGGTTTACTTACATGCCCTGCCTTTAAATCCTGTTTCTACAGGAATTATATCACATTAAGGAAGTTAAGATATAATTTCATCAGGCTTTGCATATCACACTGTGTGCCCTGATATTATATATTATATAAAAGTGCTGACCACAAACTGCAAGGTTCTCAGTTCAAATCCAGTTGCATGTCATTCCTCTCTCTTTCTCCCCTTAGTTCCTGTCATTTGTCATCTTGCAGACACAGGTGAAAAATTGCCTTCAATATAAATGCAGAGAAAATCCCATTTTAAAAAAGCATAACTATGGTATTAGTTGATTTGAGACAGTAAAGGTGAGTGTTTTACAGTAAATGTCCCAAATATGGAACCTGCAATAAGCCTAGCTGAGGTAACAAAGCAGCCAGATAGATAGAGCTACTGTTTGTAGGCAGATCTAGTCATTAACCCCATGTATTATATAAAATCATTAAACATTATTGAAATTGTTGAAATTTGTTTTAAAACATGGCTCTTGTTTTCATAAGTTTTATATTACTTGTGATATTACTCACATCTTAAATTTAGACATATTTGGTAAATAGAAAGGCAAGTTATTTTATGAGAAAATAATATAATAATAGACAAAAGCCACTTAGGCAGGAGAAGGTGAGAGCTATTTCAGAGTGCAAGGATGTGCTATTTCCCAGATGTAGCAGCTACCTACAGAGATATGTAAATATTACTGTCTGTTAAAAATGCCCATAAACTTAGCACCATACAAAATGATAATTAAGACTCTAAGTTAGCTAATAGCAACGCACCTGTGAACTGAACAAATGTGAATTTAGAACATCCAATTTAAATACAATCATGAGTGGAATTGGAGCACATACAATCCAATCATGTTGTGCAAATAAATTAGTTAAATATGTTTCTACCAGTGTAAGCAATTTTGACTTCCCACACCATTTATTTCAGATTTCCGAGGTCTGCATATTTTTCCACAGCTGGTGATAGAAAGTGACCCATCTGTTTACTGTCTCTTCCTGTCTCTAGAGACATGTCTTACTGACTTCTCCAAATATCCACCAAATAAAGAAGGTCAGTATGTGATTATGTGTGACTTTCACAGGTCATTTGCATGAATAAATGCTCTTGTCAATTTGCCTGGTTAAATATTATTTAATACATTAAGT
Organism: Siniperca chuatsi; assembly: GCF_020085105.1. Classification (NCBI taxonomy): domain Eukaryota; kingdom Metazoa; phylum Chordata; class Actinopteri; order Centrarchiformes; family Sinipercidae; genus Siniperca; species Siniperca chuatsi. The sequence goes on from NC_058050.1 coordinate 19,653,362, forward strand.
CAGTTTGAACGCTTGAGCACACAGTGGATGCATTTTCTGCAGTGAGAGGCACTTTCTTCCAATTGTTTTCACTAATTATAGTTTTTTTCTGTCTGTCCACCTGGATCTTGTGGCCCTGATCACTCCAAGTTGCATTATGTTTAACTCCAAGTGCAAACTCCAACAGCCTACCTATATCACCATTTTATTTCTCTGTTGTCCAGTCAGACTAAGCCTTTTGTTGTGTTAGGTAAACAGGAAAAATGGTGGAAGATATTATAGAATATTGATTAAAAAAATCAGTAGAAGTGTTGTGACAAAGAATGAGGGGTGAGAGTTTTTCTTTTGTTCTTTGAACAGCTACCAGAACATTCAAGAACTTCACTCCTCATGAGATTTTTATACTGCTGTGTTAAATTGGTGAGGTTCTTAAATTTTGCAAGCAGTTACAGTGGCAGTTACCCATTAACAGTAAAATATGATCAGATTGGCCCAAATAGTCTTAGTATTAACTTTTCTGAAAGACTGATAATTGAAAGATGCAAATTGTGTAACAGAGGCTATCGAACAAAAGCTTTCCTAAAAGGAGGACACGATTCACGATCTCTATTACATAATGTCATTAGCAATACTAGCTAAGTGATTGACAGCAGTTGACGTTGTGGCTGCCTAGCAACTGCAGGAAGATGCCTACAGCACTTCAGCTTATGCAGCTTCTCTAAATCAAGACAGAGCAGTGCACCTCGCATTTCATGCCTACATCTCACATCCAGTGTGATCATGCGCTAAGATTAACAAACAGCATTATCAATGTGTTTAAATGTTCCCAACAGAAATTGCAGTTAAGGTGAATGTAATCCAACCAAACAGTTGATGAATCCAAGACAAGGATGTGCAACAGTGGTTGGAATTGAACAAAAAGCGCCATTATTTAAAAATGACTAGTTCAAGGAAGCACAGATTAAATTTTGGTGCAATAAATTACTTGTCATAATACAGTATGTGGTTGTATTTTATTGTACAGTTTTTTGTCTCAGCCCTCAAAAAAAAATTTGTCTGAGTGTCAGATCTGTCTCACTTGTCAGTGTGAGATCTCTGTCATCTTTAATCTTTGACCCAGATCGAAGGTAGGAATGTAGTTTTTACTAGTGGAGGCAGGGATATGTAAACTCCCTGCACTACGGGGTCAGAGGGCATGCCACATTCCAAAGGAGGCCCTTTTTTAAAAGTCATTATAGTGACAGCAGAAATATATTCATATGGAATTTATGGGGGATGGTTTTATTGTTCTTTGTTACACTGAACAAATCAACTATTTATGAAATATTCCAAAAAAGGAACTTTCCAAGATTTTATAGTTTGTGGAAACACCATAACATATTCAATATTTTTAAGTACTTAAGAGGTTTGGTGGTTAGGCACTCATGGAAGGAGGAGAAAGACATACAGTGTTATGATGGAAGGGAAAAAATAACTGTGAAAGGTGTTAATTTCAAGTAAATAAATTCAGTACTACCAATTTAAAATTTGCCAAAAAAAACCCCAATACACTGAGAAGAACAAATGGAGCAAGCTACCCCAACCTTTAATCTACTGTTTAAGCGGAAATGTTTTCAGTTGCTTTCATTCTACAGCCATAGTTTTCAGCCATGGGTTTGTCTCAGTGTTTGATGCTTCCAAACTAATATTTTCAGGTTCACTGACACAGCCACTCAGGCAGCCATGACAGCTTCTGTCAACTCGCATCTCAGGACCTTTGAACCTCACAACCAAAATAAAGCTTTGCTCCTGCTACAGATAGTCACCTATTCTGTCACTGATGGGGACACATGCTGACCAAGGTGGTGACCTGTGATGATTATCCGTTTCAAGTGTAGTTGTTGTTTCTCTAAGTGTGAGTGCATGTGTGCACGTGAGATAAGTGACCCAAAGGAGGTTGCTGTTAGAGACTGGATGAGCCACTGGGAAGTAGGTGTGTCCAACTTAATGCCTCCTTTCCCACATGTTATTTGAATATGACTATGTGCACACTTTGCTCTCTTTTACACACTTTCACACCTGGCTCAGTACAGCAGGTTGGGATTAAGTGACTTCAACAAGGACAAGGGCACCTCAGTGCTGCTCTTTCACTTTTTCTGCGCAGATTTATCCTGCCAATTTGAGGATCAAACCACTGACCTTCCAGCCATTAGCTTGCGAATCCTATGTGAGGCAACTCATCATTATAATAAACAAGTCTCTGCAGACTCATACAATTTGTTTGAGCTTCCAAATGAACCATGTTTCACTGCAGCACTAGCAAATGTGTAAGAAAGTTCTGTCAATAAAGCTTTGCTAGAGTTTGTATTTTAGTGGCAAATACCTGGCCTGTATTCACATTTAAAATTACATTCAATTGCCTTAAATGGTAAATACTCATCACTTATCTTAAATTCTGAATATGTATACTTGACAGTGCAGGCACTGAGGAAACTAACTAAACTATAATAAATTATACTAAATACTTATCCTAAAAAATAAGTTGTCACACTGTGGCACCAAACGTTTTGTGACATTTTAGAAAGCAGTCAGTAGCTCAGTAGCAGGGAACTGCATCACCTCTCTTGATATTATTATAGGGAAAGGTAGAGGGTTCCTGCAACCGCACACAAGGTATTCCCTTCAATTATGGCTGAAAATTTGCTGTGGATGGGAGCCATGGCCAAAGAGTTCAAAAATACAGGCTTGGCATCCAGGTGGAGGATTATTTCATTGTCAATTAGGCTATTGTGCCACCTAGCAAAACTTCTCTGCACGTACAGTGTGTGTGTGTGTGCATGTGTAAAAGTGTGATGAAACTGCCAGATTCTCCACCATTACTCTGATATTTTAGTCTTGAGCTTTTGCTAATTTCACAGGACTTTGTGGAAAAATACAGCTTCACACTTAGTAGGGCAATCTCCTTCTGCACCATGCAGTGCCTGTATGTGTGTGTGTGTGTGTGTGTGTGTGTGTGTGTGTTTGTGGGTGGTCTGAGAGATTTCCATACTTTGATTATCCTGGGGGGTGAGGCGGGTTGTTGGTTTGGTGACTGGTGGTGAATCAAAGTTTGTCAGCATTATGTGCCAACGAAGGAAATTTTAATCCATTTCAGCAAGTTCACTCAGTGCAGCTTTGAATAGTGCTGCTGTGGTTCGACTAATTTGTTAAAATTCATGGTGCACAAAAACAGTCACTGAGATAAGGTGAATTACAAGTGTAGTGTGCCAGCACAATGCAATTAGCATCTGAAATGTGATTTGCTGATCAACTTCAAAACCCCTAATGAGGAATTAACATCTGCGGGAGTTGAGTAGTTGCACTGAATAAATCCTAAAGTTGTGTGTTTTCTTTCAAAAGCTTGCCAATTGTGATCCACTATCTTATACATTCAAGCGGATCATTCACTATGCTATACTGACCAAGCTATTTCATTTAACACATAGTCCTTGGCCAATACTTTGGCTGACCCACATTGGTACCTGGAAACCCCAGGGGTTCAGTGGATGTTAATGTGGTAGCCACTCTATAAGCCCACACACTCTGCATGTGCTCTGTATTACAGTTGTAAGTATTTCAGCTTAGTTTCTCTGGGAGGTAAATCCACTTTGAAGCAGTACTGAATGAGTGCAGCAAGTCCATCAAGTATGTAGAAAGATGGTTATATGATTTAATACTTTATGGCGATTCTCTATTCAGTTATCACTCAAAAGGGAGAGGTCAGAGGTCAGTTTCTTGTTTAATGCCCCATTCAAGTATGTATTTTAATACCATTGACACAGAAAACTATGTAACACATTTCATTGCATAATCTACAATATAGAAATTGGTACATTGACAGGTTTTGTGAATTCTATTTGACTCAGCAAGAATTTTGCAGTATGAACATTCACACATACCCTACAGCTAAATGAGGACTGTTGTTCTTTTCCTCACCTGCCAGAAGGTCTAGTTTCACACCACACTATGGACACTGGTGGGTTGTGTGGGTCAGAGACTCTGAGACTCTTGGCCAGACATCGGTTTCCCACAGGGTGAAACCCCACCACCAGTTTGCAGACATGCAAATGTTTGAGTGGCGAGAGAGAAACACTTTCCTATGGGTCTGGCAGTGTAAAATAGAACTACTGTACAGTACAGAAGGGAAGACTGGCTGTGCTACTGAAACTGGCATCACATTCATCCTAGATCTGTGCAAGATTCAAGCAAGTTTCTGGAGATTTTAATGCAAATGATTAAGCCACATTTACTGCACATCTGACATGTGTATTACTCATGGAAAGATGCTGCAAGTTAGGTTTTTGTTATATCCGACTCTGATTCAAAAACCCTTCAAACAGGCTAGTTTTCATCTCTCATCTCTGATAAAACTTTTACTTTTTCCCAGCCAAGATGAAGGCAGTTATTATAACAGGGCTGCTTACACAATACAGAGGTGGTGAACTTTAGCAGGCTCTCACCCCTGCAGAGTGTCATAAGACTAGCCACTTTGTTTTTAAGTTTCACCCCTCCAGAGATGCTCTTTCTGCCCCAGCAATCACATACAGCTGACTACCAATAATTAGCACAATTTTTCAGCCCTTCATTTTCATCTTGGGCTCTCAAACCCAGAGAGAGAGGTGTTGTGTTAGCAAGTAGCTAATATTTCCTCTTTAACTTTAATGTAAGGGAGCACCTTTTAGAAAAGAAAGAAAAGAATAACAAAGAATCTATGTATGTAAGTTGCAGTTATGGGTTTCAGTGGTTTATCTCTTAAAATAAAAGTAAAATACAACAGAATTCTTAATCACTTACAAGGAGAAAACTGTGACCTAAACCATTAACTCTGTTGTGTTGTAATTAAAGAACTTATAGAATGCACTCAAAGCGTAATCAGTGTTTTGATAGGACACTTGTTGCCGAAAATAATGTGCAACTGATTGGATTATTAGCCGAACCCACTACTTGGACAGCAATAGATCAACATGATGATTGCCACTATAAATCAGATTAATCAGGAATATGTCAGTTTCATCCAGTATCATGTGAACTATCGTTGCTCACATGATCAAACAGGGTCAGAACAAGACCTCCCACACAGCAACACTTCTCGGGCCAACTGATGTAGAGCACTGACATCAGCACAATAACTTCACTAATCAGTGGTTATTATGAAGACTAATGCTTGAGTCACTCAGCCATGTCCAATACATTATCTAGTTCAGTGGAAGCTATTTGAAAGGGAGGGGTGAAGCAGTACAGTAATGTATTCCAAGTGCAACTTTCCACTGGAGTGCTGGTGAACCTACAGAACCAACAATCTGTGCCAATTAACTGAAAATACCAAGCCTCCATGATTTTACTGATTGTTGTTGTAACTCACAAATAGAATTGGCCTAATTTATAAGTGGTTCAGGGTAACGCATCTACAGTATTATTGTTTCAGAAGACTTAAAATCAACTTATTTAGTACTTAAAAGAGGCAGACGATGTGGCAGCCTTTTTTCGGCCAGTCACAAACAGTACAATATGTTGTTGAAGAGCAATGTGCATAAATGTTTTCTGTAATCTTTCTGAAGGAAAACGGTTATCATCATTTACAGCCTCACAAATTCTGCTCAAAAAACATTTGAAGAGTCATGAAATGGGTAGAAAACTTTACTGCAGCCCCATCACACCCTGGACACAACCTGTTCCAACTTCTCCCCTCTGGTAGGCGCTACAGAGCACTGTACGCCAAAACAACAAGTTTAAACAACAGTTAAATCAGGCATATAGTGTCAGAAAACAATCCCCATGCAATAACCCTGTAACATTTAAACATCCACTGTAGCAACAAACTACACACTGTTAACATTTACATATCAATATCATCATCATCATCATCATCATCAAATATCAATCACTGTATATACTGTATATAGACATATATACACGTATATACATATACAGGCATATACTGTATAACTACCTACTTCATGTATATAAAGTAATCTATTACATTAATCCAGCACTTTGCACATCATATTCTTGTTTACAATTTACAGAAACAGTTCGACTTGTATATAGACATTGTATGTTTTTGTTCATTGTTGCTTTATATATACTTATATACACATCTTTATTTTTCACTTATTTGTATGTACATAATAGTTTTATGATAATTTTTATATGCTGTTCAGCTTTGTTGTCCTTGTTTTTAGCTGTATGTTCATTTCTATCCATCTCCCTGAAAATTGTTCTTGGAACTGTGTGTAACATTGAGTCAAATTACTTGAAAGCTTATTCTGATTCTGAAGAGAGTGTCCTGTGCTTTATTCCTTCACAAATCTGACTTTGTGTTAATGCTCATGTGTAATTACCCCTTATCCAGTTCTGCTGGAGGCACACTGCGAAATACAAACCATATGTAGCAAAGCACACGTGTATCTTTGCTTGTGGTTGCTACAGTATGTGATGTGAACATGGAACCTTCATCATGTTAAGATTTTGAAACTGTTTCTGGTGAAAATGAAATTAAATGTTGCCAAGTTATGTTTTATTGACAATAAGTCATAGCTTTCCATCCTCAAATTCAACCAAATTCATATTAAAGCACTGTGGGATATTCACATGCAGGGCTCCCAGTATTGCTCTTAAACCTTAGCATATCATTGAACCATTGATTATTCAACTGCTTGTCATACTTTCTGCAGTCTAATAAAGGTGGCATTTTTTTATTTATTTCTTATTTTGGAACTACTCTCTCTACCTGTATAAACCCTGCAGTCCCACCAGCATGCAAAATGGGTTTTTTTTCTTGTCCAACTCAAACAAATCAGACCAGTATGATTTTATTAATTCCAAAGTTTTATTCCTAAATCATTCATTTGTGAAATGTTCCAAATGCACTGTTGTTTAATAGAAAACTTACACATTTGTATTTAACCTATACCAAGTTGGTGAATGTTGTTTCCATACAGCATGAAGCATTCGAAGTTTACATTAGTTGTAATTTAAAATAAAATAAAATAAATAGTCTTCTAAAATGTAAAAATTGATAAATGGATAGCTGGGAATAGGTCCAGCAGTGGCCAAAAGCCAGACTTCAGCACCATCTGCAAATATTTAGGGGAAACAGTTGTTTCACTCTGAGCTGATAGATCCACGGTGTATTGGTTACACTCGATAAGGTCACGTTCTCACTCCCAACTCACCAAATAGGCAGCTTGGTCAGTGGCCCTACGCTTCAAACTATGGCGCTCTTACGGAGCCCAGGAAGATCCATAAATAGAACTTCGTTCCCACGTTTTAATTACTTCGTTCGCACGTTGTAATTAACTCGTGGCCATGAGATAAGTGTATATAAAAAGAGCCAGCACAATGGACCAGCTTTGCTCCCCAAAGCATAGAGTACACAGCACCTCCTTCAAGCATCGGTAAATTAAGTGGATTATTAGCTAGCAAGGCAACATTAGTCATTAATTAGTTAGTGTAATTGCATTAATTAAATATATAATACATAAATTGGTCATTAATCATCTAAATGTAACTCATCTTAGAAAGAGACAAGTGGGTATGCGTAACATTAAGGAGTTAATAGTCCAATTGCACAGTGCTTTAATCCCAATAATCCCTTGCAAAGCAAGTGTGTTCAATATGATAAAATAAAGCTTAATCAAATAGTCTCTATCCATAGCTATCCCCAAGCAGTGCCTTAAGCAGGTGGTGGCTGGAGCAGATGCTGTGCACTCTATGCTTTGGGGAGAAAAGCTGTTGTACTGGCTCTTTTTATATACACTTATCTCATGCCCACAAGTTAATTAAAATGTGTGAACGAAGTAGGTAAAACGTGGGAATGAAGTAGTAACTCGTGGCCACGAAGAAATTAAAACACACAAACGAATTGTATCTCGTGCACACGCAATAGCATTTCGTATAACAAATTTTCATCTGTGGATTTTCCCGGGCTCCGTATGCTCTACCTACACCTCTAGTGTCAGTTTTGCATATGCGGTTAGCAATAATAAATATGCTACGTCCAGTTAAACTTTCAAAATAAAACATGTGGTTAACGTTGTGAAACAGTCACAGTTTGGTTAGGTTTAGGCACCAAAACTACTTGGTTAGGTTTAGGAAGAAGATCATGGTTTGAGTTAAAATAAGTACATTAGTTAGTTAGTAACGTACGTAACTTAACAAACTTAAGTAAGTTAAAAAGAAATCAACTTTGACTCTTAGCTTCACATGGGAAACAAAATGCATTCTCCCATCAGAGGGAGTGCTGCCAGAAAGCTGGTGGGAAAAAAATGCACGTTGAACACCCTATTGTGTTACACAAGCGTTGGCAGTAGAGAAGGCCATTATTTGCATTCTTTTTTTCAGAGCCTGATGAAATCGGTTTAAATACATGTTTAATGTTACAGTCACTGCCCTTGCCATACAGAATGGCATCCTAATGAAGTGAAGGGGTATGTGGTAACTGTGGGGCAGAGTTTATAGGTCTATACACGTTGCTGCTGACTGGGTAACACCTCTGACATGCCCACCAAACAAGAGAAAACGTACCTCAAAATGTCATTCAACCCAGAAACTGTAGCAAAATGTTGCACACCGTTTTCAGATTGAATGTGCCCCTGACTTCTACGGCACATCAAAACATTATGCAAGAGGGGAGCTTCCAGAAATGATGCTAGAGGGGTACCTACAGCGTCATAGTTTGAACCGTATATCCACTGACCAAGCTGCTGTATTTGATGCTTTGGGAGTGAGAGGTTGACAGTAAAGGCATCAGTATTCTTCGACAGCAGTACAGAATTTCTGCAAAGCCTGACTAAACCTTCAATCATCAAACAAGCTGGCAACCACCGTCTCCCCCTGCTCTACGCTCACCTTCATCTTCCTCTCCCACCTCCCTTCACTCTTGCTCCCTGTCAGCTCCCATCAGCCTCCCCTCTGTGATGCTCAGAGAGGAATTTTACAGCTGCTGTCAGCTTACTATACACACACACACACACACACAGACCAAAGCTCACAAGCACACACATACATGCATGTACAGGTTCACACTCACACTAATGCACAAAGACAATAAAATCCCTTTCTCTTACAAGAGCAGCCAGAAACTTACACAAATATTTCAATTGTTGCATATGTCTATGAAAGAAGATAATTGTTTTAGTGCATATATTCCTTATGTCAGACCAGTACACAGATCAAACTCTTCCTGTAGTGACCAGTAAACTAGTATGAATGTTTGCAGCTTGTCTAATGTAAACTGACTGACTATATGTGTGAGATTACATTTCTCAGTGTGTGTGGAAAGACATGTGATGGAACAAGCTCCCTTAATGTGCCATCTCTTTGCCTTTGTACATCTCCAGATGATATTGAAGACAGGCAGTCAGGCAAACAGGGGAGCTAAAGGAGAGACAGACAGGCAGACAAACAAGCAGTCAGACAGGCAGGCAGACTGAGAGGCATACAGGAGCTCAGAGATTCAGAGGTCAAACCACTCACAGCAGCCAGCTCAGTTCGGACTACGGGGGGTTTCTTTATGCTCAACTTCTTCCAACAATACAGTTTCTTCTCTTCTCTTCTCATCTGCTATACCTGCACACCCCCCACAATGAAGCGTAGCCTACTACTCTCAGACTGTTTCAAAGTTCAAAGCTTTGGAAACTTTCCAATCAGTTGTGTACATTTGCATTTGCTGAATAAATACAAAGATTAGACTCACACAGAAATGTGTGAGCAGGATGTTTTCATTCACTTAACAGTCACATAGGTGCAGAGTGAGTATTGTATTGCAGTGTGCGCACATGTGTGTGAGTAAGGGGTGTGTGTGTGTGTGTGTGTGTGTGTGTGTGTGTGTGTGTATTAATGTAGGAGGAGGAGGGGCAATATAACTGCAGCTGACACTGTAAAGATTTCCTGAGCCTCCAAACATATGGTAGGATTTGTCTTCATGATGGCATCACTAATTAAATCCAGAATTGGCAAATTTAGGCAGAAATTTGGAAGTTTTTGTTTATGTATCAGTTTTATAGGCTTAGAGCATATTACTCTCATGATGACAATGTTCTTACATTTACTTTTGCCTACTTCTTATCTGTGGGGAGTTTTTTAGCATTTAGGGGAAAGTTGGTCATTTGGTTTTGATTCTGCAGTATTGTCTCATTTATTCCCTTCCTGTCTTTCAAAACAAATAAATCCTTCATGTGTGATACTATCACTAATCTAATGTGACACAGACCATTTGGGAGATGCATCAAACACCTAACACAAACCCTCAGGACAGAGTGGCACAGAGAGCTGAAGTCTTGTCCTGCTCTTGGTTTAGCTTCTGTACCTCTAGCATCCATTTCTCGGTGTAATTTATCATAGGTCATCCTCGGAGGTCTTCTCTCATCACTCTCTAAAATGCTGAAACATGATACTGGGGTGTTCTTTCCATATCTCAAGCTAAATGACTATCTATTACTGTGCTGGATACCTGAACACCAAACATATATGAACTTTTTGTTCAAGTCAATCAGTAAAGTAATCAGTATGTCAGCGTTTCTGTCAGATATGTTTCCACCAACAAAATAATTGTTAATTTGTTAAAATGTTGAGATGCTAAAATTGAATTCCATTTATCTTAAGATAAAGACATAAAAACCTGTTGTCATGGTGCTAACCCATGCCCTATATAGTAGGCTGCACACTGGCTAAGCTAGTCCTGGTTGTGTTGCTAAGTGGTGTAGCTAGCCCTGCTATCATTTCTGGTCATTTCAGTGGGCATACTGTCATCCTGTACATTGTTAATGAAATAACCACTCAATTAATTTATTAATACATCCGTTTTAAATTCATTTATTGATTATAGTGGACAAGTATCCAAAATGTTTGTTGCATGAGCACTCATCCATGTTACCTGCTGGTCATGTGTCTAAACTACCAAACAGGAAGTGAAAGCTTCCAATAGGCTTTAGTCCTCTAAACAAAATGTATTGTTATTATTTCTGTGTTGGAACAGTTACAATAATGATTAGAAATTTTGTGTTTTGTTTTCATATTGAATTGTTATTTTATTATCTTAACTGATTATGCCCTAACTTTTGGTTTGTCTGTGGCAGGAGCTTCCTGTTTAAAAACAAGGGGCAGAAGCGAGTTGTTTTAATGGCCGGCGGTGGCGTTGAGTAGGTTTAATGGTACGAGTTGAGGTTGAGAATGAAAATGTGCTATATAAATAAAGCTGCCTTGCCTTGTTTCATTTTTGAATATAGTTTCCTTCACAACATCACCAAAAGCAGCCTGAACTGATTTTGGTGTTGTGTAAACTTCAAATGAAAAATACACCAGGTGAAGATTATTTTGGCCTCCCTCCACCATTCGGCCAATCCTTACACCCATCTTCTGCATGTTTCATCTTTGTAGAAATAAAAGAAATGTTTGCTACATTACAGACTGATGTGGAACAGAGGCTATAGCTTAAAGAAATGGTGGAATTTAGACCAGCTTGCTTACAATCACCTCTGATTCCTTTCACTCTGATATTCTGACTTAGTGCCAAAAAGATCTCACCGTAAACCGTCACACATTTATTTCTCCTGCAGCACAGCAGAAAACTCATCTGGTTTTCTTTTGAGGAGGATGAAATGCTCCAGAATATGAAACAAGCACTCCCGATCCTTTGGCTCCCACACGCCTAAGCACTTCCATGAATGATTGTGGGGAGTTTAGAAATGTTGGCACGCTGCCTATCAGTGCAGCTGCGGAATACAGGAGAGATGGGAGAATGACGAGCGGATTAAACAGGGTCAAAAGTTAAATTTCAGACCGTAATCCATCACAAATTACTGATTACCTGCTTCAGGGTGTAATCTCCAGATCACGTTTGGGTTACAAAATCCAGACTACTGAATTCAAATAAATATTTTCATTCGTGTAGCTCCTTTATACTTACTATGTGGAACAAACATAACAAACAGTTGTTATTGCAGTCTCCTTTCAGTGCATGAAAGGAGGAAATGTAATTGCTTCATTACCCTGCAAGCAAACAGAACATTCTACCTGTTTTTCTCTTTTTATCACACAGTGACTCTGTTCATCTCTCATTCACATCCTCCTGCAACCTGAGAGATGGATACAAAGCCCATCTCTCAGCACAGGTGTCAAATGTGATTGGCTACAGGCTGTACTTACCACCCCCCACCCACACTACCTCCTCAAAACACACACATTCTCGCTCACACACACACACACACACACACACACACACAGAGTCCTCAGCAGCCTTGTGTAAGTGTTCCCTCGGGGGAAACAGATTCGGACTCAGTGCGACTTCCATAGACGTCTGCTGTTGCCAAGACGAGACGCAGCCTATTTAAGATAATCACATGATTTCACTGGGAGTCATAATGATCCGCGAAGGTCACTGGGTAGAGAGCGAGAGAGCGGCAGAGTGAGCGTGTGTGTGTGTGTGTGTGAGAGAGAGAGAGAGAGAGAGAGAGAGAGAGAGAGAGACGTTCGATACTGATCGGACTGTCTGAGTGGAAAAAAGGAAAATGACTTTCCGGGAGAGAGGACTTGAGTTCAAGCGATTTGCCGCGTCGGGATACTGCGCTTGGAAATGAATGGAAAACCAAAGTGGCACAATTGAAGAAGCCTGCATCTGAAACTCGTTGATGCTTCATACACCAGAAGTCCTGCAGAACTGCTGCTGCTGCTTCTGCTGTTGGACTGGTTTACTGGAGCTCTTGGGACTGCTCACAAGTGGCCGTGTGAAATAGGCTTTAGCGTTTGCGTAAAGGTGACACAGAAAAAAAATGGCTTTCTTATGGATTTGTTGGAGAAACTGGACGCGGCCGTTGCTCGTTTTCCATCTCTTTTGCTTTTTCACACTGAGCAAAGTAAGTCAGTTGCATTATCTCCGCCGTTCCTGTACGCACATGCATGCAGAGCTCATAAAGTTGTCAACACTTCAAATGAGTGCCGAGTTATTTTCCATGATATTTTGCAGGATACACATGCCAAGTTATGTACATTTCCTTCCTTGCAGAGCGTGCTTTTGAATAATGGTGCTGACAGTGCTGAATCTCATCAAGAAACATCGGCCCTGCTCCGATCTCTCAATTTACCTCAACATACAGGTAGGCTATGTTAAGTGTTGAACAAGAACTTGCAAATTTAATCAGTGTTTCTGCGACTGCGTTTTTGTGTGTGTGTGTGTGTGTGTGTGTGTGTGTCGTAGAGAGCATTATGATCCGCCGGTTCATGTTTTGCTTTTCGGTACGATAAGATAGAAAGTAAAGCCCAACACAGCATCCCGCAAACGGCCATCAGCATCAAACAGCGCTCACCTGCGCTGTGTGTTGCCTCTCTTCACCGCTGGGGGGCGACCTGCACCCTGACACACACAGCCATCAGTGTCTGCTGCAGCAGTGAAGCTCAAATTGGGGTCCACAGCAAAATAAGAAACAGTTTACTTTTGCAAAAGGAATTATTGATTTGCGGAGCCCTTGATCAATAAGCAGTTAAGAGAAAAGTATCAGTATGTGACATAAAATGAGAAATGGCTCCCTCATATTAGTAGCTTACACTTAGATTTATATAACACACTGGGGAGTCACCAAAGCCTTCAATGAAGATACACTGATGCTTGCTATAGCTGCTTAGTCAATTCAGTAATTAGTGCAAGCAGTAAGTGCCAGACTTTCATCTGTTCTTTGTTTTGTGGATCTAACCCCATGTGGTGTGCTGAGTCAGCAACTGCTTTGGCTGTGCATTCTCCTTCAGATCCTTTTTTTTTTGTTACCATGAAAAGCAGACACGTAAACAAATAAACAAACATCAAAACTCCGTTCTCTGGGCACATGTGGAGATGATCTGAAACAGAAGTGAGGGGAAGCCCTTACTTCTGTTTCAGATCATCGCACAGGCGGCGCTTTAACAACTCTTGCTTAGTGTTAATGTGTTTAACATTCATACAGCTATGTTAGAGTGGGTGAGGGAAGAGTTCACATGTTCAATCTTTTGTTAAGTTTAAGCCAAGGCACCCATTGGTTAGTCCCTATCAGTACTAATGGCACTCAGGAGCTACTAAACCAACAAACTACCCACCGCAGGATCTTGTCTCAGTCCATCAGACAAGATATGTGTGTTTGTGTGTGTGTGTGGCGCGCTCTGTTCCCGCAGACTCTTTGTTTGTATACTGTCAGACATGGGTCACTGCAGCTGGTTTTTTGAGTTAGGGCAGAACAAGCACAGTTGAGGTGTAACTGTGTGTGTGTGTGTGTGTGTGTGTGTGTGTGTGTGTGTGTGTGTGTGTTGGGGGTAGGTGGACAAAACGACAAAGATAGAGATAGAGACCATTTTCTGGTTCTGCCTAAGTGCCAGACTCTGCACAGGCTTGAGGCTTGAAGTATGTGTTTGCTCTTTGCAGTCCTGTAAGTCTCTGGGTAGATCACTGCTGTAACACTTCAAGGGTTGGAGGTTTGCTTCCCACTGTGACCACCCAAGCTAAAACATATGCAGTCATGGTAATGCAAGGTGCTTTAAATAAATGCATCCACTAATAAGTATATGTCATGTTGTGGGTAGGGGCTATTAGTCAGTCTCAAGATGCACCAAATATCCAAGTTCAAACCTCAGGCATTCACACTGCCAGTGATGACACACTGTCTGTCACCCTGCATGTTTCTCCCCCTGCCAAAACATGTCTGTCTCTGTGCTATATTTACTCATTATTCGGGCTTGCTAAAGCAGGTCATACTGTACAGTAACTGAAACTGGCTCTTGTTGACTGTAAGTCCAAGGTTGCTGTTATTTCTGTGCACTTTAAGCTGATAACCACATATCATTTTTCCCATGGTAAGTCTGAACACATTTGCAATGGCCATTACAACACAAAATCAACAATGACACAGTTTTATTTGTTTGCATGGTGGTTACTCATAGACCCAAAGTGTATCAAGTCCATAATGTTTCAAGGTGTGTGATGGCTTACAGTAGGCTACCAGGCTCCCTCTATTACCACTAAGATCCCACCACAGTAACACAACTGTTCAATTTTTTGTGCACGCAAGAGGCATGATCTCCACAACCCTGCAATGTATCCAAAGCCTTAAAGACAATGACATGCTTCATTCCTTATACCCTCCTTTAGTAGGTCAGCCCATTCTTACTCAGAGGATGGACAGGAGTGGCATCTACTGTCATGATTTCCTCTGAAAAACTCATTTTGGAGCAGCTCAAGGAGTCAGCTACTCTTTTGATTTGACCTTTGGAGGAAAGCCTGCTAGTTTCTGTGGCCACAGAGCCATTAGACATTTGACTGATCTACCTGCCACCATCTCCCTTTATGACCTGCAGTTATCCAGCCAGAGCTGTAGTAAAAACTGTAGTAAAACACTAGGTCAAACATGATTCACTCTCCGCTGAAGGGCCTGTGTTGGAATTGTCTTAAGCTCTTCCCTTTCTTGTAACTCTTTCTTGACCCTGCCAGCAAAAGTATATGATGCACTGCAGGTCAAGGAAAATTTACAAAGGAAGGGAAAAGGTCGTAGTTTTTATTCAGTCCGTGATAGGCACAAGGTAGCAGCTGACACAGCATGCACTATATCACAGTAAATGATGTTGGTAGATCGAATTAGAAAGGACTGACTACAATGGCCACAAGGACAATGTGTTTTATTTTTGCATCTTCAAAATATAGTCCATGACATCTAGCATCATAGCTTTCTCTCAGCAATCTCTCCCACTGTTTGATCCCATGACATCTCATTGCCGATGTCATTGATCTCCTAATTTTTGATTTTTCTCTCTTCCTCCCTCACTGTCTTCCTTTAACTCTCATCCAGAATATGAGATTGTATCTCCCTATGAGGTCAACCACCAAGGCGCTTACATCTCTCACGAAGTTGCCCACCACCAGCGCAGAAGGCGACGCAGATCCCTAACCCCAGATGCAGGCTCATCAAACACTGACAGCAGCAGCGAAACGGTCCACTTCCGGCTGAGTGGCTTGGGGCAAGACTTCCACATGGAACTGAGGGAGGCCTCGGAGAGCCTGATTGCACCTGGCTTTACCATCCAGGTCCTGGGAAAGAACGGCACCAAGAGCCTGAGGGCCTACCACCACCACGACCTCTGCTTTTACCAGGGGTCGTTGAGGTCAAGGGTCAACTCCTCGGTGGCACTGTCCACATGCATGGGGATGGTGAGTCTGAACATGCACAGAGTCTGGTTGCGGGAGGATTTGGATAAGAAGGAGGGAGTCGATGAGTCGGATCTGGGTTGGTGTGCGTTTGCATCTGTGAAAAGTACTCAAGGGTCAGTTAATTTGAAAATATATATCTTGGACAATTTTATTTTATTTTAATTTTGGCAGCATCTGGATTAATCTACCAAGTGAATTCTGTAATTGCACTCACTGACCTAGAAGAAATAGTGAGCCTGGTTGCCAAATTTCTTAAATTTGGCTCATCCTGGGACCCCTGATAACATAAACACTGCATTAGTGTTCTTGTCATGCTGAATCTGAGAGAGAGAGAAAGAGAGATGTCCATGACCCATTTTGGATTTCAACTTT
Source organism: Siniperca chuatsi (assembly GCF_020085105.1). Classification (NCBI taxonomy): domain Eukaryota; kingdom Metazoa; phylum Chordata; class Actinopteri; order Centrarchiformes; family Sinipercidae; genus Siniperca; species Siniperca chuatsi. The sequence goes on from NC_058050.1 coordinate 19,669,893, forward strand.
TAAACTTTAAATCACTGAATTAGCACGAAGACTAGGTAGGAGTAAATGACTGAAAGCATAAACACTTAACATGTACTGTAATTTTGGGTTAGAAGACACCAGATGCAATCAGACCCTGAGCTGAAGAAAGAGTGAGGGGGGAACAAAGTATGAAAGCAGGAGAAAAATCAGATTACAGCCAGCCAGTAAATCTAGATAAAACCACTTTTTTTTCAACACACTGTCCTTTTCTTTGACACACTCACACAGTCATCAAGTAGTCCTTTCAGTATGCTACTGTGAGGCTGCCTTTCACACAGTGCTTGAGTCAATGCATTGTCTGTCTGGTCAGAAAACTGACTTGTACTCATTCAAGTTGACTTAAAAGTTGGCAATTTACGCAAAGAAGTTTCTTCCTCTAGTCTGTCGTGCATCATTAGTTCTAGCTCATTCCGTGTATATTGCACTTTTGCCTAAATCAGCTAATGAATAACTAATGAATGGAAAAGTCTGTGAACACCACAGAATGTTTGGTCAATCAGCCAGGAAAATCCCCAAAACACATGCATGCCAAAACAATGTTTTGGTGGTATTTCATCTTCATATTTAGCATACTGTTTAGCCATCTTTCATGGCCAACAGTTCACGGATATACATTTTTATTTAGTATTTCTTAACCTTGAATAGCATCTTTTGCCATATTTTAGGTTCTCAACTCACAAGCAATACTCTTTTGCAGATCTAACACAGCTGGCACCATAAGTAGGGAACTGACTGTGTGCAAATTGCAAAATACAGTATATAGAAAATTTAATTGAACTGAATTGTCTTATAAGGAAGGGTGGGGTGCAACTGGATAGCGAGCTAACTTGTAAGTAATGTTCATATTAGCATGATATACAACATACTAAAAGCCACACATCTAATAAACTGATATCAAAATTCAAAATTGAGCAGATTTATTGATGTTGAAATGATCAGTTAATAACAGAAGTGCATGGTATTTTTGTGTAAGGCTGGATTGAAGTGTGTGAAACAAAGACTAGCTCTTTATTTGTTCTGGTGGTGTTTAGGGGGAAATTGTAGTTTTGTTTTTACCTCTTTTTGTTTCATGTTATACATCCAACCTGTCCAGGATGAAACTCATTATTATAAGATGTAGGCTAATATTGCTAAATGTACAAATTCTAATTAGTACCCCTGGACTTGTTTGTGTTTTGTGGAGAATGTATGCTGAATTTCAACTCTTGCCTTGGTGGTCCTCCTCTTCTGCATGAATATAAAGGAAATATTACTGTAAGAATGATATTGTGAAGCAGCTCCATAACAGAAAGCCCTCTTAGCAGTCTGGACTAGAGAACAAAGGACTTTATGAATACACACTAATCCTCTCAGTCTTGAACTCACATATTCATTTACAACTCAATAATCACTGGAGACAGAGGGCAGCAACTGGGCAGTAGGCAGAGAAACTTCTGTAATGTTACTTATTTACACTTAAATATGTAAAACTTATGCTCATATAAGCTTTGCATCTGGACAACCTTGTTATAGCAGAAAAGAAAATGAAATTTAGTCATTCAAATTTGCTGTCTTTTCACAGTTTTAACCAAACAAATTCCTTAAAAACCAGTATGACCACATTTCACTTCAGCATGGCTTTTCCGTGGTTTTCCGCTGGTTTGCTGTTTATATTTTCATTGTAGAGGACCACTGCTGTGTCTGAGAATTGCCCTCTTAAACTACAGGCAGAGAATGGCACATCTCCAGGGATGCTTCTTCTTCTGTGTGTGTATATATGTGTGTGTGTGTGTGTGTGTGTGTGTGTGTGTGTGTGTGTGTGTACTTGTACTTGCTACATAGTGAGGACTGAAACACATACCTACTGAGTGACATTTTTGGAAAGTGAAGACATTTCGGCCTGTCCTCACAACTTCAAAGGGCTGTTTGAAGGTTAAGATTTGGTTTTAAGGGTTAGGTTAGAATTAGGTTATGGTCAAGGTTAGGGTAAGGGGCTAGGGAATACATTATGTCAATGACGGTTCTCACAAAGATAGAAGTACGTGTGTGTGTGTGTGTGTGTGTGTGTGTGTGTGTGTGAGCGTGTGTGCATGTCTGCCTTTCAGACCAGATCCCAATAAAAGATTCAGCCAAAAGGTCCAGGGTTGCAGAGACTGTAAATGTGGTTCTCACGACTGAGGCTGGCTAGGACGGACTGGGTCAGTGCATCAATGAGAATTTGACTTTTTCTGATGTGAATTAGGGAATTGCAAAGATACATCAGCAGACAAATGTATTTAGACTCCTGGGGAAAGCTAAAGATAGTTATCAGTTTTTAAAAAAATGCCAAAATGTCTTTTGTCATGTGCTGAACTGCATATTTTTACTAAAATATACATTGTCACAAATGACCCAAATACTGAATATAAGATGAATTTTTACATTCATTCCTACATTCAAATAAAATCACGATTTATATAGATTAGAAAAAAGCATATAAGTAATATATACATTTCTATCTTTGATTATCTGACAGTTGTGTATGTGTTTATGTGTGTGGCATGCACTCATATTCATATACGTTTTATGCAATCCAGATGTTCCAGATTATATGCCTATGACTGGTCAAAACATGGTAACAAAGTTCACTAGGCCTCCTGAGAGCTCATAGGAGACCTTGTACTTTGGTCTGGTTCTTATTTAGCAGGAGGCAGGTAAATATTGACCAGAGGAACCCAGATCAATAGCTTTATCAGTGAGAGCACCTGTCTCCAACTGCTGCATTACACCGCTTAAATGAGATCCTTCCATCACCCTTATTTGCTGTCATTGTCATTGTTTGAGAAATGTTACTTGATGAGGCAATTATTTTTTCAAAATTGAACCTGAACTTAAAAATCACATATAGCAGAATCTACTGTGCATGGACAGCTTCCTCAGTAGAAAACAAACCAAAAATGTACTACCATGTTTACCATGTTTTCTTTTTATTAATATATATTTTTTAGCATATTTCTAAATATGGATTGTTTTCTGTTTTATTGTGTTGTAATAAGTCTCTTCAATTCTCTTTGCCACCATTGTTTAATAGTTAAAAATATTTTTCTCTTGCATTTTTTGGTGTAAAGATGGAAATCTTTGTAGTCATCCTTTAATGTTATTTAATATTGTTCATCTGCATTTGTGACTTACACAGCCTTTATGTCAGTGTTTTGTCAGGCTGGCTGTTGGATGCAAAGAGAAAGATAAAGAAAAAGATCAGAGTGAAAGAGAGAGAAATATGTACACATGAAGGCTATAAGGGTCATCGTTCCCTCCCTGGCATTTTGAAGTGATGAAAACCCCCTTGTAAGGAGTGTTACGTTGTAAAGCTTATGTATAAATTGTCTTTTCAACTCCCCTCCTCTGGCAGCCCATATAGTGGTTAGCCCCGCTTTGATGACGGTAGGGAGTTCAACCATAAAAATCTCATACTTACAAGCAAGGATTTGGTGAAATAAAAGAAGCAGGCCAATCGCACTGACTCTGTTCACCTGCCAAATGGTTTGAAAATCTGCACAGTGACATACATGTGGAAGAGGAGATCATAAAGCAGGTCTTTCTTTGTGTCGACTTTATGTTGCAGCACAATCCTCTTTAGTCTAGCTTTTATGGGGGTGAGGGAGTTGAGAGGTAAGTACGAAGAGTGCCATGCAGTCATTGCAGTCTTACAACATGAATCATTATTGTTTCCCCCTAAATATGACATCTTCTGTGATTTTTAGCCATGCTAGCAGTATGGCTCTGGGGATGGTCATGTCGGGCCACCACTTTGGTCCATACTGAATCTATTGGATGGATTGAAACAACATTTTGTAAAGAGATTCATAGTCCCAAGAAGATAAAGTCTACTGACTTTTCTGTTCCCCATTTAGCCAGTTTAAAATTTCAATTTGTCCAATACGTTGGTATGACTAAATACTTGCAGTGTGGCTATAGATTGTTAATCTTGTTAACTTGGAGAGTAGTCTTTTGTACTACCCCAAACTGGAAACTGTTACCTGCTTGCTTTAATGACGTATTTCACAGAATGCAGTAACAACTGGGTCCTATGAAACTTAAATGCCTTTCACTAAGACATTACAATGCCAATCACTGTCAGACTATTCCACATCTAGGACTTCTTTGTGGCTTCCATTTAATGTCTTATTAATTTACCTCTAGATGACATAACCATCAATCACCATCTAATTAACACCTTTCTTTTGTACCAAAGGGAAATGCTAAATGTCCTGCCACTACAAATCACTTGGAGGTCATGTGTTTTCCTCTTGTAAATGGATGGGTGTGTTTCTTGCCTCAGGCCTGGTAGTAGTAGTAATAATAGAATGCTGCACACTTATCCCACCTCTGGGATTTCCAAGAATATATGAGGGATGGTCTATTGATGTGATGATGCTTTGAAAATCAGGCAGTGTGATCTTGGCAGGTTGCTCTAATCAATTTTTAAAACATACAGTAAAGATCAATAAAATGACCTTAAAGGATTGTTCCTAGTTTTATCATTTTCTAACATCACTCGTGGTTTTCTCAGTCATACAAAGTAGATTAGGCATTGAGTCATGTGCATGTGTCTCTGAGACTGGAATTAAGTCAGTTTGGAACATTTGTTGTTTCCAAACTGATTGACCTCCGGTTGCTGTAATGTGTTCTGGACAGCTAGCCAACAGATGACTAAGATACAGCTTTAAGTGAACTAGCTAATTGATTAAGGAATGGTGTCTAGTGCTGTAGTGCAATGTCAGAGTATCATTCCCAGTTTTTCAGTAAGCCACTGAGCCAAAGTTTGAATCCCTGCCTTCAACTGCTTGAAATATAGCCATCATGGAACCAGTTTGCACGAACCAAACACAGTAAAGAATTATTGCTGCACTTTGGTCTGTGAAAAGAAATGTTGTTTGGAAATTTTAAACTTGAAGTTGCAATGCTATTGAAAAACAGATTTGTGATGGCAACTTCTCCACTTGTAACATGGTTAACTTTGTAACTTGGTTACGGTACATAAAACTAATGGTGGTTAATAAGTAAATCTGATTAATATTCTTAGTTGCTGTATGAAACTGTCTAAGCTCTCATATACTGTACTTCTCATATGCTTGGACTGAAATAAAAAGCAAGCTTGGACCAAAAACCTAAGTAATGAATTTGAACTTTAAGTAAGTAAGATTTTGTTCTCGTTTGGTCTTCATTCAGAGGTAGACAGAACGAAGGAGAGAACCATATACTGCACACAGTCAGGTGCACCTTGTAATGCACTGAATGCTTCCCCCTCAGTTCCGTTTTCCTATCCCCCCCCCATTCCTGTCGCTGCTTGTCTGGATGCATCTGACTCCAGAGAGTCCAGCTGTTTGCGCCCTCCCAAGTAGTGTTTCAGCATTTTATGACTGCTATTTGCACCTCGTAGAGTGCAGTGTGTAATCTTATGAGTTTGGCTATTTAGGAAAGGCACTAGCTGACCTAATCTCCTAATTTAGTGGCATACACATATACTCTGAGGAAGTAGCAGATGTATGTTGTTTTATATAAAGCCAAGCTTAAACTTAAAGACTGTGCAGCGTTTACAGACTAAAGACATCATAAAAAGATTATCTGTGGGGTATGTTGGCTGTTATGCTAAGAAGACAAAGAGGATACATGTTGCTTTGTTTAAGACAGAAACATTTTGAATTCATTATACATACAGTACACTGCTATTGCATATAGTTTAGTCCTAGTCTGGTTTCTGCCTACAAATAAAAGCTTGTTCTGCGCACTACATAAAAAATGTGCATGCTTCAGAAGAACACAGAACCTACCAAAACACAAGTTAAATAATATAACATCAACATCTGGATTGAATATGTTAAGCACAGGACAAAAAAACTTTGTCAACAGAATTCATTAAACAATAAGGGGCATTGATCTATCTTGAGGAGAAACAGTCCATTCAGTCAGCGTAACAGCAGACGTAGATGAGATGAAACAAGGGGATGTGTGGGTAGTGACTTGTGCTTCTTGTTATGATGGAGCCTCAAACACAAGCCATACCAGTAGCTTATCGCCTACTCTGCTGAACACCCACAAAAAAGGTACAGAAATCATGAAATCATGAAAACTCTTCATTTGACAACAACTTCAGTGAGGAACAAAAATTTGAGAAGATAAGGGTTGTTAGAAACAAATTTGAAGATATATAGAAATAGACAGTTGTCATACTGCAGGGAAAGTGGAATCAATGAACTACTTCTACTTCACTACATACAGTACATCCCTATATACAGTATGTACACTGAGAGAGAGAGTTGGCAGTATGCAAATGAAAATTAGCTTACATAGTGATGACAATAAATCTCTTATTTTGCTGAGGGTCCCTGGAATTGGAACCTTGTGAAGGACCCCTGAAGAGCTCCAAAACCCTATTTAGGAATAATTGTGTAACATACCACACAATACATTTTGACAGAGCCAGTGAATCTATTTTGCACAGAACATGATGACAGCAAAAAAAAAGCTCTGCACCAATGCACCAGATAGGATATAGGAACTGTAGAATGTAACATATGCATGCGGTGCTGAAAGGGTGGAGACAGAATCGGCAGGCAGAGAGTGAATATTGTCACCATGAAATGCAGTCATAGCCATCATGACATTCATGCTTGTTGACATGCCTCAAGTGGAATTGTTTTACAGGCTTTGGCTAAGGTTGCAGTATGTTTTAAATTACTACCTCTGCATGATTCTACTTTGAATTGTTTGCTGTATAAATGCATCCACATCTGCATACTGCTCTGAGTAGTCCTATGCCGATATAAACAACAGTGAAAGCAAAGCCATTTGGAAAATTCTTAATACAAAAGTTAGATGGAGTTGGCAGTATGCAGTTGAAAATAAGCTCACTGTAAGTAATACAGCTCTGTACATACATATCTTCACAGTAAATACATCGTTCTTCTTAAGACTGAATGTCAGCCAGATGACCCTGTCAACTCCAGACTACTCTTTAATATATATCAGAACATGGCAGTTTCTATAACAACTCCTTAATCAACAGTCCAGTCCACAGGCTGCAGGTGTAAGTGCTATGATTGTATCTTTCCATCATGGATTTCCTCTTCTTTATCTGTCTCATCTCTTTTTACTGCCATTGGAATGAGCTAACCCAAAATAACACCTCATGACAATAACAACACAAAAAAGAAAATTTCCTATTATTCCCCTCCTCCAAAAGCTCCAGCTCTCGACTGTTAGGATCCCAACAACCCACCCAGACAGAAAAAGTACTTAGCATGAGAAAGTTTCAAGTTTGACAGCAGCGCAGTTCAGGTCAGAGGCCTCACCGTGACTTGGAACCAAATTATGACAGTCGCCTGTGATTAAACAGCTCCAGGGCTGGTGCCATGCGGATGACAGGATCACGCACCGGTTGTCACATGTGATTCTAACCAACGATCCTGGCAAGGATTATTTCTTGACCGTTGGCAGGGAAGCTACGGTACAAAGGAAGGTGGTAATGCATTAGCAAGCCTCTCTCTTCTCTCTTTCTCTTTTTCTCAATAATTGATCCCCCACCCTGTTCTTTCTTATTCCCTAAAGAAAACTGCAGTGTATGTCAGGGTCAACCGTTAATAGTCAGAGCCGTCTCATAGAATTGCGTGCAACATTGTGATGAATGGTGAGGAAAACCACAGCTATGCTTTTTGGGTAATAGAAATGACAGTGCTGGTGAGTTGCGGATGTAGCAAAATATGTGTACTGTCTGAGACTTGAGGACTTCATTATGAAGCACCCACTGTTTTTGGTTTGTTTATTTTTTAAACAGCCTAAAAGGTTGTAATCATCTCAATAAGTACTGGGCCAAAAAGTGTGTAAATATGTCTCCAAATATGTTTCTGCGTCTCTGTTTATGGTTATCTTTTGTTTTTCAAACACCAGTTACTGTACGGTGGGAAATGATCATTATCCAACACAGAAACACCTGTAAATAACAACTGCTCTCCGCTGGCTTGTGGTAAGGGCATAAAGGTTAAGAGTTGGATTTGAACAAGCGTTCCCCACATGGGAGCTTACATTTGACATAAACTTCAGATCCTTGCACTTCAGGAGTCATACAGATGCAATCATACTTTGGTTGGTCTTGGTTCTCTTTTTGCTGTTAGATTATGCAAAGTTTGGGCATTAATATTGTATTAACATTTGAGAGACTAAGCCAGTTTGGCTGCTGCAGAACCAATAATGCACAAATGCAACTTAAATGCAGGATAAGTTTCTTTTGCCACATTACGTGATGAAAGCTGTAAACTGTACAGTCGTTGCGGTAGCTTACACGTCTGTGTTGGCTTGGGTTTTCAGAGTTCATCATTTTCAAATTCAGTGCTTAATACAGTCACAGCATTTTCCAAGGACTCTGTTCCACTGGTTTCCTGATCTGTGGTTGATAGACTGGCGGAGGTAGAGGTCCGGGTGAGTAAGCGATGATGAAATAGGGAAAATCATTAGTGGGGATCATTATAGCAACATCAAACACATCACCAATAGTGATATGCTTCTGCAAGATTGACTAATTGCAACAAGAGATGAATGCACACACAGGTACGCACAAATCTGTACACATTCACACAGGCAGACATTCAGTTGCACATGTATAATATCCATCTTCCCAGCTTCCACGCTCCCTCTTTGTTGTCCCACATACACACATCCACCTTGAACTGTATTGAGACACACACACACACACACGCATACACACTCAGCCTGGGCCAGCCACAGCCTCACTACTGCCACTGTGTCAGCCTATTTCTGTGAGCCAGAGGACTGACTGCAGAGACGAAGGACCTCACACTCCACTCGCAGTGAAAAAAAAATGTTAGTCAATTAAACGTATTTTAGGGAAACCACTATTTCTGCCAAGAGCAGTTACCGTCCAAACATTTGGTGCCAGTTGACTGTCAACACAGATGTGGTGCGTGTTTGGAGAGACTGAGAGAGACAAAGAGAGAGGCAGAGAGCAAGAGAAAGTAATCTCCAAGTGTCTGAATCGGCTGCGTTGATAGAAGTTTATTGAAAATGGAATATGAAAACTAAAAATGTCTCAGTCTCTTTGGGAAAGAGAAAGAAAGTCTACAGAATGAGATAGAGAGAGAGAGAGAATAAGGTCAGCTGAAGAGATTTATAATGGGCTTTCTCATAACTTATCCCCTACAATCGAAAGGCACAAGGCACTGGTTCTTTAATGTGGGGCCCTCGCCCTCATATGGCTCTCCATAACAGCAGTTTCAAATAGTGAGAAATATTCATAACATCTAAGAACTTTTTTTACATATTATTTTCAGATAATACTTTAGGAGCTATTTTTGTTTGCTAGATTTCTAATACATATTCAATAATATGTAAGTAAGGAATGCCTTAACTTTGAGAACCGTGAGCATAAACATTGTTTACAAGAGAGATGCCAGCCCTTTCTATCTGATTTTGCTGAGATAACGTCTGACCCTGAACAGCAAAACAGATGTTGAACATAAAGTAACACGGCCAGTAATTTAGCAGCACAGAGGTTTCAGGGGGTCAGGGTTAGGGTTCGCAGTGCCCCAAGAGTCAAATTTTGACTAATTGCTGACAGAGATAGATTGTGAAGCTAAACGAATAGCTGGAGAAGGGTATTGTTCTGTTCATTTGTAATATACGACTGTGGCCCTTTAGGCTACTTTTTGAGGGAAGGGGAATGTGCTGGACATCGATAATATATACTTTACAGGTCACTTTTAAATATTTTATGACACAAGTGTAGCTACTTGAATAAAGGATGGGCAAGTAGATGTAAAAAGTCAAACATTATCATTTTAGTAAAATATATTTTTGCACCCAAAATTGATGTAAGTATAAGCCCATATGGCTTGAGTGCATACAAATTAGCATGGGTGCAACAACAGATTTGTTGCACCCAAGCTAAATAGGTTGAAGAGATATTGCTGTAAAGCTAATGGGACTGTTTTGTTTTGCCTCTAGTCAGGTTTGATCAGAACACAGGATGCAGACTACTTCTTGAGACCCGTGTCCCACAGCCTCGCTCAGAGTGAGAACTTCCCAGCACCCTCCAGCCGCCAGCCACACATCCTCTACAAGAGCAAGAGGGACCCCCGGACAGAGCAGAGAGGTCACAAGCCTCGGACGCTTCAGAAGAGAGCCACAGCTTCAACTCATCACAAATCGCACACACACTTTGTCACCAAGAGATCCACAGACTCACAGACAGACCCCACCTACAACACAGTTATTGAAGGTCAACACAGGGGCCAGCAAAAACAACAAAGTGATATCCATGGTTATCACCATGGCAACAATAACAACAACAGTCATGGTGACCAGATGGAGCATCATGGCAGTGGTCATCACCGCAACAGCCATCGCCATGACAATGACTACAGACATGGGGAGAAGCAGAGGCAACACTTCTGCGGGAGACGGAAGAAATGTATGTAAGGGCAATTTCTCATTCTAATCCACATGTAGCATTATTACGAACTGCACTCTCATATACCACCTCTTCATGCTGAGATGCATTAAACAGTCATGCACCTGTTTCCCATACATATCTTAAGTAAATAGGGAGACAGAATGTAAGTAACACAAATGTCTCTAGTTTTCTGTTTAAATTCTACAAATCAAAGTGGGCACTTAGGATATGGAGAGATGTAAAAAGAGAAAAGCATTGCATGAACCTTTTCTGCACTGATGATACAAGATGTATTTTTTAATACTTCAACAACCCAATAAGATTTTATAATGAGGTTAACTTTACACACCTATATTCTCCCACCTAAGGGATATTTGCCTTTGGATCTTTTTTACATGAACTTGAAAAAGGAAAACAGATTGACATATGATAATTATTCTATTTGTTGACATTTCCGGCTAACTGTTAGCAGTCAATCTCCTAGGGTTGTGGTTGGTTGTTTAACGGGAACACAGATACACCACCATTAATATGTTCCCATATTAACATTATTGCAATGCCAATATTCATATCATATATTTACTGCAAAAGTGCGCAAAATTCCCAGATACTTACAGTACTCATGTAGTAAGAACAACACATGGTGCATCATTTTGCAACACTACATTAAAAGTAACACATTCTGTGCTAACATGTGCTGTCGTTAACGCGTCATTAGCACCTGTTGCGTTAAAGAGAGAAAACAAGATGTGTGTTTTTACTGATTTAACAAGAGGGTGGATTATAAATCCAGACATGCAGCTTTTTTGAGCTGACTGCATTTTTTATTTATAAGTCTACAATTTTGTAACCTTTGAACACTTCAGCAAATCGACATGTTTGGTAAATTTCCTTGGATAATTATCCTCAGGGTAGGAAGCTTTGAGAAGACGTTTTGATTTGCATTTCACGTGATGACAAATGTTTCCTCTGAAGAATATCATCTCAACTTATGTTGACATTTTTGGTGACATTAGTGACACAACCTGTGAAGGGTTAAGGGAAATGTTTTATGTTTTTCTCTCAGGAAATTAACACAAGATCAGTTAACATTGCTGGTGTCACAGGGGTCATTTAAAAGAGAGCAAGCAGAGACTGGACTGGTACCACCGCCACCATTACCCTGCAGAACCCCAGCTGTCTGTCTCCTGTGAAAACACACTGATGTTTACATTCCCATAGGATGACATCACTGAACACCTGTGCCATGTTTTAGTCAAAAAGGCACTTTGGTCACTCACCTGCTTTCCATCTATATAAGCAAACTTTCTAGCCTTTATAGTTTATCGCAGCCAGGCAGTGATGGGTGAACGTTTTGATAGCCTGAAAACATAGAAGTGAAGATTTGAGGTGATAATGTCACAAGCTGCAATAGTTTTAGGCTCTGCTTTGCTTTGACTTGTGTGTACTATTGACCTCATATCATAGTGTAGAAGTGAATATGGATGTGAGATGTTTTTTTCCCAAAGGTGATCCAGCTTCAAAAGGAAAGTTAAAAACAGGGCACAGCTAGGCATTTGAAGTTAAGATAAAGTCTGTGTTTGTCTGAGTCACATATTCATTTAACAAAGCGTTGATAAGTTCTCACAATAAGCTTGTATTGTGAAATTATTGCAATTTATGTCATAATTTTTATTTAAAAAAAGCTTATCTTTTTTATCTATGACACACTGACATAATTTTGGGCACCATTCAAAATTACCCTTATTAACAAAGTTTGCGAAGTGGATTGAAACAGAGATAGGTTAATACTGTACATGAATTGCTTTTACTACATAATGAATCAAGAAATGGCCCTTGTCCATCATCATCTAACATTGTGTTATGTCTACAGAATATGAAATTGCTCAGAGATCTCTTTGTTAACTACACTGACAGCTAAATGGATTTACTTTTAGCATTTAAAGCTTTCATACAACTGTTGCATGTAGAGAACATTTGACTTGCTGTAGCTGCTGCTAATGTACAACCACATACTGTGGTTTCACACTTTACTTAATGGTAGCATAACACTGGGACTGCCAGAGTCAACAACAGAAAAAAGAGCTCAGTTTGCAGTTTATCCATGACATCAGGTCATGAAAGTAAGAGTATATTTAATCATCCAGAATGGTTGTCAGCTACTTGCCAGAATCGCTGGTTAACACTCAGAAGTGGCCATTTGGCTGGTGGCTATAGGTTCATTTCAAATATTGCACAACATATAATCAGCTGTGTGAAGGAAGGGTTGTACTGTATATTTGTAATGGACGTCATAACTGCTATTAAATTGCTATTGTATATACTATTGTTTTTTCTTTTATCAATCACTTACAACCCACTATAATGTATAACAGTTTGTTCCTAGTCATGTGGACTCTGCAGCCACAGTGTGCTTCATAACGTTTTGTAAATTCTTCATTTCAAAACAGTTCATTTGTTATTGAATTTTCACTCCCTCTATCCTGTTTTATTCAGACATGCCCAAACCTCCAGAAGAGGATGTCTTTATCCTTCCAGATGAGTACAAGTTCATCCCCAGGTACAAAAGAGCAGTGCTAATGAAGAACCAGGCCAATCAGAAGCTCAACGTGGAGATGCTGGTGGTGGTGGACAGGAAGATGATGGACAACCATGGCCACGAGAACATTACCACATATGTTCTTACTGTGCTTAATATGGTGAGGGAAATCTAATTATGCATGCAGACATCATAGCAGCTGAAATAAAAACGAAAATAGAAATGTATAGATTTAATTGGAGGTGTGATGTATTACTGTTTGTGTAAACCAGGTTATTAGCCACACTAGCAGCTGGCTCTAGGGAATGTCAGTTCTGTCATTCTGTCCACCACTTTAGTACAGACATTTGTTGTTTATCATGAAATGTCTCAACAACTATTGGATTCATTGTCTTGACATTGGGTGCAGACATTCATGTCCCCCTCAGGATCATTGCAATCATGTTGGTGATCCCTCAACTTTTCATCTAGTGCCATCATCAGATCAAAATATTAATTTTTCCAGTATGTTTATGACTAAATACTTCCAAAATCAGCCTCAGCGGTACTTCGTGTTTAGTACTAATTAGCTAATGTTAGAATGCTAACACGCTAGACTAAGATGATGAACATGGTAAACATTCTACCTGCTGTTAACATTGTCATTGTTAGCATGCTGATGTTAGCATTTAGCTCAAAGCACCACTGTGCCTAAGCCTCACAGAGCCAGTAGCATGGTTGTCTTATTTTCACAAATGTAATGTAGGATATGTTCTTCTAGCTACACCATGTCTTTCAGCTTTATGTAAGAAAGGAGGGTCTTGAAATGCATCTATGTATAAGCAATTATTTACAATTGGATTTAACAACAGTACAACAAAACCTTAGCCTCCCTTCAGAATTGTTCTCATATATTTTGTCATTATACAGCATGTAAAAGCCATACATAAATTTATTTGAAGTTTGCCATCGCTTAAGGTTTAATGACTTGACACCCCTGTCTTCCATTCTCACTTATCAGAAAGAGCACATCTGAAAACATGAAACTGATATCTGGGTGAGATCATGGCTGCAACGCTCACACTGTGGCTACCCCCCGTTCCCCGTCCCCGTCCCTCTCAGCTGATCTGCAAGCAAATTCCGTCACGCTCATTTTGCTACTTAATGACTGACTGACAAATCCAAAGATAATCCGTCTATTTTGAAAACATAGGTCCCTCTAGTAGAAACCAAGCTGGAGCAGTCACAGCCCGCCTCAAAGGAGTCACCTAAATACAGTATGTGGTTTCACAAAAAAACACCCAACCCCCGATATATATACCCCACCTGCCAGCTCTCATGGGTCTTAAAAAGGTGATTTAATATTTGTTAAAAATTGTATCTGATATGCCGTTCCAGCATTTCCGTAGATTTATGTTTTCTTCGCGGCAGAGTGGAAAGACTTCAAAAACATTTTGTAATTACCGATTACAAAAAAACACTGTACATTATGTACTACAAAACACTGAAGCTCTATGGAAACTGGTGATTGTTTCTTTCATGAGGCAGTGAAAACACAGTGATTCACTGTATCTGTTGAATTGTGCAAATCTGAAACTCTGTCAAACACTGGTGTTCCAGGAGATCTTAGTCTAAGTAAGTGGTTTTGATTGCCTCTTTGACCTCAGAGTTTAGCTTGAATTCGGTAACAAACCACAGCCATGTGTCTTCTCATGAGTCAGTGCAGCGGAAGACTAAACATCAGGAACATAAGGAATGAATGAGAGTGTTCCTGAAGGGGGGAAAAAAGGCTTAGTGAGTGGCACCTGAGGTATTCACAGGGCCTGAGAGAAAGACAGAGAGCGAACAAGAGCAAAAGATCAGGAGTCCACTTTCAAAGTCCAAACTGTTATGATTGATGGTCAGATATCTGCGTGAGTACAAGAAGCTGAATTGGAAACACCAGTTCTGGCTGTCATACCTCACCAATACCATCAAATCGGGTTTGTGTGTTATTTCTACAGTAATGTCAAAGTGTGTTGTCTCATACAATTGACACAGACTTCTCTATTGTATGTGTCTACATGTTGCAAAAATTGATAGATCAAAAGTATAACATTATTTATATCAAGACTTAATGTAGTGCTAGTGAGCTTGACCTATAGATGAAAATATCCGTAATCACCTCCTGATTTCATATTTACATTTATGACATTTGGCAGACACAGAGATCAAATGAAGGAAGATGGTGGGAAACAGTGATTAGCTGTGGGGTTGTAAGGGGGTAATTGGGAGGTTTTTTGACACAGAAAGCAACATGTTTATTTAGTTGAGGATATGTTCCCCTTTTTTAAGTCTGTCTTAAAAGATAACTCACATGCCTATATGTACAATTAAAGAGTTATTGTTCACTGTACTCATTCCTCCTCTACATACTTGGTGTGAAGAGATCTCTTCCTAACATGACTCTAACAGAAGTGATGGGGGACAAAATCCATTGTCCTTGTTCTGTGCATTTCAAAGTTCAGCTGAAGCTAATGTGAGGCTTAAGCAGTCTAAGTTAGACAAATCAGATGGGTATGTTCTAAATTTGCTGTGTTTTAGTACAAATGTCCCTCTTTGTGTTACTATCCTTTCACCATAGCTTAGCAAAGAAGCACTGTGTGGGGAAACAAGAAAAGGGAACTTTGCAAGGTATTCACTTGATATGACTAACTCAAACTGCTGAAGCCTCATAATAGCTTCAGTTGAACTTTAGGAAGGGTTTTTCTCATAGCCAGCATGGACAGGAGGAACAATTACAGTGACCAATAACTCTTTCAATGTACATATGGGCATATGAGTATTGTTTTAGGACAGACTTGAAAAAAATGTTGACTGTTGTCAAAGTTGCTTTAGAGAAAATATTTCCTTGATAACTAGCTCCAAACATTGTCATTGTGACAGGACTTTGACAAGGTGATTGTAGACAAATAAAAGGATTTTGTGAACAGTAGGCAGTATGTAATAACATTTGTTTGTGTGCCTTCTAGGTCTCCAGTCTCTTCAAAGACGGTACGATAGGGGGGAACATTAACATAGTGATAGTGGGCCTCGTGCTTCTGGATGAAGAGCAGGTGAGCGTCTCAAAGCCTGTAAGCATTGGCAGGTGAAAACCCTAATTAGTCCAAAAATCCAACCTCTCAAACACAGTCAACACTGTGATTGATGGCTGCATTTTAAAATGGATTTGTGGGGTTGAAGTGTTTGAAAATTTCTCCCACAAAGGGCTTTGTATTCATACGGTTAAAGGGACTCCAAGAAAACCAATAACAGTGTCCGCTTTTCTGTGTTATCTGTACACGCCATGGAGCTTCAGACACGAAGGGAATGCAAAACACAAGAAATTGCAAAAAAAGATTATTTGTTTATTTGTTTTTATGGCTGAAGGTCCAGATCTCTTAGGTCTCTCAGAGATTTTCCCGGGGTCGTCCTAACTACTAAGGACTTTTACAGTGGTTAATTATAGGGTATACATTTCCTTGGCTCTTTGCCAAATTTAGGAGGGAAATTCTTGTAGAGTTCAGGAAAGGGAAGGACAGCTTGAGTAGAAGAGGAAAAAGAGAGAGAGAGGGACAGAAGCAGAGACAAACAGGTGGGGTACTGTTTAAGTCAAGCAGGAGGAGAACAGATTCTGGTTTCCATCCACCTGTGATGTTAATAGATTTCAATCTTCCTTAAAAGACAATTATCAGCCAGAGGAATGCCAAAAATGGCAAAAATGTCCCAAACATTTGTCTTCCTAGCTGCAACACTTATTTTATCAGTGTCCCCTTTTACATCTTCATGTTACCTTTAACATACACATGTCTAAAGATCTTGGTGATTGATTGTAAAGACCAGGCAAGGATCTCTTAATCCAAAAATTAGCAATATATGTAATAGCATTGCCTTTTCTCACTCTATGAAGTAATGAGATGGGTTTTATTGATATTTGTTGACATACTGATATGTCATTTAATTTGACTGACATTTTTCTCATTTAAATCCATAACACTTTGTGCTCACAGCTTCCGTCCATAAAGACAATATTGTCTCTATGTCTGCCTCTTCTCACAGGATGGCTTGGTGATCAACCACCATGCAGACCACACACTGAACAGCTTCTGCCACTGGCAGTCCACTCTGGGAGGCAGAGAGGGCCGACACCACGACCACGCCATCCTCCTGACAGGACTCGACATCTGCTCTTGGAAGAATGAACCCTGTGACACTCTTGGTACATCTTCAACATTGAAAAGTAGATTCTGCAGTTACAAAATGCCCGAAAGTATAATTTGGGACAGTATAAAGGATCCCAAGAAAATGCAAGGACAAGAGGAAATATTGATCCAAATATTAAAATAATGACAAGTGAGGAAGTAAGATCACTCAATTTGACAAAGTCACATAAATGCCATCTGTCCATATTCTGTGTTTGTTTCTTGCTCTTAATAGAAATATGTAATTCTTTCTTAATATCTGTCTTTCTCTGGGAAGACGCCCCTGTCCTCTGTCACACGGTGTGATCGAGGGTCACACCAGCCAAACCAGATGTCGAAAAAATCTGCAGCTTTCAGATCTTTTCAGCCCCACAGTATCAAACACTGTATATAGTAATGTGGAAAAATATGAAGTTTAACTTAAAAAGAATGAGCATAAAAAAGCATTATCAGAAGGGCAAAGCTGAAACATACTTATTGCTGTTTATAAAATACAGACCTATAAAAAATAACACACATTATTGCAGACGCAATATAGCAGTTCAGAAAATGACACAGCCTAATCATGTTTTCACTTAAATCACAGAATATCAACAAAAAAGTGGAATTTAGCTATTATTTGTAAAGACCAAGCTCAGCTACTTTAAACACACACACTCAGTAATCGTGAGTGTAAACCATCTAATAAACTAATAACAGTTTGTTTGTGGTAATGACCATGCCAACACATTGTTGTCTTCCACACTGTGAGAAAAAACTTCCATTTTGTGTCCCAGACACACACACACACACACACACACACACACACACACACACACACACACGTACGAACAAATACACACTACCTTCAAACCCCAGTTTTGACTTCAAAGAGTTGAGGCTAGCATTAGCCCTAATCATTGCTATGAAAGCCCAGTTCAAAGGTCTGTGTGTGCCTCTGTGTGTATGCAGTCAAAAGAGTTAGTTCTGACTAAGGTGCAAGGCAAAATGACCATTAGTGCTACCAGTCAGTATATAACACAGTTTATTTGCATTACTGTTACAGCCCTATCCCTCAATGTTTTCCTCCATATTTCAAAACCATTATACAATATCAATGATCTACCTCTTTCCTGACACAAAAGGAACTAAATGGCAGTTCTCACAGTTAATCTGCCTGCTTATGTTTAATGTCATTATTAACATTAGTTATGTACATGAGAACAATTTTGGGCTTTTGCACTCTATGGTGAATGACTTAGAGCCCTAAAATAACAAAACACAAGGCTAAATTCTCCCTGAGACACTGAGACAAAAACATTAAGGGAGACCCCCATGGGTATTGTCCTTTTTGATTCAGAGCCAGGGGTGCCGTGTGTGTATATGTGAGGAGGAGAGACAGAAGGAGAATGGACAGAGAGACGCATAAAGGGAGCTAAACAGTAAAAGGGAGTTTAATAGAGAATGAGAGATATGAGAAAGAAGTGAAGACAGAGAAAGAATGTTTTTAAGTGAAAGGTAGCAGGGGGATCTAGGAATGTTCCCACAGAGTCCCATATCTTAACATATGGAGGGGTTTTAACCCAGTTATGCTGTGTTTGATGTTTCTTATGCATGCAGTCCATAACTAACTCAGACTAGGGGGAGTTCTCTGCTTCCCATCTGAGAGAATCCTCTCAGTTTTGTACTGATAATGCATTGCAAAGTTAAAACGTAAAATGTTTAAGTAGGATTAAGCACGGCTTAATCAAGTCAGTTACAGTTTATGTTGGAACTGTTATGACTGATGAAATAATTCAACTGTGATGTAAAAATTGACTCGCTGGTTTTGCAGGTTTTGCTCCAATTAGTGGGATGTGCAGCAAGTACCGGAGCTGTACCATTAATGAGGACACAGGCCTGGGTCTGGCATTCACCATCGCCCATGAATCCGGACACAAGTAAGCGTTTCCATCACTCTCATGATCTCATGATGACCAAAAAAATAAATAAAAAATGCTGAAGTTAAGGCGTTGACCATGAACCACAACGTCTCAGGGTCATTCTGCTGGATCACCCTTGCTACAAACATATTTACATGGTACCTTTCTTCCATTCCCCAGTTTTGGAATGGTCCATGATGGTGAAGGGAACGTTTGTAAGAAGTCAGAGGGCAACATCATGTCTCCCACATTAGCCGGACACAATGGTATCTTCTCCTGGTCTGCCTGCAGCCGCCAGTACCTCAGCCGCTTCCTCAAGTAAGCAGCCATATTTTCTATTATTATTTTTATCTTTTATTGTGGTGAACAATGCTACAAGAATTGATTTAAGAAGCACTTATTGTTGATAATGACATTTATGGGTATCGCTGCTTCAAGAGTCTTATTAAGTTTTCAGAACATAAGAGCTACATCACATCCATATGGCATATTGTTGAGTAATGAGCAAATCCTCATGCCAGCTTTTAAGTGCTCATGCAACAAAGACATGAAGCACTATATCAGTTTATAAAACAGAATTATTAAAGCAAGAGTCCCCCTGGCAATATTTTAACATGCATTGTGTTGATATTATTCAGCACGTGTTACTGATAGATGAACATGTGTTGTAGAAAGTCAGCAGCAGATATATCAGTTAGAAATGCTGCGCTGATCCAAAGAGTGCCAAGTGAAAAACTGCACGTATGTTATAGGCCTAACTATTACGGGACTTGCCTTATTTTGCAAAAGCAAGGACAAACAGGCCTACTGTGTGTATGTGTGTGAGAGGCTGAATATATAGATGAAATAGCAACTAAGTTAAGTGATACATGGTGCTTCATTTTCTCCTGTAAGTGTCCTTTTACAGACTGCATATTATGTGTCAAGATACATGTGAGTCAAAGTGTGCAAGGGAGAAAGTTGTGTGTGTGTGTATGTGCAATAAGTGCATTTTCATGCATATGGCCTGCTCATCCAAACGAGGAAAACAAGCATCACAGACATAGCGTCCATGTGTCTGGCTGTGTTTCTATGTGTCTCCTCACATGTGTGTGTGTGTGCCTGAAACCAGATAACCCAGAACCAGTGCCCTCCACTAAATTTACCAGTGTGTTAACTGAACTGTCAGGTCTCCCCTCTCAGAATGGTGGAGACAGACAGTGTATTTCCTCGCTGAGTTATTAGAGCTGGGGTGACCTCACCCTTGTTAGGCCTGTCAGCCTTATATTAAACTCCCATCACCCCCAGAGGCCACGTGGAAGGGATCTCTGCACCACTGAAACAACCAGGGGTCGTCTTCCCGTGTAATCACTGAATGATAAAAATGCTGAAATGCTGTACGTTTTCCTAATTGCAATCAACAGAATGTTATGATATTTAAATGTTTTTGGCTATATGTGTCTCGTTGAGTTAACTAAGTCTCCTAAATGTCTCTACCTTCATCTGCTATGGAGGGAAGTGTTGTGTCAGCCAACAGAGTTTACATCACCCTCACTCTAAATCTGCCTCTCCTCAGTCAGCTATGAGAGAGATGTCTGTGCCAGCAATGTATGTATAGTCAGATGCTTTATCTGAGCTCTTTGTCATGCCTAAAATGGATGGACAACTTTCATGGCAGGAAGGAAGCAAAATCCCCTTAAAAGCCACTCGACATTGTTTTTGTTTGTATGACCACTGGTGAAACCTATCAAAAAGTCAGTGATACATGAAAGTAACAAGGTTCTCTTGAGGTCCCATTTCTTTTCCCAGAGACATACATGCCACAAAGGACACAGTTTGGCCTACTGGTCACCTGATGGCCAACATCTGAGGAAACATTTCTGTATCTCTTGTAGAAATTCTTGTCTTGTGACATTTTGGGAAATGTGCTATTTCACTTTCTTGCCGAGAGTTAGAGGAAAGATCGATACCACTCTCAAGTCCGTATGATAGGTATGTAGTTGGAGCCAGCAGCAGGTAAGTATAGCTTAGCATAAAGACTGGCAACAGGTGGAAGCATCTAGCCTGGCTATTTTGGTAGCAAAATTCACATACCAGCACCTCTAAAGCTCACTGATTGACACATTCTCGCTTCCGTACAAATCCATAGGGAAAGGGAAAAAGGGAAAAAGGCCATTTTATGGGGGTTATGTGCCAGACTATTTCTTGGACTGAACCAGTAACTTCCTGGCAACTAGCCAGGCAATTTTACATTTTGCACAGATTAAACAAACGAGAAATAACGTGTTAGTTAGTGATCTTTAGAGGTGCTGATAGGTGGATTGTTGTTGTTTCCCCCTGTCTTTATGCTAAGTTAACCGGCTGCTGGCTCCAGCTACATGTTCACTGTGGACTTGAAAGTGGTATCAATCTTCTTGTCTGCTTTAAATACCATTTTGGTGAAGCTCTGAATATTTTGTCAGAGGTGTTGACTCAAATCAGTGATCATTGTAGTTTCAGTGATGCTAAGCAAATATTCTGGTACAGTAGGTGTCTTCCAGGTGAGAATCCACCTGTGACCACTGTTCCTTTTGCCAGTCTTGTAATTGGCATTATGTCATCAAGACTTTTTCACTTGCCACATGACATAATTTTGTTGTACTTTGTGTTTGTATGAACAAACCATGGTGAATATAAAATGCCCAACAATTTTTGTCTGGAAGAGATGAGTCAGGAGATCAGCAGAGAATCCTAGAAGAGAATGGGTGCTTTTTCTCATCTAATTTATTTATTTATCTTTTATCCCCAGCTGATGATAATCTTGTGGTGTACAGTGTTTACAGCTTAAATTTTGGGAAAACATTTTGTCCTAAGCCTCCTGCAGTGCCATAAGTGAATACAAAAAGCTGCTCTAAAGGGAATATGTCCCGACATCCTGCAAATTAGCTACACTGGACTTGTCATTGTATGTTTGAGTGGACTGTAAATGTAATGTATTTTTCAGAAACCTTATTATGTGAATAATGTAGAATATCAGTATATTGCACTTGCTGAACAGCCATTGTTCTCAGTAGGCACATAGGACCCATAAAGCAATAGAAGATCTCACACACGCACGCACACACAGACACATATACTCTGCTAAAGCAATCAGGACCACTCACATGTACGATGAACCCTTCCAACATATTTTGCCTTTTCATGCTTTTCCACCATATTTTTGTATTATATTCCCCTGACTGCAGTGTATAAGCTGTAAAACATCTCTGTATAGTAAACCAGTGATATCAGATAACATTGGAAACCCCCTGCTAGTGTTCGGATATGAGTGATATGGGCAAGGATTTTTTATGTCTGTCATAATTGAGTGTCTGATGCATTAAAACCATTACTCTCGGGGTTTGAGTTGTTATGTCTCCATGGCAACTCTTTACAGTACTCTCCAAAGTGGGAAACAATAGAACATCGTGGACTGATGCTGTCTGTTGTGGAATTTCTGTGTGCACAGCATGGAGCCTTATATACCAGCTACCTTACATTTATAAAGACTGGCACTGAATCACATGTCTGTTTGACTGTTTATGTCTGCATGTATGCTGTATATTATATAAAGTTGTTTAAAGATGAATGATTCATTCTGCTTTCCTTTGCTCTCTTATTCCCTACTTTTTTCTCCTGTTCTTCTCCTCCGCTGACCTATTCACCTCCACTCCCCTCTCCTTGCTGCTCTGCTCCTCTTCTCCCACTTTTGTTCACCTCTTTATTCTTCCTTGTCTTGTGTCCTCTATTTTCTTCTTATCTCTCCTTTTCTTTACCTACTTTTCCATTACTTCCTCTTTTATTCTCCTCTCCTCCAGTTCTGCCCAGGCTCTGTGCTTATCAGATGAACCCAGAGCAGTCAAAGAGTATCGGTACCCTGAGAAGCTGCCTGGCGAGCTGTACGATGCAGACACACAGTGTAAATGGCAATTTGGGGAGAAGGCTAAACTCTGCACACTCGACTTCAAGAAGGTAAAATTAATTTTGACTCAATTATGCCATCCCATGCAAATTTTAAAATGAGTTAAAAATCCCATGCCATGCTATAATTCTCTCAGTTGTTTTCTCAGCACACCCACTCAAACTTGAGTGCCTAATTAGTTTAAAACAATCTGGTGGCCATTGTGTCTTAGGAAAAACAGAGAAAGAAACTGAGATTGAGATGGGGGGAATGAGGTAGAGGAAAAAAGGAAGAATAAAGAAAAGAGGAAGTAAAAAGAGAAACTGATTAGGGTTGCATGCCCTTATGTGTCTACATACATGCATGCTTGCATACTGTACTCTCTCTCTCTCTCTCTTTCTCTCTCACACACACACACACAAAATAAACAGTGAGTTATAATACTCACTGGGATGGATGACTAAATATATACTGGAGTGTTGCCAATGGGAATCTCTCCTTGTTGCTCTCCCATTGTCTCATTACTGCTGATGTTACTGTTTGAGATACCCTGCATGAGTCCAGATAGGGTTTAGATTAGGCAAAGGTGTGTTCTTGCATCTGTATTAGAGATCTTCATGGTACCCCACCTGAACCTCACCTGAAGATGGGCCTGCCTTTCCAAAGAAAGGAGTCTATGGATATTTATTTGTTTTTCTTGAGACGGTGGCATTTAGCTTTTTTGGGGGTCATTCTAGCAAAGCTCTCATATGCAAAAAGAATATAATGCATACTGAACTCCACTAAGGGTGGTAAAATCACACAGTTAAGGTTAGATTACCACCGAGCAAAGTGGACATCTATCCTGGGGACCTATTCTCTCAGGAGCCCTAAAGATCCTTGGTTCACCGCATGGCAATTAATTTGTCATAATTGTAATTGGGCTAACTGATTAATACAAATGGGTGGCACGGTGGTGCAGCAACAAGGCGTCTGCGTTCAAACCTTCCAGGCCGGTTTGCAACCCTGAAGGATAAATGAGTATAGCTAATAGATGGTACGAAACACAATTTTACATGATCTTGGTGCTGTATTGGAAGGGCACCTGTGCTCCAAATATATATTTAAGCACAGCTAATGTTTTTAAGTCACTGGTGCAATATTGCACAGTGGCCCTGAAATGCAAAACACAACATTTCGCAAAAGAAATTCAGACCACAGTATACAATTTTTCTGCTGTGTGCAGCCCTTATGGCCCTTATGTTTGTGTTGCCATTGATTGCAATCAAGTGGACCTGTCTGCCTTCCTGTAGCACCTGAAAGGGGAACACTGGTGAACTTTTTCTGGATGATGCCACTTGTGATGTGAATTGTTTGGAGTATGGGACAGGACTGACAGCAAGACAAAGACAAAGTTGTTGTTTTTTTCTTCTTATAGATTACTTTTGAGGTTTTCTGCTTTGTAGAAGAGAATGGTGGAGTTGGGAAAGAGGCTTCAAAATGCCACAGAGATTATTAGCTGGATTTGAATCCATGATATCAGCACATGGTATCCTCTTTAGCCTGCTCATCGAAACATCCATGCATTATTTCAGCTATAAGATATTTGAGAATTGCTCCCTTATGGTTTTGTTTTTGGTCTTACACTGTCTTTGCTCATGCACCTGGTAGCAGGAAGGTGCACAGGACCACAAAAATCCCCAAGCAGCCATCATGCTCAGTGTCTTTCCAGACACTTGTTACTCATAAAAACACTACAAGAATCGGCCTCAGCGGTGCAATTTATCGTATAATGAATTCATATTTCATGAAACTTTTTGGCAGGCGTTGTCAAGATAAGGTGCCGCTGGAAGAGCCAAATGATACTCTCTATGGTGTGTGTGGTTAGATAGAGCTGGGTTACCCTAGCAAAAAGCAAAATAGTATGTCTTTCCCTTTTTCTCTCCTTAACTGAGTCTCTGTCTCACTCTGTCCATCATCGCTCTCTGTCTCTCTCTGTCTTTTCC
The DNA here is from genome assembly GCF_020085105.1 of Siniperca chuatsi. Lineage (NCBI taxonomy): Eukaryota > Metazoa > Chordata > Actinopteri > Centrarchiformes > Sinipercidae > Siniperca > Siniperca chuatsi. Next base: position 19,694,862 of record NC_058050.1, read on the forward strand.
TTCCATCACTCATTTACTCTTTTCCCTCTCTCTCTCTGTCTCTCTCTGCCATTTTTACTGCTGCAAGCAAAACAGCTGGACAAATAGGCCTTGGGATGAATTCCATGGTGGCTCTTGGCAGCAACAAGCTGAGGCCGAGGTGCCTGCGCTGAGTTGTCAAAATCTGATATAGTCATTCAGATAGTAATAGAGTGGACATGTTAAAAAGTAGCAGGATATGTTTCTCATGCAATGTGAGCAGGGAAACCACCCGTTGCTCCCATCTGAATCTTTCAGATCACTGCTGAGAAACACAGCCATGACGTCAGGTAAGTTTGGTAAGGCAGTTGTGCCCTGTTAATGCACATTGCATAGCATTATCTCTTTGTCTTAATGTTTATATGCTGTGTGTGTTTCACTTTTTATGACTGTGAGATGTACTGTATGTTAGGCAAAGAAAGTGTATGAAAATACCTATTGCAGCTTTTCTTCATTTAATTATTTTGACATTCTGCTGCAGAAACAGTGGGTGTGTATTTTTATTATCATTGATGCATTGCATTGCCTGTGGGATAATGCCTTGCAACACTTGGACCAAATTGCATATATTTGTCTTCTTTTTTTTCTAAAATGTTATCCTAGCTACTGAAGCATAAATATTTTGGAGATACAAGGTTGCTGTACACTGATAGCTTGCCAGAAGATCATTATTCAGACTATCTCTATTTCAGCAAGTTTCCATCAACATGTTTTAATAGCTCTCTAGTGGCAAAATAACAATGTTATCATGATTTATCATCCTTCCCATTGCAAGCTTTGTTTACAGCTGTTGTGAGGAGGATACTGATCATCCCACTTCTGAAATTTGGAGCAGAAAAACATGTTAGCAGTGTCGTGTAACTTGCTCTCTGCCTTTCTCCTGTGTTGTTCCAGGATATCTGCAAGGCTCTGTGGTGCCACCGTGTTGGGAGAAAGTGTGAGACCAAGTTCATGCCAGCTGCTGAAGGCTCTGCCTGCGGCCCTGATATGGTGACTTAACACGTGTTTTCATGTGTGCATGTGTGTGCGTGTGGTGGAGGAGGGGTGATATGCTCATGAGCTCTCTCACCTCAAGAGTGGCATCACATGACTGGCATGGGAACCCATTCACCTCTATTGGACTTTTTTATCCATTGCCTTTGAGGCAATTCAAGTGCTCATACCAAAGACATTTCCAACAGCTAGCAGGGACATGCAGCTAGATACCTCTTTCTTCAGGATGTCATTACTCATGTTTTTGTTAAAAAAAAAAAAAAGCATGTGCCATCCATTCAGGGGGTAGAGTTACCCTTTAATCAAACCATCACCAAGATAACCTTTGTTCCATTTTAGCCGAAGGAGCCAAAATGATTTAGCACTTGATACGCCTTTGAGTAATCTTTGCGTTGTTTTGTCAGATGAGGACAGGATGTGTTTTTGTTGGTTTTTTTACTTGACTGTTGCCAGTACACAGCTCCATGGCAACATCTTACCAAATAAATCCACAAATGAAAGGCACCAAACAAGAGCTCCTCACAAACACTTCTTTGCAGATTTGGTGAAAATATGCCCTCCAACAGAACAACACAACTCAAACAAGAACATTGGAATTGACATCTCTCAGATTCCCTGCACAGTCTTAACAGCCTGAGCTGTGCAAGATCAATGAAATGAGTGAATTCAATTTTGAGAGTGGATTTTCCCTTTAAGGCATCAGTTGGCCCAGCGATGTGCTGCTTAGCATCATCAACTGTGTGACATTCAGTATGAGAAGGGTAGAGCTTGCAAAGAGATGTCTCACACATAGACGCACGCATAGATTCCTCCTCTAAGGGATACCACAGACCTCTGAGTGAGTAAATTGCACAATACAAAGAGTGATAGTATTTTATTAGGTGAACAGGCTTGATTGATGGACATGTTATGATAAAAGTAACATTTATGGAGTGTTTTAGTGTTATAGAGTGCTGATATTCTCACTCAGTTAGGCCATTTCAAGACAAAGGGCCTTGAACTGGGTGACACTGCACTTTTAACAGCGTCTTTTTACACACCAATGTGTCCCAGTGCAGACCAATAAATTAACTTGTAAGCGAAGAGTTTGGATTGATTTTGCTATGTTTTAGATTTGAGTTCATTTGAGTGCAGTGTCAATAAAATCTCTCTTTTTGATAGAGGTACCACACTTTCCCTCCAATATTTCACCTCAGGGAGCAGCTGCAATTGGTTTGTTGCTGACGTGGCAAAAATATGCCATTGGGGTTTGGGCCAAAAAGCAATCTGTGCTCTTTATTTATTCTTTGTTTCTTTCCTTACTTCTTTCAAGATGATTCTCCCCCAAGGCTCGCTCTCTCTCTTACTCTCTCTCCCCTGACAGCCCCTCATCGACATTTGCTTCTCAATATATTGAACTTGATGGTTTAATCCCGCCCTCTCCCTCCACGGGACAATTAACTGAACGCAAACAATGACAGGCTCACTTAGGAATCCGTGGCACTCAGCCGCAGGGGGAAAACTGAGGGGAAATCAGCTGTTCTAGTTCTTAGTCAAGAACCACGAGATTAGCTGGAGGGGAGTGTGTGGGTCTGTGTGTGCTAGCCTGTGTGTCTGTGGGCTCATGTGCAGTGAGAACCAGAACAGCTGAATATATGCCCCCCTATCAATACTAATGCATGAGTGGGTTGCGTGTGCACAGTGTGTGTGTGTGAGATCACTCCAAGGCGAGCAGTTGAGTATATTGTGACTGATGTCATCTTGACATGTACAAATCCAGTTCAATCCTGTGCCAGGAAACAGCTTGTGACACAATGTTGCTTTAAGTGAGTCTAGATTTTGCTAAGTATTCTCACATTACATTTAGGGATTTTGAGTGAAGTACTGCTCATTTTGGAACATGTGACTGGTTGGTTGGTTAATGACTCAGCCTTTTTTGAGGTACATACAGTAAATAACTTGATTCAGGGGTGTATGAGGCATGTGTATCCTGTAGCACCTCCATCATCTCATGCAGTTAACTCTACAGACACACTGTATTCACATAACTTTCCATTTAGTTTCATATTCCTCTTCTGCCTTGTCTGGTTGCCTCATGGAACACATTTGGCAATGTTCATGGGCAGAAAGCCACTTGGTCAGGGTGGCCCCTATGCAGAGGGGTGGTGGTATCTGAGGGGGTAATTGTGAACCCCAATGAAGCTCCTCTAAAAAGAAGCAGCTGGTGACTTCATGCGTGTACATGGCTCTCTGCATACTGGCCACAAGTTAGTAATGACCAGATTATGAGGGGAACTTTTCA